>NC_088360.1:53751648-53764148 GCF_034508935.2 Berghia stephanieae | reverse complement strand
GTATGTATGTATGTATGTATGTATGTATGTGTATGTATGTATGTATGTATGTATATATGCATGCATGTTTGTATGTATGTCTGTGTGTATGTATGACACTCGCCATCGGTCCGGAAGGCCAAGGGTTTGAGTTCCGCTCTGAGCGGCGCGTAGTTGAATCCTTGAAAAAGGCTCTTTATTTACATTGGCTTACCGCATTCAGGTGTAAAATCCAACTATTAATCGTCACTCGTGTTTCAACGACAAATATTTTGTTGCATACTATTTATTAAGGTTTATTTCTTTAATAAATTTATATCAAAATCAAATTGCTGGTATAAACATTTTGAAACTCACAGGAAACAGAGAGAAAAATATTTTTAATGAATGCAAATCACGGAGCCATTTGCATTTGTAACTTGAAAGGCTCTGGTTAAAGATTAAGTTATTTGTGTAAAACGTGGCCATCAGTTAATATATATATATATATATATATAAAACAAACATTTTAAGATATCTAAAAATATATAACAGTTTCAGCTAAATACGCAATAGCCATACACACACACCTTTAAGGCCATAGCTAATGCTTTAGCCTCTGGAGGCAGTAGCCCTCCATGCTGCAGGTTCACCTTCTTCGACAACAACTGTTTCCTGATTTTGTCTCTAGGTTTCGTTTGTGATTCCTTGCATGCCTTCACGTAAGTCATATGTCCCACTTCCGCATCGGCTCGAGTAAGGCTTCGGAGAAAATCTTTCTGGCAGAATTCAGATTTGACTTTAAAGGGAAAAGAGAAAATAAATAAGTAGATATATAATAAATGAATAAATAAATAAATCTTGGCCGAGGTGCATGTTTGCAGGTCTGATAACTGAGCACAATTGTGGACTTGATTCAATATTGTTTTAATCGACAATATTTTGCGTCGATTTGAGAGTATTTTGATTACAACAACGAGCCCATAACAATTTGGCTTATCAGACCTGAATAGCTTATAAACACTGTTAGTGATGTTATTAAAATTGTTATTGCTAATGGGGAGATTTGTATCTAACATCAATGGCAACTCTGAAACGGCATTTAGTAATCCTTCATAGCTATCATTCTCACCGACCTAGAGGTTACTCCAATTTCTTTCGCATAAAACAAACAGAGAGTCTAATTAATTGCCTGCTTTTTAAGTAGTTCGTCAGCCCATTGCAGAGTACTATGGAAGCCAGCTAACCAATTACAGTAATGTCAAAAGAAAGTACAGAGAACATCAATGATACGATGGTTCCAATCAATTACGAGTGATTTCTATCACGATTTCAATTGTATAATTAAAATTTAAAAACAATTCCAAAAAGTATAATCACAAGAAAAACTAGAGCTGTTAAAAAAAAACTAGAGCTTTTATATAGTGCAATGTCCATTAAATATGCTCAAAGCGCTTTACAAAAGGTCCCTGACTAACAGCAACTCGAAACATGTAGGACGTGAAATGACGCCTGTTAGGCGATATTACAATTTTTTTGGACAGAGACAACGCTGTTATCGGCCAGGTACTTATTTTACACCTGGGTACAGTAAGAGACTGTGAGAAAAGAGACTTTTCCAAGGACTCAACTATGCGCCGAGCGAGGCTCGAACCCAGGACGTTCCGATCCGAAAGTGAGTGTCATACCGCAAGACCATATAGCCCCACAAGATAACTATCATTATTGAGTGTGAAAAAAATATATTTTTCCACTGGGTGTCAAAAACCGGTATTTCTTGATCTCCAATTCATGATAGAAAGCATAAGATTGCTTTCGTAAACCAACAAACTATTATAGAAGACTACAGAAAGAGAATACCTTTGTTAAGAAGCATGCAGATCAATGTAATGGTGAATTACATTTTCAATCAAAAGTAAGACGAAACATTTCTATGCAATGATTGCTGTGAATGAAGAGTCATATTGTACCAGAATAATATCAAGTTTCCCCATACGTACCATCGGGTTCACAATCTGTATCGAAGGCATCGCTCTCACACATCTCCTCAGAATTCTTCGAGGCGTTTAGCTCATCTAGTTCCTCGGAGCTAGTAGAACTT
Source organism: Berghia stephanieae (assembly GCF_034508935.2). Taxonomy (NCBI): domain Eukaryota; kingdom Metazoa; phylum Mollusca; class Gastropoda; order Nudibranchia; family Aeolidiidae; genus Berghia; species Berghia stephanieae. Next base: position 53,762,089 of record NC_088360.1, on the reverse strand, counting down.
ATACTCTCCCTTTGACTGTTCCGAGAATTTAGCTCCATGAACGATTTGGAAAGCTCTTCCTCGGAGTCACGATTTGCAACTAAAGCAGAGTCTTGATAGCCAGAGCTTAGTCTGCTTTTATTTGTCATCTCAAGTTTCTCCTCATTATTTTCTTTTATGTCACAAATATCCTCCATTTTGGAAAAGCGAATACTCGGTGCTAAAGATACTCTTCGATTAGGCTGATTTTCAATGGTATTTCTATTAATAATACAAGAATTTGAAGTCTTTGGCCTTTTTAGTATTGTGACTGAGCGCTTCTGGGAAATATTATTTGAATTTTGATTCGCTGCTCCTGCACCAGCAATAAGTTGTGCTTTCACATACTTTTCACAAACACTGTCTACTCTCCTTAGAGGAGACTTATGCAAAGCCCGGAGATTCGGTCGAGTAGGACCCATGATGACGTCATTTTCAAAAAGAGAATTTGTGCTCTCTTCTCTTTTAGGGTATCTCTTTGGACGAAAAGACACAACTGAAGCGCTGTCTGTTACTCCAATACTTTGTGGTTTAGACTCTGTAAGACCTCGTGAGATGACACTACTGCAAGGAATGCTTTGAGCTCTTTCATCAAACTCACTGTCGTTCATAAGCCTGATAAAATAGTAATTGATAAATATGTTATATTATTTATTTAGAGAAATCTTATGAGGCATTTCACATTAATCTCAAGTATAGTGAGTTTTATCAATATCAGTGCATCTATATTTACATTCTTTTCTCTCTATTTTGTGTATCTGCAAAATATTGAAAATCATACCACGGCAAAACATATTTTTTCCATTTGCCTTAATATATGTTACATTGTTAAGTTTGGTTGGCCTACAAATAAGACACGAAGAGCCTTCCAAGCTGGCCTGTTATGTACAATGATCATTACAAGATATATCTCTCTTCCTAATTGTAATGTATTTGAATCTTTGTGTAATGCTTTAATGTTGGTCTGTTTTTAACTTAAATATTTAAAAAAATATTTTTCAAAGATCACAAATTGAAAAGCTACATAATCCATTAAAACTGAATAACATTATGTCGTATAAAATCCAATAAAATAATATGTAATCCAGTAAAGATCTAGTAAAATCCAATATAGATAAGTAAAAAACAATATGAAAATATGAGAGCTTATAAAATACGCCTGACACCAACACACACTACACATATGGAAGTTGTTAAATTCTCAAAGTAATTTTCGGTCATTTCATTACAAATTGTACAATGTTTTCAACAAGCATTCGAATTGAAGACAAAGTCACGTTAAAAAAATCATCATCATTATGCTCCATATATTTTCTGTGGGGTTCATAATAGGACTGGGGGTCGTGCTTATTTTGTAACATTATGTTCTCAAGAAATTGGCTGTTATATTGACATGTTGGGGCAAGGCACTGTCATTGACTTGTTGGGGGTGTGGCATTTTCATGCATCAACAAAGTACACGCATTGCCACTAGTATGACAGAAAAACAACCTCCTCCTCGATGTCGTCATCTGCAACACTTTGGTCCCTGCCATTTTGGTATCTCTCTCTCTCTTACATGTCCGACGCATCTCACCGATCGGTCCGTTGGTCCAACTTCAATAAATGTCACATGTCAACAATCGTCCTTTCTCTTCCAGGCTTAAACTGGCCGTCTTGTTATATTATGATTTCAGGGAATCCAAATATAGATCTAGACCTAGACCTAGGCAACCATTTATTGATAAACATGATGTGACAATGGTGACTATTCTTTAAAAAAAAGAACACAAAGCATTTGTGCGAGAGTGGATGTTCCAGTGACCTGTTTTGAATAGCTCCCAAGATTAATGTATTCAATGCAAGAAACTACTGGCACAAAACTCGAAGAATTCTATTGGAATTTCAATCGTACGATTTACTGATGCATAAGAAATTGATAAAAAACAAACAATATATAAGCTTTTTGATAACTCTTCCAATAACAAGTACAATACGAATATTCATATTGAGGACACTTTATATTTCTTTTCATTCTTAAAAAAATTCTAAATGTTTGTAGATTACTAGAACGTATCCCTATTCAAATTACTAAAACCAATTAACATTTTAACAAATTACTGACAGAAGATAATATTTTGGATAATTGAAAACGTCATTATATCAAATTTGATGATAAATTGGGGGGGGGGGGCGTGAACGGTTCAATTTTATATCATATATTACAATTATTATCGATCCTTTTTATTTGGCACGAAGTCAAATTTAGACAAATAAATTTGTCTCGTGTTTTGAGGCATCACTGATAGATAGTGTGTTTTAAAAACTTGGGACTATGCTTGACACTGATTAACATAGAAATGATAATCAATGATATTTTAACTTATTATATATGTAATAAAAATGTCCTACAGCGCCGGAGATTTTTCTTTCCTATTCTTTTGCGTTAAACGGAAAATAGCAAGTGCTTGCTCTCCTTGGGAAAGGATTTTACTCTATTGCAAAGCATTTCCTGTCTGCTTCAAACCACCCAAGCACTAATGGATGAACAGGGAAGGGTGTAAGGCGGGGTCACCGGAATAGATCCCAATCTCTTTGCATGCATGTGAAGCGAGTGCTAAATCAGCTGAAGTATCAGGATCCAATATTACATTGCATGTAAATACGGGTAAATTACTGTTTACCTGGTAGAACATTCCAGCGGTGTTGCTGTTGGAAATCGCTCACTATCCGGATTTGTTGCACAGGATTGTGATCTCACTCCACTGCTGACTTTTGTGCTAACACGAGCATCCCTCTTATTGTCATCGTCATCATCGTCATCATCATCTGAGTTGTATATTGTCCGATGACGGTTCCTCCTAGTAATCATAACAAATACCCTTAGTATAACCCTCTACTTGCCACCCTTTTTTCAAAATTTCTTCCAAACTTCACATGCACCAAACAGTAAAAAAACATTTTTATTACTCAAACAGAACAACAACAGATACATTCTATATATGACATTGTTCAACAAAAGAATGAGCTCTACAACACAATGTCGAGTTTTTATAGCTATAGCATTTTAAGAATTGGCTAAAATTGTGTTGTACAAAAGAAATCTGGATGAGAACAATACCGGCTTTATCCTAACGAATGTGACGATTTTGCTGTAGTAAGGAGAGGATTAACGAATTCTCGGTTTTTCATTAAATAAAACAACACAATTTTGAGCTAGGGACAAGATCGAGAATTGAAGTAAAAGTTTTCTGACCAAAATGTATATAATTCTATTGTATTTCATCCTTGAGCGGACATGTCACATGATGTTTGGTGTTTCGATATCATTATGATATCAGGATATATTATATTGACAGTGTTCAGCGACCGGAGAGATGATATTGATAATCAAAAATATATGGCCCTTTTTGTGTCATTATATTATGTACTTGACACCCATTATTTCTCTTGATCATGTCTGAATTGTTCATCTACTTTAACCGGAATTGAAAACGTGTGTCAGATAAGGGGCGATTTTGGTCTTTTCTAAAAAATGTTTAATTACCTACATCGAGTGGTTTTAATCATTCTGTATTGTCATTATAGTTTAAGAAAAACAAACAACATTTTTGGTTAAATTATCTGTGTTGATACCTGTTTTGCGACCTTGTGGCAAACTTTCCAAAAAAAAAGCTAATGAAGGAAAAACCTCCATATTCTTCCCTCTTATCAACATTGTAGCATGTCGTGTCACCATAGAGCAGAGCTGCCTACTTGAAATATCAAAATTCTTAGTTTCCAAAGGAAAATAAGAAACATCAACTTTAAATAGCATTAGAAATAAATAATTTGCCCTCAGCATGATCCAAAAAGTGCTCCTAAGTTCTGAATATGGGTTCTGAGGAACTAAACTTTCCTTTTCACTAAGATTTATTGAGTCAAAGAGGAGAATGCAGCTCTGTAGCTGGTCGTACTTCTACGAATTTTTCGTAATCCTAGGCAGGTCTGTCATAGAACGATTTTACAGCTTTAGCTTATGAGATGTGTATAAGAACATTACAAAGTTGCAAATCAAAATGTTATGACAAAATTGATGTTAACATTTTTAATTTGGATTATAATTAAAAATACACATACCTTATCCAAAAAAATCTCTCTATGGTGACATAATACATTATCTCTGTGATAACTGTGGGCATTTTCAGGCAATTTCATTGAAAAGATTCTGAGAAATGTTTGACACAGTATCCCATGCCGTAGAAAAATGAATAGCAAAATAGCTTTTCGTTTTTCACACTTTTCTTATTACCTGTACCCTTTCCGACTGTGTTTTTCGTGCCTCTATTTTGAGAAGTTCGATTCAATAATATTATTTCTAAGATAATAAGATGTCGTTTTCTACCAAAATCTCAAAATTATCTTTTTTGAAGGATTTTCCTAATAATTAGACCCAAATCGCCCCCTACAAGGTCTATATTAGTCCACTTTTACTGCATACAATGGGATTCGTTTCCCTATGACTTGCTCAAGGGAATGTATGAAGCATTGTAAATTATGGAACAGCACTAAATAAAAGTGAACCATATTATATTATCTACTTTAGTCACGGTATAAACTGTGGTGTCAGAGACGTCACGTTCTAAAGAATAAAATAATTCGTATTTTATTGACTTGCGTAACGAAAAAAAAAATAGAATTGATGAAATAAAAATTATGCGAGTAATCTAAATCGAATCAAAACAAAATATACAAAAGTCTAAAGCAGTAGAAAGATAAAAGCAAATGTAAATCTATCGAATTGTCAAAATGATTGGAGGTCAATAAAGCTTAAGTATAAGAATAATTAAATCTAGGCTAATAAAAACACAAATTACACACGGTGCAGTGTATAGATAGTATGCGCTTGGCTAAGAAGCTCACAACATTGTCATCCGGAAGTATAATGGACCAACACACAAAACTCTGTGTAACTTTAAACGTTTATAGTCTGGATACTAAAGTTAAGTGACAATTACTCATAAGCGTGGATGGCAAAAAACAATAACAAAGAACCCGAGTGGCGTTAACTTTATTTTTCTATGAAGTTGTAGCTCCTATGTCTGAAATTCCAGTTCAGTTGATCATGACACTTTGGCGATACTTCGTTTGTTCCAAAATTCATCACAATATAATAGCCAAGCGCAGTGAAAGTGTTTGACAAACTATTCTAATGTGAAAGAATGAAGAGCCTGCCAAACAACATTAAAATTGGTCTTTGCTCTATTGCAACGAAAGAGAATCTTAGATTATATTTCACATCCGTTCTATGAAAACAAACAGCCATTATTGTTGTTGGAGAATAATTTTTTTTTTCAAATGTATGGGAAATCCGAAAAAGCTATGAAATAATAATAAAAGCAACATTTACTAAAAATAGCAAAAAATATAAAAGTGTGATAAATACATAAAGCAACGATAGTAAAACAAAAGGACATACACATTAGACTCCTATTTTGTGATTTTCATATAATGCATATACATTATAACTTGGATTAAGACAGTCGCAAGAAACCAAAAATTATATTATTATTATTTTTATTTGTTCATAAAGATAATTATGTAAAGGGATCAGATTTTAACATATTGTGTAGAGAATGTAGTTAAATCTAATTCCCTATTAAAATCATAGAAAGCAAGAACGCATTTAAAGAAGAGACAAAGAAATATGTGCTTAGAAATCCACTTTTCAAATTAACATTTAGAGTAACCAAGAGCATTCTGTATCATTGATGCGGATTTAAAGTAAACAATTGATGAACAAGTTAGGAAATCCGAGATGAACACCACAAAGACAAACGGCGAGTTTTTACCTATGAGATAAAAAAACAGCCGAAACTACAATGTCTGAGGATATTGCATGAGGCGGCTTTTAGCCCAAAAAAAAAAAGAAATAACAATGTGAAGTGAGGGAGGGAGTGAGGGAGAGAGAGAGAGAGAGAGAGAGAGAGAGAGAGAGAGAATTGAGCGAGAGAGAGAGAGAGAGAGAGAGAGAGAGAGAGAGAGAGAGAGAGAGAGAGAGCATGTTTTATTGTAGGCAAATTGGCTTAACTTCTGGCAAATAGATGAAAATCTAGGTTGAGACAATTAGTTGAAAAAAAAACTTGGCTGGAAATGTGATTGTCAGAAGACATGAATGGAAAGATTTCTAAGAAAGAAAAAAAGAACAGACGGCCATTATAAATAGATTTAAAAATGAAAGTCAATCCATTGACTATTGCTTTAGGCCGCAACTTGGCTAAAAGTTCGATAATAATTTTAGAGAGGGGCTTGATTTTTATATATTATAAGATTGAGAATTCAACAAGATATTTTTCAACTAATTGTCTCAAACTAGATTTTCATCAATTTGTCAGAAGTTAAGCCAATTTGCCTACAATGAAACATTCTCTCTCCCTCCTCTCTCTCTCTCTCTCTCTCTCTCTCTTTCTCTCTGTGTGTGTGTGTCTCTCTCTGTCTCTCTCTCTCTCCCTGCCCCCCCCTCTCAACTCTCTCTTTACCCTGTAGTATATTTGCAGCTGATACAATAAATAAACGATTATTAAAAAATCACTTAATCTATAATACGACCATTTTGGTATTCAGTAAACACTCTTACTACCCGAGAGTGTGAGAGTGTCGTAATAAAGACCAACTTGTGATGTCAAATACAAGTTCCCATCTCCTTGGAAGTGTGAAACCAGGTCACCGGAGGTCTGCATGGATACCTACATTGTGCAACTCATCTTCTGGTTTCAGAGTGATGGATCTAATTTTCTTGCCTAAATAAATGTAAATGTTTCTGCTCGAAGCTCGAAGAAATAAATAACATTGTGGAATTTAATGTAAGCTTCAATTTATTTACGAAGACAGATGAAACGGACGTTTCAGGTTTTCCATTTATCATCAAACAGGATGAATGAAACACTACAGATGAATGAGATAATGTGTTAGTGGCGTTGACAATCTGTTTTAAACCCCTTAACCGTATGAATCTGCCTATACATCCTACAACTAAAATAGTTATGCTACCTCATGACTCAATATGTGACATTTTGATTATTAATCCCCCGGAGAACTGGTTACACACTTCCCAAGTGTTTTGAACCGGAACAGAGAAAGGTGAGACGTCACGATATCTGCTGCCTATTGAAATCAGAAAGTTAAAACTGACCTGACTCTCCTCCTCACAGAACTAGTTCTTCTCCTGTCATTGTAGGTGATCGCGTTTGGAAGTCTCCAGAATGGATGACAACTTGAAGGTGTTTCAATCAATACTGAATCATCATCCATTGTTCTCTCCTATATTTTTGTAGAGATGAATGTCAAGATCATAAGAATCATCACAATAATCATCATCATTGACTTGAGCATTTATATAGCGCAATACCTACTAAACGGGCACAAGCACTTTACAAGGAGTTCCTAACCAACAACTACACTTAACGCGGAAGACGAGAAATGACGCCTGTAAACCGATATTACAGAGACAATGCTGTAACGACCAGATACTCATTTTATACCCGAGTACGGTGAGAGAATGCGAGAAAAGAGCATTTTCCGCTCAGAACGGGACTCGAACCCAGGAACTTCTTTTGGTATGACACATATCACAGTTTCGCATTACCGCACATAAACGTCGTCGTAGTCGTCATCAACATCATAATCTATGATAGATAATTAGAATACCTTTCATCCTGAGATAATGGTCAATTTCTACAAAAAATGATACAAATATAAATGATAAAAACCAAGAATGTGACACATCGCTTCGATTTGGTATATTTTTCTTAATGCTAGACGAAGAAAATTAGTGTTAAAGTTGAAATGATCATAAATATCAAGTTTTCCATTCATTAAGAAACATTGTTCATTCGCATCAATGTAGCTTTTAAATTTAACCCACGTCTCATAATTTTTTAATATATATATATATATATATATAAACCAACAAAGTTCCAGCCTTTCAGCATCTTAATTTAAATAAAGTATCCAGTCATACTAGCGTTTTGAGGCGGTAGGTCACAAATGAATTGTGCTGCAATTCGGTCTTGTGGTATGACATTGGTCTCCGGACCGGAAGGTTCAGGGTTTGAGCCCCATTACTAACAAAGCATATTTAAGTCCTTGGAGTAGGCTCTTAACTCACATTCTTTCACCGCACTCAGGTGTAAAATGAATGCCTGCTCGTTAACAACGTTGTCTTTGGCGAAAAAAAAAAAAGGTGTAAAATCGCCTGATAGGTTTTATGTCTCATTTGAATTGTCACTGTTTGCTAGTAAATGGCATTGAGCACGCTTAGAACGTATAACAACTTTTTAAAAAAACGAACAAAATATAAAACACGGAACGTTTAAGGCTTAAAATCCTTCTTCAGCCAACAACAAAAACAATAAAAACAAAATTGCATTATTAAAAAAAACAACCCAGATCTGTGAATAAATATTAGTACGTCCTCTCTGTTGAAGAAGAATCTTGGAATGTAAACAATGTATATTTTTTATTCTTTATTTTGTTTGCCGAAGAAGGGTTTTGAGCCTGAAACGTTCCATGTTTGGTATTTTGTTCTTTTTTGAAGATCTTATATCCATTTTTATTTATTATTATTTTTTTACAGTCCACAGCTTCTAGTCGCTTAGTATCACTTTGATTTGTGTTTAGGGGATAGGGCTCTATATAAATGCTAAAGTATATTATTTTCCTTATTCTTTACTTCTTTCGGATTTTGGACTTTAAAACAAAGAAATAAAATGTCTTTTGTGTCAGTCTTTGGTGGGCTTTACTGTGTCTTTTTGGAACAGAGTCAAGCAATGTTGGACATAGACATTGATAAGATGGGTGACAATGATATAAAAAACCGCAGCCATAGCGTTTTGTTGTTGGGTTAGACTTTTTACAAAATGACTACACTCGGCGAAGGTGTTAGTAAATAGCTGGCTATTGGCGCTGATGGATGTTGTAAGTAAAGCTGTACAGAAGGCGTTAGGCAGGCAACTTGAAATGCAGTAAATTAAATGTTGGCTTAATGTTAGTTATGACTTGCTGGAAAAAAGAAATGAAGCATTGGAAGCGCAAAAAGGTCGATGAATCCTTGTCAATGAGCTTATATGTGATCATAATTATTTTTGAATAATTTGTTACTCTGTTTAAGACAAACATATAACTCTAATCGTCAGATTTATCTTTGAATTGTCATTGTAAATATCTATTTATGAAACAAATATATGTGGAATTTTACAACTAATTATTATGACACAGTATAATTTTTTTTTAAATGGTCCACGGAATGAAAATGTATTTAAATAGTGACAGAGCGCATACAACAAAGTGCAGCGCTTGTCGTCAGCATGATGATGGTGGCTGCCTGAATAATAATAATATAATAATAATAATAATAATAATAATAATAATAATAATAATAATAATAATAATAATAATAATATAATATAATAATATAATAATAATAATAATAAGAAGAAGAAGAAGAAGAAGAAGAAGAAGAAGAAAAGTCGCAATATCTAGATATAAAATAGAAGATGCTCATGGGATACCCTTACTTATCATTGAATGTTTCTTTTTGACGTGATAATAAATCGTAAACAAAAGGGTGCTGTAATTGTATGTAAAATAGAAACAATATTTTCAATAATTTTGATAGCACAACTACGTCGACTTAAAGATTCTCTACTTTATTATTTTCACTGGTACATTCAAAACGCAGTCTGTTGAACATTTATTTACGATATTAGGTGGATATATCTATGAAAGTCGGAAATATATATTTATTTGCAATTTTCCAATTGCTATTTTAAATAAAAGCCAATTTTATAAATGACAATTTTTATAAAAAATTTGGCAGATATTACAAACTTTAAAATGGAAAAGAAATTTTATTAAGGTATCAAAAGATGTTTGTTTCCGACTTTCATAGATATATCCACATAATATCGTAAATAGATAAATATATATATATATATATATTTATATATATATATATATTTATATATATATATATATATATATATATATATATATATATATATATATATATATATATATATAGATTTAACATAGTATTCACAACCATTTTAATAAACCAAAAATAAAAAATAAATTTAAAAAAAAACAGACCTCTACAATTGCCTAAGAGCACACTTCATTATTTCAATCGAAATTATAGAACAGTAAATTATAACACACTGAAAGTAAATAGATAATATCAGGATCCCAAATAATTTTAGTTAAATCCGCACATAAAAGGAAAACTGATAGGAATATTCAGATACATATCCACATATCCATTACAAATGTTTATAAACAATTTAATCTAGTTGAGCGGGAGCTGGTTAGAGACTGACTACCTGATGCCTAGGTCTTGCTCAATTGAGACGAGCGTGGCTGGCTTCTGTATTGAACGCTTTAGGTCGGTGGGGCATGGTTGTGCTCG
>NC_088360.1:53736648-53746648 GCF_034508935.2 Berghia stephanieae | reverse complement strand
CTGCTTTAATAGAATTGGCAAGAGATAGATCAGCTTGGCGGAAGATGACCTCCGACGTCTGCTTCAGATATGGAACTACATGAGATGAGATTGTACGTATTGGTGGTATTACGATTGTTGTATTTTTTATGGTTATTAGTGGTACCAGTTTATTTATTTTTTCGTTCCATTTACCATTTTTTTACACTTTCATGTATGTTGTCATCAAATTGTGTGATTTATTGGCGAAAGCCTAAGATTTAATAAACTTTGAACTTTGAACTTCTCTTTTTAATTAGCAATTTACGGAAGTGTAAATTTATACGATGCTGTGAAACAATTTACCTGAAACTTTATATCGCGCCCAAAACGGTCTTCCAGAATTCCCAAGCTAACAGCAGCACCGAACATAATATGACGAAAAATACAAATTGCAGAGGCTATTATAATTCCTTTTCGATAGATGCAATGCTGTTAACGGTTAGCTACCCGGTTGAGTAATACTGCCCTCTTTTCGGCAATGTCTATTCCTACAATCTAATCCATTTCTCTTTTCGTCACAATATTCAAATTGGATTCCCTCAGATCATTATTTCATTACTGCCATCAATGATAAATTCTTGATCTTACATCATAGACTAAAGAAATTGAGCTTATCAAATGTTCTTGTTTTGATGTCCGATAAGCCGAATGTTGGCCGACGTTTACATAATATATGCATGTCTCACATCCGAACCTACTTATGGGCCTAGTTTAACATTGTTGTAATAAACAATATATTGTGTCTTTTTTGAGATTTCCATTACAACAATGAGCCCATAAGGAAGAAGGTTATCAGACCTACAAATAAGTGCACATCGATGTGGGCCAATAACAATAAGTTGTACTATTATATAATACCTGGATACCTGCATACCTCTGTATAGAGCTTTTAGACTTGGAGTAGTCTCCTTCGCTCCTCCTCATCTATTAATGATTGGACCAATTTTTATAATTGAACTTGTTTCCTAGGATGTTGCTCATCTCCAACTCTGCTTTTAATTTATTCAATTTTTTTTGCTTATACTGTGGTTTCTTAAAGTTTATTCCAGTTATTTACAATTCTAGATGAAAAAAAGTTCCTTCTTTCATTTGTTTTAAAACGTTCTTTTTCCAGTTTCTTGCTGTTTCCTCGTGTCTGAATGTTCTTGTTTGGTTTAAGAAATCCTGCCTCTACCCTGTCTATTCCCTTTACTATGTTATATGTTTGGATCATATCTCCTCTTCTTGTCCTGTATTCTAAGGTCGGGAGATTTAATTCTTTCAATAATATCACCAACCATGGAAAAAAAGTAGATAAAGTATAAAGCAGATTAGGGGGAATAAAACACTTGTCTACAATTTTACGTCAAATATTTTTTTTTCAAATAAAACAAACATAGCCCTTGTATAGCGTTATGAGCACGTTGAATGGATATTGCGCTCTAGCTATATAAAAGCTTAATTTTTTATTTATTGCGATAGAATGTTATAAAGTGATATTATGATTAAGCACTTGAGTTCCGTTTCGCGTTTGGGTATAAGTGTCTAAATGTACTGACTTGCACATTTGTTGAACACTAATGTAGCCAAGGAAGCTGAACATTTTTCCATCCACAGTGAGGAGAGCTTTTGTAACATCCAAGTCTCTTTTAAAGTTTGAATTATTCAATTTAACATCGATCATAATGAGTCAATCAAGTTCATCAACAAGAAGTGAATTAACTGATGAAAACCCTCAAAATAGTACGCGAGGGGATGAAACACTTCTTTCCCCTACTGAAAGTAAAATTCGTCACATGGAAGCAAACCCGCATCTGTATCAGATGGACCATAAATGGAGTAGGTTTGAGTGACGCGCTCACAAAGACAACTGAACCCTGTGGGTTAAGACTGTATAAAATTTCAATTCTATAAAAAACACAAGACTTTTGTCAATTTTGAATGGATTAATTTATGAATGAAATCGGTTCGTTACTTTTTAGAGTGATCGTCTTTTTGAGACGCCCCTCTCTATAGATGATGCAGGTATTTCGGCACCTCACATACACATTTCCTCAAATAAGTAATGAACCACTCTGGTAGACTTTGAATATGATAACAAATCTAATCCCAAAGCCACGTAAGCTGAAAATTAGAATTAAGTCATATGACTTTTATTACATTTTAAATGAGTTTGAATAAAAAGCGTCTTTTTTTCAAAATGTCAGTGAAAATGATCCGACGCAGACTTGTGCTGAGCAAATTTCTTCTTCATTATTATTTTTTTCAGAAGATTGAGACCATTGGTAAACTGTCATTAGCATTGAAGAATTTGTAAACCAATTTTTCTTTTCAAATATTTGCCTTATTTTAATTCATAAAAGTAATTGACAACTTTATTAATACAAAATGAAATCCCCTTTTACAAAATATCACCTAATGATCTCTTAGTACTAAGTTCAAGCAGTTGTTACCAAGGTTTTTTCTTATATTTCACGTCTATATCAATTTATGTTTCTTGTAAAATTGAAAAGGAATGGGTTTGAGGAAGCCTTTGATCTTCAAATGGCATTTCCTTGCCAATTTACTGCTAACCACTGGAGTTATGGGATAACTCTTGCTAATGCGGCATGCATTGATCTAAGCTGTTTATCTCAATTTCTGTACCGTTTGAGGACAGCTCACCTTTCCTGTTACCTTTTTTGATCGGATCTCCTCTATCGAATCGTCTTACTTTGGTCTCATAATCACTGAACTACCGATCAACTACATTGATTGAACTAATGAGAATTTGCTATTGCATCAAGATAAAAATCTGTTAAGAATTTGAATAAATGAATCATAAAGATCTCTTTAGTCATTGCAGCAAAAAGGACCGGGTTATAGGGGGGCTCTTCTCTCAAACACTGCAACAATGTTGGCTTTACAAGAATATAAAGCACATCGTGCTTAATTCATTGGAAAGTGAACTTGCTTAAAAGTATGTCCGAAACCCTATCATGCACATTTTAAACATTTAGCGCTTTAGGAACAAATGACATTTACCTTATCAGTAATCATTCCCCACTTATTCTATCAACAGAAAAAACAAAAAGTCGTAAAAGTAAGGAGAAAAAACCCGACAGAAGCTCCACTAGCAATAAAACCGGTTCAGGAAGTGTTGGCGAGGAAGCAGATGATAAATCAGGAAGCAGTCGTAGAAGAACCACAGATGAAGAAAGAGAAAGTACAACATTTAACGACAGTAACACAGACAAGTTGCAAAAGGGCGAAAGGCACAGTAAAAGCAAAGATGACAAGACTAAAAGTCGCAAAAGGGGAGACTCTGATGGTAGTAGTGGCTCTAAAAGAAGTAAGGAAAGACGTCCAAGCCACGACACGGGGCGTCCAAGCAAGGATATGCGTCTCTCAAAGACATGGAGAGATCCTAAATCAGAAAAAGTCCGTTTCCAAGACAAGCTGGATTCGAACGAGACTAAATTCATAGACCCCTTGCTTCTAATGTGCGACACCATATTGATGAGCCAACATGAGAGCAACGAAAGTCTGGTCGGAGTAAATGGTAGCAAAACTGATATCAAAGACAGCGAATTTATTAACGACAACAAGGATGGGCTGAAAAAAACATCAGACATCAGTGGAAAAGACGCAACGAAAGACAAGGTTTCGTTAAGGGGCGGTTTGGGTCTTTTCTAAAAAAAATTTAATTACTCATATTGGGCGGTTTTAATCATTCTGTATCATCAATATAGTTTAAAAAACAACATTTATGGTGAAAAATTTTAATTATCTGTGTTGATACCCATTTTGCGATCTAATTTGGGGGTATGACATAAAAAAATATAACAATCTTGGCAAACGTTCCACAAAAACTAAAAATGGAATGACCTCCATATTCTTCCCTCTTGTCAACATTGTACCATAGTGTGTCACCATAGAGAGATTTTACGGCTTTAGATTATGGAATTTTTATTAGATTATTACAAAGTTGAGAATCGAAATGTTATGACAAAATTGATGTAAAAAATTCAGATTTAGGATTATAATAGAAAATTCACAAACCTTATCAAAAAAATCTCTCTATGGTGACATAATACATTGTCTCTGTGATAACTGTGGAAATTTTCAGACAATTTCAATGAATAGATTCTGAGAAACGTTTGACACAGTTTCCCATACCCTTAGAAAAATGACATATTGAGAAAATAGCAAAATAGCTTCCCGTTTTTCACACATTTCTTACTACCTGTAACATTTTTGATTGTGTATTTTGTGCCTTTATAGTCTACTTTAAGAATTTGGACTTCAATTATATTATTTCTAAGATAACAAAATATCATTTTCCACCAAAATCTCAAAATCAAATTTTTGAAGGATTTTCCTAATAATTAGACCCAAACCGCCCCTTAAATAATCTTACAAATAAAGTATACAGGACATATCTATACATACATACATACATACATACATACATACATACATACATACATACATACATACATACATACATACATACATAGCTACTAACTACCTACCTGCCAACCGGCCTGCAAACCCGCCCGTCCGCCGGCAGGCAGGCAGACCTACAGGCAAGAATGCATGCATGCATTCATCCATACATCACTGATATAAACATCCTGAAATTACAACAACAAAAAAGTATCCACGAGACACTGATTTGTTATATCATTCTGCCCTGGTGATACTTTGAATGGAGAGAATATTGTAGACAAAATAAGAGATGACAATACTATAATAATTCAAGTCTCTCAAACAGTCCATTCTTATCTCACGAAACACACACATACACACACAGTCACACACAGAGACACACAAACACACACACAGTCACACACAGAGACACACAAACACACACACACACACACACACACACACACATATATATATATATATAAATATATATATATATAATATTTCAAGTATAATCTTGTTTGACTTCTACATTATTATTGTTTCGAGCTATGGATATTTTATAAATAGCACCTTTTGATTAACATACATTATTAATTGTTTCGACTATATATTTTATAATGATTTTATATAATTTAAACATACTATAATTTTTATTATATACATACATACTAACATACATACATACATACATACATACATACATACATACATACATACATACATACATACATACATACATACATACATACATACATACATACATACATACATACATACATACATACATACATACATACATACATGCATACATACATACATACATACATACATACATACATACATACATACATACATACGTACATATGAAAGGAAATGTGTCACACTTCAACATTATGTACTAGTCCCATGAAGTTTATCAACCTTTACAACACTCGATATGTTGTGAATAGGCGTCTCAGATGTCCAAACAATACTATGAAAAAAGGATGGTTAGCAAGCGTCTTGTAAGAAAATTCCGGTCCCAACGTTATGTCTTTGGGTAAAGTACTTTACAAACATTACCTCACTCAACACAGGAGTGAATGAGCACCTGTCTATTGGCAGTGACGGATATTGCAATAGGGCTAGTACAAAAAGAACTCCTTAAGTGAATAATATTGTATGAAATGGAAATATGGTACCGTATGGCTTGCTGTCGGGGGGGGGGGGGGAGATATATGAAACATTGTAAAGCGCATTGCACATGCTTAATCCTTGGGAGTGCTCTATTTAGAAATTGATATTTTATATTTTTCATTGTGACTGACATCCTGTGAGAAATAGCATTATTTAGACGTGATAACCGACAAGAATCGTCCAATATAATGTAAACATTACTTTTTTTCCTATTTCTTTCACGAATATTATTGATGATAGTTTGACATTACAGTCAATTTCTCGTTATTGTCCATCTAATATTACACAGAACAGAAGAGAAAAATGTTAAATGATTCAAAACGATTTAGATCAACTCTTTTATAGATAATTTAGATTAATAATAAATAAATAAATGATTTAGACTGAATAATTTACTACAATGATCTGACAAACAATGTTTTTCTGGACTCTTTGCTTTATCAACAGATGGCCTTAGCGAGCGATAAGGACACTGGATCAGCGTCTGACCAGGTTTGTGATTTCATTTAATATTCTAGCATCAATTTCTTGATATTGTAAAATTCATTACATTCACAAGTTCCTGAAACCGAATAACTTGAATACCTCGACTGGATTTTACCGATCTGTTTAGTCAGCCGCACAAGATCGCTAGATCTATTTTGATTTCATTAGGGTGACGATTTTAGGATATTAACAGCTGCTAACGAAAACATGAGCCTTTTTTTTTACCTCGCTCGACTCGATTACAAAAATGTCTATCTGTACAGTCGGAAATATTCATATGCAGGAAGTTCAATCGACTTCCTCAAAGAGTATGAACTTTAAATTTGTATTTATTTTCTTTTGCTTAAATAAGCATTTTCGAAGCGTGTTAGGAATGGTAAAATATTAGAATAGAAATCTCATGTTTTGAGTGCAAACCTTTTTTCATATCAAAAGAATTTCACTTCATTGGAATACTCTTGACTCTTCATTATATCTCCAAGTTTTGTGCTATGATAAAGGATAATAGAACATAAAGATGTCAGATAAATTTTAATGCGTTCAATCAACTGGTTTGATCAATAACTATTTTCATCAAAACCATTAACTGGCACGAATGCATCATCAATAAATTCCTAGAAACTAGGAATACTATAAAGTATTAATAGAGAACATTATCATTTATGTGACGGGAATAATACAAACAGAGATTTGTCGATCTTCGAAATGCTCTCAAAAATCTATTCTTCTAACGAGATAACGATATAACAGTCTTCAAATGTTATTTGTGTTTGCTTTGTCTTTTTAAGCAGTTAAACCTGGCATTCGAGAACAACCTGGCATTCGAGAAGGAAATGGCATCGACGTCTGACAGGGTATGTGGCTTCTTGTTGCCTATCACTTTGTGGACTTTTAGTATGACACTTGGCTTCTAAACCAGGTTCCTGGTCTCTGGTTTGAATCCCGCCGTTGCACACAGAACCTTTGGAAAAGCCTCTTTACTTACACTGTCTCTAAAATCTTTGGTGTAAAATGGATACCTGGCTGGTAACAGCGCTATCTTTGCCGGAAAAGAGGAAGCCATCCAAGTTTATGGTTCCCAACTCAAGATGGATGCCCACTTGCACTCATTCTTGCCATCGACATTGAAACAGTGGAATTTTGCATGTTTTTTACCCATCTAATCTGTCTAATTATAGTCCATAATTGACAATTGACAAAATAATTGTCAAATAACCATAAATAAATTAACTGTTCAAGTTGATCAATCGAGTCAGTATCATGTTCTCATCAGATTGGATCCAATAAGCAATTAAAGAGAAAAAAAAGACTTTAAATGTGATAAAGAAAATCTTATAGAATTGAAGAGACCACCCAGTTGTTATAAATATAATCAAAGTGTCAAGCTGGTAATATGTTGGTTTATGCTAGAGAGAAAAAGGAGTTGAAAGTAAAAATATAGTAATTAGTACGTAGGTATGTTATTTTTTATGTTTAAAAAAAAGCAACTCAATTTCTTCAATGAAGATGCTTATTTCGACTCGGTGTTTTGAAATTAATTTAAACATTTAATTTTAAGCATTCGATCTACCCAGGCCGACGCGTACTAATTTGCAGGTCTGATAACCCAAATTAACATGGGCTCATTGTTGTAATGAAAATGTTCTAAAAAACCAAAGCAAAATAGTGTCCATTGCAACAATGTTAAATCAAGACCATAATAATTGCTCTCGGTTGTCGGACCTACAAATATGTGCACCTTGACCCAGGCACAAAACCGTTCAGACACAATTGGTCACAATTTAGGTGACCGGGCATGGTACCAAAAATAAGCTGAGGTTGACAGCGCTTGTAAAGCGCGTTGAGCACATTTGATGGATATTGCGCTATATAAAGCTCAATTTTTTAAATTATTTTTTTAGTGACAACTTTCTATGGATTATCATAAATACTACCCGTTACACTAGAGAATGAATCACAGACACGTTTATAATATTCAATAACAGTTTCCAGGAAATAAAAACACTTTGTAAAATTATGTAGAACCGTTGAAATGTAACACGATGGACGTGTTGCTTTCTTTAAAAAATCAAACATCATGGAATACAAAGAATGATTAGAATGTTACCACTTTGTTTCAGGACAGAGAAGCTTAAAATTTTCCTTTTGAGTTTTACTTGAATTTTACTATGATTTTTCCCCAGATGGCTCCTCAAAAAATCCTCAAGGGCGATAAATCAACACCTGGTCAGGTAATTAAAACATTTTTTAATTATATTTTATTATTTTTATTAGCTGATATCAAGAAAAGTTTCGGATTAAAAACCCGTCTTCAGCTATCAACTAAAAACAAGAAAAACTGCAATACCTCAAGTCCTGAAGAAAATCATCGCGAGAAGCAAACTAATCGCGTCCAGTTAAATGATAGATTAGGAATTATAAATCACCGATACGGCATTCACGAAGGGTTTTGGGTCTAAATAGATGATGATAACACGACGGCCATTTTTCGTCTTTTTAAAATCATAACTCGATCGACCGTCCACCCTGAGAGGTAGGTACTGTTGATGGGTGTTTTAATCCCCTCAAAGTGATTGGGGGTCTGAACGGAATTCAAATTTGCTCAACTGAATACCAGCCGATAAATTATGTCATAAATGACACTTATTTGGTTGTAGCTTGAAAATATATTCAATAACACATGTGATTGTTTACTGCCGTACTCTGCAAAGTCCGAGTTTTTAGAGGCTGTGCCAAGATGGGGGTCATTTAAATCGATCGATATTTGAAGGACGAGTTTTCTGGCTAAATCTTTAAATACAATTTATTTTCCAGAGCACGGCAGTTAACTGGTTAAATCGTCTAAAATGGTATTATATCGGGGTAAACAAGGTGCTGGTTATTCAATTTATAGCCACAAACATGACACTTGGGGTTAGTTTCTCTTCGTTAGGTAGTTGGAGAATAAATACCTCTCATTGTATAGCAAATTAACAAAAACAAAAACCAAAACCAAAAAAAAAAAAAAAACAAAAAAAAAAAATCACTCGAAATTTGTATTTCCTATCACTTTATTTCTAAACTCACTTTTCAAGATTCTATTCATCCCGACATCATACCGTTCTGAGATGATGAGACACAAATACCTGATTTCTCGATTCTTGTATCTTTTACAAAAACGGTTGACAGCTGCCTATTTTTGAATAAAATGTGATGATTATGCCTTATTTCCAGGAACCGTTTTGGAGCAAGACATATCCATATCATATTATACTCTGATAACAGCAAGTGTCGTGGTGAACTTATCTAATACAACTACAGCATTATATGTAGCGCAATATCCACTAAACTTGCTCAAAGCGCTTTACAAAGGGTCCCTCGCCAACAGCAACACTTAATATGAAGGACGAAACACTATTTATGGTCAGATATTCATTTTACATACACCCAAGGCTGTAAACTGAGTGCATTCACTTTCGTCTCCTGTTCGTGAATAACAAGTGTGTCAAAGGCGCTTTACATTTCTGTAATTTACCCACAGCAAACACATGAAACATACCAGCAAACAAAACTACGTGTAACCTAAAACGTTTATAACTATTCAAACATTTACTTAGTGAGAACTGATCATCCAAAGGTGTTCTAAAAACAATATCAAAGAAACTCCACGAGTTGTTTCACTTTGCTGGTAGGAAACTGAAAGAAGTTTTAATTCCGAGATAAAACGTTCGCGTCTGATTCTTGTTCGGTTCGGCAACTAAAAAGGATTGAGTTGCACTCACTTTGCATAGTATAGAACAAGAGACCGACTGAGAGGAAAGGTCAAATGGAGGGCAAGACGGACCGGAGAGGAAAATTAATGCGTTCAGTTTGATGTACAATGAGTATCTGACCGAGAGAACGATGAGAAAACGGTGAGAGAATGTGAATAAAGAGCCTTTTCCAA
>NC_088360.1:53684148-53731648 GCF_034508935.2 Berghia stephanieae | reverse complement strand
AGGACACAATCCCTCAGAACATTGTACAACCATTTGAAATGAAAGCACGATATGCTATGCTGCCGACCAACCATATTATCTTTTGATGCGTCATTGGCGAGGTTTGATGGAAGACTATAAATGGAAAACATCAATGGCAACGACAGTCAACATTTCCAAAACTGCTGTCGAAGTTGATGGAGAAAGTCAACATGAAAGATACTGAAAATTTACCATTTGGATTTCGCGTCTGTTGGATTCATCCTCGAGATCAAAATGTTTTCTGAAAAAGTTTCCAGATTTCTTCTCTTTCCTTGAATCTGAAACTGACAAACCCAGAAGCATTTCTTATGCCCTATTGGAGTACCACTTACAGACCTTCAAGTACAAACAGGTCAGAAACAAACAATACGTACAAGTACCACAAATTGTAGAAAGCGACTCAACGTGGAGCTTGGCGAGTCCATTTGTGGTAGGAACTTTTGACTGTTTCTGTCGGTGCGTCCACTTCTTCCACCATCAAACATGCTTTTAAAAATTTAGATTTATAACACTGTTGAAAGTGAAAAATATTCAGATACATTAATATTTAATAATTAGCAAAGCAATCCCAATATACAATTTTTTTCAGTTTTTAACACATTTTTTCAATAAAGTTTTGTTTAACATTTCTTTCAGGTGTTGATATGAATGATAAAACCACATATCTTGTGCCATTGCAACAATAATTTTGGTTTGGTGTTATAATTTTCATAATATTTAACTCCGAAGTTGAAATTTGTTCAAGTATCCCTGTTCTACGATAAAAATTTGCTGAATAAAGGCAAACCTTCGTCTTTATACCATTTGAATAGTTTGGAGGACATTGGTTTTCGTTGCTCTTTTATTTCACTGGTCAATATCCATGGAACCAACCTGGGAAACACTTCCTCCTTTTATCCAAGGATCACTGTTACGACGTGGTGTAGCCTATCCTTTCCTTTGAAATTCCATTTTCTTTCGCAATGTTAGTTTTTCAAACACGCCGCTTTGCACGAGTCATGTTTTCGACTTAAGTTTGATTACTGACGTTCGAGACACTTCGGGGCCTCCCGCAATGAGTGTGATTTTATAGTTTTGTTTCGATCAGGTATCTCCTTCCACGAACTTTACCTATCGCTAAACGGTGCTATTAGCGTCGCCATAAACACGGTACATTTGGTATGGACGTGAATGAGTGAACAGCATTCAGACATTCAGTATCAGCACACTGGTTGAATCGAATATCTTTTAATGCAGTAATTTTCATTTTATTTTGTTTTGACCCAAGTTAATGATCGCGTAAGAGGACAAAAGCGATTTTGTTACAAAGAGATCTCATAGACCTTTCAAAATTTGACATGTCAAAGCCATTTTGTTAAGAATGTATTTATGCCAAATATTAAGATTCTAAGTAAAACATCTTTGATATCATAAGAAAAATTGCAAAACTATCCAGCCAACCCTCGTACAATGATTATAAATATTTCCATCATAATGCTATGCCATCCATAATGTGAATAAAACACGAGATTTGAAACCTCCAGACTTTGTTATTTTCGATAATAATTAATCGTGTCTAACTTTTACCAGTGATATTATAGATGCTAT
The DNA here is from genome assembly GCF_034508935.2 of Berghia stephanieae. NCBI lineage: Eukaryota > Metazoa > Mollusca > Gastropoda > Nudibranchia > Aeolidiidae > Berghia > Berghia stephanieae. Next base: position 53,730,040 of record NC_088360.1, on the reverse strand, counting down.
ATTAAGTAAAATGCTTGCCTGTTCTACCTGCCAGTATATTCGTACAACACACAAAACTACATATCACCTTTAACGTTTATTATTATACCCCTTTCTTTTTTGGAAAAACGCGACTTAACGAAGTCAAAACAGTGCAAAATATTATGAGGCGTCCTTTTTATCCTCTGCACAGTATTTATTGTTCTTCCAGATCTTATTCAGCTTTGTGATGGCAGAGGTGGCGCTGGCTACTGACATTCTGCTTTTGACTTCCTGAGATGACCGTTTTACCGCGCTTGTGACACTTTCAGGTCAGTTCAGCGCGTAGACCTGAAGTAAAAAGAAAAGAAAAAAAACAACACCAAAGAAAATAAAAACAAGACGAAGGGGACTAGTTGAATAAATATACAACATATGATTCCACAAGCAATCTATATGTCAATGTGCATATTTTGATATGACCTTAGAGTTCCATACCAGACGCAAACGAAAATATAATCATTATTTTATTTATTTTAATGGTTTTACGGCACTTGCGACAGATAGATCATATCAGCGCCCGTAAAAAGAAGTAAATAGAAAAGTGAAACTATTCTAGATTTACAGTCAAAGCACCCAAGAGAAAGTAAGCCAAAGCAAAATTGGCTCAAATAGGGAACAGATGTAGATTCCCCGAATTAATGAACTTAGTTTGAGATCATATAAAAGTCTCATCCAGATACAAGCACAGGATCCCACTAAGGGGTACACAGTCAAATATTTACAGAATACATAACTAAAAATTCATAACAGAGAGATGATTTACAAGGAAAAAAATTATAATCTCCCAAAACTAAAACTATACATTTGACTGTTTCCCTCCCAGTCAAGGACTCCAGGCAGGACTAAGGGATCCTATTCCAAGACAAAGACAAAGAAGAGCAACTTGGGAAACATATAAGGGGATAAAATACACAGCTTGACCCCCAGCCCACCATGGGAGGTCAAAGGTCCCCGCCCAGAAAGATATACTCAAATGTTTACAACGTTTTGATTTTAGGTGTAAGGCTTTTACGAGGCTTGCGATATATTTAAGTCATTTCAGCGTTTTAGTAAAAAATGAAGAAATTGTTGGACAGTCAAAGACTTCAAGGTACATGATTTAATATGAGAATACATATGACAAAGGGGACTGATTCAAATTTGAGATCACCTAAGTCTCATCCAGACAACACCACAAGATCCGTCTAAGAGGAATACACTCAAATGTTTACAAAGCACATGGTCAAAATAAAACATATGATTTGATAACAGAGATGATTTACAAAGAAAAAATACTCTCCAAAAACTACTATACATTCGACCCTTCCGGCCAAAGTCAGGACAAAACTAAATATTTTCATCCCAAGACAAAGAGTACGTCGCTCAGAAAACAGAGTTAAGGGGATAAAAGTCACAAATGACCTCCTGCTCACAATAGGAGAGAGATAACTTAGAGTAAAGGGAAAGTATCTTCGAAAACTGGGAGGTCAAAAGTCCCAACCAGTTCCATCTAGGCTTAAGCAAATGATGCCACTATGAAGATACACTCAAATGCTTATTATTTACAATATATTTAAAACTAAAACTATGAATAAAGTGCATAACAAAGATGTTGTATTTTATTGTGTTTTAAGAGTTTTACGGCACTTAGGTCACATTGAGATAATTTCAGCGCCAGTTAAAAGGAAGAAAATGGGATAGTCAAAATATTTTAGATTTACAATTAAAGGACAAGAGAAAAAGTAGACAAAGGGGAATTGTTTGTTTTTAAGGGTTTTACGGCGCTTGCGACACATTTTAGTCATTCTAGCCCCAGTAAAGAAATATGGGATAGTGACAACAAATCAAATGTTTACAGAATATATCCAAAAAGAAAACATGTTAAACATGCTGTAGATTCAAAGAGCACACTATCAAAGTAGGGTAAGGTGGGGTAATTCCACACCCACATTTAGTATATCTAATTCTTCGAAGAAAGAATGAAAAAATAACAATTGGAAACTATTCAAAGTTTTAACTACCTTTGAATACTATTTCCTGTTTGAACACAAGAAGCAGCCACTTTTACAATCGTTGAATTCTGACAATTTTACAAGTGTCTACAAGCCCGTTGAAGGTAAGTGCAACACTCATGGTGAAAGTATAACGGACCAACACACATAACTGTGTGTAACCTTGAACGTTTTTATCTGGTTAATACAGTCTGGTGAGAATTACTCATAAACGCGGATGCGTAAAAGCAATAAAAAAGACCTGAATGACGTCAACTTCGTTCTATCTATATATTTCCGGATGGCAATGTTCTTCATTCATTCAATTACTAGCTCAACTATCTGATCATGATATGCATCATTCAGCAACATAAAGTGATTTGTCTTACTTATAGATAGAATGAAGTTGACGTAACTCAGGTCTTTGTTATAGTTTTTGCCATCCACGTTTATGAGTAATTCTCATTAAACTGTATTGGCCAGACAATAAACGTACAAGGTTACACATAGTTTTGTGTGTTGGTCCTTCCAGATGACAATGTTGTGAGTTTCTTAGCTAAGCGCACAGTATCCATAAAACAGCCTGAAATTTATAGAGATAATGTCATTTTTTAACCTTTGACCTTTTGCGTTTTGAGCTTGAATTTGTTAGAGTGTCTGCACATTGTCATTAGTTCTGATCTTTTGTTTAAGGTGCTATTGTTTCTGTAGTTGTATAATAATATTTCCAGTTTCTCTGTCAGGCACAGGTTGCATTTTCTAGCACTGCATCTGTAGGGGCTACTTTGCCTGACGACCTCCCAGGTTATTGTTGGTGTTTTATTAGTGTTTATTTGTTCCCAATAGTGCATTGCTAATTTGGTGCTTTTTGCTTTGCTTTCATGTGTTATGGAGGCTTTGTGATTGTTGTATCTTGTTTTGAATGGGGGATTTGTGCTGCCGATGTATTGTGCTGCGGTGTTGTCAGTTGTTATGGTGGCTTTGTAGATTATGGCGCTTTTTTGGCAGTTTCCTTTTAGAGGGCAATTGTCTCTCTTTCCACAGTTGCAGTTGTCTTTATTTTTATTGATGTTGTTGAGTTCAGATATGATTTGTCTGTTGTGGTTGGTAATGATCTGTTTCATGTTTTGTGCACAGCTGAAGCTTATTTTGACGTTGTTTCTGTTGATTGTTTTGTGCAGACGATGGTTCTTCGGGAAGTGTTTATCGATGAGTGCATGGAACTGTTTGCCGATATTTGAAGTGATTGCGTTGTTGAACGGCGGGCTGAACCATATTATATTCCTTTTTCTGTTTTGTTTTGGTGTTGTGGCGTGCGTTAATTTTTTGTATTTCAGGGCTGAGGTGTGTCCGCTCTGTTTGAGTGCCATTTCGTAGTCTTGTTTTGTTTCGTTGAATATGTTTTCATTTGAAGAGAGGTCGTTTAGCCGTTGTTCTATCATAGTGGGTATTTGTTTTATTATCGTAGGTGGGTGGTTGGAGTGTTTGTGGATGTATAATGGGGCGCTGTTGGGTTTCTTGTATGGTCTATACGTGTTAGTTTTGAGGCAGAGGGTTGTGTCCAGGAAATCGACATGGTGTCGGTACTTTCTAGTGTGATTTTGAGGTCGAGATCCTCGAATAATTTTATGAGTTTTTTCTTCATTCTCTCAATGTTGGATTTTGATGTTGTGGTGTGTGTTCCTAGTCCGTCGTCCCTGTAGAGGCCGAAGTTTATGTTAGGTAGTTGGTCCTTGATCTGGTGCGTGATGTAGAGGCCCACTAGTTCGCACACTTCTGCTCCGTCGTATGCACCCATGGTGACGTCAAATTGGCCTTTTTCTTGGTCCAGATTTCTCCGTTGTGGAACAGGAGCGACCGTCTTGCGTGTTTGATTATGTTTATGGTGTTTTGGTCGATGTCGATGTGCTCTGTTGCGAATGTGATGGCTCTGGTGAACGTTTTTTTTTCTGTTATACTGGCGCAAAAATCAGAGATATCAAGCTGTATGCATTGTAGGTTGCATTTATTGGTGAGGGTTTTAAACCATTTGATGACTGCTTGTGTGTTCGTCCATTGTTGTATATCTGTGTTTTTTCTGATTGTGTTGTTGATTTTTTGGAGGTAGTGCTTGCTTATAATACCTATTTCTGATTTAGCTGGGTTTATTAGTCTGCATGATGGGTTGTTGTTGAAGTTTGTTTTGTGGTCTTTTAGTGTTATGAAAGCCTCGTTGGGTGCGATACACTCTATCCTCTTCCCCAAGTCGAGTTTGGTTACAATCTGTTTTGCTTCCTAGTCGATGTTGTGTTTGGCGTTGGCGGGGGCTTTTTTGTAGTGTTGAGTGATGCTGTTTCGGATGAGTTTGTTGTAGGTGTTGGTGTCGAGCTTGTAGATATTGTTTGTCTTGTCTACTGGTAGGAACATGTTTTTTTATTTCTTAATTTCTTTCAAGTCTTTGGCGAGGGTGCTTTGGAATTTAGAGTTGTTTATTTTGAAGTTAATGGTAGGAATTAGGTCGAATAAGTCGTATTCGAAAGCATTTAGGTCTGTGGGGAGGTGGGTAGTTTGCTGTGTTGAATATATATAGATTCATAGTTTCATAGTCTGACTTATACACAGTTTAGTGAGAACTACTTCTATAGATGACTAAAAGATGTGGTTAAAAGTTAAAAGCAATAACAAAGACCTGAGTGACGACAACTTCGTTCTATCTATAGATAGAACAAAATTAACGTCACTCAGCTCTCTATTATTGTTTTTAGCCAGCCATTTTAATGAGTATTTCTCACTAAATCAATCAGAATTTAAGGTGGGCCCTTCATAGACCACACACGGCGAACACACACCACACAACACACGAAACATGAACCTAACAAGAAATTTGAGAAACCCTTCTCCATAGACCAAACGACACAAAACTGGTCTGTCTAAGTTTGTTCGTTTTTTTGTGTTGCGTCTTGCCAGCATGGAAGACGAGAGACAGAAATTTATTGAAGTTTGTGATATATGATTGATAGTATTTAGTGAGAAATACTCATAACAATGGCTCACAAAAGTAAACAACACACGAGACAATTGAACGAACAACAATAAAATTATAGATGATAATAATAAGACATAATAATCATGATAACAATAATAGCAATAATGATGAAGTGGAGATGATGATTATAGTAGTAGTAGCAGCAGCAGCAGTAGTAGTAGTAGTAGTAGTAGTAGTAGTAGTAGTAGTAATAGTAGTAGTAGTAGTAGTAGTAGTAGTAGTAGTAGTAGTAGTAGTAGTAGTAGTAGTAGTAGCAGCAGCAACAGTAGTTGTTAATGTTGTTGTAGAAGGCGTTGGTTCATCCCGGTTTCTAAATTGTGAAAGGGGCAATAAAGTCGAAAAAAATAGTTCTTCAGATCCAATAGGCCAATGGAACCGGACTTGGCATCTATTGCGAGAAACGGCAATAGCAATCAGTGGATATGACGCTAGTCTATCGCAAAGTACTTTCTGCCAGATCTAACAGATTCAGCTACCTACTGGGTGGACAGGGGGTCCAGAAAAATCTCGACTGCATTGGGATCGATCACGGTCCCTTTGCGTGTGAAGCGAGTGTTCTACCAACTGAGCTATCGAGCTGAGAGGGACAATAGCAATTGCTTATTATCATTCGGATAGGACGCTTGTTTAATGATGATGATGATGATGATGATGATGATGATGATGATGATGATGATGATGATGATGATGATGATGATGATGATGATGATGATGATGATGATGATGATGATGATGAAAATGATGATGATGATGATGATGATGATGATGATGATGATGATGATGATGATGATGATGATGATGATAATACGTTTTTCTCTTCCTTTTTTAATCTTAAGTGTAATTAGTTATATCCAAAACAAGGCCGAAGGGCAACTATAGTCAATTAATGATACACTTCAAAATCAAACAGGAGTCAAACTATAGTTATTTCCCCTGTCATAGCGTAGATTTTAACACTACACGTCTAGATCAACACATTTACAGCAAATGGAAAGACTTACAAAGGGGAAGTGTTAAAAGGACATTTTTTTTCAGAGCCATGTAGAAGTCCTAAAACTGATTGGCCTGATGTGGACTGCTGAGAATCTGGTATAATCTCCCTGTGAAAACGCCATCTACACCTGTTGTAAATTAAGTCGTCATTATGCGGGTTACTCAACTTATCTGAGTTTATAAATTATGTTACACAAAACGATCGATATTGGGCATCGCTCACGCCTGAGTAGGGCACATTGTATCTAGTTCCCGACCATGCCTACATTTTGATGTAGATTTCTTTTGATATTACATGTAAATCAAAACGTAAATTTAATTTGAAAACGGTATATAAAAGAAATCAAACCGTTAAAATTTGACCAGTTCATAAAGTCCGCAGTGTAATGTTCGATCCCGCATCTAATTTATACAGCAAAGAACGGAATATAGCCCCACTCGGTGCTAGTGCTAGATAAACTATGTATATTTATAAAGCGCAATATTCCTTAATGTACTCAAAGCCATTCACAAAATGTCCCAACCAAACAAAAACAGCCAACATGAAGGACAAAACAGGAAGCTTTAAGTTTCTTTTACTATTATCTCTTCCCTTCCCCCTTTTCCCAACAGTAACATGGCTGCTCTTGACCAGTATACTGTGATTATGGAGCCTTCTTCAAGGACCCAATTTTGCGCCGCTCAAAGCTGGAAAGGAATCCTTGGCAGGACATAAGCCGAGTGTAATACCTTAAGACCACAATGTCACAGCTATGGGTTATTGTTTTGTTGTCATGTTTATTGAGTGAATGCGTCGGCTACTTTATTAAGTCCTTTGATCAATGACTAAGTAATGAATTACAAGGCCCCATACAACGGCCTTCTTTTTGTTGCTGAAATTTATGATTGTTTATACAGTAGTCTTTGTTTATGGGGACAACACAATCCTACAACACTAGGGCAAATATAGAAAGATGAAGCTTACAGGCGCCTCGGGATGCCATTTCACGGGTTTAATGGAGAGGTTTTGAATATTATAATATTGGATGAAAATCATAAGATATTGCATAGAAAAGCTGTAGAAATCACCAAGTCTTTTGTTTTTCACAATTAAAAATGAGCAACGAATTCCCTTATTATAACTGGCCGAGTCCAATACAAGTCATGATTCGCGACTATCTAAAGGAGACAACTGTGATTTCCATACTTAGTCTCCACTTTGTTTTAATTATTACGTCTCTTGCAAAATATCAATATTATCCACAAAGAACTTGAACATGTTAATCCATTACCTGCCGTATCCTGGAAAGACTCGTATTGAAAACATGGCTAGAAATCTCGTCCTTCAAACATCGATCGATTTCAATGACCATGCAAGGTCTCAGGTTTGAACATTTTACCGAGATCAGAGTCATTTAAATCGATCGACATTTGAAGGACGTGTTTTCTGGCCAGATTTTCACAATCGTGTCTTTCTAGAGTATGGCAGTTAAATGGTTAGAGCAGCAACCGTGGTGTAGTGGTAGCAAGTCTGACCGGTAGTCAGGACGTCTCAAGTTTGTCCCCAGTTGAGGAATGCTGATTTTTGGAAAGTTTTTTTCTTCTTGTATTTTTCTTTATGCTTTGTCTGGTACTTTTTTATACACACATTCTCAGATACTTATCTTATAACAGGCAGGGCATTATCCCTCATTTGTCACTTTGGTATTTTCAAAATAAAATGGAGCTACTCTTATGTCATTGTCTCCCTTCACTCGTGTTCAGTGTTTGTTTGTTATAATACAGACGAACGTTCATAGCAGAAACACATAGTCTACTTACTCCTGTGCAGAGAATAGATAGTTCGAAGATGATGTCCCTCAGGTCTTTGTTATTGTTTTTTGCCATCATTGTTTTTGAGTAATGCTCACTGAACTGTATTAACCCGACTATAAACGTTCATAGATACACACAGTTTTGTGTGTTGGTCCGTTATACTTCCGGATGGCAATGTTATGAGCTTCTTAGCCAAGCGCATACTATCTATAGATAGTTCGAAGATGACGTCACTCATGTGTTTGTTATTGTTTTTTGCCATCCACGTTTATGAGTAATGCTCACTGAACTGTATTAACCTGACTATAAACGTTCATGGATACACACAGTTTTGTGTGTTGGTCCGTTATACTTCCGGATGGCAATGTTATGAGCTTCTTTGCCAAGCGCATTCTATCTATAGGCATTCACGTGTCCCAACTATCGTATAAACTCTTCAGTGTAATGGTAGTATTCTAACTGGTAGCCAATAGGACTGAGGTTCGATTTCTTTCTGATAAATTTTCTTCTTTCATTTTTCTTTCTTCTTTGACTAACACTGCTGTGGACACACGCCTTTTCAAATTTACATATTACACCAGTACCCTTTCCCGAGTGACATATTTTCTACCATAAAAATTCAATTTCCAGATTATACTGAGATTTATATGGTTGGTCACATATTGTAGGTGGAAGACATCTTTTCCCATCCAAGCACTGAAGAAACATTAGAATATAAATGACGTCTGTCCTAGTTTGCGTTTTAAATAGAAAAGATATGCGACTCATTATATGTTAAGTGAATTAATAGTATAATGGAACCATACTACTACTACTACTACTACTACTACTACTACTACTACTACTACTACTACTACTACTACTACTACTACTACTACTACTACTACTACTACTATACTACTACTACTACTACTACTACTACTACTACTACTACTACTACTACTACTACTACTACTACTACACTACTACTACTACTACTACTACTGCTACTATTACTACTACTACTACTACTACTACTACTACTACTACTATACTACTACTGCTACTACTACTACTGCTACCTCTACTACTACTACTACTACTACTCTACTATACTACTACTACTACTACTACTACTACTACTACTGCTACTACTACTACACTACTACTGACTACTACTACTACTACTACTACTACTATACTACTACTACTCTACTCTACTACTACTACTACTACTATACTACTACTACTACTACTACTACTATTACTACTACTTACTACTACTACTACTGCTATTTCTACTACTACTACTATACTACTACTACTACTACTACTACTACTACTACTACTACTACTACTACTACTATTGCTGCTACTACTATTACCAATAATAATAATGATAATAATCATAAAAATAATGATCATAATAATAATAATAATATAATAATAATAATAATAATAATGATATAATAATAATAATAATAATAATAATAATAATATAATAATAATAAATAATAATAATAATAATAATAATTATAATAATAATAATATAGTAATAATAATAATAATAATAATAATAATAATAACTATAATAATAATAATATAATAATAATAATAATAATAATAATAATAATAATAATATCATACCAAAAATCTAAACTGATATTGATTATTTTCAAGCAATTCAAATCCTGCAAGTCGAGTTCGCGTATGCACGAACATGTCGTCGATAAAAAGAAATAACATCAAGGATCTAAACATTAATGTTGTTTTATTTTATAGAAATATTTATTACATCTGTAAGTGAAAATAAAAGTATAAAAAGGTGTCAGATATAATCAATTCTTAGAAAGTTAATCAAGTAGAAAGTCAACCACACCCTACGAATTTAGAACAGGATACTCGATTAACTTTCATTTATTCAGTTAATATAATCTTAGATGTGAAATAACGCCAATAGTCAAGATGGCACCATCTCGTCCTTATGTACAATCAAACGACACTGGGTCGAGTGTGATAAGCGACTTGACAGGTGGCAAGAAGAAAGCATCGCAGTCTGAATGACGCTTGCTGAAAATTGTGTGATTCAGCCACAGAGTTCTTCAAACATCAATGAATGAGTATAGCTCCTCTCTCTATCCACGTTGTTTCCATTGGTCACGGTCCTGGGCCAGAGTTTTGAGGCTGTCAAGATCTTGTTGTGACTTTAGTACTGAAGTTTTTCTGAGTTCTTCAGAGATTATTTCGGTCTCATCTGAATCCAGACATAATTTCTGATATATAGAGAAATCCTGTTTCAGGGTAGTTACTACTAATGTTGGTAGTCTCCCTAATTTTGGAGTTGGTTGAATGCATTTCGTTTTCTGATGTCTTCATTTTCGTTTGTCAAATTGCCTCAACTACTCCAGACGCATGGAATCTAAAAGTGAATCAATCCAAAACAGAATATACAAAAATCAACATCAATTTAAATGAAAGATGAAAGATATGTGGTAACTATCGAAAATTCCGGCTCCTTCGAGAAAGACACACATTATACGAGTATTATGAAATATTACTTTATGAACATTGCTTGTTAATAAGTACTTGGGCATTAGCAGTGGTGGAAACTAGGTATTGCAAATGTTCTTGTGTAATCTTATCAACATTATTTTTTATTTTAACGATTTTAACATTAAATTGGATATTTTTGTGTTCTGTATAACAATTATTTGAAACTCTCGAATGTACACGTCGGTCAAAAGGAATGTAAATAGAGTAAATTATACTACGAATATTGAATATCACACTTATTTATGTATTAGACATTTAATTCTCAATACTCAATTAATTGACATTGAATACTTATTATATAATTGATAAATTGTATCTATGCATAAAAGTTACACAAAGCATTTACAGGTTTTTAGAATCTATTAGCACTTAAACGATACGATACGATACGATAAAATAGGTAATAAATAAGCTATTTCTACGAAATCTATATTACATTTTATAATCCATACTGCCATTTAAGAGAATGTATTATGAAACATTGTGCGGCATAGTGACATGGTAAAAGCATGAAAATCCTCTATCAAAGTGTGGGAACCTGTTTCTTTACACTTTACATCGATCTATAATAAAAACGTTTTATCGCATGAATAGACTTAAAGATTAAATTCTAAATTCCAAACGATCACAGCGAAGAAGTACATAATAATGTACAGGGGAATCCCAACGACACGCCTATATTGCTCTTTTCTTTTAATCCATTAATATCCGAGCATAGTTTGAGATTAGTTATGCACTTTTACATTTTATATAAACAGTTCAACGCGATCATTAACGCAGTGCTTGCTAGTAGTAGCAGTTGTTGTATTATTATTATTATTATTATTATTATTATTATTATTATTATTAGTAGTAGTAGTAGTAGTAGTAGTAGTAGTAGTAGTAGTAGAAGTAGTAGAAGTAGTAGTAGTAGTAGTAGTAGTAGTAGTAGTAGGGGTGGTAGTGATAGTAGGGACGTTGGTGGGAGTAGTAGTAGTAGTAGTAGTAGTAGTAGTAGTAGTAGTAGTAGTAGTAGTAGTAGTAGTAGTAGTAGTAGTAGTAGGGGTGGTAGTGATAGTAGGGGCGTTGTTGGGAGTAGTAGTAGTAGTAGTAGTAGTAGTAGTGGTAGTAGTAGTAGGGGTGGTAGTGATAGTAGGGGCAATGGTGGGAGGAGTAGTAGTAGTAGTAGTAGTAGTAGTAGTAGTAGTAGTAGTAGTAGTAGTAGTAGTAGTAGTAGTAGTAGTAGTAGTAGTAGTAGTAGTAGGGGTGGTAGTGATAGTAGGGGCGTTGTTGGGAGTAGTAGTAGTAGTAGTAGTAGTAGTAGTAGTAGTAGTAGTAGTAGTAGTAGTAGTAGTGGTAGTGATAGTAGGGCAATGGTGGGAGGAGAGTAGTAGTAGTAGTATAGTAGTAGTAGTAGTAGTAGTAGTAGTAGTAGTGTAGTAGTCGTAGTAGTAGTGGTGGTGGTAGTTGTAGTGGTAGTAGTAGTAGTAGTAGTAGTAGTAGTAGTAGTAGTAGTAGTAGTAGTAGTAGTAGTAGTAGTAGTAGTAGTGGTAGTAATATTACTTTTGATCTAAGAATATTTCATGGTTATATAAATCTTATATAAACAAAGCCCATAGTACTGTGCAAAAAAGCATCATCTTCATGTCGTATTTTACATTGTTTCATGAAATGTGAATTAGTTCAGTTGTATCTGTTGCCCACAATGTCAAGTGTGTTATTTTCATTTTTTAACGTTTTTATTTAATTATTAATTTATAATTCAACTCATTAAACAATTAATCTTTTAATTATATCTTTAGTAAATTTTACATTATATTATTATTATTATTATTATTATTATTATTATTATTATATTATTATTATTATTATTATTATTATTATTATTATTTAATATTATTATCATTATTATTATTATTATTAGTATTATTATTATTATTATTTAATTATTATAATTATTATTATTATTATTATTATTATTATTATTATATTATTATTATTATTATTATTATTATTATTATTATTATTATTATATATTATTATATTATATTATTATTATTAATATTATTATTAGTATTATTTGTATTATTTGTATTGTTTGCTTTGCTTCATTATTGAATTTGTACTTGATTTGTTGATTATATTTTGTATGAGTTATATTGGCAATGCCTAACAATAAACCTTTGAAGAATACGTTTGCCAACAAAAAATGGTTTAGGTCATGATTGAATTTTATCTGTCCAACTGGAAGAGAAGTTTGTCAAACAGAATTTCGTTTCCATTCATTGTTGTTGTAATCTGCTAAACATGATTTGACATTGTATTCGATTCTGAAAATTTCTGTAGCTAAGTTTTTTTCATTTAAATCAATACTTTCACTTTTGTATTTAGATTTCATAGATAGATATTGCATAACATAGTAAAGGGTAATTTTTCTGTTGGGTAGTTCCAAAAGAAAGCTGGAAAATAACCCAGACGTATGGTATGCCGCAGTGCAGCGCCTCAAAGGCGAAGTGATTTGCTCAAGACCACTTAGCGAGTTTAGGATAGTAAGAAAAGACTATAACTACTTCCAATCAATTTGAATACCTTTTAAAAAGGAGCCCAAAACTTGACAACAATCAGGGATGTTTAGTTTTTTTTGCAATTAAAAAATCACAATCGGAAAAAAATCGTAGCATTCAATCCTAAACTCACGCCTGCAATAAATATCTCTTTTCTTCTCTTCTCTCTCTCCCTCTCTCTCTCTCTCTCTCTCTCTCTCTCTCTCTCTCTCTCTCTCTCTGTGTGTGTCTCCCTCTTTATCTGTCGATCTATCTATCTATCTATGTATGTATGTATCTATCTATCTATCTATCTATCTATCTATCTATCTATCTATCTATCTATCTATCTATCTATCTATCTATCTATCTATCTATCTATCTATCTCTATCTATCTCTTGTCTGTGTTCTTCTCTTTGTCTATCCCTCTATTGTCTGTGTTAAGGTTTTCTGTCATCTCCCTTTCTTTATCTTCCCAATTTTCTCTGATGAAATTACTATGTTGCGTCGCCACAAACAACATTATCGACCTGTAGCTACCCCTGTACCAGAGCCTTACCACATACCATATCTCTTTGACTAATTTTGTGGTACTGCTTCAATGGTTTAATGAAAATGATTGTCCTATTGGACAGTCGAACGAGCACTTTTGATGTATAGTACCTATCTACCAATTTTACATCACGTTTAAAAGGAGGCTTTGACAATACGTTGTGGGTGTTAATATTTCAATAGGGCTGTCAAGCTTTGTAATTCGTAAAGCAGACGTTTTAAGTTTGTATTCCGTGAACTGTAAAATTATGATTATTGCATATTTCCTTTTTCCTCTTTGAACGATTACTTATCAGTTACTTTAACCGGAGTTAAGCTGATATTGTAGAGTGAACCAAAAGGGCTATCTCATAAGACCAAAAAATGAGCCTCTTTAAAACAAATTATTTCACTCACTCAAATCTCTCTCCTGGCACTTCAGGCGTCAAGGGATCTCCACCTGGCTCTGTCAGCTGCCACTCTTGAGGCCACTTTGAAGGATAGATCACTCTGATATAAAGGTCCTTCTCCACCGTACGCATCCTCTCCTCCTTGGGGGCGGCCTCGCTTCCTTTTTCCTAGAGTGTCCATCGCAGACCATTGATCTTGTCAAAGTTGTTATTTTTTATTTTTTTTTTAAATATTTTATTTTATTTATTTTATTGTATTTTTATTATTATTATTTTTTTTTTGGGGGGGGGGGGGGAGGGGGCGTCTGCAACCATTGCTATCCTCTCCTATTAATGAGGATTTAAGACACATCACAGTGGCAAATAGGATGTGAAGCTGACCCTTAATTTACAGACTAATGGTTGTAACAAACTTATAGTAGATATGAAAAGATAACCATATTTCTTTTGTTCTGAAATTTGGTCAGTATACTAAGATTGGGAAAAGCAATGCTTTATTGGGAAAATAAGTCATAAATGATTTTATCAGCCATTTTGAGTAGACTTGCACATTAATGTAGGCAAAGTCAATCCGTCAGATAAAATGCGTTGGACATCACGATATCATTTAGGCATTTAACAAGCATATTTTTCTACACCATTGCATGACGTAAATGGACAGATATAACGATACTGATAAGTATGTCAAAGGTATCTGACGTACATATAAATACCATTTCAATACTAAGGATTACATTATCTTTCTCTCTCTCTCTCAATCTCTCTCTCTCTCTCTCTCTCTCTCTCTCTCTCTCTCTCTCTAGTGGTATGACGCTCCCTTTCGGATCTGAAGATCATGAGTTCGAGCCCCGATCGGCGCTTAATCGAGACCGTGGAAAAGACTCTTTATTCGCATTCTCTCACCGTGCATGTGTGAAATGAGTACCTGGCCGCTAACAGCGTTGTCTCTGTCAGAAAAATTGTAATAACGCCTAACAGGCGTAATGTCTCCATCTATATGTTACGTGTAGTTGTTTGTCAGGGACCCTCTGTAAAACGTTTTGAGCACGTTCAGTATATTTTGCCCTATATAAAAGCTCGAGTTTTTTTCTATCGCTCTTTCTATATATCTATCTCTCTATCTGTTTATCTATCTCCTATCTATATTCATTTTTTTATATATCCGTCTCTCACATACGTGTTCTCTGCACCCCCCCCCCCCCTTTTCTCCCTTCCTCTCTCTCATCCCTTCAATCAAAACCAATATTGTACAAACTGTATATTATTATTATCATTTCCACCTTGTAACCTCCCTGTAATAATATACTAACATACATGCACTTACCACAGTATCCATACGACTGGTAAATTATACGTACCATTATTATATACCATCTTACTATGTTATTATATTCAGTCTCGTCCATCTAATCCTTATAGCCTGCCTAAAGCTCTTCCCCTTTGCGCTGCTCTCCGCTTTTAAAGGCTATTATTTACCCCGCCATCCATCGGTGACCACCCTTCCCCCCTCGTGGATCTTTACCTTGCAGTTGGTGAGGGGGCTTGAGGCACACGGGAGGGCAAAGGTGTAAATCCCGGTCGACCGTCACGAGACCATCCCGGGTATCGAGCCAACGAGCCACATGAGCTGCTCGCCCCGGTGTGTGACTAAATTTGATCCAAACCCGGTGCCCGAATAGCAGCCCTATCCCGGGCGCCACACTATTGTCCTTATGTCGAGTCCCAATCAGTCCCGTCAATGGCGAAGCGGTCTGCCGCCTAGCCACATAATACCGCGTTCGTGTCGCCAGGGTCGTCGGCACGTCCGAGAAAAAAGCAAACGTCCCATGCATCAATCGATTCGCGGCCTGCCGATCGGAAAATGCGACGGCGGGGATGGCGAGCTGACGCGTATATTGTCCCTGAACGTCGAGAGCCAGAGTATGGCAAAAAATGAGCTTTTATCAAAGCTATTGGCCGTTCATTGCGTTGATATCCTCCTTTTACAGGAGACCCACCTTTATTCAGGCGCGCAATCTTCCCGATTCCAGATCCCAGGCTATACGGTGGTCCAACGCGAGGACACCTCGATGCTCAAAGGAGGGGTTAGCGTTTACGCTAAAGAGCCATCGAAGGTAAGGGTCATTGAGAGCGTAACGGACAGCAATGGGGTGAACCGAATTTCCGTGGAAGTAGGTGGACTGTGTTTGCATAATATATACAAACCACCTAGAGCGACTTGGACTACACCACCGGTACCGGTGGTCAGCCATCCTTCCATCTGTCTGGGAGACTTTAATAGCCACCATCACGAATGGGGCTACCGAGACTGCAATGAGGCAGGAAGACAACTCCGCTCATGGATGGACTGTAATGATCTACACCTAGTGTACGATCCTACAGCCAAGGGTACCTTCCGGGGTACCCGCCATAAGAAGGAGTATACTCCAGACCTCACCCTCGTAACGAAAAGCGCGAACGGTGAACCGTTGCAGGTGAAGCGGACAGTCCTCGGGGACTTTCCGCATAGCCAGCACAGGCCGGTTCTTGTCACAGCTGGGGTGACAATACCGAGGGTGCAGTCTCTCCCACTTTGCAGATGGAATTTCAGGAAGGCTGACTGGGAGGAATTCAGTTCCTATATCGAGCAGGTCTGCCCTGCCATTCCTCCCAAGTCCAAGAATATAACCAGATTTAGTAGGCTACTGGTTAAGAGCGCTCAACGCTCTATCCCACGGGGCAAACGGAAATTCTACACCCCTTGCTGGACAGCAGAGTCGGAAGAGCTGTACCGAGAGTACCAGCAGACCCAGTCCCAGGACACAGCCGATAGACTACTCCAGTCTCTGGCAGAGGGAAGGAAGCAACGGTGGCAGGAGACCGTGGAAAGTCTCGACTTTACACACTCCAGCCGCCACGCTTGGCGTTTGATAAAGAAATTGGACCCAGATCGGAATTTCGCGAAGGCTGCACCGGAATGCGAGGCAGACACAATTGCCAAGAATATTAAGAACCGTAGCAAGCGGGTCCCTAATCAGGCTTTTGAGCGCGGTGTCCGCAAGGCGTACCGTACGATTTTGGACTCGCTACCTGCGGAGGAGTCGGACTGGACGGCCCCGTTCAGTCCCCGAGAAGTGGGTGCAGCCATTAGCGAAGTGAAGAACGGCAAAACAGCTGGGATAGATGGTGTATATCCCGATATGGTGACGCATCTGGGCCCCAGGTCCGGGCCTGGCTAGCAGAGGCAATGTCTGACATCCTTGCAAACGGAAAGCTTCCACAAGTGTGGAAGCATGCGAAGATAGTTGCCATCCTGAAGCCAGGGAAGCCGGCGAAGGAGGCAGACAGTTACAGACCCATATCGCTGCTGAGCTGTCTTTACAAACTGTTGGAGCGTGTTCTATTAAACCGATGGGGGCCGGTCCTAGACGCTGCCCTGCCACCTGAGCAGGCAGGCTTCAGGGAAGGGAGGTGCACCACGGAGCAGGTCATTGCCCTTACAGAGCATATTGAGCACGGGTTCGAGAGAAAACAGCAAACAGGTGCTGTGTTTATAGACCTATCAGCGGCGTACGATACGGTCTGGTGCGATGGGTTAATGCTCAAACTTGCAAAAATCATAAGGTGCAAAAAGACCTTGAAGTTGTTCTCTTCGATCTTAGGGGAAAGGCAATTCCACGTTGCGCTGGGAGACGTCACGAGCAAAGTTAGGAAATTGAAGAATGGGGTCCCTCAGGGGTCGGTACTTGCGCCAATGTTGTTTAACGTTTACATTAGCGATATGCCGAACACTTCCTCCCTGAGGCTGGGATACGCAGACGACTGGGCACTCGTTACTCAGAGTAAAGTGTGGACCCGTCTCGAGAGCGTACTCAGCGAGGACGTCACCAGACTCAAATCCTACTTTGACAAGTGGTACCTGAAGATGAACACTTCAAAAACCGTGGCCACTGCATTTCACTTATGCAGTGGTTGGCACACCCGTAAACTGAATGTCCTAGTCGGGGACCAGCCACTCCCATATGAGCCGCGTCCAAAATACCTAGGGGTGACGCTGGATCGCAGCCTTACCTATCGGGTTCATCTCGAAGGGGTTGCCCGGAAGATAGAGAAGCGGAATAGTCTTCTGAGGAAGCTGGCGGGATCGACTTGGGGCGCTAGCCAAGCGCTCCTGAGAACATCCGCCCTGGCACTATGCTATTCCACCGCGGAGTATTGCGCTCCAGTGTGGGGTAGAAGCAGAAACGTTGAGAAGGTGGATGTAAAACTTCGCAAGTCGATGCACATAGTGTCGGGAACGCTAGCAACAACCCCTAGAGAATGGGGCCCGGTGATGGCAGCGATCCAGCCCCCCGATGTCCGGAGGGAGACCATTACGGGAAACTGGCTGAGTAAGATCAAAGAGAGAGGGAATGGGGATACCCCTCTCATGCGCATAATGAACGGTGCCCCCGTTTCGAGCCGAAATAAGTCCCGGCAACCCTTGTACGCAGAATCCCTGACTACGGACAGAGCTGCACATACGAGATGGAAGTCGGTTTGGACGAATTCAATCCCTCGTGGGGGCGGGGACCTACACTCCTCTAAGCTTGGTGAGAAGTTGCCAGGCTTTGATACCAGTAAGAGGAGACACTGGGTAGCTGCGAATCGGCTTCGGTCGAGGAGCTGCCTAACGGCCGGTGCGTTACATCAGTGGGGTCTAACTTCCTGTCCTTTATGTCCACGCTGTGGGCAAGAACCCGAAACGGCAGAGCATCTAGTCGAAAGGTGTGTTGTGACGATGCTACCAGGCGGGTTCGCGACGGTGCACGAATGCGGACCGGACTTTGCTGATTGGGTCGATCGTCATAACATAATAGTGTGAACCATAAGAAGCAGCAACCACCCTTCGACACGCACCATTGGACATGAAGTGTCCACTAAGTCCAGCTATTTTAAAGGATTTATGGACAGAAACATCGTAAAACATTGACGTAAAAAACCCACTGCGGACATTTATTTGATTTGGTTCAAACTAGATTAAGTTTGAAAATATGAAATGGTTGGGAGATTCGACTTGGATGTTGTGTCTACTGTAAACTAAACACTTGATGGGAAGCTTAATGGCATTGCATACAAGAGAACTGAAATTGTTTGTAACACACCCTTTACTGTCTTCTTAGGGGTTTTCCCTGATGGATCCATCACAGCACAACCAATGGGACATGTATCCAAACGCATGAACAGAGGACGTATTTATTACTCTCAAATTCTGACAATTTAACTTATCTTGGGGCGATCGTTTACGTGCGCTTATTTTAGATAGATGACAATTTCTTGTTACATTTCTAACGGAATATTTTTTATTCCATGAAAGATTTAATATGTGAAACTATATAGCAATAAACGTGGCATTAAATCTATCTCAAAATAAGTGACATTTATGAATATTTTAAATGTAAACAACAAAGCATGCCTTCTCGCATCAATTTCTCTGTATCTTATATCGAGAATAAAATATGTTGATCGTATATCACTTTTAGTTTTTTGAGCTTTGAAAATGAAAGTATCTACGCGTTTTTCACTGTCAATTGCATGTTTGACATTATTAGGACTTATAATATTTTCTCTTGCCAAAATGAAAAAAAAAATAATTCCACGTAATCCAGGATATCCGGCGAACACCAATCATAGCAAGAAATGCGCAAACGATTATGAAAATAAAGATTTATAATACAGGATTCTTAGACTCTTGATTTTTGGAATTCGCCGAAAGATTTTGTAAGTGCAAGTGGAAACAAACTTCGGATTAAAAAACGCAATAAATCTAGATCTACCCCTCAAATAATTCTGATTTTCTTTTATATATCTCTATAAAATCATTGTTAAAAGTATTTAAATAATACCTCTTTCTCAAAAATCAAAATTCAGTTATATCTCAAGAATTTATAATTATTATTTTAAAATTGATTATAGTTATGCATTACTAGAATAATTATAAATAAATCAATTCTCCCCAATTGTAATTTTTTTTTATCATTAAGAACTGCAGCAATATTAACGTCTGAACACAATGTCACAAACTTCTCGACAAAATTATACGTGTTGCTCATAAAATCTTTACCTGATTTCAAGAGATTTAAAAATTCTAAAACCGTTATAAATATGTGTATCTCGTTTACACAATTTTCTAATAACATTTCATTCATTTATATCACAAAGTAATACGACAGAAAAGATCATGCCCGCTATGCACTATATACCCACAATAATTCAGTTAGAATGCATGTCAGTAAGTACATTCCGGGAACAAGAAAATAGCAATTCATTTAGAACTTTGAGTTAGCTGTTAATTGACTTAGTTTATTGTATTTTTAAAAACAGATCATCACCGATCGTCGTCTTGGTGTTTATTGTTTATACTTATACTGTAGTAATAATGTGTGGCGTCAGGTGATTAAACGGTCAAATGCGTCTCTAAATCAAGCAATGTTGATCGTGGCTATCCCAGAATGAGTCACAAAGTCGGGCTTATGAGTGTGCTCTGAGTAAAGAAAGGTACAAAATCACATGAACGCAAAGATTAAGCAGGCACAAAAAAAAGAAAAAAAAAAAAAAAAAAAAAAAAAAAAAAAAAAAAAAAAAAAAAAAAAAACAATGAAAAAAAAAAAAAAGTGAAAGAAAGATTCCATTTATTCTGCTCTAGATTTGTGACCTATTATTTGAAAAGGTTATCCTTTTAGACTAAACTTGATGCTATGAATTGATTTCTGACTTATAAAAAATACAAGTGAAAATAAATGCTTTTATTGAGGGTTACCGATTTTATTCCTTCAACTTCAAAAACATCAAATTTCTTGATTCTTGATATTTTGAATATTGCCAGTTACCTGACGTACTCTGGAAAAACACGTACTGTTTAAAGGCCAATTGGTCTATTTAACCATTAATTGTTATATAATATTATATAATATTATATAATATAATATAATATTATATATAATTATATATAATATAATATAATATAATATTAATATTATATTATATTATATTATATTATATTATATTATATTATATTATATTATATTATATTATATCATATTATAGTATATCATATTATATCATATTATATTAATGACTGCTTTACTTTCCTATTTCTGGGTTGTTCAAAAATAACTGCCCATAAAATACGTGAGGCAATGTGGGCTAGTGGTATGACGCTCGCCTTTGGACCGGAGGTCCAGGGTTCGGGTCCTACTTTGAACGTGAATAGTTGGGTCCTTGGAAAACGCTCTTTCCTCACAATTCCTCACAGTGGTCATGTGTAAAATGAAAACCTGGCCGTTAACATCGTAATCCTTGTCCAATTGTAATATGGTATAACTGGCGTCATGTATCCTTCTACATGTTGAGTTTTACTATTGGCTAGGGACCCCTTGTAAAGAACTTTGATCACATTTATCAATATGAAATAAAGGCTCTCAATAAACTGTCCAAGAAGGAAAGTCATTTATACATTTTCAACATAATCATAACATATTATTTAACGGCTTAGATGTATAATTAATGTGGCGTTTAATCTTCACGGATAGAATGACAGTCGAGAAAGACTAGGTGGAACTCACTTCCTGAGGTCAACTGACTCTATTCATTTAGTAAAATTCATTTTTTTCGTGGGAATTATTTTTTTCGGAATGTCAGAATATCATGTTTGACAACACAGCTTGACTCATGACTCCTATATAAAACGTTTTGCTATTAAAAGCATTTTACTAGGATCGGATAATATTTCAGCTATAGAGATTGAGTTTCAACAAAACAACAATCATTAGAAGTGACAATTATATAGAGGCTGTCAGATTTATATATACTTCATAGTTGATAAGATTTTTTTACCATAACCAGTAAGTTGGTGCATGTTCAGATATGATAGATAGCTTGACTGAGCGTTATTCCGTATTGTCATGAGTAAATATTTTTTCATGTATTTTGAACTTGTTTGGGTTAAGCTGTCAAAAGTGTTGCCTTTATCCATAAGTTATAATCTTTTTTTCAAGGATGTAAATGGCTGCGCGTATACTGCGATATGATCAATCATGTATGTTGTTAACTCGAAACAAAATAGTCATATTATATTACGCTTTGTCTCTTCTTCTTCTAATAATAATAATAATAATAATAATAATAATAATAATAATAATAATAATAATAATAAATAATAAATAATAATTAAATAATATAATATAATATATATATGATAAATAATAATATATAATAATAATAATAATATGATATAATAATAATAATAATAATAAAATAATAATAATAATAATAATAATAATAATAATAATAATAATAATAATAATAATAATAATAATATAATAATACTAATAATAATAATAATAATAATAATAATAATAATAATAATAATAATAATAATAATAATAATAATAATAATAATAATAATAATAACTACTAACTACTACTACTACTACTACTACTACTACTACTACTACTACTACTACTACTACTACTACTACTACTACTACACTACTACTACTACTACTACTACTACTACTACTACTACTAACTACTATACTATAATATAATAATAATAATGATATATATAATAATAATAATAATAATAATAATATATAATAATAATAATAATAATAATAATAATAATAATAATAATAATAATAATAATAATAATAATAATAATATAATAATAATAATAATAATAATAATAATAATAATAATAATAATAATAATATAATAATAATAATAATATAATAATAATAATAATAATAATAATAATAAATAATAATAATAATAATAATAATAATAATAATAATAATAATAATAATAATAATAAAATAATAATAATAATAATAATAATAATAATAATAATAATAATAATAATAAATAATAATAATAATAATAATAATAATAATAATAATAATAATAATAATAATAATAGTAATAATAATAATAATATAATAATAATAATAATAATAATAATAATAATAATAATAATAATAATAATAATAATAATAATAATAATAATAATAATAATAATAATAATAATATAATAATAATAATAATAATAATAATAATAATAATAATAATAATAATAATAATAATAATAAAGAGCATCCTCCACATGAAGCGTAAGATCAGCAATCTTTCCAAGAGTAGCAATACAAGTAGTTTCCATCAGAAGACGTTCGAAAAGATCGAGTCGGGGGATAAAAATTCAGTTTGTCTTAGAATATGATTAGACGTCTATTTAGGTGTTTAACATTACCAAAACTTTGTATAATATCCACTAATAACTGGAAGCCAATGAAGCATATTATTATTATGTAAAACGCAGCGTGACTCTTCTACGTCTAAAGACTAATCTTGCAGCATTGTTTTGAAGTTTTTAAAGTGTGAACATCTTTCAATGATGCTGTTAAAAAGAGATTTACAATTGTCAAATGTTTAAAGAACCAATGATCTAATCAAGGTTTTTGCAACATTTGGGTCTACAAAGTTTTTAATTTTGCCAATTCTGTTCAGGTGGAAATTTAAGTGTTGAGACAAATATTATATGTGCTGGCCCCAAGTCATATTCTCACCAATGAGGATGCTGAAAATTTTAACAATAGATGGAATTTCTACACTTAGATCTATGTTGCATCTGATATTTTAAATAGAATTTGGATAAATTAAATGTACATGTAACACACACACACACACACACACACACACACATATATATATATATATATATATATATATATGTAGTGTATATATTATATATATGTATATGTATATATACAAACATATAAATATTTAATGATATATATATAATATATATACATACAAATATATATATATATATATATATATATATATATATATAAAATATAAATTACATCACTCACTTATATATATATGGCCAAGACGTACGAGTACCCACCGACAGAAACGTACGTCGTGGACATATATGAGTGACATAATTTATATTTTATATTTTATATTAGCTCTAACCATCATTATCGAGCACTTTCGTACCTTTGAGTACCCACCAACACTCATATATCTATATATATATATATATATATATATATATATATATATATATATAATATAGTGTTACATGTTATATATATATATATATAATATTATATATATATATATATATATATATATATATATATATATATATATATATATATACATGTGTATAAGTATCGAATCTGAAAAGTTGTCAAATGGTGAATGCAAATATTAATATCTTTATAGTCATTAAAATGAGAAGGGTTTATACTTTCGTTTGAAAGCAAAACAAACAAAAACGACTACTAGTTAGAATAAAATAACGACATCTATTAACTGATCTA
The DNA here is from genome assembly GCF_034508935.2 of Berghia stephanieae. Lineage (NCBI taxonomy): Eukaryota > Metazoa > Mollusca > Gastropoda > Nudibranchia > Aeolidiidae > Berghia > Berghia stephanieae. The sequence goes on along the minus strand of NC_088360.1, from coordinate 53,705,892 downwards.
GACTGCCCGCCGCAAGGAGACATCCTTAACCCATTAACTCAACCTTTCCTTTTCCGATCCCGCTTTCAGTCGTTGACAATAAAACTTTGAATAGTTCCCCATCCCCCACATCCCCCTACAACACCACCTCTTGCCTTTTGTGTCCCCAAAATGTGGACCGCTATTGCCAACCCACCGGGTGGTCAAGAAAGGCAACGTTTTAGCTATTGTAAACACACGACAATGATATTAGCATGGGCGTACCGCGGTCGTGGCCCTTTTTCGGCTGTTCATTTACGGTGAAATGTTAAATATACGTGTTTTGATATGAAAAAAGGGAATGCTTAGATGGAGTTGCGTGTATAACTGTACACCATCCACATGAGTTTGCGATCATTTTATAACAGGAAGAAAGAATTTATTTCATTGACACAATATATACGTCACAATCACGGTAGCATTCAGAAGTCGCCCGTTGATACTTTATTTATTATAGGACTGTATTATGATTATATCCAATATAAATCATTAAAATAAGAAAGAAACGTTTAAAGGATTTGACTGCTATAATATACGGCATCTTTATATTCAAATGAAAATTAGATTAGCGTTTTTAATTATTCATCATTGAAAGAGTCCACTTATTGACTCTGGTATCGAATCCCATAAATTGGGATCGTGCAAATCTTATGGACAACACATATAGGAAAGAGCGTTATCGTTTCTAGTGTCAGAATTAAAATAATAATAAATAATTTAATAAAAACCAAACAAACAAACAAAAAAGGTAAAAAGAACCCCAAATATTTAAAACAACAAAAGGAAAGGAACAAAACAGAAAAAAATATGTTTTTTTCCATTGTGATTTACTTATTTTCCATTATCGATTTCACACACCTAACACATCTTTTTTAATGTTATAAAGACACTCGTGAAATTGTTCCAATCATATTTTTTATGGTTACAGATTCAGATAACAATGCTATTGTCTTATTCAGATCAGTGGTTAGAAGCTTACTATTAGCAAAATTAGGTATTTTGAAATTCTCCCTATCTTCTAAACTAGAGCATTTAGACAGCATAATATCTACTAAACGTGCTTAAAGCGCTTTTCAAGAGGTCCAGGTCAATAGCAGCACTTAAAGTGGAAGGAGTATGATGCCTGTTAGGCGACATTACATTATTTCCCAACAGAGACAACCCGACGATATTAATGGCCAGGTTTTCGTTTTACACCTGAGTACTTTGAGAGATTGTGAGTAAAAGCCTATTCCAAAGATTCAACAAAATGCCACTTACAGCGGGACTCGAATCCTAGACCTTTCGGTCTAAAGGCATGTGCATATGTCCATCAACTTTGGCAATCGGTTAATTTAGATCTGATAAGTACTGCGTTCTATCTAGAGCCGATTATAATTGCCCTCGTCGAGTAAAAAAAGTAGTGATTGTGCCTCTTCTGAACTGACACCCTGCTTCTGACCTGTACATCCCTGGTCTGAGTCCCTTGTTGTGGTACATAGGTCTTTGTTCTCCTTATTCACCTTCTTTCACCATACTCGGGTGTAAATTGAGTATTGTGACCCATTGCAAAGCTCTTTGAGGCCTTTTGGTGGAAATGGCGCTATATACAAGCCTGTGTGTTTTAAATGATAGGAATGAGATGGAATTTATAAAAAAGATTTACTAAAATACTAAATCGTCTTTCCAAACATGCGAAATTTGTCTTCAGATGAATAAAGCACGATCGTACAACCCGAAAAAAAAAGCAAACCACGCCACTGACAAGCGTCGCCAGATTAAACATTTCGGTTGAGTGGCGCCCCTCTCCCTCGTAATAACAAGACCCAGAACCACGAATGCATGGGTATAAACATTATAAATCTACGAAGTACAGACACATAGAAGTCGCGAGAGAACAGACTGTACAGTTTAAAGATTATGTAGAAGAATATCGCCTTTCGATCTCAGGTACACCCGTCATTGAATGTATACAGACGGATTCGGTCATAGCCTTGTTGACAGGGCTCTGAGATAAGGTCGTGTTTATTTATTGTTATATTCAATTCATTGCTTCGGTGGGAATTTTAGCTGTGTTAATAGATTTGTTTCTTTGTTCAAGAACGGTGGGTGTTTTGAATAATTTTAGGCGAACATGCACTGCTTATTTTGCTTCTTTTAATTGTGTACATTTACTGCCTCTAAATTTATGTTGTTTAATAAATTGAAATTGCACACAGTGCGTTAATTATGTTACTGTGTATATGCTTGGAGTCTAAATAAAATAGCTAATTTATAAACCCAAGTGGTAATTTTATTTCTTTTGAAATGGTGATCCTTAGTTTTATATCAATTATTTAGAGAGAATTGAAATATGAAAAAGGTATTACATTTCTTTTCATTTATTCATATAATCATTATTATTGTTATTTTACTTTATGTTGAAGCATGTAACTGCTTGGAACATAATCTATTATCAAAATATAATTCAATACTCGATCTTGTTGAATTGATCATTATGCGCCTTTCGCTTTCTTTTGCTAAAATGACAGAAAGCTAATTTGTTATTAAACCAAATAAAATCATTTTTATTTTGATATCAATCCCCTTCAGTCTCTCTCTCTCTCTCTCTCTCTCTCTCTCTCTCTCTCTATCTATCTCTCTCTCTCTCTCTCTCTCTCTCTCTCTCTCTCTCTTTTTCATTCTTTCTTTCTTTCCGTCTGTCTGTCTGTCTCTGTCTGTGTCTGACTCTCTCTCTCTCTCTCTCTCTCTCTCTCTCTCTCTCTCTCTCTCTCTCTTCCTCTGCCTACTAATCATTTACCCTACACATAATATACTCAGTGATCTATCTAGCTACTTGACTACATAAAATACTTCAACAAAAATGGAAGTGACCTCTGATTTGGATTCATTTATTCTGCACAGGTTTCTTTAAAATCTAAAAATCGTCAAAGATTATAAATAACAGTAAAACCCACGCACTCATACCTTTGTCAACAAATTTCACACTTTCTTTTGAAATGAATTGTACAAAAATAGGTCCTTAAATAAGCCAATTGTTTATTTTTTGTTTGTGCTTTTTAAAATAAGTTGCAAGCATATCTAAAATACACAATACATTGGTATAAGCTCATTATTGAATGTTTTCCACTACTGCCCAAATCTATATAAAATGTTATTTAAGCGCTTTTGATTCTAAAGCAAATCAAAGCAAGTATCAGTTGTTCTTGGTTCAAAGACGGTCGCACAACTCAAGAAAACGAACCCAAGTCTAGTCGACAGAAAGTGTGATCAGAACGCCATTTGAGTCGTCAAATGTGATAGGAGATTTAAGATTTGAGAGAGATTCCTTTTAAATTCCAAAAAGCATTGTCATGATAGTGACCATGGCATAATTGGAATATTAGAACGTTTGTGCCAGATGGGTTCCAAACATGGTTATAGAAGAGCGCAAGCTAAGAGAGTGGAAATCTCCTTAAGACATCTGGATCGGTGTCAACAAGCCGAGACACATTGTGTGGCCTGGTGAGACAAAAGATAATCTTCTGGAATATTTGATTACCACTGTCCAGATCTAGTACCGTCTGACTGTTACCATTTTAGGCTCATAAAGCGCCATTTAGGGTGAAAGAGGTACGAGGTGGAAGGAGATCTGGTTGAGGAAATTCAAATCTTGGTTTCCAAATACTGACGAAATTTATTTTCGGTCGGATTTCTGTTAGTTTTGGTTGGCAAAGATGCATTATTCTGCATGGGGACTTCATTGGATAATAGGCAAGGAGTGACTCTCTATTATATGTGGTATTTAACAGGAATGTAATCAAAACTTTTTGAGCTGTGAAAAGATTCCGGTTTCTTAATGGGTGTCCCTGGGTAAGGACAAACTTTCCAACACCAAAAGTCTTACCTAGATGATAGAATGATATTGAGTTCTGTAAATCAATGGCTTGTGATTTCCGACTTATTTTTCAGCACACCACACAATAAATGAGCATATGATTTCATTTTTTACTTCAATCCAATCCAATCCAAACTTGCAGAATTATTAAGCTGTGTTCCTCAGTTCACATGATAAATAGATGTCTCCATACAATAAGTAGAGATGATTTACTGTTGTTGGGTTGATACTCCAGGTTGTTCTGAATTTTATTGTCAACAGATTAGGGAGCAGGCTGATTTTTTTTGATGATTTTTCTTCTTGCATTTTTCTTCCCCCTTTGTCTGGCCTTGTTTCATTGACGGTCAGAGATGTGATTATTTTCTATCATTATATCTGCTAAAGGATAATTAGTGGTAAACGTTTTATGTATACATTTGAATATTGTTGTACCAGCCTGAAACAACCACCAACACACTTTTATATATATATATATATATATATATATATATATATATATATATATACTTTCTCCACATAATGCACTCAACATCAGATTTCGTAATATTCTTAAACACACACACACACACACACACACACTCTCTCTCTCTCTCTCTCTCTCTCTCTCTCTGTGTGTGTGTGTGTGTGTGTGTGTGTATACACGCGCACATAAATAAAACACGCACACACGAACTAGTAATTCTCCCCGTTCCCTCTCTCCTCTTCTCATTTTCTCTATCCCCCCCCCCTCTCTCTCTCTCTCTCTCTCTCTCTCTCTCTCTCTCTCTCTCTTTTTTTTTCCTCTATATATTTATTTGTAATTGTATATGGATTATAATATATTGCTATAATGTTAATCAAACAAAAAAATACCTTACGCAAACGAAAAAAATATTGACACCTCATTCTGCAATGTTATTACTACCCAAATGTCTATGCCAGTTTGTTTAAGCTCATGCAATTCAATATGATGCAAACAAAATAAATTAATCAAACAAAGCAAACAATTATACATATTATATTTGACAAATTAATACGCAGGCGCTGGTGGAAAATAAAAATACAAAAAGGTGTGTATGGACCAGTGCCAGGCAGAGGAGAAAGAAAAATACAAGAAAAAAATATCATTATAAAAAGTATCATCCCTTCTCGACTGTCAAATCAGGTTGATTTTTTATGATGATATTTTCTTGTATTTTAGCTATGTCCGACACTGTTTCATACATTTTTCAAATTATATAGAGGTCAACCTGTTTCATTTATATATGTCAAGAGGGGATAACACGACGGTTCGAAGTATGCTAAGCTATTTTGTCTTTTACGGGTTGCTGCACTAACAGTATGGTTGTGATGATTCTGATAGAGAGAGAGAGAGAGAGGGAGAGAGAGAGAGAGAGAGAGAGAGAGAGGGGGGGGGAGAGAGAGAAGGATGGGTGAAACCAAAAAAAAAACAAACCCACTGAAGCAAGACCCATTTAACCAAAAAAACGACATCAAGAGTGTTCTAGTTATCTGAAAAGTTGAGTGATATGCCTATTTTGTAATGTCTTGAAATAATTAACACAAAATGGTCATTAGTTCATATTCATTTTGGTAGAAATTTTATCACATCACAATCATAATCCCAAGCCTCATCATTGAGCCTTACATAAGTCAAAAGACCATTAATGCCCTGTTATTTTTTTTTTTTGGCCGATATGATTATATAAAAGCCAATACAAACAAAAGAAAAGATCAAATTGATGCATGAATATTACAAGTACACAACATCGTATATACAAACAAAAGGTCAAGTTGGTGCTTGTTGATCATAAACATTAAAAAAGCGACGGGAGAAAAATCTCATTCACCATATACGTACTTCAAGGCAAAGAGTTTTTCTTTCAACTGTATTTTTGAAAGTATCAAATACTTCAATGTTTTTGTATTAAAACCAAGTGCATTCTATATCCTGACTGAACGTTGGATAAATGAGTTCGGCGAATATTATTTGTAGAACATTTGGTGATAATTATCTTAAATTTAACACCTTATGTGAATATAACAAAGAAAACTTTTAAAAAAATGAAATAATCAATGTCGTAATACAAACCATCGGCAGTTTTATATAAGTGTATAAGATCGCCTCATAGTCTTCTTAACTTACGTGATAATAATTTTTAAAAATGTTAATCTATCTTCACTTGACAAAAAGTTACACAAAACCTGGTAAATATTCTTATGTACCAGTTATCGTCTTTGGTTGTTTTCCAAAACTATTGATTGACCTTCAAAATGACGACACCAAATATGATTTCTGTATTCCAAAGTTGGTCCGACCACAAATTTATCAAATGTAAGGAACAATTCACTATTCATGCATTCACAACTTTTAAAATATAATCACAATTGTCTTGGTAGCTGTTTAACTTACTTATCTTCTTAGTGCTTCAGTTGCACATCAGGCCGAAGTTTTTTGAATTATTATTGTATTAACATGGTTATCAAAATTAAGAATACGTTCAAAGATCACTCAGACATCTTTTCGTTTCCACAAAATAAAGAGTTTTTCGGTATAATTCACATCAGTTAATAATAAATATATTAAGGATTAAGGATGTAGAACTATACATTTTGATTTATTGAAATTTAATTGTAATTTCTTTGCGATAGACTTAGGGCCCTATTCAAAGGGTAGCAATCCGTTACTTTTATCAGTTTCACGCTATAGAAACTGGGATAAACTCATGGTCAATGGGGCTAATGGCTCTAAAGGACTACATTCAGATATAATACAGTTTTGAGGTGATTGGTTATAAATAGAATCATAGTGTAACAAGAACATAAAGCTACCTAGTAGCTGTTGCTTTCTATAATATTACAGCCCTTGATTATTCTGGAACTGACACTTTAATAAATTCTACATGTATTGATTTAAGATAAGAGTTCGCCAAATGATTTTAACTGTGATTTTATTGGCAAATCGGCTCGTATAAAAAGAATGCAGACTATTAATGGATGAAATGATTTATTTTATAAGTTGTCACGTAAGTTGATTTATTAATACCATGTCGGGGGATATCTAGATACACACATGGACACACTCACACACACACATACACATACATACACACACACACACACACACACACATATATATATATATATATATAATTAAATCGAAATAAATCGTGTGGGAGAGAGAGAAAGAGAGAGAGAGAGAGAGGGAGAGAGAGAGAGGAGAGGGAGAGGGAGAGAGAGAGAGAGAGAGAGAGAGAGAGAGAGAGAGAGAGAGAGAGGCGATTCTAGTACCTAACCATATATAAACGTTCTAGGTAATTCTATGTATGTCTTGGATTAACTTCGCAAAAGTTTGACCCGACTTTTCAAAACCATATTATTATGACGTATGCTGATTCTTCGCATACGCGGCTTATCAATGAGCCAACATGCCCTAGACCGTGAGGGAACGGTGGTCTATTGTCTTGGGCCATACCTATTCATTCTGTGAAGAAAGTAGGGTATGCTTGCCTCATTGCAGAGAACTGAAATTTTCGTATCACGCACTTAGCTACTAGACTGGCTGTGGTACACTTTGGGGATCCTTTGCGCTGTACAAATTAATTCTTACAAATTATTGAATGTTAGGGATCCAATTGCTCAGTGCTCCATACCACCTGCAGCAACATCGTCACGTATGTTACGACACAATATACATTTTTCTTATTCAGATTTATTTTGAAGATCACAACATTTGAAGAATGATCTTTGTTTAATTAATAAGAACATAAAGTTGTTATGTAGAGAGCTTGTTTGAGTTTTAAAATCTATTTTTCTGCTGGGTAAGGCTGCCATTTGGGGAAAATACTGAAATTGATCGGTAAGGAGAGAATTAAACACTCCAGTATGCGTTATTGATTTCTGTCCATGGGATGCAGTAAGGTTTTTTTTGATCATTTAAAGTCCCAGGAATCGGGATCATCTCTGGTTCTATGGGACTTATGACTGAAAGATTGCTTTTAAAAAAGTGTAGTAAAGGGGGTGGGGGACAACGGAAAAAGCAATTGTATAGAAAATGAAAAAAAAAATTGAAAGTCAAGACCTTTAAAATTCTGGTCACCAGCGTTACTGGCTACATATTTAGGATTGGAGAGTCCAAATTTCTCTGATATTCTTACACTGGACAAAAAATATATCTAAATAAAATTATAAAACAATGAATAAAATACTAACAAATCACACACACACACACACACAAAAACACACACACACACACACATATAAATACATACATACATAAATACATAATACATACATACATACATAAATACATACATAAATACATACATACATATATACATGGATACATACAACACACATAAATAGATAAACACATATAAATACATACATACTTACATACACAAATATACATATGTACATACATACTTACATACATACAAACATACATAGATACATACATACATACATACATACATACATACATACATACATACATACATACATACATACATACATACATACATACATACATACATACATTATACACACATCTACACAAACACACCTAAGCTTAATGAAATAACAAAAATTGTGACCCAATGCCCCACAACGGTATTAAGGTGTAATTATATAAATGCAGAAAACTGCCTATGAACTCCGACTGGTCAGAATTTACAAATTATGTAAACCGTTTGAAGCTGAAGAAACCAGACACTGTGTTCAATGTTATGGTAAATTCTTAATTAAATTGTACCAATTTAGTTCGAAATTTAACTAACCAGTATTTGAACCCCGAAAGGAGAGAGTTTTGAATAAATAAATAAATAAATAAATAAATAAATGAATAAATAAATAAATAAATAAATAAATAAATAAATAAATAAATAAATAAATAAATAAATAAATAAATAAATAAATAAATAAATACAATTCCCTTTATTCATCCCATAGTGATAATTTTTCTCTAGGGTCTATTTCAAGGAAATACTGGAATAACCCAGGCGTCAGCCGCAGTGCCATTGGTCAAGGGTGACGTGAACATAATATTTTACAAGTCTGATAACATGACTCAATTATGGACTCGTTCTAACATGGTTGTAACGGAGATTATTTCACTTTGGTTTAATAGTATTTCTATTACAACAATGAGCCCATAGCAATTTGGGTTATCAGACCTGCAAATAAGTAAACACCGGTCAAGGATCACGCTTGGGTATGTTAAAAGCTGCACTTTAAAAAAAAATCAACCGAGGAAACTAATTAAACAGCTAGTTTTGGCAACCGACTATTTACATTAAGTTACAAAACATCCGATTAAAGGTTATATTCAATAACGTATGACTGGGTTATTACTTGATAAATTGGAGAACTGGGGCAATTTAAAGGATAATATTATAGTTACACCGCTGTATCACACACCTAAGGCAATAAAACAGTTCGATAAAAAAAAAACTGTCAATGACGTTGTCATCTTTGACAGATTCATTCCAGGCACTGCATTGAAGCATGTTTTAATATAAAGTTATTTTAGGGACAGACTGAACATCAAAGAGGTATATTCAAACAAATTGATTTTTAATGACGTTTTATTATTGCATTCCTTTCATTTAAAGCTAAAATTGGACGAATTGCCAATGCCATACGACAGTAGAAAATAATAGAACAATATCACTTTTCAACTTTCTATTCAATAGAGATTTCTATACATTTTTCTTGAACTCTCCTTGCATAATAGAGAGTTATGTATTGATTTTTGATGAATTGATTTGTTAAATGATATCATTGTAATGCAGTCCCAGGTGGCATGAATCCATTATCATCTATTATAGATGACAATGCATGAGTCACATCGTCTTTTCTTTAGTTCAGATTAATAATTATTATATCAGACTAATAAACTGAATCAACTTTTTACCTATTCCTCTCTCGGGCGTCAAGATTAGTGTTTAGTAAGTAGATAGTATCAGTAGTAGTAGTAGTAGTAGTAGTAGTAGTAGTAGTAGTAGTAGTAGTAGTAGTAGTAGTAGTAGTAGTAGCATTAGTAGTATTTAGTAGAATAGTAGTAGTAGAAGTAGTTTAAGTAGTAGTAGTTGTAGTAGCAGCAGCAGCAGCAGTAGTAGTAGTAGTAGTAGTAGTAGTAGTAGTAGTAGTAGTAGTAGTAGTAGTAGTAGTAGTAGTAGTAGTAGTAGTAGTAGTAGTAGTAGTAGTAGTAGTAGTAGTAGTAGTAGTAGTAGTAGTAGTAGTATTTAGTAGAATAGTAGTAGTAGAAGTAGTTTAAGTAGTAGTATGTAGTAGAGCAGCAGCAGAAGTAGTATAGTAGTAGTAGTATGTAGTAGTAGTAGTAGTAGTAGTAGTAGTAGTAGTAGTAGTATAGTAGTAATAATAATATAATAATAATAATAATAATAATAATAATAATAATAATAATAATAATAATAATAATAATAATAATAATAATAATAATAGATCATAGTAGTATATATTAGAGTAGTAGTAGTAGCAGTAGTAGTAGTAGTAGTAGTAGTAGTAGTAGTAGTAGTAGTAGTAGTAGTAGTAGTTGTAGTAAGATATACTTTATTGATCCTGAATGGAAATGATCGTTCAACGTTATATTATTACCACAGATGAATACACTGTCATGAACTAATTGATGAAAATACGAAGCTAATTAAACTAACAGTAGGAGTAATAATAGTAGTAGTAGTAGTAGTAGTAGTAGTAGTAGTAGTAGTAGTAGTAGTAGTAGTAGTAGTAGAAGTAGTTGTAGTAGTAGTAGTAGTAGTAGTAGTAGTAGTAGTAGTAGTAGTAGTAGTAGTATAGTTTTAGTAGTAGTTAATGCTATCATCATCATCTCCTCCTCCTCCTTGTCCTCCTACTCCTCATAATCATCGTCATCATCATCATCATCATCATCATCATCATCATCATCATCATCATCATCATCATCATCGTCATCATTATCATCATCTTCATCATAATCATCATCATCATCATCATCATCATCATCATCATCATCATCATCATCATCATCTTCATTATCATCACCATCATCATTATCATCATCTTATTCCTCTTCATTATTATTGGTTTTTATTTCAGTATACCATAAAAAAACGAACCCCCTGTAAATCAAACCTTTTAGCAATAGGGGAATTTGAGTTTGATTTAAACATTATAATCTGCTCATATCTATAAAAATACTTTTTTTTCTTAATTTTCAGATTGAACAATATCTTCTCACAAGAACGTCAGACATCTAAACAGTTCGTCTGTTTGACGCAAGGGAGCAGTCATCCTAGGCCATCTCATTATATCGTCATCAATATTCGTCACTGGTCGAATAATTTTCGTCCAATTAACAACATTGTCCAAATTATTGAAAAATGTCCGGCTACCCTGGTCCCGGGCAGTATAATAATAAGGCTATGAACGGCGGCCCCAAACCCCAGGACTCTTATCAACCATTAGGACAAGGCTACGTCCGACACGACAAAGACTCCTCTCATTACTCAAAGCCATATTCGGATAAACAACATCAACACGATCATCTCTCAAATGGCATCAGCAACAATGACATAAAAAACGACACTAACATAAACGGCAACAAAATGGCTATCCACAGACCTCGTTTAAATCGTAAAAATGCACCGGAACAAAAAGCTAAATCTCACTTGACGACCAATTTTGATCCAATGAAAGACAGACATATGTGGGCAATGTGGCGTACAGCCGTCAATGGACGCATTGTAGACCAGGTCAGGAAAAACGAGCAATTCAAACACGATGCTTTGTTACCACCTGATGAATTCAGTAGCACTACTGGAGTAACAGACGCTAAAACCAACCCCATAACCTACGGTAAAGATCTTGCAAAAGCTCCACCGTTAAGCCGATTTATTCGACTTAACCAGAAAAGCAAGCATATCGCACAGGAACTGATGAATGAGGGTCAAGGAAAATTGGAAACAACTCAATTCATTTATTACGGCCTCCCAAGAGTGACTGTGAACACCAGTAATAATAACAGATACAGTAATAACAATAACAGCAGTTATAACAATAACGATTACTATAATAATATCAACGGAGCTCAAAATGGCTTCAATCATAATTACAGCAATATGAACTTCTACAGTGGTGATGTTGGTAGTCCCAGAGTACAGTCATTGTAACAATACGGAATTGCTTACAAGTTGTACTATGTCACTATCATGATATTATGCTTTAATTAGCTATTTAATAAGTAGGAACTGAAAGTATGATATAAAAAAAATCATCTTAGATTGGTTTAAGGAACTGTAACTCTTGAACCACTCTTCAAATGAGGCAATTCAAACTCTTGGCGTATGATTGATGTGAGTGCTCGTTCATGAAGAATTTTGGCTTTCTTGAATTTAAGGATAGTTTAAAATTGAAATGTTTATGTCTACCTTTAATATACAAATGTTCTTTTTGATAACTTTTTATCATTAATATCATTATGATATAATAAGTTTTAGTGGTGCCCATAATGGAAAACAACATGCAAATGAAACACTTGTTATTCATAGCGTAAAAAATTCGTAAATGTCTTAAAAGTGGTTGAACGAAAAGCTAAAAGACTAAAGTAAGTTGACCATTACAAGAAAATATCATTTTAGAAAAAAAATATGGTCAAAAGGTGGCTTTCACCAAGAATATTTTCGAAAGAATTTCTAAATGCTTAATCTGACTTTGTACCATAAATAATCTTTATATTTATTATCTTACACCAGTGCGCGTCTTCTAATGTTTCACTTCCATATTTCAAACCCTATGTAATTTTGTTCAAATTGCAATCAAAATAGCTATCTAATCATTAATCATAGTTAAAACATTTTAGCAATACGGAACATGAAAATAACATCTGTTTTTACGTACATGCTGTTCCAGAAACCCAAAACTCAGTTGAATCACACCGATATAGAGAGCATACTTGGTGGAGGAATACAGATTTAAGTTTGAATTCTGACAATTGTTTGAACAGAGCTGCCAAATTCCGTTTTCCATGGGCTGTCCTGATTTTATGGCGCTTTTTATCCAGTTAACTGCCGTGTTCTAGAGACACACGTAATTAAATATTTGGACAGAAAACTCGTCCTTCAAATATCGATCGATTAAACTGACTCTCATCTTGTTAAAACTCTTAAAACTGGGATTTCCTTCCCTGGCCAACATTTTTAAAATGTGATTTTTCTTTTTAACTCTCTCCCTATCGACCAATGTCAGTATTTTCCCAAAATGGCAGGATTACCCAGCAGAAGAATTGATTTTTAAAACCCAAACAAGCTCTCTACAAAATAACTTTATGTTCTTATTAATTAAACAAAGACCATTCTTCAAATTTTGTGATGTACAAAATAAATTGGAATAAGAAAAATGTATATTGTGTCGCAACAAATGTGACGATTTTGCTGCAGGTGGTAAGGAGAGGGTTAAGAGTACGACAGTCTGATTGGAGTTTGAGTTATGGCTCCCGTTTGGGTTCTGACTTGAGCACGAATTCTGTTCTAAATACAAGCACTAATTTATATTTGAGATCTTGCCCAAACCGCCTCGTGTATTCCAATCTGTAAATAACCACAACTGCACACTTGTCAGACTGCTAATAAACCAGTCATGGCTTTGCTTCGCTGAAAGGAGCTCACCTTCTGGCGTATTTGATTAGTCAAGTGATAATCCGGCTAGCGACAAGGAAAGTAGATTTCACTTACCTTCGTGAAAATCGTTGTCAGATCGTGGAAAACAGCTAAAGCTTTACTCGGCTGTGCACTGATCGAGATGGAGACAAAACAAAGGGGATTGCGCATGGACTAAGCCTCATCTTCGGAATTAACACGTGATTCGAGACATTGTATATTTTTTGACCCAACTCGCATAGGGGTCGGTATGACCAAGTTGTCGGTAAGGGGCAGAGTGACTCGAGTTCTGAATCGGAACGAAGCCTTCATTAATTTGGTTGAACTATTGAATTCAAATCACGATTTCTTTTCTTTTGGTGGTCGACACCTTGTATTTTGATGTGCGTTTTTTTTTTTTTTTTTTTTGTTACTGTCATGTTATGAGTTTGCGAAAGCTTCGCTCAGATACGAGATCTGACACTGGCCAGGAAATTACGTCACAAATAACACAATGCGACAACCACCAAATTAAAGTGAATATTGATTTGTATTCACAAGCTCAACAAATGGCATCTTTTGTTTTAACGAGTACCACTAACAGTAATTCACTTTTAAATTATTTCATTTAGTTTTTCAACTAATGCTGTGACATGGTTTTTCAGGGAATTGTTAGGTTATGGATAGGATGCGCTTGGCTAAGAAGCTCCCAACATTGCCCTCCGGAAGTATAACGGACATACACACAAAACTATGTGTAACCTTAAACGTTTATAGTCTGGTTAACACAGTTTAGTGAGAATTACTCATAAATGTGGATGACAAAAAGCAATAAAAAAGACCCGAGTGGAGAAATCTTTATTCTATCTTGAATGTGAATCAAGGCTACGATCAGTCCCGTACCATTATTCTGAGTCAAGCTTAACGCTCATTTGGATTGAAAACTGACTCTTCGTGAAGATCTGACAAGGCTTATTATAGGAGTTTCTAATTATAAAATAATTTAGACCAGCAAAGGAAACAACAGCAAGAATCAAAATTATTTTTACTAAACAGTCGTGACCAACGAAATTCATCTATTCAAGTGAGCCAGAAAACTTTATATTATTTTTTATGTATTTGAAGTGATATTTTAAAAGTATAGTTTTCTTGAAAAAAACCTCAGACAAAATTGTGTTTTGCCGTTGCAGAGCTGAATAAGTTAAACCGGCATGACGAATTATTTTGTGCTTAAACTTTTCATGAGGCAAAAATAATAAACATTAATGTGTAAACATAAAATTCAGGCTTACCTTCAAGATGTTGGAGGCTTACTAAAGGGTCTTTGAAGCTGGCTCCCACTGTATTTTTACTATCTATAATATATTGATAAATTATACTAATAAAAAGTCCCTTAAGTTACCAAGATAATGAAACAGGTGTGTATCGTGGCTTTTGTATTTTAACATGAGAAATCAAAGTTGTTTATTACATGCTGGAGAGTGTACTACTCTACGGTACTCTAAAAAAACCATATAAATTATTGCCAAAAATTTATCATTCATATATCGATTGATTAAAATGACCCTCAGCTTGTCAAAAACTCGCAAAACGGGACTTCTGGTGCGAGCTAGATTTGAAAAACTGAGTAAAAATGAAAAACACTAGAACCAAGATATTTAAGTTTTTTTATATTTAAGAAATAAAACCCGGTTTCCTCCAAGAGGCCATTCAGAATAGGGAATGAGATTAGCGGAAGAGTAGCGTCCCTTCATTGGACGTCACAGACTATGGGTGACGTCCAATCAAGGGACACTACTCTTCCGCTAATCTCATTCCCTATTCAGAATTCTGTAGACGAGATAGTGTTCAACCCGAGGTGTAATTATACTTAGTTGCAAGTCTGATAACTTAAATTATTAAGGGCTCATTTGTTGTAATAAAAATACTATCAAACCAACGCAAAATATTATCCATTTCAACAATATTGAAACAAGCCCATAATTACGCCCGGTTATCAGACCTGCAAATGTGTCGCAGGCTCAACTAGATTCCGAACATTGAATTTAAAGTGAGAAAGAGGTAAAGATGACAAATTTAAATGCCGCTTTAGTTGACAAATCACATCCATCCTTCACATTGGGGCATATCGATTCAAACAAAATTCCACATTTAGAACTTAAAATAGGTCATATTATGGTAACCACCAATTCACTTCGATAATATTATTGAGACGAAAAGCTACTGTATCGTTATATGAATGTTTCTCTTTTTTTATTTGGGGGTGAGGGGGGGGATAATTCTGCGGCTGTGTAAAACTTCTGACCCTATGTTGGTTACATGCGTGGAATGCTGCTGGATATACATTCTATTGCACCTATTGTTTCGCTTTTATTTTTAGACTCCAATGCCCCAAGTGGGATGCAATAGTTGAACTATAATATTATATCTAATTAAAGGTCCCATGTATCTGGTATCTGTTATGCCTGTTGCGGTGTAGCGCATCGATGATGGACAAGCATTTGTCTCTGTCCGTGGCGTGCATCTTCTACTATTTCCAGGTCTATCTCCTCCACTCGTCTCTTCAGCTATCACCAGCCACCAGTTGTGGACGACCCTACATAACAAATATTAAACTCACACCAAGGAACCCGCTGTATCTTATTCGTTTTTACATCATTACATTACACAGACAATGTCCTCATTAGTCATATTTTGAAATCTTGACCTTTAAATGATTTGACCACCTTGTCAAAACCATCAGTTCATCGCCTTCTTTCTTGCAATAATTTTCCTTCTCCTACTCTTCCTTCTCTTTCTACTCCCCCTCGTCCATCTCGTTCTCTCTTTTTCCTTCTTCTCACACTCCTCGGGGACGTCGTTGTCGACATCATCATCATCATCATCATCATCATCATCATCATCATCATCATCATCATTATTATTATCATCATCTCATCATCGTCGTCGTCGTCGTCGTCGTCGTCCTCCTCCTCCTCCTCCTCCTCCTCATCATCATCATCAACATCATCATCATCATCGTTGTCGTCGTCATCAACATCATCATCATTATCATCATCATGATCATCATCATCATCATCATCATCATCGATCCCATTACCACTACTTTTACCACGCCAAATAATATACAACTTACAATCCATGCATATTCGACCTTCACTAATTGTCTCACTACAATACATAATTTATTTATAAGCAATGTACATATTATTTAATCCTACAACCTAAATCATTCATGCGGTAACTAAGTACATACATATTTTGTACACACGACTATATCGTAGTATATAAATTGTTTATTGCAATGTGTCTTATATACACGGACTTTATATCATTGAATAAATGCACGGCGGCAAATAGTATAATTGTTTTTCATCTCAATGTCTGTCCAACGAAGTATTGTTCTTTTCATATCTTAAAAAAATAATACAATTAATGCTCAGAAGCATTTATATTTGGGTTTGAAATTTACATCATTTATATAAGTATGTATGTGTTTTTCAATAAAGTAAATACACTTTTGGGTACACGCAAAATTGTCCTTTATTCCTTTTAACCATTAAAATGTTATAGTAAACAAGCCTCGATAAGAGAAGTATTATCATTAACAGAATGTTATCTTTTAAAGTATAAAATCACAAGAGGGCTTAAAAGAATGAAGAATAATCAATTTAATTTAGTTAATCCCCTTGTTTACATTACACCCGTTTTGGGCGATGAATGGAAAATTGCCACCGTTTTAAGTTCAAACTTCCTATAATGTTATTATATAACGTTATTTATTTTATAGAGAGTTTTTATATGGCGCTATTATAGCCACTCGAAGTCTCAAGGGATCCCAAGCCAACAGCGACATATACATAACAATACAGCGCCAGACATGACGCCTTTTAGGCGATATTACATATTTTTCGGATAGAACAACGCGGTTTACAGCCTGGTAATCGTTTTACACGGTGAGAGAATGTGAGTAAAAAGCCTATTCCAAGGACCCAATTATGCGCCGAGCGAAGCTCAACAATCATGGCAAAGCAGGTACAAAATGAATGAAGAGGCCAATCTGCTCTTTGTTATTGTTTTTAGACAGCCAGTTCTTCCTAAATTCTATGAATCAGACGATACGTGTTTAAGTTAACTCATCATTTTATGCGTTGATACGATTAATATGACGGGCAGTACTGGTGAGTAATTACTTAAACGCATACCACCAAAACTAATTCTTAGATCGCATTCGATGTAAGCAACAATTAAAAGGGGAATAGTCACTTAAATCGATCTGATGATTTCAGAAGGAATGAACTTTCAGTGTTCAAAAATAAGTTTAAGGTAATTTGCTTTTAAAAATATTTTGAACGGAATTCCTTCACTTTACAATTTGGGTGTCAGCATTTGATTCATCGCAATATGAAGTGTAATAATAACACACGGTGACACGGCCCAATTCAAACGGGTCCTCAAACAATTGTTGTACTCTAAAGATTACAAGTTTAAAAATTTGTCCTGAAACTCGTCCTTCAAATAATGTAGATCGATCAGCCAATTAACTGCCGCAATCTGGGAAGATACGTTTGAGGTCCCACGTTTGAGAGAATTTGCCAAGATGAACGTTATCTAAATCGATCGATAATCGATATTTGAAAAACGAGATTTCTGGCAAAATAGTGAAATACGTATTTTTTCTAAATTTTGTCAATCATTTAAATGGTTAAAATGACCCTTATAGCGAAGTCATGGGTTTGAGAGTTATTTCAATCCATCGACATTTGAAGGAACACTTTTATGGCCAAATAATTAAATACGATTTTTTGGAGTACGACGGAATTAAGTCACAAACACAAAGAGAAAAGAGACAATAATCAAAATGACTGCATGAAAAAAGAACAACTTTTATTTACAATTACTGTATGGCAACCAATAGAAATTTATAAAAAATGAACGGTGAAGACATAGCGGACCCTGTTTTAATGACATTTCACAAAATTTGAAATATAATTTATTTGGAATATCAGATTATTACGTTTTGATTTTTAAAATAATGCTTTTAAAATAAAGGAGTCGTTTGCCAAGCATTTTAAAACAATTAACACTTTAACAGAAATCAAAATAGTAATAATATTGCGTTGTAAAATACATAATATATCATTAAATTGTAATAATAATGCAATTGCAATGAGGCGAGTGGTCCTATTCATAATAATAACAATGATAGTGAAGACGAAGACGATTATGATGATGATTATGATGATGGTGATGATGATGATGATGATGATGATGATGATGATGATGATGATGATGATGATGATGATGATGATGATAATTATGAGGATGATGATGATGATGATGATAATTATGAGGATGATGATGATGATGATGATAATGATGATGATGATGATGATGATAGATGGATGATGATGATGATAATGATGATGATGATAATGATGATGATGATGATGATGATGATGATGATGATGATGATGATGATGATGATGATGATGATGATGATGAGGATGATGATGATGCCCTGGCAATGACAGTGTTGCAGTAAAACATGTTTATAAAACATGATAAGGCAAATTCCACCCAACAAAAATTGAAACAGATAAAACACATAAGGTATAAAGTAGGTATAGAGACATGCATAGTTTATTGATTTACTTTGACCTATTAAAACTATTTAGTAATATCATTATCGCTGAGTACAGGGATTTAACAAAAACTTTGAAGCCAACCTTTTCGTTACGACGACAATCTATTAATTGTTGATATATATATATATATATATATATATATATATATATATATATATATATATATATATTGTATTCAAGCCATTATACGGTCAATTTTGCTATGAACTTCATTAGAAATTATAAAATGAATTTGGTTGTCATCGGTTGCTATTCTTGGAGCTGTGGTTCCACAAACAATGCAACGGACAAACTCTAAAACTGTTGTGTTCTTCTTAAGATATACGTAGGTAAATAAAAACTCATTGGTATACCAAATTAATAACAATGTGAAATTGAATGTAAGCTTCAATTTGATATACGAAAACAGAAAAAATGGGCTTCTCCTTTATCAACAAAACAGGATGAATAAAACACTTCAGACGAATGAGATAATGTGGTAGTGGCGTTGTTAAGATGAATAAATAAAAACAGTGTTTAACAATGTTAAACTAGGCCCATAAGCGGGTTCGGATGTCAGACCTGCATATCTGGACGCGTCATTTTAGAACCCATTCTTATGAAATGTAAGACTCGCACTGAGATGATTTGTTACGTTCTATGCGATCGATTTAATTCTTCTTATGCTAAAGACCCAATCCTCTCCTATACCCTATAACGTGCTACCCTGATCTTTCATATGTCTTAAAATTGGGTTAGAACACTTGATCTTCATCGAGTAAAATTACCTTAATCTTGTCAAATACCCTGAAATCTGGGGCTTCAAGTCAGACTATTTTTCACTGCTCTATTTTGAAAAAAAGAGTCAAAAAGAAATTAATATAGAATAATATAAATTGAAAGTCTTAAATTGAAATTCTATAGATAGTATGCGCTTGGCTAAGAAGCTCATAACATTGCCATCCGGAAGTATAACGGACCAACACACAAAACTATGTGTAACCATGAACTTTTATAGTCTAGTTAATACAGTTTAGTGAGAATCACTCACAAACGCGGATGGCAAAATACAATAACAAAGGCTTGAGTGACGTCATCTTCGTTCTATCTATAGAGACTTTAGTACGCTGGTTAAACTGGCCCAATGAAGAAATATATCTCTATTACATAGGTATGAAATGCCCTTTTTTGTAGCCAGCATTAGCATTTAGATTAGACCCGGTTTGTATATTGCATTTAACTTTAAATTTAAATAGAGATTTTATATAGAGAAATATCTACTAAATGTACTCAAAGCGCTTAACTCAAAACACGTAACATGTAGAGCGAGACATGATGCCTATTAGACGATATTATTACACTTTTTTTTCCGACAGAGCCAACGCTTTTGACGGACAGGTAATCAATATACACATGAGCACGGTGAGAAAATGTGAGTAAAGAATCTTTTCCAAGGACTGAACTAGGCGCCGAGGGAGGCTCGAACCCTGGAGCTTCCGATCCGAAAGCGAGTGTCATATCACAAGACCACATAGCCGCAGAAACATCATCTTTCTTTTTTGCTTGTATTGTTCTAATAATTCAAAAAGTATTAATTATTATATGGTGTCTTTTATGCGACAGCCAAAAATATTTCTAAAGGATTTATAAATTAACAAGCATGAGAGATACGACATTGAATGACCGGGAGAACAAAAGTGTGATGTCAAAAATTGGTTCCAATTTTATTGGAAGTGTAAAACCACTCATCCGGAGGACTAGATACATACTTTGTGTAATTAACCCTCTGGTTTCCGAGTGATGCCATTTTATATTCTAGTCCAAACATATTCTTGTTGTCGCTCTTTTACGACCCGTAATCCTATAAATTGGCCAATACATCCTGCCAATAAAAGAGTTTTATCACCTTGTGATTCAATATGAACCGATTCATTATTAGTCCTCCGAAAGACTGATTACATACACACCTTCAAGGGTTTTGGAACAGGAAAAGAAGCAGGTATGACGTCACTACATTTCTGCCCTATTATAAAACTGACGTTTTACATAGTTTTGTCAAGCACCAATTTGAAAAAAAAAAAAAAAACAATTCATGAATTTACAAAGAAATATTAAAAATCATAGTCCCTGTTCATCCCACAAGACAAATAAAATATGCGTATTTTGGACTATAACCACAAGGCCATTGCACAATAAAGACAATATTTTCTTTGTTTGTTTTGAAACACATGTTTTGCAGCAGAAAATATTTTTTTTAAAAAGATGTGTATTGATGATACTGGTGATAATAGATATTATAATACACATATTAATACGGTCACTATGGTGATGGCATTGGTGATGTTGATGGTGATGATGATGATGATGATGATGATGATGATGATGATGATGATGATGATGATGATGATGATGATGATGACGATGATGATGGTGGTGGTGGTGGTGATGATAATGAAGTTGATGATGGTAAATTGATGATGATGATGATGATGATGATGATGATGATGATGATGATGATGATGATGATGATGATTCGCTGGCTATCAAAATCAGCTCATTTGCGCCTTACATTAAGGCAAAAACAAGGTGATCAAGGAATGCAAATTAACGGTTTCTTATCATTTTGTAA
>NC_088360.1:53671648-53681648 GCF_034508935.2 Berghia stephanieae | reverse complement strand
GTTTTGTAATGGTGTTATGCGCTAAGGCAAAATGCGTCAGCAGTACCAACACACATTTTATGTGTAAACTTTATAGTTTGATTGATATAATTTAGTGACAACTAATCATTATAATGGCTGTCTTAAAAACAATAACAAAGAGCTGAGAGTGACGTAAATAATTTCACTCTTTCTATATAGTTCGTTCATATTATTAAACTTAATCTGACACACCCCATACTTACAGTGTAGTCTTCTTGCTCGGTCAGTACTTCGAAGTTAAGTGTCTCATAATAGATGTTCACTTTGACAAAATTTTCCCTGTTTTGTGAGAATATCATAATGTACAATACATATTTGGGGCAAATGATAAATAGTGGTCGTGATGATGGTGATGATGATGATAATGATGATGATGATGATGATGATGATGATGATGATGATGATGATGATGATGATGATGATGGTGACGATGATGATAATTATGATGATAACGAGAAGAAGAAGAAGAAGAAGAAGAAGAAGAAGAAGAAGAAGAAGAAGAAGAAGAAGAAGAAGAAGAAGAAGAAAAAGAAGAAGAAGAAGAAAAAGAAGAAGAAGAAGAAGAAGATTGTAATCTCTCTGTTGAATAACATTTATCCTCTCTTTGCAAAACTCCTTATCTTGAATTACGAAAAATTGCCAAATTGTCACATTTTTAACCCAAACGTCAATTCAAACATTAGTCTCTTCTTTAATATTTTCTAGACTTGACTATTGTAATTCATTACTTTTTAATTTACCTGATGATTTTTAAAAAGAAACTACAGCTATTACCAAACAAAACCGCACGAGAGAACACATAGCCACAATGTTTTATGAACTCCACTGGTTGCCTGTTAAAGCTAGAATTGATTATAAAATTGTAATGCTGTTTTAACTCTAAAAACGATTGCTCGCCTTTTTATCTGAAGGACTGTAATAATGATTATGATTAGATATCTATCTATATCCCATCTCATAATATATCCTGTGATCAGCATCGTTTGCGCACCACAAAAAAGGGGAACACAAAATTAAAAGACAGAACCTTATTTTGCGCAGCTCCAACATTGTGGAATTCTCTGACATTCAAACTGCGCTCTAGCTTTACTGATTCTGAAGTAGTCTTGAAAAGAAAATTAAAAAGTCATCTCTTTCTGTTATATTTTGATGGTAGATAGAAAGAACTAATTGACTATTGGGCAACAAAGCTTTTGATCGAAACCGAAAATATGACTCACGAGGAAAGGTTAAAATTCTTTGCCCTCTCATCTCTAAAATACAGAAGATAGAGGGGTGACCTTATACCAATATACAAAATTGTCAATAGCTTTGATTAAATTGACCACAACACATTTTTAAACGTATTCTCATTTACACATAACTGGTGAGACAAATACAAAAATTCTCATGACAAATTCTTTTATTATTATTCTATTTCATTGCAAGGACAGTAAACACCTAGAATAGTTTGAAATTTATAACTAAAGACTACAAAACTATAAACAATTTCAAAAATGCAAACGACAGGGAGTTACATGACTTGAAATATGAATTTGATGAATACGTTTTTGATTGATATATTTTTGATTGCCTATGATGTTAATGATGGTCATAGTTATGATGTCTGATCTAAGAAGTTTCTGCCTGGACCTTTCTTCTTCTTTTCATTTATTTTTTCACTTCACATGGTAATTACAGGCGTAGGCAACCCTTAATATGACATGCTATGTTATATTTAAAAAAAAAATAATAATAATAATGATAATAATAATAATAATAATAATAATAATAATAATAGTAATAATAATAATAAATAATAATAATAATAATAATAATAATAATAATAATAATGATATTAATTTTATTTACAATATATACAATAATAATAATAATAATAATAATAATAATAATAATAATAATAATAATAATAATAATTGATATTAATTTTTATGACAATAATAATAATAATAATAATAATAATAATAATAATAATAATAATAATAATAATATAAATAATAATAATAATAATAATAATAATAATAATAATAATAATAATAATAATAATAATAATAAAAATAATAATCGTTATCATCTTCATCATCATCATTTCTCTGTTAAGGAATTCCATTTTATTTTTGTTTCATACCACAATAATATCAGAATGACGCATTTTACCTCAATTCAAGCATGCTAAGAGCCTTATTGGGATCATTTTGACAGAGGCCTGGGACATTTTTCTCTTTGCATACGGTTTTTGCCATCAATGTCTGGTTATTATTAGAAAAGGAAAGAATAGAATGATTAATTATCACCAGGATCCATTACACCTGCGTCGTCATCATCATCATCATCATCATCATCATCATCATCATCATCATCATCATCATCATCATCATCACCATCATCATCATCATCATCATCATCATCATCATCATCATCTTCAACATTATAATCGATAGACTCCACCTTGTTTCTTGGCCACTTTACAAATCATTTTACAATCATTATTATAATCCCTTTTAACTTTGTAAATGCATCGTATTCAATGTTATATCAAGGGTCACTTACAGCAAATGATGTTGATGGCCACGGCTTGGACGATATAGTCTTTCTGTACACAGTTTCTCTGTATGAATGTAAATTCAATGGTAGTTTTAGTCATTAATCATGAAACACATTTGCACAAGCCAAACATAAATAAAACCCATTAATGGCTCGTTCATACCTTGATCAAAGGTATTGCAAGTGCATAAAGTTAGATCGTGTGTTAAGAGTAAGAAAAAGATAGACTGATCAACACATATTACAGACACAGAGACACACTCACACGATATATAGATAGAATGAAGTTGACGGCACTCACGTCTTTGTTATTGATTTTTTTTCCATCCGCGTTTATGTGTAATTCTTACTAAACTGTATTAATCAGACTATAATCGTTACAGGTCCGGATGGCAAAGTTGTGAGCTTCATAGCCAAGCGCATACTACCTATACATAACAAAACATGTGGGTGATTAATAGAAAATGAGCAAAATCTTAGCATTTTATAACTTCATTATTCCTATTGGTCCAAAATGAAAAGTTATATTTTACTAGAACTAAAACTTTATTGTTCTATGCAGTCTATTGAAGCAAACATTTTTATTAATGAACAATTATCTTTCATACCCTTGAAGTGGTATTGATATTTTAACAGAGGAGTGATCATCATTGAGGTCCATTGAAACCACTACTACGGTTCCCACTACTACTACTACTACTACTACTACTACTACTACTACTACTACTACTACTACTACTACTCTAGTAGTAGTAGTAGTAGTAGTAGTAGTAGTAGTAGTAGTAGTAGTAGTAGTAGTAGTAGTAGTAGTAGTACAGCTGTTACCTATCATTTTATCAAGAGCTTTAATTTTTGTTCAAATCGTTCGAGGAAAAATTGTGAAATGCGTGTCAAAAAGCTGCAATTAAATACGAGCAAAAAGATAGAATACTCTCACTTACTCGCATGGACTGGAGCAGTGACAAGTGCTTGAATTTGTATCAAAGTTCCACTTGACATCCTCCATACACCACACCTTTTCTGTATGAATTGGGTGTTTTGGGACCAAATTAGGTGGAAAGCGAGATAAACAATAACAATATTATTATTATTATTATTATTATTATTATTATTATTATTATTATTATTATTATTATTATTATTATTATTATTATTATTATTATTATTATTATTATTATAATCCATCAGAGAGGACTGAATCCATCTAAAAGTGTGCTTTTAGTTTATGGTGCATAGTTGTCAGCTATAAACATAGAAACATTGAATAGAAGGTAAACTCCTTGTAAATTACAGAGACGTATAAACGCATGACTTGTATAACAAATATTTTCATCACATTTCCAGCATGCATAAATATTTTTACTGTTACGTTATAGAATGACCAGAATCAAAGGAGGTAGAGATAAACTTTAAAAAAGGTTGTAAGATATGTTAATGTGGATTAACAAATCATCCTTTTCTCGTTTTATTTTAAAAAAAAAGTTATTTCATATTTCGTTGGGCTAAAACGACTCTTAACTTGAGCATTCTTTACAAATGATTTGACAAGATGGGAGTCATTTAAATCTATAGATATTTGAATTGAATTTTTTTACCTAAATGATATGGGCTTTTGTAGTATTAAACAGATTAACAAAACATTTTGCAAGTCTTTTTAACCTGTTAACTCTTGTACTCTGGAAAAACAGGTATTTAAATATTTGGCAAGAAAACTCTCCTTCATACATCGATCGATTTAAATGAAGCTCATCTTGGCAAAAACTCTCAAAAACCCACTATGGGCTCGAGTTTATTCTGGTCAAATTTTTAAATACCTGTCTGTTCTGAGTACGAGAATTAACTGATATAAAGGACCAGTAAAGTGCTTGTTAAAAGGGCTAAAACAAAGATGCCCAGATCTAGTACCGACTAACCTCTAGTCATTTTCTGACAAGACTTGACACCAACGTCATTTTTCAGCAGCGTGAAGATGAAAGGCTTGGTGGCATCATAGCAATTGCAGTTTTTGATGAGCTCCTCCATCTCACAGATTTGTTGACATGACTGGATTATGGACGTCAAATGGCATTATATAATTATAGTGATGACTGGCAAATACCTCAAAAAACTAAATAATATAATTTATTGTAAACTTTATTGAGAATTATGAAATCAATAATTATTTGAGTGAAAAAAAAGCAAAAATTATCAAAGCAAAAATAATACAAAAAAAGATTACCTAGTACCTGCGCAAATGTGTATCTGAAATGAGGCAACTATTCTTAGATTGCGTCACGTGAGCTTATTCAAATGATACCAACTATGCTCGATTTGTGGTTTTATATTTTATCTTGCTGTTGTAATATGCAGAAATCCCTGTTTTTAAGTGTTCATTATTCTAAACCAATATATATATATTTGCATCTGGTTTTCAGCATCTTTTAAGGAAAAGGCATACATTTATGCCCATAGTCCTCGACCTTCATTACATCACCGAATTTAGCAAAATGAACATGAATTTAAAAGACGTCATTTTTCTCTCCTTATTCGAAATCACTACAGTGAGTCAAAATTCGCTTGGTGTAATATGATTGCATGAAACGAAATTGCCAATAGTGGCTTAACATCGTATCATGGCCCAGTTTGGCAGACATGAAAACGATTAAAATGGAAATGGGCATTATAATTTTGCTGAGACACTAATTGAATGTTGGTCCTGGCAGATGCACAAAGACTCGTAGGCTCATCTTACTATACCATAAAAACGATTACTGTAAATGCATATATTTAGGTATGCTAGAACATTATGCTGTATTCCATTTTCATTTTTTTTTTTATTAAGATCATGTTCCTTCGAAGAACTGTGATTCAGACCGTTTGCGATTTCTGAATGACACACTTTTCAGACACAGGAACTGGGAGAGACTCGATTGGCTGGCTTGCTCGGGTCACCTGACATTTCTTCGTATGCCATTTTCCTATGGGCTGCATCAGAGACATTTTTTCAGCTTACCGTTGAACTCGAAAATAGGCTGAATTGGCTTGTAGATAACCATGGCTACCATATTGAGGGGCATTTAGTAGAATATAATGGTAAACAAAATGTAAAACATTTCTGTAATCATTAAAATTCTTTATATTATATCCAATGGCTTCAATGTTAATTAAAATAAGTTTTGAGCATTCTTTTGTTAGCGTGCTTATTTTTTGATTAATACTTAGCATAGAAACACACAACACAAATACGTAATGACAGTTTTGTTAGCACACATTAAGCAAGTCTTGTCGAAATCTACCATCAGCAACCCTCTACGCATTATCATCATATTCATCATCATCCTCTTTATATATCAGATCGTCGCCATCATCATCATCCTCATCATCATCATCATCATCATCATCATCATCATCATCATCATCAACATCATCATCACAACCATCATCATCACCATCATCATCATCATCGTCGTCGTCGTTGTCATCATCATCATCACTACCATTATCATTCTAATCATAATAATCATAATTATCGTCATCATCATAATCATCGTAGTCGTCGTCGTCGTCGTCCACTACTAAATCTGTTACATATTTCAGCGACTAAGATTAATAATTCTTGCTCTGCAAAGAACGGCAACGAATCCTGCAGGACGTTATATAAAAATATAAATAAAAATAAGATAATAATAATACTCTAGAACTATTCACCTGTCTGGTGTATTTAATCCCGTATGTTTCTTTGAATGTGTCAATATCTGAGCATACGCCATATGGGTTACCTAATCTTGCAATTGAGACCTGTAGACAGATAACATTGATTTTTAGAGTTTAACAAGTACAAGCAGTATTCAAGGGTTCACGTTGCTTTATTGTCCTTTTTCTGTTCTTCAACAAATGTAATTATTAACTGTGACCCAATGAGTCAATCTGGTATTATATTGAAATGAACTATAATTTAAAAATAATAGATTGAGCATTTCTAAAGAGCAATATATATCGCATCACAATAGATCCTTGGCGTACAGCAACACTTAACATGTAGAGCGAGACATGAAGAAGCGATAGGCGATATTATAATTATGTTCGGTCAGGGTCAACGCGGTTATAGGCCAGGTACGTATGAGAGAATGGGAGTAAAGGGTCTTTATAAAAGACAGCTATTATCATGCTTTGTTCAGATTGGGACTCGAACCCTGGACCTTCCGGTCCAGGGCGAGTATCATATCACTGGGCTACATAACCTGGCTTAAAATCGAACTCATAACATTGAGGTCAACACGACACCATTTTGAGTCTATTGGTTACAATTATAGTGATGACGCGATATCAAAGTCAACAAAAAAGAGATTACTTTGTTAGTGTAATCACAAGGACAGTATAGTCGAATTGAGCATCAGCGTTCTTAAATTATAAAGTTAATCATATACATATTTTGGAGTATTTATGATTTATTACTATTGTCTAAGTATACGAACGGAAATGATCAAAATGTTTTCTCCACAATCCTTTAGGATTCGATCCAAACAAGATGTCAATATTATACTATTTACAGCATAATCCTTAAAAGTCACATGCTTTTCTCGAAAATAAAAAGTCTGACATTAGCTGTAAATCATATCTGTATCGTAAAATCGCAGTTATAGTGATTTGACTTGGGCTCGGAGCTGTAATTATATCGGGAAAACCGAAATGCTGAATAATTTCTCTTAAGTCAAAAAATCTGAAACTCGTGCCAATAAATATTCTAAATTGATAAGACCCGA
Organism: Berghia stephanieae; assembly: GCF_034508935.2. Lineage (NCBI taxonomy): Eukaryota > Metazoa > Mollusca > Gastropoda > Nudibranchia > Aeolidiidae > Berghia > Berghia stephanieae. The sequence continues at coordinate 53,674,341 of NC_088360.1, read as the reverse complement.
CAATATTTCTTGACTGTTGTATAACAATACTACGAATTGTACTACGAATCTTAACATGACACTCTATTTCTTTGTTAGATATTTATTAATTTGAAACCGTGTTTATATAACACAAATTGTCAAATTAACAATAAATGTTGTTTTCTATTAAAAAAACTATATTTACGCTTGGAAGTTACACAGACCATTTAAAGGTTTTTAAAGCCTATTACCTCTAAAACAATATGAGGCCATGCGATATATGATTTAATCCCCGGCACCTTTCTTCCTTAATATAAAGAATTAGCTTTATATAACGCAATTTCCAATAAATGTGCTCAAAGCACTTTACAAGGGGTCCCTGGGCAACAGCAACATTTAACACGTAGAACGGTACATGCCGCCTGTTAGGCAATATTACAATTTTTCGGACAAAGACACCGCTGTTAACGACCAGGTACTCATTTTACACCTGAGTACGGTGAGAGAATGTGAGTAAAGAGCCTTTTCCAAGGACTCAACTATACGTCGAGCGCGAGGCTCGAACCCAGGACCTTCCGATCCGAAAGCGAGTGTCATACCACAAGACCACATAGCCACCCATAATATGATACCAGATTGAGGTTTCGGAAAGACATGATATAATAGTTTCACCTTCTTGAGTGCGATGTTGGTCTCCATTCCTGCTGAAACAGCCATACCCTCATCATCGGGGAAAGGGACTGTATCTGGCTCGTGGACTACTACCTTGAGGCCAATAGCATTGGTTATGCCTGGGACATAGTCATAACCTTCCAGATAGAGCATCAAACTCAAACCTAAAGGGGTTCGAAAGAATGCATTAAATTATTACATTTTAGCTCTGCATTTGTTCTCCAATTATCATTCAATTAAGGTCTACCCTAACTTGTCAAACATTCTTCAATCCAAGATTGAAGTCATGGTGTTTTGTTTTTTTGCCTAAAGGAAAGAGTAGCACTTTGTCTGTGAAAAATATTAGTCTTTTTGAGCATTGGTTTTTCATTAATATTAACAATTTATTTGCAATTTTAGAGATTCAGTCAAAAGATCTATTGACAAAAATATCTAGTGCTTAAGAAAGGGAAATCATTTGTGAAAAGTTAGAGGAACAGGCACTTCAGTTGATAAAAAAAAAGAAATGAATAAAGTACAAGAATATCAAAATACAATAGAGAATAAACATTTTGCGGTGATGGGAGTACAAAACGGGAGACTAGACTGATATGATACCCTCCGCTTTGCTCTTCTCTGCAATCAACCTAATCTGCTACTCCAAAACAAAGGCGTTTTCAACGTTATGTCGATCTTGACTTGGTCCTTTTCACAACTACTTTGGCCAAATTAGGCGTTTAACTCACTTCCCAACACGAAACTGTAATACTCATGAGTAAATCGTCCCTATGTTGATCAACTGTTGACCCGCAAAGTAGTTTTGAAAGAGGACTCAAAAGAGCAGTGCCACAGCTTTCTTATAGAAAACGATAAGGTTCATGTCAGGGGAATCAGCTGATTTTAAAATTTTAATTAAATTGAACTTTTATATTGCGATTCAATAAATGTGCTCAAAGCGCTTTACAAGGGGTCCCTGCTCAACAGCAAAATTTAACATGTGGGACGGGACATGACGCCTGTAAGGCGATATTCCAATTTTTCGGACCAAGACAACGCTGTTAACGCCAGGTACTCATTTTACACTTGAGTACGGTGAGAGAATGTGAGTAAAGATTATTTTCCAAGGACTCAACTATGCGCCGTGCGGGCTCGAACCCAGGACCTTCCGATCCGAAAGTGAGTGTCATACCACAAGACCACATAGCCCTCATATCTAACCACTCAGCAGTTGCTTCTAAAATGAATCAGGCAGTACTCTGCCAGCGCTCTAACAAACATAAGGCTCCTTGGGTGTGATAGCAAAAAGGACGACTTACCTTGACTGGGGCCGCTTTGTCTTGCCACAAATTTACTATATTGTAGGGTGTAACAATTTCCCATAGTCGAACTGGCAACAAGTGTGAAGTTCCTACGAAATAAACGGGACAAATCGTAGAGAGGAAACACTCAGCTTCAGAAAGCAATAATTCATTTTAGCTAAAACATCCCAATTTATGCATAACTGCTGTATTAACAATACAATTATTAAATGTGTTACTACAACCGAAATCTAGTTAACACTTAGACTAGTATTGAACTCCAACAAACATCTTATAGAAGAAAATCATTGTGCTTCAGTTTTTACCTTCTATGATATCAACATGGTATATTTTAATAACCCATTTTACTTGCTATGAAGCCGGGATAGGGGAGGGATAGGGTGAATAATTCTAATAATACTTCACTTGCATATTGTGCTCGGTAAAAAAACTTTACTGCTTCAAATGTCTTTATTATCCCTCTGCTATCAGCTTATTAATCTGCTCTCTAAAGGTATTTTAGAGATGTTAATCTCAAATTTCTTTAATTTTTCCACTGCGAAAAATAAAAGGGGCCCTTACCTTTGGAAACATTTACGACCAGCGTATGAGCATTGGATTAACATGTCTTGGATACGATGTCCCATCCGTTGTCGGACTGTGCTGTTTGTGGAAAATACAAGGTCCAGTAAAAACCAAAAACAAAGATTGATATCGATCAAACCTCTTGTACTCCAGCTTATTTGTCTCAGACCCTACTGTTTCTCCTTCTATAATAACAAT
>NC_088360.1:53659148-53666648 GCF_034508935.2 Berghia stephanieae | reverse complement strand
GTCCAATCCACCTCCATCGTCTTCTTCCTATATCCTCTCCCACTGGTTTCTGCTGTGTTCTTTTCCATACTTCTTCATTTTTTATTCTATCCATCCATTTTATTCTGAGTAGCTTACGCATGCACCTGTTTACGAAAATCTGTACCCTCCTTATACATGCCTGTGATGCGTTCCAAGTTTCACATCCATACAGTAGGACAGACTTCACGTTTGAGTTGAAAAGTCTTAGCTTTAGTTGAAGGGAGATATCTTTAGTTCTCCAAACTCTGTTCAAAGATGTGAATGCAGCCTGTGCCTTTCCTATTCGTGCTTTCACCTCTGCTTCCGTGCCTCCATCCTTGTCAATTATACTTCCGAGATAGCAGAAAGTGTCTATATCTTCGAGTTTCTGATCTTTTACTTTGATCTGCTCCCTTTGACGCGTACCTATCCTCAAGACCTTTGACTTTGCAGGGTGAATTCTTAGACCAATTGATTCCGAGAGGCTGTTTATAATTGTGGTTTTTGCTTGCATCTGGTCCTGGGTGTGGGACAGAAGAGCCAGATCATCTGCAAAATCCAGATCATCCAACTGTGTCCAGGGGGTCCACTGTATCCCATTTCTTCTCCCTTTGGAGGTTTCCTTCATTAGCCAATCAATGGCAAGGATGAACAGGAATGGTGAGAGCAAGCATCCCTGCTTGACACCAGTCTTAATTTCAAAGCTGTCAGTAAGCTGATCTTCATGTACAACCCTGCAACTTGATCCTTCATACATTTCCTTAATGAGGTTTACTATCTTTTCAGGAAGTCCATAATGTGCCAGAATTTTCCACAATGTTGCTCTGTCAATACTGTCGAAAGCCTTCTCGTAATCCAGAAAGTTGACAATAAGAGGAGAGTTCCATTCTATAGACTGTTCTACTATGACTCGCAGAGAGGCAATCTGGTCGGTGGTTGAACGGTTTTTCCGAAAACCTGCCTGTTCGTCCCGCAGTTTAGCATCTGTTGCATTCTTAATTCTCTCTAAAATAATACGGTTGAAAACCTTTCCTGGGATAGAAAGAAGAGTGATGCCTCGATAATTATTACAATTACTGAGGTCCCCTTTCTTTGGAAGCTTGATAAGATGTCCTTCCTTCCAATCCTTTGGGAATATCCCGTCATTCCAGATTCTCTCAAATAGTGGGTGCAGGGCCTCAGCATTTCTTTTCGCATCAACTTTTAGAGCCTCCGGTGGAATCTGGTCTGGTCCAGCAGCTTTCCCCCTTTTCATCTTGTTAATGGCACCCACAATCTCTGCTATCGATGGTGGATCACAGCTAATTGGTAGCTCATTCCTTGCAGGCAAAATTTCTGGCTGGTTGTCTGGTGGTGGTCTGTTCAGAAGGCAGTTGAAATGTTCCCTCCATCGTTCAGATTGAGCCTCTTTTCCAAAAATAGTTTTCCCATCTTTGTCTTTGACTGGTACCTCTGGTTTCCCATATTTTCCAGCAAGTGTCTTGGTAGTTTGATAAAGGATCCTCTTGTGTCCTCCAGTCGCTGCTGCTTCTGCTTTCTCTGCAAGTCTGTTCATGAATGCTTCCTTGTCTTTCTTCACAGATCTTTTGACTTCCTTAGCTATGGCTCGATACTGCTCTTGTGCATCCAGTCTTGAAGCCCTTGTTCGGCTTGCATTCACTTGTTCCTTCCTTGTTCTCCTCTTTTCAATAAGGTCCAAGGTGGTTGGACTTATCCATTCTTTATGTTCCGATTTCTTTACCCCCAATACCTCGTGGCAAGTTGTTATGTAGACTTCCTTGATCTTTGCCCAATGTGACTCTACATCTATGTCCTCCTCGAGCTCAGTAAGAGGTTGGAATCTATTACTCAATTGTAGTTTGAATTCCTCATTCTTTTCCCCATCAAGTGCATTCACCTCGAATTTTCTTCTTGTATGTGATCTGGCCCCGTGTTTTCTGAGTCGGAGCTTAAGCTTTGCCAATAGCAGGTGGTGGTCTGATCCAACATCTGCCCCTCTCCGTACTGTCACATCTTCCAATGAACGTCTGAATCTACGAGAGATACAAAAATGATCAATCTGATTCTCTGTCACACCATCTGGTGAGACCCAAGTTGCTTTGTGGATCCTCTTATGGGGGAACACTGATCCTCCAATCACCAAACTGTTGAATGCACAGAAATTTGCAAATCTCTCTCCATTATCATTCATTTCTCCCATGCCATGACGTCCCATGATACCTTCATAGCCTACGTTATCCTGTCCCACTTTTGCATTAGCATCTCCCATCAATATGTTGATGTCTTTCCTTGGCAACTTGTCAATGACTTGTTGTAGCAGACCATAAAATGTATCTTTGTCCTCATCTGTTGCATCATTTGTTGGGGCATAGATCTGTACAATGTTCATGTTGATCTTCTTACTCCGTGTTGTAAAGGACGCCATGATGATCCTTTCTCCGCATTGTTCCCATCCTCTCAGTGACTTCTGGGCAAACTTGCTTAGAATTATTCCTACTCCCTGTGTATGAATCCCGTCCCCTCTCCCTGAATATAAAATCTTCTCCCCAGACTTGAGGTGTTTCTGTCCGGATTGTATCCAGTGGGTTTCGCTTACTCCAAGTATATGCAGCCTGTATCTTCTCATCTCAGTCACAACTTGAGAGCTTTTTCCTGCTTCATACATGGTGCGAACGTTCCACGACGCAATTCGAAGCTGCTTGTTTGGCGAAGACGTCATCGGGTCAGCAGAGTCCTTTCGGCTTTGTCTGTTGTCCTTCATAAATTCTGTAATTCCAGAAACTCTTCGGTCGCCCAAGCTAAAAAAAGGATTTAGTTTGTCGGTCTGTGTTTCTGTAACGGTTTGAGTTTAACGGAAAGGGGTGTTAACCCTTTGCCAACCCCCAACCTGGAGGACCAGGTGACTCAAAGATGGGGGAATCACACACCATTAGTCGCCTTTTACGACACGCTGGCTTGGCGTTGGGCTATTCTTGACCCTCTCAGTTGAGGGACCCCGGACACCACACGGGGTCTGAACTTATTAATTGATTTCAATTATTAGGTTTACTCGATATAATAACCATTTCCATTTTAGGGCAACAGATCACATAATATTGTGGGCTATTATTTTATCTCATACCGACATGGCACCAGACGTATACGCTGGATTACATTTGGTATAGAGCTACGTGCTCATATTTGCAGACCTGATAACGAGTGCAATAAATGGGCTTAATGTAACGTTGTAATGAATAATATTTTGTGTTTTGGTTTGAGAGTATTTACTAATTTACAAAAATGAGCCCAGGCAATCTGGGTTACCAGACCTGCAAATAAGCATATCTTGGTTTGGGCAATAAATAAGGTTGACGTAATCGTGGTTTTTTTTCATTAACTTTTTATGCAAAAATGGTTTGAAATCAATTATCGTCTGACGTTTATGCCAACTCGAGTCAGAACAATATTCCGGATACTAGTTAAATAATTAACGTATTTTAAAAAAATGGGTTTTAAAAAAAAGGGGCAAATAGGTGTTAGTGATAAACAAAGATATAGAGCGAATCTTATGATACAAATAATATGCTAATAAAACGCTCACATCTATTTTATTGTTAGCAATGACAGCGAAACAAAATTAACTACCACGATTACCCAAACAATAAATAAATAAATAAAAATAAAGATCAAAGCATATAACATACTTTATCATGCTTTTGCTTATATGAATATGATTTACAGAAAATTGTTTCGAGTGGTTTTATCGTTATCCGTTTAGGTTTATCTTTTTTTTTTCTGCCTTAATCCCCCCCCCCCCCACCCCTTTCAATAATAAAAAAAAAGGATAATGATAGAATGGTGTGAACAGCGGTAAGTGTGAAAATCAAATGCGGATGCGTAGGGGGCAATACTACAATACACTGGTAAAACGCTTTCTTAAATTTTGGCGTGAATTCTACAAACTAGCCGGCAACCAGAGCGGGAGGTCACGAGACAAGAAAGGTCACTCTTTTTTCATCTTGTTTTATGTAAGGTTGGCGTTTGATATTCCATCGCGGAGACCAAAATGTTGAACATAATGTTTTCTTAATGTTTAATGTTGATATTTGATTTCTATGAAATAATTATTGTAGCCAATACTATTTTATGGTGTTTTTACTAAATAATTACGAATTTGTAAAAAAAAATTATGATTTATTGTTCCCTTCAAATATAAAAAAAAATATTAGATGTTGGTCCATTTACTAAAATGATTCTGGCCGGATTAAAAGTATTCATGACTACTTTTGATCCGTGATGCAAATATCCTTCTCCTTGGATTCGCTGCTTGCAATCTGTTGAACCGGGATAGATTCACTTATTCATCACAGCCCCACTGGCAGGGTGCATGCTCTTGGTCCGCGCACCCCATGTTGATCCCGCTAACTTCCTCAAAAGACTGTTGTGTTCTCATTGTCAAGAAGGCCGTCTAAGATGGCGCCATGCTTTTTTTTTTTTAACTCCCAAAAAGTCAAATCATTGTAGACAACTTTGACAAAAGCTGATGCTCCATTAAAGGAATGTATTTTGTACCAAAGGTACACCGAGGTTAATGATTGTCTACTAGTCATTTTAATTCCTTTCGCAAAACCCATACCTACTTACATCGTCTTCATATCTAGATAATTATACTGAACGAACACACACTCTGGTACACGAATAAACAAATACAAACTACTCATTGAAAAAATCTAAAGGTGACTAAATCTTAGAGTACAGGATAGAGAAAAATAAGGTGAGTAAAGGTGACTCATATAAAAGGGGCAATACAAAACAAACGTATTGTCCCTTTTATGTCACAATTATTCATCTTATTTTTCTCATACTCATTTACATAAAGATTATAAAAACTCACAATTCACTAAATTTGTCAATGCACTGAGCATATCAAACTAAAACGTAACTATTGGTGAACATGATTTATGCACCATTCGTGCAACGATATTTAAACGAGTTCTGTAAACAATTCTGTGATAAAGATAATCATTTGCAAGAGAGTAGCATGCATAAGGATAACATATATGCAATCCATGCAGAGATATTACAGTTCAATATTTATTTTGGTAACATTATTATGTTGTTGTTTTTTTTATTTTGAACTTTTTGTGGTCTAAATGAGGGGTTTTATTCGGGTTTCTGTGACTGCTTATCGAAAGAGCACATAATATCTGGCACATTGTGATCGATTCTGTTTTCCATCCGATTATTCATATCTGACACTTGACTTTGCATAGGATCATTGTCCTATCAAAACGACAACGAGTAAACGTTAAGTGTGTTTTATGGTAAAACAACACACACTCTTAGGTTCAAGCAATACTCCGTTCTGATATATCATGCAGTACCATAATTAACAAATCGTCTCAAAACGATATAAGTACCCAGATGAATGATTTAGTTATAAGATGTAAACATCAAGTACAAAATAATTTCCTTCCCCTGATATTTGACATTATACCATTTTCTATCTATTTCTATGCAATTTGACATAGAACCAAATGAATATGGGGGATCCAATGTCATATGGTATCTAGTCAGCTCAAAGCTGTGATAAATCAACCATCTTTTTGTATCACCGGCGATAAAAATGGTGATACCGAATTAAGACAAACATAATGATAATAATAATAATAATAATAATAATAATAATAATAATAATAATAATAATAATAATAATATAGTAATAATAATAATAATAATAATAATAATAATAATAATAATAATAATAATAATAATAATAATAATATAATAATAATAATAATAATAATAATAATAAAATAATAATAATAATAATAATAATAATAATAATAATAATTTAATAATAATATAATAAAAAATAATAATAATAATAATATTAAAGAATGGCATTCATATTGCGCTTCACCCTGTTGCCACAGTCTCTAAGCGCTTTACAGTGATATAAAACAAAACAAATTACAGTAAGACAAATGTTGATGGAAAAATTGATACGAATTCAATATAATCTGGAAAAAAAACCCAACTCGTATTTGATAGTTTGGTCAAAAAACTCGTCCTTCAAATATCGTTTCATATCAATATCCTTGTTCTTGGCAAAAGTCTTAAACCTGGAACCTCGCAAGGTATTCCCTGGTCCAAAGTGCGAGAGTCTTTGCCAAGGTAAGGGTTATTTAAATCGATCTATTTTTGACGAATGAGTTTTCCGGTCAATCTGAAGGACGGGTCTTTCCAGAGTACAGCAATTAATCGGTTCAGTGCCAATGATAATAGTTTTGCAACTTACGACATGAAAATATAAAACTTTAATCGGAATTTGAAAGTTGTCAACGAATCCGAGCATCTCACATGTGAAGGGAGAGAGTTACAAAAATTGGGGGTCGAAAATTGACACGATTGCTCACCTATTTTACGTAAGCTCTGACAAGTTTCTATTGGGGACATATATGTTTAGAAGGTAGTCCTCAAGTTTCTATTGGGGACATAAGGATTTGTAGACAACAATACAAATCTTATAGGCAACTCTTTTCTCCACAGGAAGCCAATGTAACTCACGGAGAAGGAGAGAAGGAGAGTTGCTGGCGGGTATTTTTCTTTATTTCGTACAATGAGTCTGGCTGCATTATTTTGAGCAACCTGAAGATTACACATTTTGTCTCTAGATAAATTCACCCAGAGGGAGTTGAAATAGTCAATTTGGGAATTAATCTAAAGTTCTGATATATGCTTTGGTTTTAGATGGCAATTTTTTTCATTTTTTTTTTTCATTTCTATGTACATAGATTGTATGGTGGTATTCACATGACTTGTCATGGGAAGATCTTTATCATTGATGACGTCAATGATTTTGGCTTTATTTGAAAATTTTATTGTACTGTTTAGAGAGTAATATCTGATTTATTTGCCTGTTTAAGTATACTCGGCCTTCCACGGACCAAGATCTGTTTTATTATCATTTAGCTTAAACTTGTTTTGGTACATCCAATATTTAATCTCGTTGAAACCGTTCGAATTTCGATATATTAAGAATTGTAAATTACTAAGGGTTGCTGAATCATAGAGTTGCATATCATCTGCATAAAAATGATAATTCAAATTGAATCTGGATATCACACAGAAAGGGCTGCATATTATACAGGGCCAAGAATAGAGCCTTGGTACAATATAGTATCTGGTATCATTTGACGCCTATGTTGCATAATATAACAGCATGCCATGCACAAAACCAGTAATAATAGTCCCACGTTATTAGGATAAAAAGAGAAATAAAACTTAAAAACATAAGGAACAAGTTTATTAGAAATGCCAGTATTGGGCAAGGATTTAATTAGTTAAATGCCATAATCGGGAAAAAAAAACCCAACTCGTATTTAATAATTTGGCCAAAAACCTCGTCCTTCAAATATCGTTTCATTTAAATATCCTTGTTCTTGGCAATATTCTTAAACCTGGAACTTCGCAAGATATTGCTTGGTCCAAAGTGCGAGAGTCTTTGCCAAGATAAGG
>NC_088360.1:53624148-53646648 GCF_034508935.2 Berghia stephanieae | reverse complement strand
ACAATGATTAATGGTTACATTATAAAGTAGGTACCTATGCTTTTCCGTCTTCTGGAATTCTCACATATTCCCAAAGCCTCCATTTTAGAGGGATAAGTTGCACCTAGAAATCTCAATAAATCCTATTTACAGCCGCGCAATGTTCAACGCTCAAAGATTAATAAGTTCAAAATTAAAATTAATTCTTGATAATATCAAATCAAGTCTAAGTACATGCACCACATACCCAAAGAATGTCGTCTTCAATCCTGTTCTTATTGTATCTCTAAATATATCAGATATGAAACACATGAAAGTAGTTATTGGGCTTCCAAACCAAACCAATGTTTTTCTTCGTATAGTTCAAGTCACTCATGAAAGGAAGGACTGCGCTCTTTGTACGGTAATGCCATAAAATAGCCGGCAGGTCCTGACTGGGTAATCGCCAACTGATACATAATACATTGGACAGCACAGCACAAACGGGTGTGTTTTTTTTTAGGAACAGCTTATACCACATTTCAGAACTTTTTTCTTTAGTAGTGTTGTTAAGAAACATGGACACCTCCTCCTCACTCCTCCTTTCCCAAGTAAAGAGATCATATTAAAACAGCGCAAACAAAACGGATTATATATTTTTTTTTTTTAAGTTTGAAAAATCATCTACACAAACATTCTTATCTAATGTTATCATCTACAGTTATAACATTATGCATGGTAGGATTACTGCCTTACATTCAAAACACACAGAAGGTTCAGGTATTTTTGCCGCGGAAGTCACTGAAGCGTATCGCTTTGTTGTCAATAGAATGGTCATCTTATTTATTGGGAAAAAATCATTTTGTTCAGACAAAAGGAAAATGCCGTAAACAAAGACGCACAACAGTGCATTTAGGATTTAGTGTAAAAAAGATTTGTTTCGTGCCGTAAATGGAATGTCCCTTTAAACCCTTTGTAATAGTTTCCAATGCATTTCATCGTTCATTTTAGATACATTCTTATCGTTGTCATAAATCCTAGGAGATCCCGATAGCTCAGTTGGTAGATCACTCGTTTCATACGCAAAGGGACCTTGATCGATCCCTGTTGCAGTCGATATTTTTTCTTACACCTTGTCCACCAGGCAATGATTGGATAGATGGGTCTGTTAGATCTAGGGGAAAGTACTTTGCTATAAACTAGAGCCCTATCCAAAGAATAGCAAGCAATTGGTATTTTCCGTTTCACGCTACAGAAACAGGGGATAAGCCCCCCGGCTTACAGGATTACATACATCTCAGAGCATCAAGGTGCACAGACAATGCCTCTAGCAAGCCTTTACTTTTCGAGCAAGGTTGCATTTTACTTCTGATATACAATTTAACAGTATTCAAATAACCAGACCAATGTCTTTAAAACCATTTTTAATTTGCATTTATAAGTAATATATCGTCTTTATAGATGTGGGCTTGTGAGACCGGATCATTGTCTCAAATTCAGCCCTTTCTTTTCCACCGAGGTGTCATTTTTTTTTTTACTTCGGATTTACAGTTTTACAGTGCTCACTGAATGAAACAGCGATGTTTCAATAAATCCCGAATCGCATATCATTAGTAAAGAAAATGTGGCTGCTTGATGCTCGAAGAAATAAATAACAATATTAAAATGAATGGAAGCTTAACTCTAATCACACTCACTGCCGTGTCAACTCTTCAGAGGTCGACGTGAAATTTCCTGCCAGTTGCATTCGCTGGCTAGTAAGGCCAGTCCATGTCTCAATGCCATCCATCCACATTCTTGCCGGTCGACCTCTTATCCGCCTTCCCTCCACGCATCCCTCTAAAATGTGGTTTTGGATGGAGATGTGGCGCTTTGTATGCCCAAATATTTGATCTTTCTTGTTTCAACTGTTTTCAATAAGTTTGGCCTTATTTTCATAGTGTCACACACTTCTTTGTTGGTCTTCTTTTCGGTCCAGCTGATATTGGCCATACGACGGAATGTCCACATTTCAAAGGCTTCAGTTCGTTTTTCAATGTTTTTATTCATGGTCTATATTTCCGAACCGTAAAGAAGAGTCGAGTGTACATAACATTTGAGTACTCTTAACTTTGTTGATGGTTGGCTTTGATTCGATGTAAGTATATTTCTAAGGTCACCTAATCTTGATCTGGCTATGGCAATTCAGCTTTTGACTTCATCTTTACTTTTTCTATTATTACTGATACGTTGGCCTAGATATTTAAATGTTTTAACTGATTCCAGTTTCCTTTCTTTAATTGTTATGTCAGTGGGAATTTTGGGATCCTTTGCCATCACCATCACTTTGGTTTTTGACACATCATGTCTCGGCTCATGGCTTCGCTATTGATATTGACATCAACTCTAATCAACGAAGACAAAATATGAACGTTTCGGATTTTCCCCTTTTATCAACGAAATACGATGAAAGAAACACTAAAGTCGTCTTTACTATTTTATATTTCGTGCTACTTTGATAAATGGGAAACCCGAAACGTCCACATAATCTGTCTTTGCTGATTAAATTGAAACGTTCATTCCATTTCCTAATGTTATTTATATAATTAGTATTAAAAAAACTAGGCTTGAACCTTTATATAAACTTGAGCTTTAATATAGCGCGATATCCAATAGCGTGCTCAAAGCGCTTTACAAAGGGTCTATGACCAACAGAAACACATAACATGAAGAACGAGACATGCCTATTAGGCGATATTACAAATTAATTCGGACAGAGACAACGCTGTTAACGGCCAGGTACTCTTTTACACCTAAGCACGGTGAGAGAACCAGGACCTTCCGATCCGAAAGCGAGTTTCATACCATAAGACCACATAGCCGCACGAGAGAGTTAAATGCTTGTTATCACTGATTAATACTGATACATAATATCACTGATACTGATTATAATATCAGTAATGATTTCAAAGAAATTAGTTCTCGTAATGATAAGGTTGACATCTTGAGTTACGAATTAATATTTCCTGTGTTAATTCGAACTCAACCCGATCCAACAAGAATAATCGATATTATAATCTCTAAACCACCTAAATAGAATAAAGTGTGCGTTTGGCCGTCATATGTCGATCAATCGTGCACATTGGGATTGCTTTGCTATTCTTTTTAAAAAAATAGAATTACAGATTTATAAGCGGATAAGCTACACGTGCAAAAGATAAAGAAATAAACGTATACCTGGTAAAATATTTTTGATAATTTACTCATACACTCTAATAGTTACATCATTCATTCTTTAACACAAGACACACATGCACCACACACACACACACATACACACACAGAGAGATAGGTAGATAGATACGAGTAGATAGATAGATAGAAAGATAGATAGAGAGAGAGAGAGAGAGAGAGAGAGAGAGAGAGAGAGAGAGAGAGAGAGAGAGAGATTGTGTTGTCTGATTTTAAGAAATAAACGCATATAACTTTTTTGATCGGAAAAAGTACGTCAAATAAACCATCGATTATTATGACCCCCGATTAGTCAGCAATTCAAAACCCCGAAGTCTTCTTTTATTTAATAATTCAAGATGTGTCAACAGTAATTCATCGATGAAAATAAATGATTTTACCAATTATTGACGAATCAAATATGAATTCACTCTGTTATTTAGTTTTTTCACAATATTATATCGCAGCAGCTTCAGTTTATAACCTTTTCAAATCTTTTCATATAGAGTTTCCATTCAATGTGTCATGAAATGTTTTGCTTTATCTTTTTTTTTCAATTTTTTTCTCTTCATTTCCCGTGGCTTTCCTTTTTCAAATGCATCGAACCATTACTTTTTTAAAGGAAGAATCATTATTTTTCAGCGCTCTATATTCAATCTCAAGAGACATACAATATAATTAGAGATCAGAATTTCGATCATCAGTATGGGCAGGCTTAGATCTATAGGTATGTTTATGTCTTCTTTGTCTAGCATTATTTCATACACAGTTTTTTTAGATCTGGACAATTAAAATCAACGCATTATGTACGAGTTAATGTCGTTATACTGTTCTTATGGTGGTGGTTTATATTCCATAGATCACTGGCAAATTTGGGTTTATCGTAACTTGATTATTTTTTATTCTGAAAAGCTTTAAACATTAAATGTAAGTTCCATGACACCTCGGCTAAAGTCAAGGCAATACAAGAATTAAAAAAACAACAACATTGGTGACTTATTTATTCAATTGAAACAGACGGGCAATCCATTGAGTCAGTAGTATATGCATTTGATACTATAAAGTATAGGATAAATCTGCGTTACTGTGCTTACTCATCATTTTGAAAATATAAACATAATTAAAAAAATAACACAGTTTTATTAAACAAACAAAACTAGAGAAAACAAATCTATTATTTTTTAGTCTGTTTATCCATGCGTGCAATGTCACCTGAGTAGGTCAAGTATAACGAAATGTATAAACCTACCGAACATAATCCTATTGAAGAAGTAGTACTTGCTGTTTTCACAACGCTTATTTTGAAAATAAGATTATGAGCTGCCATATATCTATGCAAAAACTATTTAAAATTCCAACAATTTTCTTTGAGGCTGAAAAATTATTATAGCTCCATTCGTCCTTCCTCTTCTTCTTCTTCTTCTTCTTCTTCTTCTTCTTCTTCTTCTTCTTCTTCTTCTTCTTCTTCTTCTTCTTCTTCTTCTTCTTCTTCTCTTCTTCTTCTTCTTCTCCTTCTTCTTCTTCTTCTTCTTCTTCTTCTTCTTTCTTCTTCTTCTTCTCTTCTTCTTCTTCTCTTCTTCTTCTTCTTCTTCTTCTTCTTCTTCTTCTTCTTCTTCTTCTTCTCTCCTTCTTCTTCTTCTCTCTTCTTTTCGTTTTCTTATCTTCCCTTCTCATTCTTCACTTAAACTTTTTCTAATCTTCTCTCCTTCCCCCTGTTCCTCCTCCACAGGGTCGACCCATTCGACCTTATTAAGGTCATGAGTCCAAGTCTAACTTTACACCACAGCGAGCAAGTAGAGCATCATGATGAATTTTGAATAACAAGTTCGTTCTATCGTGTCTCTTTCTAGAGCACATGTCTATTTTAGAGGAGATGGGTAGCTATGCCAGTATTTAAGGGTGATTTGTTTTGAACTAAATTCTTATCCATGGGTAAACCCAGATTTCATATTATTTGCCTCTTGAATTTAAATAACATTTAATCCGATCACTGAAATAAAAAAGAAGTTTTTTTTTTTCAATTTTTCTACAAAATGAGAAAAGCGGACGCGTGAGGGAGAGGGCAGGATCAGAAGAGAAAGATGAAATATGAATTTAATTTAAAATTCTTATATTTTGCATTTTATTTAATACTTTTTGATATTATATTATTTCTGTAAAAAGTCCAGTTCACTCCAATCCAATACCCTAAACACATACTCACAAACACACATACACATACACAAACACTTATCAAGTCACGCACTCTTTGCTTCAAACTCCTGCTGACAGACAGCAATGCCATATTGTGACAAAACACATTTCTCTAACTTTTTGGAACAAAAAAAAAATACTCGAAAACGAAAACAAAACCAAACCAAAATTTTACTGCAAGTATTGGCTGACTAAACTTGACCCTCAACGCCCTCGAAATCTCAACGTTGTGAAACTTTATTTACTCAGAGGCATCATGATGTCAAATGTTTTCTAGGAAAGAAGTAAGTATCTAGTCAGATTATGCAGAATAGTTTAAATAAAGACTCAGTTCTTGAGGTTTTATGTCATTTCAATGTTGTGTTGTTCACGGTTCAGTGGCGTATGTTCGATTTTTTTATAAAACAATCAAGGTTCAAAACAATTCGCAAGGAGCATGACTTGTTCATTGCGCCATGAAAAGCAGCAAACAATAAATATCATTGCGCCTTTCCTAAGAATCAATGCTTGTTATTCTGTTCTATCCATTTATTTATTCTTTATCTTTGAATAATAGATCAACTAGTTTGTTTCACTTAAAGAATATTTTAATTCGATTTTTATTCTTCTTCTGCTCTCTTTGTCAATACCCCGTGCATTACTCTTTTACTACAAAACCACTAATTTGAATCAATTCATGGTAATCAATTTTCTCATATATATATATATAATATATATATATATATATATATATATATATATATATATATATATATATATATATATATATATTTATATGTGTGTGTGTGTGTGTGTATTTGATGTCCATTTGATGACACTATAGATAAAGTTCTTGCAGTGCCTATTAGTCTATATTTTTAAGTTTGAGATAAGTTATTTCGGAATGTATGAAGAAGAATAAGGAGAAGAAGGAGGGGGATGAGGAGGAGGACATTATATCCGAATTAAAGGCATTTTTGGCACATTTTACTCCTTCCATCAAAGATGTGTGTTAAAGTTCGGAGTTATCTTTCTATGTCCACAATTTTAACAAGCGCCTAAAAGGCTGCGTCTTTTGGATGCAACACCGACAAAGACTCAGTCCTGTGTATTAAATGTACTCTGGTCAATCATCAGGAGGTGATAAACTTTTAAAGAACAAGGTGTTTACCGTAAATATGATTATATAACTGAAATAATTATTTTACCCCCCAGGATACCTCAACACCGATTATTAAAATGTATCATAACATTGACTTTATATCTGTGTAAAATAATTAATAATTAAAAATAATTAATCTGGATATTTTAAAAAAAGATTATACTACTCTATCATTTTAAATTTCATATATAAAACTGATTAAGCGTTTTGAATGGAAACTTAGGTACGAAGTGTCTCTTAGTTAAAAATTGTTCGGTTACATCGTAGGAGCAAATCAATATGGGGATTTTTGGCTTTTTATGGTCGATTAGCCAGTTAACTGCCGTACTCAGGAAAAACTCATATTTAGAAATTTGGCCAGAAAATTCGTCCTTTAAATATCGATCGATTTAAATGACTCTCATCTTAGCAAAAACTCTCAAACCAGAGACCGCGCGAGGTCCAAGGTTAGAAAAATATTGTTAAGATGAGGGTCATTTAAATCGAAGAATATTTGAAGGATGAGTTATCTGGCCAAATTTTTAAATATGAGTCTTTCCAGATTACGGCAGTTAACTAGTTAAAAGCAATGCAAAATCGTTATGATTTGATGACAGAATAGATAGTGTACTGAGTAATTCAATCATTTCTTTTAATTTCCTGTCACGACAATTATCACAACAATAAATCGAACATTGACTATAACTTACCTATAAAACCTTAGATGGATCTTTGATAAAAATAAAATAAAGTAAGAGGCTTTGACAATAGTGGTCCTTGACATCCTTATGGTTCATAGACCTAGAATTTATTCCGGGTTCTACATCGTGAGATGAATAGTAACAATTATTTGATTCACTTTGGAAGGAAAATTGGTCAGATCTATAAAAGAAACGCAATTCACGTCAATCAGCTATTTTTTATTGTTTTTGGACATTTTAATGATTAGATCTCACAAAATTTCATCAATCAGACTATGAGCGTTCGAGGTTATACATAGTTTTGTGAGTTGATATGTTATAACGGCTGGCGGATGTTGTGAGTATTTTAACAAAACGCACTGCACCAATTGTCTTTCAATCCGTAACTAGACAGATCTATCCATGCACTGTTCGCTGGATCGGAAAGGGGCTGGAAAATAATTTGACAAGAAACAGGCCACCAGAGCTCTGTCTCATGTAATGTTGGTGCCAAATAAGCTAGTAATAAAAATGAATCTCCGTTTTATATTATTTTTATTTCTTCGGATATAATCATTCTCAAAGTAAAAAGGTATTAAGATAATCATATGGGGGAAGAGTGGCTAGTACCTTTGGGATACAAAACCTATGTTCTCTGAAAAAAACCTAAACCGTATCAATAGTAATTAATACCAATTAGATTCCGACTAAATACAAACTTGAGAGTCGTGGTAACATGGTTTGTATCCCTCTACCAATTTCTGTTTTAATGCCATCCTGTCTGAAAGCAACCTCCCAATTCCGTCAAGAAAGTTATTTTCCCAAAATCATCTTAAATTGAGCTTAGTAGATCATTTGGTGGGTAAAGCAAGAAGTAAGAATTAATGATAATAACATAATGTGTTTATTTATATGTTCTGCATGAACGATTAAAATCAACGTTATTTGGATCTGTTAAGGTGTACTACCACGGTTATGTATCAAAAATATAATCACTTCTTTGAAAAATGAGGGTTTTATTGTGTTTTAAATCATTTCGGGAGGATGAATTCAGACTTGAAAAACAACGTCTATTCAACAATATTCCTGCTCAGTTTGGATTTAGATTAAATTCTGTGAATACAGCTAGGAGTAAGGTCGACAAGTCATGATTGTACAGAGAGGCATATTCAGTAAATGCTTTGAAAACAATGGTGAAAATCTTATAAAATATATTTACTGGCACCAGGTGTAACTCTTTCAATGTGCGGGCTAAAAATGTGGCCTTTTCCTCTATGGGACGTCTGTAAGCAAACATTATAAATAATCGAGAACTGAAAAATAACTCGGAAAATGGAGCAAAAGGTCCTCATTTTTTAATATTACAAGCTTTTCGAACACGCGATTCAATTGATTATGATTTATATAACATTGTTATTTATAGTTGTACACAACATAAATTATATGCTCCTTATGTTAATACCCCCAATCAGCAACTGGGGAATTCTTCAGGAGTTACACAAGGCCCTGAGGTATGTAGTATTACGTACTTGAAACAATGTGAAAACAATGAGTGACTGTTCAATTCCTTGAAGATATAAAGTTTTCATATATGCTTTTCAGGGAGTATATTATTATAATAGAAATAAACTGTTGAACAACCTCAACAAAAAAATGATGATGTATAATTATAATTTATAATTATTTACAATTATTATAGTCATATTTATAATTATACATCATAATAATTTTATAAAAAATAATTGAAACTCAAGAGCGTATTTAGGTAGACATGTCAAATGATTGTTCATAGCTAAAATTATACTACGAATCCTGATTATATCACTTATTTGTGTATTAGACAATTAATAATTTGAAATAGTGATTAAACTCAAAATTGTCCAATTAATAATGGATGTTGTTTGTCAAACTTTGAACAAAATTTATCCATGCATGAAAATTTCACAGAACATTCGATACGATATATTATTTTTAAAATATCAGCCAAAGTATTTAATTTCCACGAACACTTGAAAACTTAACATGCATCAGAAATATTGGAAGAAACCTATCCTTGGCTAGATACTCGTATTTCAAATATTATCTTTACCTCAAATATATTAGGTTTCAAAAATATACATATGAAAACTTCATTAAACAACTAAATTGTAGAGTTTAAGTGAATCACAGCTTCAAAATGGTAAATTGTCGAGTGATATAGAAGTTCCGGGGTTCATTTTCGGCCATGACATATCATCATCATCATCATCATCATCATCATCATCATCATCATCATCATCATCATCATCATCAACACCATCCCCATAATTTGGGGGAAAAAAAGCTTAGAAATAGGGGGGGGGAATCACCAAAGAAATGATATGGATGCTTGAAACGTCGTACAAATTACTTTCTGTTCTTAGTTTTTACCACAAAAAATACTCTGGTGTATCAAATAGATGGGACCCTCCGTCTTTTTTTTCCAGAATTTTTGAGCACCCCCCCCCCCTCCTTTTTTGTTTGTTTTTGTTTCAATTAGCTTTCAGCTCACAAAATGTGCCGGTGAATATTCACTAACATAGAGAGCTATTATATATAGCGTAATATCCATTAACCCTGGTTAAAGCGCTTTACTAAAAGGGAGAACAAAACAAAAATAAACAAAACAAAAAAAAAAAAAAAAGAAAAAAAAAGAGAAGTAGAAATGCCTCCCGAAAACGTTAGCAATTTAATTACGTCGCCGTCATAATCGTCACTAAATTAGAAAATTCCCAAATTGCGCAACCCCCATCCCGTCCCCATTTCTATGGTTTGGTCAAATCGCACCCTCGTCCCCTTCTTTGGTCAAATTGAGCACATTTCAATCGCCGTTTGACCAAAGTGCACACACTTCTTCTCCCTTCTTTTTGATACACTAGTGGAACTTAAATATGCGTACCTACCAACACGAAATACCCACTCGGATGAATAACTGGGTCAAACTGGACAACAAAAAGATAGGACGGTCAACGCCCTCACACCGCGCCGGGGGTGCATATTCATATGTAGATGCGAATCGAGATTTTGGCCAATGATTTCTAGTTAACTTCCCTGCTTTGGAAATATCATATTATTTAAAAATTTGGTCAGAAAACTTGGCCGTCAAATATCGATCGATTTAAATGACCCTCAACTTGTCCAGAACTCTCACACCTGAGAATTCGAAGAGTCCCAGGTTTGAGAGTTTTTCTCAAGATGAGGGTCATTTAAATCGACTGAATTTTGAAGGACGAGTTTTCTGGCAAACATGTTAAATACGAGTTTTCCCTGAGTACGACAGTTAACTGGTTACGAAGGCAATAAAATATCTCTCTATAGTTTTGTTTACGTTTTTTTTTTTTGAGATTAAAAGCTAAAATGTGGCTCCATTTCTAAAATCTAAAATGTGGAACTTCATCGCATGCGATATCAAGATGAATTTTGTTTTGCGATCAACATAAAATGATTTCTTTGTCACATCAATGTGTTGTCTGCTCTTCCTTATATTTTCTCATTAAGTTTCTAATCATTGTAAACAGTAATTGTTTTTTTAACTTAAAAAATAATCAGTCAGGAATATGTCGGAAAAAGGGATATTTCGTTATTGCAATACTTAAGTTTTGACAAACTTTTTCATTTATTTTTCATAAAATAAAAAACGTTGCTTGTCTTTGAAAGTGCTGCTTTAACTTCAACGAGTTGTTTGTTTCTACCAATGCATCAGTACTTCCGTTATTTTTTTTTCGTCCTTTCAACGATTAGAAGATTAGAAGTATATATATATATATATATATATATATATATATATATATATATATATATATATATATAATATTTATATAGTTATTTGTTAAAGCGCAGCTATCTTAGAGTGCTCGACTGTTTAAATTGAGAATGCATTTTAAAAATCCTACAGTGCTGTTTCGGCGTATTGCTTCTACGAGGCCGAATTGTTAACATGTTGAGACGAGTACATAGTATCATAGAGAATAAAAAGAAAATGACGGAATCACATTTTGACCCATATATAACCGGTTTTTCCACACACACACAAAAAAAACTACTTATACTTTATAAGATGGAATATATTACATTCATATATTGTTTTGATACAGATAGGACGGACAACCTATTAAAAGTTATTTATTACAATAAAACATTAATATTCTGTCAAAGAAGTACATTACTAGAATAGAAATGACCTACAAAGCCCGCCTCTCTGATACTATCCAGGTTATAATGGTTTCGTTTATTTTGTATTCAAGCCTTCCCAAAACGATTGTGATATAATTACAGCCCCCCCCCCCCCCCCCCCCGCGCAATAAAATGTACGTCATTCTTACTTCAAACGCTCGTCTAACAATCGAGTTGTACTGTACATAATACACGTTTGATTGAGGTATTGAGCAAGAAGACTATTGAGAAATTAAGCTAAATAAATGCTCATGTTCATGAGAAAAAGTTTAAGTCAATGCAGACAAAATAGATGATAAAAATAATCATGTTAAAAAAAAAACAATTCGAGAATTGGAGGAAAAGTACATTTTGAGTTGCACTGAATAATATGGTCTGTAATTGAAATCATTATAATTAACCATATTATTAGAGTGTAAAGTTACTCATAACCTTCAAGGGAATAATAAATCATTCCATTAAACAAAGTGGTAAAATATTTGATTTCACAAAAGCGTTTAAGCTGTTTCTTGAATTGCCTAATCACAGTCATAAACTCCCAATAAAAGAAGCATAAAAATAATCATAAATTATACTATAATACTACTGGAAGAAGACAATTCATTAACCATGCGAGAAATAAGTGCGTAAATTGTAATAGGAGAAGTGATATTATGACGTAATTAATTATGTAAAATGCGGCACGCAGGAAATCCTGCTATGACACTCCTCATGTTCCTTCCGAGTCAGAGCACATCAATTGACAGAATAGAAATATTATGATACCAAAGGCTTGACTCGAGGTAAAAAAAAAGTCACGATAACATGTGACAACCCATTTCTTGATCTCGATGTGTAAAATTCAACTTTCAGCTTTAATTCTAGACAATTTAGTAAAACTAAATACCTATACGAATTTCCATTTGTTCTGGGATGAATAAAGTATATATTATATTACAATATTAATTATTGTTTTTTTAACTTAAAAACAAGTAAATTTACATTTTTGGTCAATTTGAAATTAACGGCTTGGAAACGTTGGGTCAAATGATAAATAAATGGACGTGTATAGATCATGATGAGTGGAGGTTCTTCTCTCAGCCTTCTATCCCCCAACACAGTCTGTCAAAAGTGGTCGCAACTAGGTATTCTTCAATATAAAAACAAGCTTTTATATAGCGCAATATCCACTAAACGTGCTCAAAGCCCTTAACAAGGGGTCCCTGGCCAACAGCAACACGTAACATGTAGGACGGGACATGACGCCTATTAGGCGATATTATAATTTTTTTCGGACAGTGACAACGCTGCTAACGGCCAGGTGCTCATATTACACCTGAGTACGGCGAGAGAATGTGAGTAAAGAGCCATTTCCAAGGACTCAACTATGCGCCGAGCGAGGCTCGAACCCAGGAATTTCCGATCTGATAGCGAGAGTCATACCACAAGACCACATAGCCGCACAATATAGCATACCAGCGTACAAAGAAATAACAATCAATTGTTACTGTTTATTTAAAACTGTGGAAACCGGAAGAAACTCCCGCTCCATAGGCATGGGAACAATAAAGGACTGATGAATCTTTTTTTCTTCCAAATCATACTCTTCCAAATTAATGCTATTCGTGTGTGTAAAATGCTCACAATATCTGCCAGCCAGATAGAAAGTACCAACATACAAAACTTTAGGTTACCTCGAACGTTTCTAGTCTGATTTATATAATTTAGTGAGAAGTAATCACCAACGGAGTTGTCTAAAAACAATAACAAAGAGTTGAATGACGTCAATTTCACTCCTGCACAAAAAAGAGCCATAGCTATCAGTGATCTTAAAGTTGACAGTGAGGATTGAATCCTTTTTTTTTTCAAAATGCCCGGGCGCGGCTTCTCAATTGTTCTTTCGTTGCAAACATAATTTAGTTTTATGTGAAATGATCAAGTTACTTCGATACAACTTAAAAATAAAATTAAATTTCGGAAACCGTAGTGAGACACTGTTTTAAACAGGCTAGAAAAGTAGAGGTTTGCTTAAGAATTATCACCTTCTTCTTCTTCTTCTTTGCAAAGTCCCCGGTTTGAGAGTTTATAACAAGAGGAGAGCCATTTAAATAGATCGATCTTTGAAAGAGGAGTATTTATTATAGGCCAAGTTTTTAAAATATGCGATTTTCCAGGGCCTGGCAATTAACTGAGTAACAAATGTATCAAACTTGTTTTAACATTAATACTTCCTCATAACTACGCCAAACCGTTTTGTAATCCGTCAAAAAGCGCGACCTCAAATTTAAATTTTATATTTGGTAGCTATCTGTGTTTTAGGAATAACAAACAAACAAACATAATGAATGAAAAGTACGACTTAATGATTATAACGTTTTTATGGCATTTATCCATATATTATTATAGAAATGGCAGATACAAATGAAGTCGATATGAGGGAGGCAGTTCCCAATAAAAACATTTAGTTCTTTTTAGTCAAAGTTTTTCACCATGTGAATTAATAGATTTGAATATGGGCGATCTTATCATTTTTCTTTTCTTTTGAAAATGGAAATAATATGACTACAATATTACAAACCGACCTATAATTATTGATAAGTTTGAATTTGTTATAGTCTCCTTGTAAATTACTTTCAAATAAAAGCAATAAAGTGCCCATAGTTTGTTGGCTGTCAGATTTGGAGTGATGGGACACCAACGTGATTATATGTTTTATTTTGGTCCAAACTACAACACACGGATAATTAGAGCACGATTTAGTCAATCGCATTTTCGTTTTACATTGCTATTTATTGATTGTCTTTTGTCAATGTCTAGCTACCACAAGAATGGAGAATGCTCGAAAACACGGTAATTAGTTGTCAAAGATTAAAAAGAATTGTACGAATTGAAACAAACAATACCTTATATTTTTAGAAGTCATGAACATGAACTATTAATAGACCTCACGATTCTCTAGTGTACTATGCCTATGGATTACCCTGTCTCAGCCATGGGAAAACATTTCCCTCTTATTTTGGCCCTCACAGTATGCTATTTCATGACTTTTCTCTTTCTTTAACATATTATTATAAAATGTTCACTTCTTTCAATCGCAGAGGAGAATATGGTTTTGAAAAAGACGCTAGTGTTAAAACGAGGAATGAATGGGTAAAGCACCGATATCATTACATTCATACCATTATCAGAAGAATTAATCCTCTTATCCTTGGCCATATTCAGAATCGAATTCCAACCAACTCTAAACATGTTTCTCTCAATTCGATTAATTGAATATGAATATAATAATGATCAGACCAAGTCTACGCGATTCAACAGTAACATTTTAGTTTCACTCTCATCTGTTGACAATAGTTCCAATGAGATCAAATTAAAAAGAGGTTACTGATTTCCAGAATTATCATAATTTTGAAACTTCAGATGTGTGTCGTGCTTCTAATGTTATGGTTCATTGTTTTAATCTCCAAAAGATTTAAAGTCTGAAAATTGTAATGCTATGTTTTACATTGACACAATCTTAGCACTTGAAATGGAATGAAGTTTACATTTTTTAAATAATAAAGACCTTACAATGAACAATATAAGACGCACAGGGTGGAAAACAAAACAGAGCTTAATAATTAGTATTATGGCATGAAGTCATGAAGGATAATTTATCACTGTCAAGGTATTACAAGCAGATACATTGTCCCGCTGTCCATTCTGAATGGACAGAAATGGAAGTAGTAAGCTTTCACGGATGTGTTGCGCTACCTGTCTTGAACTGTCTTGTTTTCATTATTCTCTTCGTATTGTTGGTCTTAGTTTATGTTATTCATTATAAAACTGTTTATAAATTGAAATGACATTATGAGCTTGTCGAGTGCAAACACAATAAACCTACTTGTAGTTATGGATTAAGTCACAGGGCTAGTTTAAAAACGAAACATTATAATTAGATTAGAAATTCAACTTTTACAAACAGGAATGCACAGGTAATGGTTATTAAAAACTTATATTTAGTTCATTTGTCAGGTTTTACAATGTGCTTGGTTGCAAAATGTATTTCCCTAGTAAGCCCGTAGTAACCAAATATTCTGTTTCCAGAAGGCAAGCTGCTTGCTAGCCGGTATTTAGCAAGTGACACTCTTATAGCATTCGTCACTTCTAATAGAACGGTACATAGTCACACGGTGTGTATAAACTGCATTACCCAAGGATACAACTAAAGGGCCATTTTGCGATTTTTTTTGCTAGTGTCTGGACACATTCAACTATACTTGACCTTGATACGAGTCAAGACATCGCATCGCTCAACATTTGAGCAAATATTGTTTATTTATTGTCGACATATCTTAGGAAGTTCAATTAAACCAGTTAGAAAACAAGTTTTTCATAGCGTTCGCAACCTCAACAAATTTGAGATAACTACATTCAAAATAATATCGACTATACGACAATATTCTCGTTTTAAAATATTAGTGTAAACAGTTTTTCATTTTTAAGAAGTTAGTAGACCTGTTGTAGGATCAAATTAACAGAGAATTTATTTTTACGTATTCTTCTGCTTCTTCCTTGTTTGTTAGAAAATTCAATATTTTGAAGTTCCCACTTTTACGTACTTTAACCTTTTCCTGGATTATAATAGAAACGAACACTCTTCAGGACAATTATTATTTTTTTGGAGCCATTTCAGAAGGTAATTTAAGATCATCAATGCGTTTATGAAGACGATGCTCAATTTAAATGTTTTTTTTTTAATGTGCATGTGAGAGGTGCTGGGAGGAGGTAGGGATTTCTGGGTTGCGTTGTTATGTGCTTTGTTGACATTGTTGTTGTTATTGTTGTTGTTACTGTTGAAGGTGAAGTGATTATGGTGATGATGATGATGATGATGATGATGATGATGATGATGATGATAATGACGACGACGACGACGAGGATTCAACGATATAGTGGGGTCTACACCAAGGCAATTATAATATTAGTCGATACACGAAGAGGCAAGTAAAAGCAAAAACGCAATAAATTCCAAAGGAATCAGGGCGATATAAACCAGGATATTTTACAGGACCAATAGAGGGCTTTATTACTGGTAAGAGATTTCCGATATGGATAATTGGCTTTTCTAAGTCATGGTTCGATCAAATAGTCAATGGTTACGACCAGCAAAATGACGTTAACAAAAATTAAATAATTGTAAAAAAAAAAAAATAAAACATTCAATGTCAAATCATGTGCTGCTTTAACTGGTTAGACGTCTATATCTGCTTAATAGATATTTTACAAGCTTAACACATCTCTGGTTGGCAAAGCTAAAAACACCAATAAACAATATCATGACTTTTACTGACAGAAATTATGACCAACGTCGATATCAATTTGGAAATAACTGGGCGTTAAGATGCCTTATTGGTTGAACAATTGGCCCACAAACAAAAGGACCGGTATTGATCCCAGGTGCATACATGATTGTTACTCATTCCTCGATCCATTCTGCAGTAAATGGGTAGCTAAATCATTTAAATCTAGCGGATTGAGTTCTACATTAGTGCCCTATACAAAGTATGGCAGCCTATTGCCATTGTTCGTTTGACGTCATCTGGATTAACTCTGGCTTCATTTGCTTTGAAGGAGGGACTACTCGATGAATTGGATGTTATTAATCTGACTCTTTAGTTTGACGTGAGTCCTTTTCATTGAGAATGAATGTGGAAACCAAATAGCACATTCACTCTACTTTACATACTCACTGCCCATTATGTCTGTTGGCATATAGAGCGGCAACGAAGGACCTCCATCCTCTTCTTCTGTCTGTGGCCATCACCTTCAGGGAGCTCCAGGTTTCTCTCCCCCCCCCCCCCCCAACCTCTAATCTCTCCCTTCACTGTTCTCCAAGTTGCCTGGGGCCTTCCTCTTCTTCTATTTCCTTCTGGTGTCCAGTGTAGGGCAGTTTTTCTGATGTTTCCTCCTCCTTTATCATAACATGCCCTATCCTTCACTCTCTATCTGGTTTTATTTCGGTCGATCATAGCATGAGGATTAGTGACTCAGCGGAACGGTGTCATCGTGTTAGAAAAGTCAAGCGATGTTAAGCGTGGTCAATGGCTGGATGTGTAACAGTCATTGAGGAAAAGAGTGTCTGGTTGTCTCCAGTGGCGTATATTGGAAGAATGTTAGTACTTAGAAAAAATCTATCTAATAGACGGTCTTTTTGCAAAATAAATAAAACAATGTGAAACGCATTCATCATGTAAACCCATGGAAACGCGCTGATGAAATATTAATATTTATCTTGTTGATTCTCATATTAAGCATATGAATTGTGAGTTGAAGTAATGTTTATATTCAGGAGAGTAAATGACGTTTATCAAACTGTAAAAACATGTAGATATGTATTCGTAATTATAGGCATTTTAATTTTAAAATGAATCATCCACATGAAATAATGAGGGTCGCGTTTAATAACTAATTATAATGTTGTTTTTTTTTGTGGTTTTTGTGTGAGATGTCTTTAGTTTCAGGGCATAATACGGTCACAAATGTTATAATCGATTTTTTGACCATACTCACGTTGACCAATCCCTTCTACTTCACCAAATAAACATTTAACAAAAAATTTCATCAGTAAACGTTTTCTTTGAAAAAAAATAAACCCGAATTCGATAAATGCAGGAGAACCGAAACATTTTAAGATGTCTATCAATTTGACAAAAGGTCAGGAAATAATGACTTCTGAAAATAACAGACGATATATTCAATTTTTTTTTTTAAACAGTCGAATTTAAGGAAAATACAAATCCGATAAATATCAAAGGGTCGAAACCTCAGGTGGTCGAATCGTCGTTCGCTTTTGTCTTCTATTCTATTTATACGATTTTCATCCTTCTTTGTTTCATTGTTTGCATTTTAAGGCGATGTTGTCTTGTGGGATGACACTCGCTTTCGGATCGGAAGGTCCTGGGTTCGATCCGCGGTCGGCGCAGAGTTGAGTCCTTAAAAAAGCTCTATACGCACATCCTCTTACCGTACTCAGTTTTAAAATGAGTACTTGGCTATTAACAGTGTTGTCTCTGCCCGAAAAAAAGTGTAATATCGCCTAACTGACGTCATGTCAAGTCCTACATGTTAAGTGTTGCCATGCTGTTGGCCCAGGACCCCTCCTAAAGCACCTTGAGCACATTTAGTGGGTATTGCGCTATATAAAAGCGCAAGTTTTTCCCCGTATACTATTGACCATTTACTTGGTATTAGCTGCATTGCTTATGTTGTGATTAGATTACAGTACCAAGCTTTCTGTTTATGTTCCAAGACATACACAATATAGACAGCAGTAAGAAAAGATACATTTTATTATTTTCGTATACCGACGACATCATTCAAACTCATTCATGGACATTAAACACTGGATATAATAAAAGTATACATAAACTCGTAACATACACGCAATATTTATACAAAATAACACACTTCATTTAAACGAAGAAATCATAATATAATCTTACATTTGTATCTTTAATCAAAAAAGCAAGATGAGTATAGAAAACGTTTTAACTTTCAAAATCTCACACAAAATTACCACGAGATCAATATTGTAAATAACAAACAAATCCAGAGTTGACCAATAAAAATCGTCGCCGCCCACTAAATCTCATCGAATCACGACTATTTCACAAACTGGATATCTATAATATTACGTAGTTTGCTGTAATATCTTTATTTACAACCGTTGACATTAATTAACCTTCCCAAAACATAGTTTGTTCTCTCTCTCCACGCCTGGCTGACTTAGATTTCAACTGTGACACGGCGGTGATGTTGTTGTCTACAGGATCTGTTATTGCTTCTTTTGGAATGAGGAGGGTGGGGGATTGGGGGGGGGGGGGGGGGGGGAGAATTGCCTCCTTTGAATTGAGGAGTAGATACTTCCTTTGGGTAAAAGGATAAGAAGTTCATACTTGATTTTAATCAAAGACGTTTACTTTATAAAAGTGGCTCCTCTCTCTCTCTCTCTCTCTCTCTCTCTCTCTCTCTCTCTCTCTCTCTCTCTCTTTCTTTCTTTCTCTCTCTTTCTTTCTTTCTCTGTTTCTCTACCTTACTCACACCTTATTTACCGTTCTATCTCTATACCTCGCTATAGTTCTCTTACTTTGACTCTCCGCATCTTTGTAACGTAAAATAGCATTGTGTCTCTCCACGATTTAGTTGCTGACGTGGAGGACGTAGTTAGTAGTTGCATTAAAAGGTAACGTGGGAAGGTATGCATGATAAAGATAGATAGATAGATAGATAGATAGATAGATAGATAGATAGATAGAAAGAAATAAAGAAAGAAAGAAAGAAAGAAATATATATATATATATATAATATATAGTATATATATATATATATATATATATATATATAAGAGAGAGAGAGAGAGAGAGAGAGAGAGAGAGAGAGAGAGAGAGAGAGAGAGGATTAATCGTTATTTTTAGGTAAAATGTTTGGAAAGGTAATGTCAATTGATCTCTCTTTTCAATCAAAATAATAGTCTAGAACTTGTTGATTGTGATCGAACAAATGAAAGAATACAGCACTGCGCCTTTCTACAATCCCACCATCGATTACATAAATTTCTTTTAGGTTTTTGAGTTCGTCGGTACATCAAGTACATTATTCATACAAATCGGGTTGATGATAATGGCACAAACCTATTTTATCATTGTTTCAATGAACAATACGTTAGTAAGGCGGACAATAGCTCTGTCGAACACTGACAAAGATCTGAAAAAGTGTGTATGAAACATTGCGAGACAAAGGAAGAAAGATAATATATATATGAATAATCCATCCCAAAAAAATGAAAAAAAAAAAATAAACGTTATTGTATTATTCTTTTTAGCTTTGACAACACTCTTCAGAAAAGTCACATGCTGAAGACGTTTTGACAAGATGCCAATCATCTTCATCTATCGGCGTATATGAAATTACGGTTCTCTGAAAAGTGTTTTGTTTGGGTATGGTAGAATTGTAATAAAAGGTGAATAAAAAGAAGAAAAGCGGTTCACAACTAAGCTTTATATCTGCTGGCAATATTGTTTTCATTTGTCTGTGAAAAAAAAAAATTGGTTTCAGTTTTGCCAGAGAAAGTCAAGTTGAAGCCATAAGCTGCAGTGGAAGCAACGGTCTTCGTGACCCCATTCCTCGGTAAGTAAATAACAGAGGTTATAAGAAGTAAAACGTGATTTCAAACGTTGGTTTATTCATTGTGTCTGATTTTTATTGATGCATGACATTAGTATTTAAATATAATTTTTGAAAGCAAAACATTGTTCATATTCATCTTTTATTTAAGGCTTGTTAGTATAACTTCATTTTTAGGTTTTGAGTAGCATCCAGAGCTTATTATTACAGCTTTGGATAAACCAATGAAATTAAGTATTCCTGATGAATTCAAACCGACGTGCTCATAATATTTGCAGGTCTCGTAACCAAACGTAGTTAGGGGTTTGATTTAACATTGTTGTAATATGTTGCCTTGGTTTATGTATTTCCATTACAATTATGAGCTCATAACAATGTAGGTGCAAACCCAGAGCCGTGGTTTACTTTATACAGATAACTACAGTCAGATTTTTATTAATGGCGCGTGTTTTTTTTTGGTTTTTCTCAGCTGTCCCTCTATCAAAAGCTGTAAAAAATTGTGTCAACCTCTGAATCAATTTGTCTTAATTGAATCTTGATTTTGGACCGTATTGATGCCATATTTCAAAAGTTTTCTTCTTTAAGACCTAATAAAAAACTACTTTAAAACAGCTGACATAAAATTAGAAATTTTACACTGTAAAAAATGAAAACAAGTTACGCACCACAAAGTATGAATGAATTCATCGTATATCCAAAAAATCTTGTGCAGACGTAGTGATTATGAGTTCACGTCATACTTCTTTCCAAATAATAATAATTCGCTTTAAGTGTTATAAACATACCACTTATGTAGTTTGTATTAAATTTTGAATTTATTATTTATGGCATATTATCTACATCATGTCGCAATTACCAAAGACTAATATGAAATATCTCGCTTTAAACCATATAAAATAGTGATTGTATAGTCAATATTGTCAAATTAACAAACAATGTTTATATAACTTTGACAAATTTTTGTCTATGCATGAACGTTTTACAGGGCCTTTAAAGGTTTTAAAAATATATTAGGCTCTTAAACAACACGATACGGTACAGAATCTCTATCGGTTCTACTCCCGTAAAGCTGCAAAAATAAGTCTTCTTGTAACCATCGATAAGCCATTAAAGACGACGGCAATGGTTTTGGAATTTCACAATCAACCATGAGAAGATCGTTATCGAAATATGAAAGAGAGATCACCAGTGTAGAACGACGTGACAGGAAAAGGACCAGAGATAACTTCGGTATGGATATCATCCAAAGATGTATGGGTGAGCGTAAATATATATCCGAAAAAATTTGGACATCTGATTATTCAAGCAGAAAAAGGCCCATGGGTTCTGGACAGAGAATCATTGTTATTTTTGCAGGTGGTGATGATACTGGATATTTAAAAGGAAGCCATGCCATTTTTTTCTTCTCTTCATCATCTGGAATATTATTCTGGGGTCAATGCAAAGGTGTTTTAAGACTGACTAAATATCGTTTTCTGCCCTCCATTGAAGCACCCAGCTGTATTGTATTGGACAACGCTACCATTCGTTGGCTCATGGTCACTTTAAGGCTCCAACTTTGGCAATTATAAAAGCTGACATGATGTCATGGTTTCAATCAGACAGTACTACATATTCTGACCATTTATCAAAATGCTAACTATACTCTTTGGTAAAAAAACAGAGAACCAGAAACAGCTTTCAAAGCAGACTGTCTAATCAGGGAGTTTTGACACGAGGTTGCGCGACTTCCCCCGTATCACTGTGAGCGCAATCCAATCGAGGTCATTGGGCCTAAGTAGAGGGAAAGATTGAGAGGAGGAATACCGCATTTACTCTCACCGACGAGGCAATAAATGATAACAAAGAGTAGACTGAGAAAAGGCATGCCTCAACCTTCGCAAACTAAAGGAAAATTACATTTCATTGGATAGAGTGATGCTCGGAACCTTTCTGTAGTCGTTTCATGTCTCCTTTTCATCATCCTCGTCAACAGACTGTGCTGATTGATGTGTCCAGTATTTC
>NC_088360.1:53609148-53619148 GCF_034508935.2 Berghia stephanieae | reverse complement strand
AGTTATAAGATAAAGCATAATAACAACTCCGCAAGCAATTTGTTTTTCGTGACATAATCTTTAATTGTATCACATGAAAACAAATTAAATGTATTGTGTTTTTTTTTAAGAAGATGAAGTGTTATATATTAAACTTATAATGGTAGGGTTAAAATGGCAAATGAACTATTCATCAAATGACAGTAAAGACATGCAGAATCCCCATCCCCTACACACACACACACACACACACACACACACACACACTCCCCTATCTCTCTCTATCTCTCTTTTTCTATCACTCTCTCTGTCTACCTCTCTCTTTCTATCTATCTATCCATCTCTCTCTCTCTCTCTCTCTCTCTCTCTCTCTCTCTCTCTCTCCCTTTCTTTCTTTCTTTCTGTCTTTCACTCTAACCCTGAGGATGACATTAAAAATTAACAGTGGTTACGCTTGTTTACGTCTAAGGGTTGGACCTTGCCTATTATAGTTCGATGGAGTAGATTTCCAATAAAATGAAAGTGACTGCAAGGTAGAAAAATCTTTGTTTAAAAAAAGCATATGATACAAAAATAGTTATACGATGAATTATTAATTACTCAGTGGTATAACAACACGAATAAAACACAGATATGATGAAATGTGGCAATAACAATCATTGCTACGATGATTTTAAAATGTGGTGTTATGATGATGATGATGATGATGATGATGATGATGATGATGATGATGAT
Source organism: Berghia stephanieae (assembly GCF_034508935.2). Classification (NCBI taxonomy): domain Eukaryota; kingdom Metazoa; phylum Mollusca; class Gastropoda; order Nudibranchia; family Aeolidiidae; genus Berghia; species Berghia stephanieae. The sequence continues at coordinate 53,618,434 of NC_088360.1, read as the reverse complement.
GATGATGATGATGATGATGATGACGAATTGATATTATAATATATCTTATTACGAGATAACGTTTTTGGTCACTTCATTTTAATTTTTTTTAAAACTTAAATCATAAGAAATCTTTTTAAGCAATCTTCCTTTTTGTGAAGGGATGGACGGTCTTGGATTATGCCTCATAGACGATGCGTGCTCATTGGTAGAGTGACGATGACGTCACTCAGTTCTTTATTTTTGGTGTATAACGGCTAGTTAGTGGTAAGTTTTCTAACTTCTCTCTATAAATTGTTAAAGAAAGGCACAGTTGAGTTCACGATTTATGCAACATCACAGAGAAACTTCATGGATAACACAAGAAAACCTATATAAATAATTATAATACGCAGACGCAGAGCATTCTGTAAAAACAGTTTAGAAGACAAAATGTAATTGACATTGTATTCTGTAAATTTTGGTTGCTTTAACATCTCCTTGGAGTATTTTGTATTAAACAATAATATATGTTGACTGTTTTAACAAATGTTTTAAGGATTTTACGGCGTTTGTGACACATTTATGTCAATAGAAAGGGAAGAAAATGGGATTGTGCAAATATTCTGAATTTACAATTAGAAGCATACGAGAAAAAATAAGACAAAGGGAAAAGGTCCAAATAGGGAGCAGCTTTTGATTCCTAGAGAACACTATCATGTACTAGTTTGAGAGCACCTAAAAGTTTCATTCATACACAAGCACAGATCCAAACTAAGAGGAAAACGCTCAAATGTTTAAAAGCATGATAAACAAAACAAAAATATAACAATACATAACAGAGAGATTATTTACAAGAGAAAACTTCCAAAACTACAACTACACATTTGACTGTTTCCCTCCTAGCAAAGGATTCCGGCCAGGGCCAGGACAAATCCAAATAATCGAATTCCATGACAAAATTGGAAAACAGATATTCGAAGGATTTATCCTGTGCTCTTCTGCAATTTACTCACAACATTCCAGCAGCCGGATATAATGTACCAACACACAAGTCTGTGTGTAACCGTGACCGTTATAGTCTGATTGATACAATTTAGTGATAACTACTCATAAAAATGGCGGGCTAAAAACAATAACAATTTCATTTTACCTATAGAATACACAGTAAATACCTTCGCTGTCCATTAAGGTAAGACAAATAATTCCACCGAGTATGTAGACTAAAGTTTTTCAAAAACGAAAAATACACATATTCACAAACCTTAGACTTGAACTTCCTTATTCATGGTTTTGGACCACATTCTAATACGCTTCAACAGTCATGACATCACTTACCCCGTAGTGACGCATAGTACCTTAGTAACTGGCTCTAACTTATCGGAACAATGGCGGACGTCCTTGTGAAATATTTCTCTGACGAGCATAAAAGTGTATCCAGAGGAGAAAAACATTAAAAATATGATTATGTTTTGACTTTTATACATTATGATCACATGACACATGACAAATTCTAGTCAACATGAAGAATAAAAAGTACCAATTTTCTTTGTTTAGAACCACGCTGCTCGCCATTGCTGGACGACGTGACATCAGACTATTGAATTCAATTAGGTGCTATTTCTTAAAATGCAAGTAGCTTATAAAAAATCTTGCTAATTAGTTTAAACGAAACTTATCAATCAAACGTCATGTTTCAAACTGAGAGTACTATACGAGTTAATGAAATGCAAAAAGTATAACATATATGGGTGAGAGATCATCCGATTTCTATTTTTTAGTTAAACAAGCATGATACACATTAAGATTATACCGATTATAGGAAAGGTCATAGTATTTTCCATGAGCTCGAGTCATTGGTCACATTGCAAATCCACTGCAATAGCTATTTTTCAGCCTGACACTTTAGTATGTTAACAACTTTCATAAACAAAGCAGGGTGTTTACATTTATTTTAAAAATCCAATCGTTGGACAGCAACACTTCATGTGACCGATGACTCGATTGGACGAAAACTTGAATATAGATCGCTCCCATTGGATAATCCAAAAAGGAGAGGAAAGCTGATTTTATATATCGATTCTGTACAAAGCGCATATCTCTTTTGATATATTTTGTAGTTGAAAGCATTTTATAAAATGGCAATCGCTTGTTGCTGTGATTACATTCGTGAAAACAACAATGACACGATCGTCGGTCGGAGTCGCAAACGTTAATCGACTCAGCAAATTGTTTTTGAAATTAGAAAAATCACACCACTTATAGAAATGAAACTTAAACATCTAGTAATATTTATTGGATATTGCATCCATAATGGCTAGAAGATTAACTAATATAATAAGTGTTGTGAAACTACGGAAGTCCTCCCCAAAAATGTGAGGATGTCAACCAAGTTTTTTCTTTGTATTGTTCATTGTCATTGATGTTTTTACACATCTATATTATTTAGAACAATTTATTTCTTTTAATTAAAGTAACCTTTTAGGAGGCATTGAACAAATGGTGATGTTCATCATTTATAGCCTATGATTTACCTCGAAGGGAAGGGACAGTTTAATAATCAGCCAGTTTGATTTCCAATGATTTGCATCATTATGTAGATAAATTAACACCGCAAAGCAGAACTTTACAAGACAATATTTGAAATATGATGGGATAAAAGATTTTCTTCTAAATATATAACATAAATTGTAGACCTTTCACGTTGTCAGAGAAGTATATAGTAGACAGTCCAGGTGATTCTGTAATAAGTATCACGAAGCAGGTCGGGACTGTTTCTCACTTAATTTCTCCAATATCTTTCTAAATATGCAATGTAGAGTGTACACCTTTGACGTTGGTCATAGAAGTGATTTATGGTAGACAGGCAAACTGATCTCTTGAAATAAATACCATGTAACACGTGGCGCTGAGAAAGAAGTCATCTACAAATATAACCTGAATAAAGTGTAAGAATCTGTTTATTCTTGAAATGCACGGGTACATCGACAATGCCTGCCAGGTCAATCGCACCAACACACAAAACTGTGTGTAACCATAAACATATTATAGATAGTATGCGCTTGGCTTAGAAGCTCACACCATTGCCATCAGGAAGTATAGACCAACACACAAAACTATGTGTAACCTTAAACGTTTATAGTCTGGTTAATAGTTTAGTGAGCATTACTCATAAACGCGAGATGGAAAAAAAAAGCCTGAGTGACGTCATCTTCGTTATATCTATAGATAGTATGCAGATGACGTCACTCAGGCCTTTGTTATTGTTTTTGCCATCCGCGTTTGTGAGTTGTTCTCACTAAACTGTATTAACCAGACTAACCAGACTGGTTACATAGAGTTTGTGTGTTTGTCCGTTATACTTCCGGATGACAATGTTGTGAACTCCTTGGCCAAGCGCATTCTATCTATAGTCTGCTTGAGATAATTTAATGAGAATTTGTCACCCAGCTGGCGGTTTAAAAACAATATCAATAAGGGCTGAATGAATTCAACTGTGTGTAAAATTGTTGTATTTGTTCATGAGAGAGAGAGAGAGAGAGAGAGAGAGAGAGAGAGAGAAGAGAGAGAGAAAAATAGAAGAGAGAGAGAGAGAGAGAGAGAGAGAGAGTTGTCCTCATCAATCTTATTATGATATGGTGAAATGATAATATTATCTCTTGATAGAACGAAGTTGACATCAGTCAGGTCTTTGTTATAGTTGTTTTGTTGTTTGTTTTTTTTTTTTTTGGGGGGGGGGGGTTGGGTTTTTTTTTTTTGCCATCTATGTTTATGAGTTAACTCATTGAACTGCATTAACAAAACTATCAATGTCCATGGTTACACATAGTTTTGTGTGTTGGTCCGTTATACTTCCGGATGGCAATGTTGTGGGTTTCTTAGCTAAGCGCATACTATCTATTGACAGTTCGAAGATGACGTCAAACGGGTCTTTGTTATTGTTTTTTGCCATCCACGTTTATGAGTACTTCTCACTAAACTGTATTGACCTGACTATAAAAGAACATGGTTCCACACAGTTTTGTGTGTTGATTCGTTATACTTCCGGATGGCAATGTTGTGAACTTCTTAGCCAAGTGCATACCATCTATTGATAGTATGCGCTAAGAACCTCACAATATTGCCATCCGGAAGGATAACGGACCAACACACAAAACGACGTGTAACCTTAAACGTTTATAGATAGCAGTCGCTTGGCTAAGAAGCTCACAACATTGCCATCCGGAAGTATAACGGTCCAACATATAAAACTATGTGTAACATTAAACGTCTATAGTCTGATTAATAGTTTAGTGAGAATTACTCATAACCGCGGATGGCAAAAAACAATAACAAAGGCCCGAGTGACGTCAACTTCATTCTATCTATAGTCTGGATACGACATTTTAGTGAGAATTGCTCATAAACGCGGATGGCAAAAAGGAATAACAATGACCCGAGTGACGTCAAGTTCATTCTATCTATATATAGACTTGAAACTTGGGAGGCTTCTTCGTAAAAACAATAATAATTATTATGTACATTTGCTTAGCGCAGCTTATCCGCTGTATAGAAGGAACGAAATTGATGCCACTCAGCTCTTTATTATTCAAAAAAAGAAAAACTTGAAACTATGAACGATCTCAGACCTGTTGCGCTGACTTCAATAGTCATGAAATCTTTAGAAAAACTTGTTCTTGTTAAAATTAGGAATCAGTTTATGCCATTGAGTGATAGTCATCAATTTGCTTACAAACCAGGACGTGGCGTAGAGGATGCCATTTTGCTGTTTACAAACAACATCTACAGGCATTTAGATCACGCTAGGAGCTATTGCAGATTGCTTTTTGCAGATTTTCTTCAGCGTTCAATACAATGCAACCTCAGTTGGTTGTTCAAAAATTGACTAGTCTGAATTTAACCAAGTATATAATTGCTTGGGTGCTCGAATTTCTTACGGAGAGAGCACAATATGTTCAATTAGGACAAAACTAAGCTTCCTGTATAACTACAAATACTGGTGCTCCTCAAGGTTGTGTATTGTCCCCTGTATTATTCACAATATACACGAATGACTGTAGAAGTCAAAACCTGAGTGTACCTTTAATAAAGTTTGCAGTTGACACCGCTCTTCAAGGCCTCATAACAAATGGCAACGAAGTGGCTTATAGGCAAGAAATTGATAGATTTGTGTCTTGGTGTGATGCCCACCACCTAGAGCTTAACATAAGCAAGACAAAGGAGCTAGTGATTGACTTTAGGAGAGTGAAGGAACCGATAGAACCGTTAAAATTAAAGGACCAATTCGTCCAGCGAGTTCCTCACTACAAATACCTTGGTGTAACGATTGATGACAGGCTCAAGTGGGATGAACACTTGAAAATAATTAGGCATAAGATGTGCAGACGTACATATTTTTTATCAAAACACTCTCAGTTTAGAATAGATAAAACCCTCTGCACATTATTTTATAGAGCAGTAATCGAAAGTGTTTTGTCATTTTGTATAACAGCTTGGGGAGGCAATTGCTTAGCAGTGGAAAGGAACAAAATAAATTCAAATATTAAAAAATCCATTAAACGCTATATAAATGATGTTGACGATGTAGATCTTTTATACGAGAAATTTTGTATAAATAAAATAACTAAAATATTAAATGACCAGTATCATCCACTAAGACCATCAATTATTATGTCAGAAAGAAGTGGTCGCCCTTTCTCTATTTCAACGAAAACAGAGAGACACCGAAAATCTTTTCTGCCGTCCAGTATTAGGCTTTATAACAACAAGCAATAATCATTTTATATAATTATTTCTCATTTTTACTTTTTAAAAATATAAATATTAATTTATTAATTTATTTGTTTTGCAATCTTTTCAATTGTCAATTTATAGTGACAGTTTTAACTATTTTACAGTGTTGATATTATTCATATTATAAAGCGCAGCTCTGGTTATAGAGCTGCTCCTTTTTTATATATATACATCCTATTTCCATTGTATTTTTATCTTATTGTGTAAATTATAACACGTCTGTACAAAAAATTTCCTTTTTGGGATGCAATAAAGTATTATTATTATTATTATTGTTTTTTGATAGGCATTTAAAAATTTAACCAGTAGATTTTTGACCAATCAAAACATGGAATTTGTGCACGGACAAACATGGTTGGTTGTTTATTAACAATAACGTGAATGAAATCGACCTCTCTATTATCCTTGTTGTTCTTTTTATAACGCCAAATAGGTGCCGAGTTATCAAACGATTTTCTCGATCATATTACGAACGTTTAAGTTTACACATAGTTTTCAGTGCTGGTTCTATAGATAGTATGCAGATGGCGTCACTCAGGCCTTTGTTATTGTTTTTGCCATCCGCGTTTGTGAGTTGTTCTCAATAAACTGTATTAACCCGACTATAAAAGTTCATGGTTACACAGAGTTTGTGTGTTGGTCCGTTATACTTCCGGATGGCAATGTTGTGAACTCCTTGGCCAAGCGTATTCTATCTATATATATAAGTACGCGTATCAATCCACTGTTTAGGTGACCACTGTGAAATGCCCCAATTGGAGGACCAAGCATATGTCTTGTTCAAATTGATTAAACTGTTCAATCTTTGTTCAGATGAGTATAGTTTGGTGCCCTACAATGATTTATGAACATAATTCTGATGCTTGATGATCACAATGGTATATAGAAAATTACTCGGCCCCCCTACTGTTTTACTAAGTGTTTCTGCTGCTTTAAGGAGACATTTGGTAAAAACATGTTTTTAGGGAGACCACATTAAAAACCTCTTTTAGGGAGCCCGGTATATGTTTATATATGTGTATACCTAAGAGTGCATTTTCAAGTGAGCCACTACCAAATTTACTAAAACAAAGTAAGTCCTTAAGAGCTTCATGGCCATAGTGTCGAAACGTATCCCAGTGTGCGTAGAGTGAAGTAGCCGAGCAATGCATTTACTAACTCATCCCTCCGAAGGGGGCGCTCAGGGAAATAACCTGGGCTCAAACACGGCAAAAAATTTCCCAGTTGCTCCGTGCGCCATTGTTTTTGCAGTCCCCGACCCCTTTAGAAGCCTGACGACCCAGGTTAAGAACAGAGATAGAAGGGACCAGGCAGAGGAGTTGATTTGTTGTTGTTGTATACCACTGAATGGACTTGGTTTGTTTTGTTTTTAAGGGTTTTACGGCGCTTGCAACACATTAAGGTCATATCAGCGCCAGTAAAAAGGAAGAAAATGGGATAGTAAAAAGTTCTGGAATTACAATTAGAGCACCCAAGACAAAGTAAGTCTTAATCAGGACAAACTTGCAAATCTTCAGCAAGAATAAGACTCAACTTTGGATTTTGTTACTCAAGTGAAATATTATATCCACAACCAACATTGTATAGTCCATGAGCACGGGGGGAAAAGCCATTCCATTATAGATAGTATGCGCTTGGCTAAGAAACTCACAAGATTGCCATCCGGAAGTATAACGGACCAACACACAAAACTATGTGTAACCTTAAAGTGTAAGTCTGGTTAATACCGTTTAGTGAGAATTACGCATAATCGTGGATAGTAAAAATAATAATAATAATAATATAAATAATAATAATAATAATAATAATAATAATGATAATAATAATAATAATAATATTAATAAAAATAATAAAATAATATAATAATAATAATAATAATAATAATAATAATAATAATAATAATAATAATAATAATAATAAATAATAATAATAATAATAATAATAATAATAATAATAATAATAGATCTTTATTGTCCATAAATATGGCAATTTGTCATTTAGTTACACTTGTTATAACGTTAAACGATAACTGTAACATTGAACAGATATTTCACTCCTATTTATTTTTTCTCTCTCTCTCTCTCTCTCTCTCTCTCTCTCTCTGTCTCATTCTCTCTCTCTCTCCTCTCTCTCTCTCTCTCTCTCTCTCTCTCTCTCTCTCTCCTCTCTTTCTTTCACACGTGCGATATACACAACATAAACATATTCATTTCGTTTTCAATTTGTTACGATTGTGGCAATTCGACACCAAAAATTATCATCATTATCAATTGGTCAGTTAATCTTACATTAAATAAATTAATCAGTTAATCAGTCAACAAATCAATCCTTGGTTTTTCTGTACCATATGAAATATTCAAAATTTTTATTGCTGATGGAACGAACGTTGATTTATACTTGTTAGTTCTACATTTAATCTGACAAAACCTTCTCCCAGATGGTAAAAGACTAAATTCATGGTATAAAATATGTTTTTTATTGTTGGTAATTGAGAATGCTTTCTTTCTATTGCTTTTCCATGAATTCTTCCTACTCCATCAAGAGGATGGTTTATTATTTTTGATGCCTCTTTGATAGATTTTGAAATTTTTGATTTATCTTTAAGTCGGCATCCTCCAAACCATATGGTGCAGTCAAATGCAATTACACTTTTAATCAATGAGTCATAAACTCTTAACATAGTTTTCTTCCTTACTTGAAATGTTCTCAATTTCCTTAGGATGTATAATCTTTGGGCAACTTTCTTAGATATTATATTAATATGTTGAGAGAAATTGAGGAACTATCAATGGTTATTCCTAAATATTTAAAATAGTCAACTATCTCAACATCATCTTTACCGATCGCCACACACTTTAAGTGGTTTTTATTTTTTACACCAAACACCTGTTCTTTCGTTTCTTCAACATTTAATTCAAGCTGATTTTGTTTACACCAATCGGTGAATATATTTATTTGTTTGAAATAATTCTTTTCGGTAACTTTATCTTTTAATAAGCCAAGAATAGCAGTATCATCTGCATATTTCACTATAAAACAATTTTCAAAGGATGGTCTGCAGTCGTTAGTGTATAAGATGTACAGGATTGGGGAACTCACGCAGCCTTGGGGACATCCGTTCGACAACGTTCTTTTGTTGGAGATATGTTCACCCAATTTTACACATTGCAGTCAACATCAGAAACTCTTTATACCATTTAATAAGGTAGTTTGGAATATCCATGTTGCACAACTTTTGAAGCAAAATATCTGTGTTCATGGCATTAAAAGCTGACGAAAAGTCGACAAACAGGATTCTGGTGTAATTCGAGGGCGTTTGGTCAAGGTGTTTTGAGATCGAATTTGTGGCGGTTAATAGTGCGTCTTCTACACTGAGATGTTGCTGGTATGCAAATTGGTACGGATCTAGCAATTTCAGGTCATAACATTTTTGTAGGAGCTCAGATTTTAAATTTTTTTCTAAACATTTCATTACAAGCGATGTAAGCGCCACTGGACGGAAGTCGTTCAATACGGTCGGAAAACGCTTTTTTGG
>NC_088360.1:53593508-53606549 GCF_034508935.2 Berghia stephanieae | reverse complement strand
TAACTGATTGAAGGGATGTAGATGCATGTTCGATAGTTACGCCTGTACGGGATATTTTCATCTTTGGCCTGCTTTTCTGTTAGGTGCTTCATTATCCTTTTGTTATCAACGACTTGTCCACAAGGCAGTGGTGGTTTTATTTCAGAGTTCCCTACTCCTAGACAAGTTGCCATCCAAGGCTAACTATTCCTGTCCAACCGTGGTTTTTATTCGGAGTGTCCCTCTCCTAGATAGATTACAGTCCCCTAACAGAGTAGATAGGTTACCACAGAGGCTGCACTCCTTGATTTCCGTGTAATTATGTCGCGCATCCGTTAAAAATGTCACGCTGTATCATCGTATAGTCTCTTTCAGTACATGTCTGTACTAATGCATTGGTTTTAACCACTTTACTCTTCTGCGTGCCTCTGTTATCGCTTCTGTATTCTCTTCACAACACGCATGAAAGATGGAATCCGAACATACTACTCAAAATTTTCAAAAAATATTAAAAGAATTAATTGAAAGTGGTGCAGTGCTATAAATTTGTAAATTCAAGGATTCGATGTCCTAACTTGGCTTTCTTTTGGTTGCCTGTTACGAAATTGGGTATAAATAGGGATAAGCCATGTTTCCTTATCAATGATGAAAAGCTATTTGTTATGTTTGACCCCCCTCCCCCCCCCCCCACACACACACACACACACATTTGATGAAAAGCACTAGTAATAACCTTTAAAAGAGTAGAAAAGTATTATGGATTATGAGTCTTAAAAAGAAAAAAGAAAACTAGGGCCTTACCAGCCCACGGCTGGTGATTTTATATCCAAATAGATAGGTTAAGACCGACTGCTGGAATCTACTATTTGAGTTTTTGAAACATGTTGAAAAATATCTAAATCTGAAAAAAGCCACGGTATGCCATTTACAACAAAACTGACAGATGTATAGCCCTGGTATATCGTATATATTTCAGCCATGACTACACTGGATTTAATTAAGCCCCATGGGCATTATTACCGCCACTATAATCCTTAGCATTATCATAATCAAATCTTTAATATTATATATTATTAAACCAAATTCCTACTCCACAGGAATCATCCTTTTCGTCACTGCTTGATGTCAAACTTGCATCTTTCATTGATGATTTACCAGGGAAACAGATTTTCAGCCATGGTATGCTTCTTGATGAGTAAAAAGCAAAAAATCTTATGACAGGAAAGTAGATAATTTGGCTCAGATAAAATAAGCCCTGGAAATTATGATTGACAACCACCATCAAGACGATCTCACCATACTTGAAACCAGACAGCGACAATGAATTCAGATGTCTTGATAAGATGACATGACTTGGTCGCTTCTTGACAAATTTTCATTTCCATCATATCTTGATCTTATACAACATCGTGGAAAGGATATGATCTACAAAAAGGGAAAAAAGAAAAGTTTTATGGATTAAGAGTCTTAAAACGAAAAAAAAAAAGAAAACCAGGGCCTTACCAGCCCACGGCTGGTGATTTTATATCCAAATAGATAGGTTAAGACCGAATGCTGAAATCTACTATTTGAGTTTTTGAAACATGACAGAATGATAAATGTAGCAAGGACTAACCCGCACAAATCTTTGGGCCTCTTTTTCGCTCACGAAGTGCCCAAATTCGCGACAAAATATGGGACGAAGCCGTTCCGTACATGCTATTTAAAAAAAAATTAATTACGACGCTGTTTATCGATGAATTTGACTGAAAGTTTGGCACACAGTTAGAAAAGAGGTCATTTTAGATTATGTCAAGCGGCAAAACTCGTACGATTACCAGAAGACCGTTAAAAATAGATTTTTACTCTTTGGAGTACAATATTTCTAAAACTACAAAGAGGAGAGATTTTGTCGCTCACAAGGTTATATATGCACATTTCTTCTATTTATATTTCAAATTTCATTGGATTATGATAAGTACTTTTCCCGTATTCTCACAAAACATCAACCCAATTTGCATTTCAATGAGTGAAAATATGGAGACGGCCATTTTGTTCCCTCGTCGCACGACACGATAATGACGTGAGCGAGGCAAGGCTGCCAGATGGCTAGACTATAACCTGACCAAATTCGACTTCAAAAGTGGCTAAATAGAAAATCATATGGCTTTCACTATTAAGACTGGCCCACTTAATATGAACTAAATTTTAACAAACAGAAAATTGAATAGACTAGGATAAATGTCACTGAGACAAAAATAGATGAATAAAATTTAATAAAAGAAACAAAATTATATATTTGGCCACACACGTGGCCATCTGGCAACTTGTTCGCGGTGACTGACGACACAAATCCTCGCGCGCTTTTTAAAAATTAAGGCATTGTTTCATTGTTATGTCATATGGATCGTAGATTAACTCTCTCTCTCTCTCTCTCTCTCTCTCTCTCTCTCTCCTCTCTCTCTCTCTCTCTCTCTCTCTCTCTCTCTCTCTCTCTCTCTCTCTCTCTCTCTCAAATAAATACTAGAAATAACATAAGCCATCGTCTCACTGGACTGGTTGATAATAATTTAGCAGGCATTTTTCGTGTCATTTGTATGGGTTGTAGACACAAAATTACACTTCGGAAAAGTTCCAAATATTATGTATATTTTAAAACAAAATTATAGTTGACCCTAGCCATACAGCTCCAAAACTATACAAGTTAGAACTCTTCTGATGTATTCATCATATTTTCTGATAATTTTGCCATAAAATTGCCAAGTTTTAACATCTAATTCCACGTATTAAGCGAGATACAGCCACAAAGCAGAATAAAACGCAGAAAAAGCGTCCCATATTTTCGGTATTTTTTTTCTCTTTGTGAGTCATCCAAATAAATGACACCTTTGAAACTGCATAACTTTTTTATTTATGAATGGATTTTCAAAATTCAAAAACATTTTTACTCAGTGGAGATAGGGCTTTGATTTCAGACAAAAATTTTCCTCAAAAAGAGAAAAAAACATTTTTCATAGTCTTTGCTAATAAATGTGACCCGCAGCATAAACTGTATCATTTCCGGTCATTAAGAAATTGAACTTACAAAGGTCATATGAAATGAGGAGAGAATAAGTATAAATTTTTAAGTGAGATAAACTATACACGTTTCACTTTTGATTTATTTCCAACTTAAAATTCACTTTTCAGCAACTGGGTCACTCTGACCTACCAGATTGATTGATTCCAACATAATACCGCTTTGAGACATTGGGTCACCAAAGGTCTTAGTATCAAACTACTTTCGGTCTCATCTTATATACAACCAGCTACAGGCAAGTCACCGGTCACTGTTTTAAAAAATGAGTTTGTCGAATCCTCTTACACTGGGTTGTATACAAAAAATAAAACATAATCTATGATCCCCGCATCAAAACTTTTATATCGGGGATGATTTAGATTGGGTTCAGTTTATATTAGAGAATGAATAAAGTTGCATAAAGAGTGAAGCCCAAAAAATTCATATTTCGGATCATTTAAAAAAAATTCCACTTCACTCATCATCATCATCTTCATCACCATCAACTATCTTCTGATGATCGGGTAAGAACAAAATCTTGAAGATAATGATATAAGTATTTCCAAACATCAAATTTTGAGTCAATCACTTCAAACACATCTGTCAGCCTCGTTAATGGCCTGAGCACATGCATAAAATAATTATAATACTTCCAAAATGTGACTATACTTTTTTACTTGTTAAATTATAATATTATTTGTATGAATGAATAAAGGCGTACTCATTCGTGGAGATGGTAAATCATAACACCGAGTGACACAAGGAGTAAGATAGTCCAAGCCTCTTTAACTATCCGTTGCTTGGAAGAATGTATGAAAATAACACCATTGAGTGAACACTTTTCTGCAAAATCTGATGCGATGTCCCATACACCTTCATTATTTCTGTCGCCAGGCTGAAAGTTAATTCCATTTGGATCATCTCTCTTGACATCGAAGATTATAGACAACAATGATCATATTTATTACATAGAAAACACATCATAATAAATATTGGAAAAGTCTGGCGTACTCTGACAAATCATACTTTTCATTGTGGTCAGAAAACTTTCAATTCAAACATCGAAACAGTCAGATACTCTCACACCCGAGACTTCAAAGAACAACGCGATTCTCCTTCGTGTCTTTTGAAGGCTCGAATCACATGTTTTGCGTTTCTCGCCTGAAATGTTGATATGCTTTTGAGTAAAGCACCAGCCAGATCAATTGTATTATGACGCAAAAGTATGAGTAACCTTAAACGTCTGATTGAGATAATTTAATGAGAACAAATCACTAAGTTGTTGACTTAAAACTATAACAAAGATGCCAAAGATGTTCATTGTGGGAAACTATAATTAGTACATTATTCTGTGCGAATTAACCAGTTAGTTGCCGTGTTCTGAAAAATTACGTATTTTAATATTTGGCCAGAAATCTTGTCCTTCAGATGATATCGATCGATTATAATGACCATCAGTTGGAAAAAACTCTCAAACCTGGGACCTCGTGCAAAAACTCTCACCCATTTTTGAGAACTTTTGCAAAGCGGACGACTATTTGAAGGACGACTTTTCTGGCCAAATTTTGAATACGTGGTTTTTTCAGATTGTGGCATTAATTTAGGTTTGAACAATGTAAGACAAATAATAATATTATAGCTTACTGGCTTTACGGCCGTTATCATTTTAGAAAGCGGTAAATAAATCAAGACATGCGATTTGATTATCGCATGACAACGGTCCAAAAAACAGAATATAAAGGTAACGTGTCCAGAGTATGAGTATGGCCAGCTGTTGTGGTTTAAACGCAATCATATTAATTTAGGCGAAATTACATCCTTTGATCTTGTGATCAATACCTATACTCATCCGGGTCGAGGGGAAGTACAGTAAAGTTCATGTCAAGGGCTCCCGACTGTAATCGTATAAGTACGAGACAGGTTATTTTGATAAAAATAAAATAATAGGGCAACATCAGCAATAACACTTTACTCAAAACTTGAGCTTTTATATCCCGCAATATCCACTAAACTTATTCAACGCGATTTACAAGGGGCCCATAGACAACAGCAACACTTAACATGTAGAGCGAGACAAGACGTCTGTTAAGCGATCTTATCTTTTTTATCCGACAGAGACAACGCTGTTTAAGGCCAGGTACTCATTTTACATCTAAGTACCATGATAGAATGTGAGTACAGAGTAGTTTCCAAGGTCTCAACCATGCACTGCTTAGAGGGGGATCCAAACTCTGTATGGACCTTCCGATCCGAAGGCGAGTGTGATACCCCAAGACGACATAGCCGTATATAGTGGACGAGTTTATCATCTAGTCAGCTGATCCTGCGTAGGACGTTGCTTCCCGAACTTTCTTGCGAAACAGATTACGGTTTTCCGCCAGTCTACTTGCTTGAGTTGCTGTCATTCCCAGCCATTCACATATATCTTGTTCCCAGCTTCTTGTTGGCCTACCTCTTCCTCTCTTGCCGTCTACCCTTGTCTGCAGAATGTGCTTTTCTAATGATTCGTGGACGAGTTAAAGATGTGATTTTTAGAAGAAAAAAATAATTGGTCGTCTTATACCATAACATGCAAAATTTGTGTTCGGCTCACATGACTATCATTCACAGCAAATAAAGAGATTGTGGTGAGTCTTTATTGGTCACAAGGGAAAGGGAGGGGTTTGACTTTAATATAAGCTATAGATTTCAATACCGTAAATAGTGCATGCACGATTACTATCAAACATCCTCGATGTGCTTACTATCTTATCTTACTTATCTTACTAAAGGCTTAATAGGAAGTATCCTTTAAATGTCTTATACAATAGTTTATAATTACAGAATCTCATATAGCTTGCATTTTATCATTCACAGACAGTTTTACACAACTTTGAATGTCAGGGAAAATGTATCAATCCGGCAATGTAAAATCGAAAAATACTATCATAGAATACTGGCAATTGAAATTAAAACTGATCATGATCGAATGAATCATAGATGTACAAAGTTCATAGTACAATGAAATATTAATGACAAAAATAATCATGAAAGCAACAACGATCATAAACATACATAAGTCTCTGATAAATTATGATTTTACATTGTTTCAGGTGTCATGCATTTTACTCGTCAACATTTACAAACCATTCTACAAAATCATGAAATAATGCAAACAATTATATCCACATGACAATTTTAAGTTTAAAAGATAATAATTAAATGGATACTACAAACATACAAATATATGGTATATTGAACACTTGCACGTTTTCAATTTGCTCAATGTATTTTGAATTGCTTCATCCATTCCTGGTTGGGCCATAAAGATTCATATTAATATTTCATACTGTAAACCCGCGTAACTTTGAACGCCGGGATAACTTTGAAACCTCAGGTGAGTGATATTTGATATATCGGGTGCGAGAAAAACATCCGGAAAATATTAGAATTCTGTAGCCGCCAAAGAGTAAATTATACAATTCCGACATTTTGCCACAATTAAACTCAGTTATCTATTTAAATTTGTGTATATCTACAAACTTCCAAACGGATGCAGATCTAGATATTGAAAAAAAATTACTTTTTCGATTTTTAATAACCACACGCAATAATGATATATCAAAGATTTTTGACGCAATTCTCAATTATTGTTGTGATCTTTCGATCCCTCATTTTGCTTATGACTGTGCCGTAGCATATTTTGCCCATAATCCAATTGCTTTTCTAATGTCTTGAATAGTGAGTCAATCCCATAAATTTTGAATTGACTCTTTTAACTCTGTGTGTAAAACGTTGGATCACCCATATAAACCATCAATGACCAAATACAGACCTGCCTAGGACTAAGAAAAATTAGTAGGAATACGAATTTTAGGCTCCAGCTACAGAGCTGCAAAGGAAACTTTAGCTCCTTAGAACATATATTCAGGACTTTGGAGCATATATGTACCATGCTGAGAGCAAATTGTATATTTGTAAAGTGAAGTTTTCATTTTTTCCCTTTTGAAATTTCAAGTAGGCAGCTATGCAAATGGTGCATGTCCATGGGAATCAAGTCAGGGTACATTGGAGACAATTTCGTTTCTGGAAAGGAAGTGAATATGAACGTGATTCTAAAAAGCTATATAATACAGTAAAAAAAATGATCACACCATCGAATACAACAAATTTACCAACAAATACATGCTCAAAAGAACTCTGTGACCAATTCAAATTTCCAATATCCGTCATAAAGTAGACAACGACAGCGCCACAATACCATCATATTCACATATCACCACGACATCGCTACTTGAAATAACAAGCCATGTGACGTCAACAATGGACACAACAATAACGACTAGGCACGTGACCTCACCTGAAAGTGCAACATCAACTAAAGGGACACTACAGGGGGACACAACACTTTCCTGCAGGACACAACCAACTAAAGCTATGAACACCCGTTATAAAACGTTAACATCGTTTGAACCCTTAGCAATAGAGGAAGTTAAAAATATATTGTCAGATATGCCTAATAAATCATGCCCGCTAGATAAAACCAAATTGGCTCATAAAAGCATGTACAAATTATCTTGCTCCAGCTATTGCATCCATCGTAAATGCAAGTCTAGTGGCACAGCTTTGAACTGGTCAAAGGAATATTTGTTTGAAAGAACTCAGCCGGTAATTATAGAAAGCCATGTATCAAATCCGTCCAAATTAACGTGTGGAGGGCCTCAGGGGTCTATTCTCGATGCCCTCCTTTTTACAATGTATAATGCTCTCCTTAATGATATGTTATCCACCTTTCCCATTGATTTTCATTTTTATGCTGATGACACTCAGCTGTATACAAAAATCCGTAATGATTCAGAGCTGTCATCAGTATCAGTTATGGAAAATTGTATTGCTACCATAAAGGATTAGATGAAACTAAACAAACTTAAGTTAAATTTAATGATGACAGGATAGAAATGATAGTTTTTGGAAATAGACATTTACTCTCAAAAATATCTACAAATGAGATACTAGTGGGTGAACATACTATTAAACCTAGTACCTGGGAGTATACCCAGAAGGATACTTCATTTTTTCCGAATCCTCCTTTAGTCCCAGGTTCATTCTCTACTGGTATCCACCTCCCAAAATTCCAGGTTCATTCCCCAATGGTGTCCATCTCCCATATTCCTAGCTTCGGTCCCCATTGTCATTCACCTCCCAAAATCCCAGGTTCATTCTCCCTTGGTATCCTCATCTCTGTGTCCTGGTTTCGTTCCCCACAGGTGTCCACTTCCCTTAGTCCCAGATTCACTCCACACTGGTTTCAACATCAGACAGTCTCGGGTTCACTCTCCACAGGGAATCTTCTACCTTAGTCTTGGGTCATTGGTGTCAACCTCTCAGAGTCCAGGATTCAATCGCCATTTGTATCTCATCCTATAATCCTGTGTTCGTTTCCCAGTGGTGCTCACCTCTCATAGTCCTAGGATACTTCCCCACGTGTGCCCACCTCCCACGGTCTTAGCTTCACGCCCCAGGGGTATCCACCTCCCACAGACCCAGTTTCATTCCCCACTGGTGACCTCCTCCCATATTCCCAGGTTTACTACCCACTTGTGTCCACCTTAGGTAGTCTCGGATTGACTCTCCTGTAGGTGTTTTCATTCTCAGCTTTGTGTTCATTCCTCAGTAATGTCGATATCTCGCAGTCTCACGTTCATCGCCACTTGTATCTCATCTTGTTATCATCTGATCATTCCCCACTGGTGTCCATTTCATTGTTCACGGTTCACTGCCTACTGGTGTCCACCTCACATAGTTCTGGGCTAACTCCCCACTGGTTTCCACCTCCCGTAATCCCTGGTTTACTCTCCACTGCTGCCACCCATTTGGTGCCATCATAGTCCTATCCTGACTTCAAATCTCACTGGTATCCATGTCCTATAGTCCCAGGTTCACACCCCAATTCTTCCCATTTCTTATCACTTTGGAACATATTTGGAGGTTTCGGAAAAATAAACCTTTTGGGTGTACCTTCCATGTTCCAGGCTTCACTAGTATCTACTTCTCGTAGTCCCAGGTTCATTCCCCATTGGTGCCCATCTTCCACAGCCCGGACTTCAATTCCCACTGGTATCCATCTCCGGCAGTTCCAGGTTTGCTCTCCACTAGTGTCCACGTCCCCGAGTACCTGGTTCACTTCCAACTTCCCATAGCTTCGGAAAATTTTGGAAGCTTTGGGGAAAATGACGTTCCCTTCAGGATTCACTCCTCACTGGTGTCCAAGTCCCATATTCCCGACTTGACTCTCCAATGGTATCTACCTCCCGTAGTTCCAGGTTCATTCCCCATGTGTGTCCACCTCCTATAGTCTCAGGTTTAATTGCCACTGGTATCCTTTTTCAATAATCCCAAGTTCATTTCCCTCTGATATCCTCCTCTCATAGTCCCAGGTTCACTCCCCACTGCTGCCCACGTCCCATAACTTCGGATGATTTCGGTGAGCTTCGGCGGGTTTCGTAAAAGATAAACACCGGCTATAACTACTATAAGGTTTCCTTTGACCTGTTCAAAGCTGTGCCACTAGACTTTCATTTACAATGGATGCAATTGCTGGAGCAAGATAATTTGCACATGATTTTGTCACCATCAATATCATCATCATCGTCAATGTCATCATCACCACCACCACCACCACCATCATCATCATCATCATCATCATCATCATCATCATCATCATCATCATCATCATCATCATCATCATCATCATCATCATCATCATCATCATCATCACCTCAAGCATTATCATCACTACGGCGGGATTTCGTACTAAATACCGTTTGGTTACGAACCTAAAACCATATCGCTGTGACCACACTGATATAATATACTCAAAGTTTGTTATATAGCTAGATGCACAAGAGCAACGCATTTTAGTGTGTATTGTGCAATGAGCATTGTATTACTCAGGTTTATATCCGGATATTAGATCATCATATTATATAAATTGCATCTTGAAACCCAATTGATTATTATCATTATCCAATCATAGCATTGAGATGAGCACATTGCCTTTTGTCATTATACCTTTGGGTTCTTATCCGGTGAGTTCGCTTTTTAAATAGATATAGAATGAAGATGACGTCACTCAGATCATTGTTATTGCTTTTTGCAATCCATGTTTATGAGTAATTCTCACTAAACTGTATAAACCAGACTATACTACAGTTTCAAGGTTATACAGAGTTTTGTATGTTGTCCGTTATACTTCTGGATGGGAATGTTACGAGTTTCTTAGCCAAGCGCAAACTATCTATATACATGCGTAAATCCAACCATCCATCCAACCAAAATTATGGTAATCTTAGCCCTAATAGACATTTCGATAACCCATGCCTCTCGGACAATGGCAGTGATTCTTCAAGATAGCGAACTACACAGGTTTTACTATCGATGTGTCAACGTAAAATACCTACCGCGACCGCCCTACCGCTTAATTAATAAAACCAACGCATAAAACTATGCGTAAATTTAAAAGTTTATAATATGATCGAGATAATCCTGTGATAACTAGTCACACATTTGGCGGTATAAAAAATGACAATGATCAGAGATAAGTCGATTTCATTCACGTAATTGTTTATAAACAAACAACCATGTTTGTCCGACCACGTGTGACGGTGTGTCACAAAGTCCATGTTTTGATTGATAAAAAAGGTACGGTTAATTTTTATGAGCGTGCAAAAGACGTGGGTGGGTTGACATCTGCTCTTTACGCTTAAAAAGAAAAAAAAAGAAGAAAATATCACTCACTTCTAAACTCAAGTAATGGTTGGATAAGATAGATCATGTCATTCAATCTGGAGTCAAGAATATCAATAACATTGCGTTTCTGATCATATTAATAATCTATACATTGCTTCTTTCCGTTTCAAAACGAGAAAACACCAGGGGCCGTTTTCATGAACGCGGATTAGCGCTTAGTCTCTGACTATCTCCGACTTTAGTCAATGACTTCAAATAATCGGATTTCATGTGTGCTGACTAAGCAAGTCCCAGACTAAAATCACGGCAACATCGGACTAAGTTTGGCAAAGTTTTAGTCATTTGCTGAGACAAGACTTCACGCTTTAGTCTAAGACTAATTACTAGGAGACGTCATAGCGGCAACAAGATAGCAGATATTTTTAGATTGACTGCGCTTCGATTCGGTAACAAAATACGTCGGTTACGAATGACAAAGGAAAAAAGTGTAATGGTGCCATTGACAATGGCTTTAAAAAACTATAAGAAAAGTGCAGATCGTCAAAAGTACACATTTTTGTTCGTATAGACTGTAAAAAAAAGCTGAATGTATCGGCTCGTCAGTTGAGAATGGAAGAGAAACTCCAAAATCAAATGGATTTTCGTCAAAAACAACCCCCAAAAATGATTAGAAAATATATTGGAGACAAAAGTTATTCTCTTGGCATTGCAACTGACTGAAATAATGTGATTAATCAGAACACACCTTCTCTTTTGTTTGTTTATAGATCTATGTTTTTTTGGGGTTTTTTTGTTCATTTTCGTTGAGTTTCAATCTCCGTGCATGTCGGTCTCGATGAAACTGCAATTAGCCTAAATATAGAATTAACAGCCGACAATGGACATCATTGCAGTCTATAACAGTTGACAATCAATATCAAGTGTGTTGCTAATTTTCTCTTTGGAAATCTTTTGCGTTGTAAGTATGAAGGCGGGTGTATCTTACCTTCTTCTTCTTCTAGGTTCCATGCCTGGTCCAGGCTTCGGATACTGCATGAATTATCTCTCTCCATTCCTCCCTGTCTCTTGCTTTTTCAAACAGCTCTTGGATTGTTAGGTTGGTGAAGCCCTTCAGTTGGTCTATGAGTGTTTTTCTTTGTCTCCCCCGGGCGCGTTTACCAGGTACTTTTCCACAACTTGCCAGGTATTCATTCTTATCTTTCCTTACTATGTGTCCGAAAAAGGATAGTTGTCGATCCGCTATTAAGGGCATTAGTTTCCTTTGTTGGTATGTTTGTTTTAGCACTTCTTCGTTCGTTTTGTGTGCAGTATACGATATTCTCTGCATCCTTCTCAAACACCACATTTCAAAAGCTTCAATGTTCTTTTGTGTTTCTGCATTTGTAGTCCAGCTTTCGCATCCGTATAACAAGATTGGCCACACGTAGCACTTCAAGACTCGGAATCTAATCCCGAACGACATCTGTTTGTTTTTCAAAATGTTTCCGAGGTCCATGAAGGCCTGTTTGGCTTGAGTTATTCTTGCTCGTATGTCTCGGTTACATCTTCCATCTGTTGTCACTATTGAACCTAGGTATTTAAAACTTTCTACGTTGGTAAGTTGCTCGCCGTGAATCGTTATATTGCAGGTGTTGTTGTTTTCGGGGTTTTTCTGTATTACCATGCATTCCATTTTGGTGATATTCACTTCCATTCCCTTGGCTTCACTATCTACTACCACTTTGTCAACAATCTTTTGAAGTTGGATTTCTGATGTTGCAACGAGTACCGTATCGTCTGCGTATCTTATATTATTTATGTTGTGACCTCCTACTTTTATTCCCTCCATATTAGTTATGCCCCTCATGATTGTTTCTTACCTAATTTCGTGTAATAGAGAGGTGATGTTACCCGCACAAAATAGCCGAATTAGTCACCGTCCTTACAACGCCCACTTCTAGGCAAGAGACTAACTAGTCCGATACTAGAAAGCGTTCATGAAATCCGATTTTTTAGACATTTGCTTTGCTTGGGCTTAAGACTAGCTTGGCATTTACTAGACTAGTAAATAACTAAATCTAGTTCCCGTTCATGGAAACGGGCCCAGGTCGAAAGAGTGTGTTATTATATTTAACTTATGAGTTGTCAGTCCTATTATTTTTCCCTTAATCTTTCCAAGTATCTAAAATTTGGTTTTGAATGTAACGATAAAATATTTCGGAGGAAACACTTTTTTCAATATTATTATTTTCTTATATTGGGGGAAGGGGGGGGGGGGTGTCTTGGTTTGTTGGTTTATTTGTTTATTTTACCTCCTC
>NC_088360.1:53566008-53588508 GCF_034508935.2 Berghia stephanieae | reverse complement strand
TGATGATGATAGTTATACTGTTTAATAGTTTCGTAAAATTTTAGTTGCTATTTTATTATTCATTATCGTGTATTATCGGTCTTAAAAATAAACACTTGTTTTTTGTTTTTAAGGGTTTTACGGCGCTTGCAGCACATTTAGGTTATATCAGCGCCAGTAAAAAGGAAGAAAATGGGATAGTAAAAAGTTCTAGAATTACAATTAAAGCATCCAAGAGAAAGTAAGACAAAGGGGAACTGGGAACAAATAGGGATCAGATGTAGATTCCAAGAGCACACCATCAATGTACTTAGTTTGAGATCACCTATAAGTCTCATCCGGGCACAAGAACAAAATCCAACAAAGAGGAACACACTCAAATGCTTACATTATACATTAAAAATAACAAATAGAATAATACATAACAGAGAGATGATTTACAAGGAAAAAAATATCATCTCCCAAAACAATAACTATGCATTTGACTGTTTCCCTCCCAGCCAGGACTCCGACCAGGGCCAGGAAAATGACCAAGCAATCTCATTCCCAGACAAAGACAGAAAGTATGTTAGAAAACAGATATAAGGGGATAGAAGACACAGTGTGTACCTCCCTGCCCGCTATGGGAGGTCAGGATCCCCACCCAGAAAATAAACACTAAATATGAAAGCAATTTTCCATTGGTTCTTACAGCCATTGCGTCGTTTGGCCAGGGTTTAGCAGAAATAATCTGAGAATATGTCGTCTCTCTGAGGAAAAAGGTCATTGTAAATAAATTAGTGAACTGATACATGACATTTGTGGTCGATTAAAAAATGCAGGTGGTAACAATAGGTAAACAAGTAACGTCACACCTTCTACTTTTCCGATTCCAAAATACTTGGAAGTGTATGTATTCAATCCTTTGGAAGACTAATAATGAAAAGGATACATTTTGAATCATATGGTGGCATAACTACTTGAATAGCAGAATTTATAAGCAGATTATTAGCATGACGAGATGTAAAAGAGCGAGGACCGATGAACTTTATTAACGTCCAGTATATTATCTAGAGAAAATAAGATGCCAGCAGAAGATTATTTCCACCAGGTCCTCCGGAAGAGTGGAGTTACACTCCCGATGAGATTGGAACCATTATTTGACATCACACTCGTGTCCCCTATTGTTTTGTTATTAGGTGAATTGATAATGAATAATTGTAAACAGACTTTCTTCGGACCAAAAAAAATAATGAATTAGTATTATTAAGAACAGACAGGAGTATAACTTAACTGCCTCGAAAAAAAGCACAAAATACCAAACGCGGAACGTTTCCGGCTCAAAACTCTTCCTCGACCGAAAACATTTATACATCACCTAAATTACAGAAAGACGGCAGACACTCATTTGGCCCGCCTTAGTTGGCCAGTAATGTCATTTCCGGATCGTTTTAATCAACAACCTGTGCCAGATAATAGATATCTGGAAGTTGGAACTTTTCATTATCTATAGGGAATGGGATTTCAAAATAGATTTAAGAGTAGCGCCTCTTTGTTGGAAGACGCTATCGCCATTATTAGTACCAATCATTAGTGGGAAGTTCAGTAAGTTTAGGAAAGGTTGTCTCATCGTATTGTATTATTTATCAACATCTTTTATTTTTAATTTGTAGTCTACATCATATTTTGTTAACATTTCATAATGGAGAAAACTAAAGAAAAAGTCTACGTTGATTATGATATGCATTTTTGTACAGAAATATGAATAATAAATTTTGTATTTGGAGCGCTTGGCTTGTAGTTGGTTTGTTTACAAATAACCGGTGACGTCCAATCAAGGGACGCTACTCTTCCGCTAATCTCATTTCCTTTATGAACATTGCTTTGTTTAGCTGTTTTTCTTTTAAAGGATTTACGGCGTTTGAGCAACATTTAAGTCATTTCAGCACCAGTAAAAAAAGAAGTACATGGGATAGTCAAACATACTACATTTACAATTGAAAGCACACGAGAAAAGGTAAGACATAGGGGAGTGGTTCAAATATGGAACAGATTTAGCTTTCAAGAGCACACTATCAGTGTTCTTAGTGTGATATCACTTAAAAATTTCATCCAGACACAAACATAGGATCCCACTAAGAAGAACACACTCAAATATATACAAACCAATATATATTCAAAACAAAAAAAAATATATTACTAATTAGCAAAGAAAAAGTATTACCTCCCAAAATTAACATTATACATTGGACCTTTCACTCTCAGCCAAGGGCACCGACCAGGAGCAGGACAAATCAAGTAATCCCATTCTATGCCAAAGACAGAAAGCAACTTGAAAAAACAGATTAAGGGGGATAGAAGACACAGGAAGTGACCTCCAGACAACCATGGAAGGTCAGAAAACCCTACCAAGAGAACATTGCTTTCTTTCTCATCTTTTTTATTTTTGGGATTTTTTTTGGGCAAATAAACATGTTTCTAATTTAAAATTTATAAGACAGCCGCACCTGCATGGACTAAAACAATCGCAATTATCGTGGCTAAAGTGGAAATTCCATTTAACGTCTCTCATGCACGCCAGAAGTTCTGTGGAGAATCAACGATTTAATTTGTCTTAGCTGCATTATAGTGTCCTTAGAATAATGATGATGGAGACGACGATGACTATGATGATGATGATGATGATGATCATGATGATGATCATGATGATGTAGATATTGATGATGATGATGATGATAATGATCATGATGATCATGATGATGACGATATTGATGATGATGATGATGATGATGATGATGATGATGATGATGATGATGATGATGATGATGACCATGATGATGATGATGTTGTATATGATGATAATGATGATGATGATGATAATGATGATGATGATAATGATGATGATGATGATAATGATGATGATGATGATGATGATGATGATGATGATGATGATGATGATGATGAATCAGGAGAATAAATTATCAATAATCGAGGAAATGAACGATATATTTGATCATTTATCGGTAAGCATTAAAGTGGAAAATATAGATCTAAACAATTATGAACTACAAAAATTTGAATTAAGGACAATAATGTCCTTAAAGCACTGATACTACAAGTCGCCCTAAGCCTTAAAGTAAATAATACTTAAAATGTGTGATGAGACCCGTCACCTGTAAGCTATGAGGCCCCAAATGTATTGTTATATCCGAGAGAGCCAACATTGATAAATGTCAGGTATTCATTTAACACCTCAGTATGGTGAGAAAATGTGACTAAAACGCCCTCCTTCCAAGGATTCAACTGTGTCGCCTGGGACTAGAACCATGAACCTAAAGACTACAAGCGGAGTGCCATACCTCTAGACTACGCAGCCTCAAAATACTATAGGTCTGCCATACAGTGCCAAAAACGTTTGATCACTTGTGATGCTCCGTCTCAAAACACGGTATTATGTCGTAAAGAATGGGACACCGATAATTCTAATTTTGATTTAAAATGGTAACGATTGGAACTTACAGTGTTTTTCAAAGTCAAAAATTGTATTTATCCTCTACCAAATAAAAACAAGACGACCCCAAGTTCCATATTTGTGGCTAAACTCTGTTCCTGCACCTAGTTTGTCCTGATATAACACCGTTCTGAGACGGTTGAATCTCATTTTGGCTAGAGTATTTTTTTTTTAATTTCCTTCTGTGAAAAATCATTGATTAACATAATAATTTCGGGGTATCATAGCATCAATATATGACGTCGAGGTTTTCCGGGTTAAAACTGTAATGAAAATAACAAGGAATGAAGTGAGTAAAAAAGTGCCAGAAGATAATAGAAAATGATTTTAAAAAACAACTTGGCGATAGGCGGTCGAACCCACGACCTTACTGTTACGACAACTCCGGCTGGCCGGGGAAAGGGTAGCGCTGCTGTCAATGCTATCCACCACTCCTTTATTTAAAAAAATACGTTTTAGTTTTACAGCAAGGGTATTATTCAAGTGTAATGTTTGCAATAAAATAGAAATATCTCTTAACCCTCTCCTTACCAGTCATTTTCAGGATTTACCCCAAAACTTCACACCCAACTAACACAAAAATATATTTTTTACCACTCAAACACAATAGCAGTAATGGTCTTGCGATACATAATTTCTTTAGCAAAACATGCTCTACAACACACTGTTCATTTTCTTTAAATTTTATGATGTGCAAGAGAAATTTGAATAAGAATAATGTTGGTTGTATCGTAACGAATGTGACGATTTTCCTATAGCTGGTAGTTGCTTACTAACCCTTCTTGCTTTGGCAGGCCTTTATATTGTATTTTCTCTTCAGGCGTTTATAAAAGATGGGTTTGGTCTCGTCATAACAGGAACAGTCGTCTTTTACTTTTTCCATCAAACACACTTCGTTACATGTCTGGGTATTAGAAAAAAAATCAAACAGCAAATATGACATAGACATGACATTTGCTCTCTCTCTCTCTCTCTCTCTCTCTCTCTCTCTCTCTCTCTCTCTCTTTCTCTCTCTCTCTCTCTCTCTCTTTCTGTCTATCTTTCTCTCTCTCTATCTATCTATCTATCTATCTATCTATCTATCTCTCTCTTCTTTTATATATTATATATAATATATATATATATATATATATATATACATATTTATGGCATATGCATATATGACATGGAAGATATCATGTCTTGGACAAGCTCTTAGTTTTCTTCTCATGTGGCCCTGTATAATATCACAATAATTATACTCTTATTCTTTTCCTTCTTCTTCTTCTTCTTCTTCTTCTTCTTCTTCTTCTTCCTCTTCTTCTTCTTCTTCTCTTCTCTTCTTCTTCTTCTTCTCTCTTCTTCTTCTTCTTCTTCTTCTTCTTCTTCTTCTTCTTCCTTCTTCTTCTTCTTCTTCTTCTTCTTCTTCTTCTTTCTCTTCTTCTTCTTCTTCTTCTTCTTCTTCTTCTTCTTCTTCTTCTTCTTCTTCTTCTCTTCTTCTTCTTCTTCTTCCTTCTTCTTCTTCTTCTTCTTCTTCTTCTTCTTCTTCTTCTCTTCTTCTTCTTCTTCTTCTTCTTCTTCTTCTTCTTCTTCTTCTTCTTCTTCTTCTTCTTCTTCTTCTTCTTCATCTTCTTCTTCTTCTTCTTCTTCTTCTTCTTCTCCTCCTCCTTCTTCTTCTTTTTCTTCTTCTTCTCTTTCGCGGTCTCCCCTACCCCTTCACACCCCTCCTTGTTTCCATCATAATTTGACTCCATTATATTTTTAGTAATGTACATTTTTCTTCTCTCTCGTATACTCTGCCTGAGAGAGGCGAATGGTTGACACGTGGTTTATTTAGTAATTATCACTTTTATATTTGTCACATTCACTCTATTTATTTTTCACTACATTTAACTGGCTCATTTAGGCTCTTTTAAAGAAAACTTGAGCTTTTATATAGAGTAATATCTACTAAACATGCTCAAGCGCTTTACAAAGGGTCATTAGCCGACAGCCACATTTAACATGTAGGACGAGACATGACGGCTGTTAATTAGGCGATATTACATTTATTTCTTTCGATAGAGACAACGCTACTATCGGCCAGGTACTCTTTTTTATACCTCAGTACGGTGAGAGAATGTGAGGTAAGAGCCTTTTCCAAGGACTCAACTAGGCGCTGCTCCGTTCCGAAGGCGAGTGTCATATCACTAGACAACCTTTAGCTTTTGATTCTGTAACAAATAGGCAAGAGGTGTGAAGTTTAACCTTTAATCTAAAGTATAGAATCGGATATTCATCCCTGAACTTGGAATAAAGTAAGATCAGCAGATTCCCTCCACGTGTTCTATTACTAAAAACGTACCTGAGCTGTGTATTTCATGCCATACTTCTGGTTGAAATCCGCATTTTCTCTGCAGTCTCCGTGTGGCTGACCAAGTCTCTTGATATCCAACTGAAAGTTTAAAAAATACGTATTCGGCCGCACAATGACAAAACCCTCTCAAACCTGGGACTGTATTAATGACCAAGCTTTGAGAGTTTTTGACAAGTCGTAGAAAGTCATTTCAATCGACCGACATATTTGAAGGGCGGGTATTCTGAACAAGAACATTTAAATATGTTATTTTCAGAGTACCGCAGAGTTAGATACTTTTAAGGGATTCTCGTCTTGTCAAAAGATATGTTTAAAAGACAATATTTGAAAATTTAACATTTGTCAGATAGAAAACTGTAAGTTGAATCATAGGTAACAAAGAACAAGAAACTCAGTGCAATCGGCATAAAAAAACAATCCGTTTAAAATGTTAACTTTCACAAGAGCAACACATAGGTTAATTATTACAACCCTAAGTTTCATCCAGATTCCCAAATCCCAGACAGCATTGTGAAGAGGATAAAACACCATATAATAATTATCATCAATATTATTATTATTATTATTATTATTATTATTATTATTATTATTATTATTATTATTATTATTATTATTATTATTATTATTATTATTATTATTATTATTATATAATTATCATCATCATCACATCATCATCATCATCATCATCATCATCATCATCATCATCATCATCATCATCATCATCATCATCATCATCAACGCCATCATCATCATCATCATCATCATCATCATCATCATCATCATCATCATCATCATCATCATCATCTTCATTATGATTAGGATTACTATCAGCATATATCAAATTAATTATAAATACAATGCTTTTTATTTCATTATTTCCAGTACCTTCTTCAAGCCGATGGCCGTGTTCATACCGGCACTAACTGCAATTCCCTCACTGTCAGGGAAAGGCACTGTGCCCGGATCGTGTATCACTACTTGAACCCCTTTGGAATTAGTGAGCCCGGCAACGTATTCGTCCGATTCCAGATACAACATGAGACTGACGCCTGAAATCAAAATAATACAAACGCTTTAGCACATGTTCTTCTAGATTACGCTTTCTACTTAACCCTTGCCACCTCTTCCTACCCCCTCCCTAAAAGCTAAAGACTTTGGAAACAAAAACGATTCAAAAGATACTTTACTTTCTTTTTTTAAAGAACCCAGAAGATAGTTGGGTGCAGAATAAATGTTGATAATCTGTGCCCATTGGGAAGTCAATTTCACGCCCTCTATATCAATAAGAATCATTTCAGTTAAAAATTGGTATTAAAGTTGAATTCTAGCATTTTATTTGAGGCCCATAATGCTAGAATCCAAATTCAGAAATTGTATTTATCCTCTACCAAATAAAAGCAAGACGACCCCAAGTTTCATATTTGTGGATAAACTCTTTTCCTGCACCTAGTTTGTCCTGATATAATACAGCTCTGAGACGGTTGAATCCCATTTTGGCTAGAATGTTTTTAAAAATTTCCTTCGGTGAAAAATCTTAGATCTGACACTGATAAACATATTATTTCGGGGTATCATAACATCATCTGTGCCCATTGGGAAGTCAATTTCTCGCCCTCTATATCAATAACAATCATTTCAGTTAAAAATTGGTATTAAAGTTGAATTCTAGCATTTTATTTGAGGCCCATAATGCCAAAGTCTAATCCTATATTATACGATATTCAAAGAAAAGGGATTCAAATAAAATTATATGCATAACAACAAGAAAAATAAACGTAGTCATCTTACCCTGGCCAGGCCCGCTTTGTCTAGATACAAACTTGTCATATTGCAAAGTGTAGCAGTTACCAAGGGTAGAACTTTCCACCACAGTAAAGTTCCTAAAAGAGTAACATGATTGGAAAAATGATCAAAATCGAAGTAAAAAAATAACGAGGAGAACGAAAAAAAATGGTGAAGAAGTCTAAGGGGAAGAAAAAATCCAAACGAAATCATAACAATGTTAAAAATGAGCAAATGCTTTAAAATGTTAATTCAAACCTACTTAAGACATATTGCTTTGTGCCTAACTGGATGTGGAATGGTAGTCTCGAAAAAGAGAGATATCTGCACGGCTGACCAGTTATCAGGTATCATACTCGATCCCCAGTCAACGCAGGTCGCATTTTTAGAATGTTATTTTAAAAAAACATTCTGCTTTGTCTGGGACCATCTTTCGTTTCAGAAATTTATCTTTCATCAGTGCTTGCTCCCTAATTTCTCACTGATATTTAATGTAAATGTTGCTGCTCGAAGCTCGAAGAAATAAATAATCTGTTGTTGTAATAAGATTGAAGCTTACATTCAATTTCATATTATTTCTCAGTTTGATATTTACAAAAACAGAGAGAAAAGGCAACACGATGTATGGAATCATAGCTAAATTTTTAAAATGATGCCCATCAAGGTAAACGGGACACTGACTGACAACTTTTAACTATTTTGTCTTCATTTTTTTACTACGGTATTTAGACATGGAGCTCACACGTTGATTAAAATAGCACACAAGTGTCAATTCATCTAACGTTGAAGGATCAACTTACTTCTGAAAACATTTTCTTCCAGCAAAGGAACACTGGATGAGCATGTCTTGAATTTGGTGACCCATTCGCCGTCGCGTCGTGCTGTGGAAATTATAAATTCAGAAAAAGGTTAAAATTTGGTGACAAATTATGAAAGGAATATACATAGAAAAGCCGAATGAAAACAGAGAATGAAAATATCGGGCTGTACCGGAACCAAATCCGAGACTATTTTACTGACACGATGTGTGTGTGGGTGCGTGGGTGTGTGTGTGTGTGTGTGTGGGGGGGGGGGTGACTGCGGCTATATCATGATCTAGTAGTATGTATGAAACTCGTCTTCGGATCGGAAGGTCCAGGGATCGAGTGGCGTTGAAAGCGTCACATAGTTGAGTAATTGGAAAAGGCTCTTTACTCACACCGTCTCATCTAAGATGTAAAAAGGACACCTGGCCATTAACAGCGTTATCTCTGTCCGAAAAGAAATGTATTATCGCTTAGCAGCCGCCAGGTATCGTCCTACACGTTAAGTGTTGCTGTTGGCTAGGGTACCCTTGTAAAGCGCTTTGGGCACGTTCAGTGGATGTTGTCCTATAGCATTGCTCAATATCTGCGTATGTGTATGTGTGTATGTATGTGCATTTGCGTTGTGTATGTTAGAGAAAGAAAGAGAGAGAGAGAGAGAGAGAGAGAGAGAGAGAGAGAGAGAGACAATGTCAGGTCATGGTAGTCCATTGGTGTTTCCATTCACACAAATTGCAATGTTTAATTAAGTTTAAAATTATATGTCTGGATACAAGCAGTCACAGAATCGTGAGAGCATTAACCAATTAACAGTCGTCCTATGGCAAGACGCGTATTAAAAAAACACTTCCTTCAAATATCGACCGGTTTAAAGGACCCTAGTCTTGGCAAAAATCTCTCAAATCTGGGAGTTCACCTGTCTTTCCATAGGCTAAACTGGTGAATAACATAAATCTTTGGGTCCATATTGTCACTTTGCGGAATGTATATTTTGAAAATACGCTGCACGACATGGTATATTGACATTTGTACGTCATACCTATTTTCCGACAAATACAAGGCGGTAAATCTGTTCAACAGTCTGTCAAGAGATGCAGGTCGTGATTCAGATTCCCAACTGTCTTTGTAAACCTGAAAGAAGACGAGGAAAATTATATTTATTTTAAAGGCCTTTTGTCTCCACTGTTTTTGTCTCCACTGGAGAGAGAGTGAGTGAATGAGAGAGATAGAGAGAGAGAGAGAGAGAGAGAGAGAGAGAGAAAAATAAGTAGGAGTGAAATATCTGTTCAATGTTATAGTTATCCTTTAACGTTATAACAAGTGTAACTAAATGACAAATTGCCATATTTATGGACAATAGAGATCTATTATTATTATTATTATTATTATTATTATTATTATTATTATTATTATTATTATTATTATTATTATTATTATTATTATTATTACACTTGAATGTTGGTGTTGGTGTTAGTGTTGTTGGAGGGAGTGGGACAATCATGCAAATGAAATTGTTGAAGATCCGAGAGAACTGCCCTACGGAACTGAGCTCCCCAGGAATGAATGGGTAACGCTAAACAGACACGGGCAAAAATTGAGAAAACAGCTGGAAGCATGAAAAAGTCGGGGCTGGCTGAGACCAGCGTGTGTACATGTAGATGTCCAGAGCAGACGATGGAGCACATCCTTAGAGAATGCCAGGATGGGCCCAGCTGCACAGACAATGGAGTGGTTCGGTGTTGGAGTGACAAGCTATGATGATGATGATGAATTGAATGTTATGTGAAGTTCAGTCTAAAAACACTTTTATTTCTAATTTACTAAATCCATGACTAAACAGACTTGTCGGGTTTGAGGCTTTTTTCGACATGTTTGGTATTATCTTAATCTTCGATCTATCTCCATGGGGCTCTCGATAGCTCAGTTGGTAGAGCACTCGCCTCACAACCAAAGAGATCGAGATTGATCCCGGGTGTAGAGATTTTTTTCTTCTGATCCTCTTATCTACCCAGCAGTGATTGGGTAGCTGGATTGTTGGATCTGGCGGAAAGTACTTAACGATAGACTACCCGATAGACTACTGGGTAGCAAGCAATTGTTATTGTCCGTTTCACGCTATAGAAACCGGGATAAACTCCCGACTACACGGGCTAATGGCTCTGAAGGAGTACTTCTACTACTACTACTACTACTACTACTACTACTACTACTACTACTACTACTACTACTACTACTACTACTACTATCTATCTATCTATCTATCTATCTATCTATCTATCTATCTATCTATCTATCTATCTATCTATCTATCTATCTATCTATCTATCTATGTACATGCACATCACCCCTCATGGAGCTTTGGTCGTTGACCATAACCGATCAATGTGGAGGCCTGAGGTTCGATCCCCTGTATGTCGACGCAGGCTGATTTTCTGAGGATGGTTATTTTTTCTTGTATTTGTCTTTCCTGCTTTGTCTGGCACGGCGTCACACATACACTTTGTTTTCAGAGATTTATCATACACCAGTGTCTGCTCTAGAATTTGTCGCTTTGAAACAGTAAAGTCCTGTTCAGTTACTCGATGTCTACTGATTGTCATTAAGCTTGAAAACTGTTACTTCATATTATATCAATATACATACATGTACTATGATGACAAGCTCTCTCCAATCCCGCCCCCCCCCCCCTCCCCTTTACAAATCCCATTTCCAACTGCAAAGCAATGTTCAACTAAGATTTCCCAATTGGACATTTCAGATTTAAGACATTCAATAGTTATTCATAACTTTGATCTGTCGATATATACATAGTAGTTTTGATCCATTGATATATACAGAGTAATTTTGTGGTGAAAATGAAAAAAAAAGATATTTTTGTACAGCATTAAATGACCTCGTCAACGGATTTTTGATTGTTTTAAAAGCCTTGAATAACACTTGGCAACAATCAAAAGACGTAATTTTCCTGTCATGAGTCAGAAATAGAGATTAAAAAAACTGAAGTCAAAAACCTAATAATTAAGTCTAATTCTGTCTATCATGTTCGAAAATTGTTTTTTCAAACTGACCAATGGTGGGATTTTTTTTGCAATTAAACATTATTAAGCACTGCTCATCAAGACTAACTACACGTGATCAACAATAAAAGGATAATTGTCGTCAACAATGCGCTTAGTCGGAATTTAGTTATGGATGCTGAAGACTTTACCCTCATTTGTGATTCTATCCGGGCAGTTCATTTTAATGTCAACGCTTGATTCTTCTAACTCATCATCATTATCAACATCAATATTATCATCATCATCATCATCACCATCATCATCATCATCATCATCATCATCATCATCATCATCATCATCATCATCATCATCGTCATCATCATCATCATCATCATCATTATCATCATCATCCTACTAATAATGATAATAATGTTAATAATAATAATAATAATAATAATAATAATAATAATAATAATAATAATAATAATAATAATAATAATAATAATAATGTACACGGTTACTCGAGCGTCTGTCTATGAACGATCAACAAAAAAGAAAAAAACACCGTCATAGGGCTGAGAGTCGCATATGGGTCATATTCTTGAGCCCAACCCTCAGTTTTCTATCTGTGTTTCACGTTATAGGTGTGAATGTTTTTGGGGAGTTTTTCTGTCCTGTAAAACGTGTTGGGTTTTTTGTCCCGATATGCGACCCTTTGTCTTAAGTCAGCAGAAACAAAGTTTGGGTTTACATTCAAGAAAGACACACAACCAAATTACCTGCCCTGAAAAATCGTTATCGTCAAACTCCTCTTCCTGTTCAATATCAGTTATGTTGAAATCATCAAAGAAGTTCGTGTTCCGAGACTTCACTGTATAGCTTGACTTTCTGTTAGATAACGAGAAAACAAAGGCATTTCAACAAGGGGACATACTGCATATAATGTCTGACAGACAATATGCTGGAAAAGGATTACACAATTTGGAACAGATCTATACCCAATACTTAAAATTTCGAATGTCGATTTTTGGTTTTTAATTTGAGTACTTCCCACCATAAATAATTTTAAAAGATATATATATATATATAATATATATATATATATATATATATATATATATATATATATATATATTCTCCTCGTAGAATGCATTTAAATTTACTAAAATATCATCAGCAGCAGCATCTCCTTATTCATCCTGTTCACTGCAATTAAAATCAACAATGCCATTCCGATCGTTCCTATGATTATCAACATAAACCTCTTCACCACTCACTGTTTTTCAGATCTTTTACGTCTTACAAGCTCATCATCTTCATCATCAACATAGACAGTTTGATCCTCGTATGCAGGCTCCCAGTCATTTACGTAATTGGTCAGTCGATCAGGATCTACCTGCGAGCGATGAAAGAATTTGAAGGAAATTAAACATTTTATCACGAGACGTAACATCACCTTTTCAAACAGGCATGTTTAACTTCAACAGTAAAGGAACAAAAACATGTCCAAAAATAAAGAGAGAGGCAAGGGTCATCCTGCATGATATTCATGGACATTGTTGTATGTAAATAAACAGAAGAATATTATCTAATTCGATGATTCTATAAAAGTTTGATACCACAAAATCATTAAAATTAATGATATACTATTATGTTGTTTTAACTCTCCCCTTACCGGCCATTTTCAGAATTTTCCCCAATATACACAACACAAAATTAGATTTTTCTTACACATCAGGAAAGAAACAATTAAATATTATTAAGCAAATTAAGCCCTAGTACAAACAGTTTCAAGGCTTTATAGTGATAATAAAAAAATACATTTAATTTTGTGAGGTAAAACTGAAATCAGAATGAGAAATTATTGGTTTTATCGTAACGAATATGACGATTTTCCTGTGGTTAGTAAGGAAAGGGTTAAAGGAAAATAGTGTGACCCATACCTTTTCTACAAGTTTCCTCATTTTACGGGATGCCATAAATAATTTGGAGTGCCTCATTATATTAACATTACAAAGGGTAACAGCTGGAAATGGGAGGTTACTCTTCGACAAGGAAATCTGCGTCTGCTTTTCGTAGAGGTAAAATTTCTTGGTCAGCCTATGAACAAAACAGATTTGGTGATTTTCACATTTATTCTTTGTCGATAACAACATATTTATTTATCCTCGTGGCCGTCTTGTAACTATATATATATATAATATATATATAATATATATATATATAATATAATTTAATATATATATATATATAGCCCTAATGTCTTTTCATACTTTCCACTGCGAAAACAAAATAAATGTCCATTTCACACTGTGCGATTCACCTACTGTCCCTTTTTTCACAAAATGTATCACCGATCCAAATATGATTCTTGCAGGACAATCGATACAAAGTGCTAGGTAACCCCGCCCCCCCCCCCCCCCCCCCCCCCCCCAATACAAGCGTTCATCAAATAACAACGTTTTTCCTAAACGATCCGAATCCGGTTACTAATTGGAGCTTGACAAAAACCAAAGAAAATTTTAGACAGTTATTGACACCGTCAAAGAAATTATATCGGGATTAATGTATAGTAACTTTTAAGATATAAATCAAATTTAATTCAATTCCGTTTATTAATCACGTTGAGCAAATTTGTCATTGGGTTATTTTCATTGAGCTATTTTTCAAGAATAGGTGAAATTTTTTGGCGCCAGCCGCAGTGCAATTAAGCTAATGTGAATTGAATTTCCCGGATGCCACCAATGTAGTAATCAGTATACAACTAGTGATTGCGGTGTCAAACCCAGTATCGCCTAACTACCTCCAGGGTTCGAATCAAAGACCGTTCAACTGTGCCATTCTGCCCAACTCCCCTTTTCCCTTCAACGACAAGAGGTAATCATCTGCTATGCAAAATTACATAGTTATGATGTTACTTACTTACTTATCCGAACCAGCGACCACCTGAGCTCTCGCCCTTCAGGTATAAGATGATCTCACCATCTCCCCTAGCCAATTCTGACCGTAATAAAGGATAAAGCGGGGGGGGGGGGTAGAGAGTGTGTATGTGTGTGTTTGTGTGTGTGTGAGTGAGAGAGAGATAGAGGGAAAGAGAGAGAGAGAGAGAGAGAGAGAGAGAGAGAGAGAGAGAGAGAGAGAGAGAGAGAGAGAGAGAGAGAGCAAACAAAACTTCAAGTACAATATTTAAATCAAATATATTACTGGTGCAGCTTTTGTTATGAATGTAGATGCAGAGTTCTGTAGATGAGCTTTTGGCTTTTACAACATTAGATTATCAAGGTAAAGGGAGGGAGACGTAATTTACCTATTGGGTTGCTTCCCACGTTTGCCTTAACTGGACATTTTAAAAATGTGTTTGTATCTTTTCCGGTCGATGTTTTCTAGCCATTTTGTTCCACCAGGTTTGTTTACCATCTTAATATATCTGCATTTTGACAATCAGCCTGGAATGTTTCTCTATTGATGCATTAATTTCCAATCCAATCGCGAACTTTAATAGATGTCATATGTCTTTTGGATTGAAAGCCCATTAAAAATAGCATTTTATTATAATAACGAAAATAATGGAAGAAGGGCACTTACTCATTGAGATGGTAAATCATAACACACAAGGAAGCTAAAAGTAAAACTGTCCAAATTATTTTGACTGTCAAGTATTTGGTAGAATGGATGAAACTCACTCCACTGAGTGAACACTTCTCGGCAAAAGCTGAAATGAGGTCCAAAATTCCTTTTTTCTTCTTAGGGGCTTTATACTTGAGCACGTCCACCGAACTTTCCTTTGAAATGAAAAAAAGAGAAATAAAATTAACAAAAGAGTGACAGAAGCAGCAAAATGAGTAGTACTTCTTGTTTATATTGTTGTATTTGAAGTACTAGTAGAAGTATTAGTAGTAGTAACATTAGCAGTTGTAGTAGTAGTAGTAGTAGTAGTAGTAGTAGTAGTAGTCGTAGCAGCAGTAGTAGTAGTAGTAGTAGTAGTAGTAGTAGTAGTAGTAGTAGTAGTAGTAGTAGTAGTAGTAGTAGTAGTAGTAGTAGTAGTAGTAGTAGTAGTAGTAGTAGTAGTAGTAGTGGGGGCGGGTAGCCAACATAATCACACATGGGACAAGGCATGACGCCTGATAGGCGATACCACAAATTATTTTTTTTTCGGACAGAGACAACGCTGTTAACGGCCAAGCACTCATTTTACACCTGATTACGACGAGAGAATGTGAACAATAGACCTTATCCAAAGACTCAACTATGCGCCACTCAGATCGGTACTCGAACTCTGGACCTATCATCCAACGACAAGACCACGCACACAACCGCACTCTCGTAATATAAATGTAAAACTGAAGAGAAAAAAATGTTCACCTCCAAAGTATAGTGAATACAAACTTACTATTAAAAAACGTTTTGGCTGGAATGTTACGAATATTCAGATATCAGAAATTCGAAAAAGAGACTCCTTTCTGCTATGCAAACTAGTCATTTTGTTAATATTTCGATGTCTCGTGCAAGACACAGCAATTTTACGATTTAGATAGATTTTGTAATGGTCATATATATTTTTCAAATCACTTTTTTCTTTCCATAACTCCAGACGCCACACTTGGCGCACATTGCGACTGATAAAGAAATCGAATCCCAGCCAAAACCATGTGAAGGCAGTCCCGGAGTGTAAGGCATACACAATGACCAAAAAAACCCCAAAACAATGGAGCGTAGCTAACGGACCCTGAATCATGCCGTCCTAAAGAAATGCTGCCACTACCCTAACGTGAAGAGTCCGGACGAAACAACGTTGTTCAGTCCCAGTGAAATGGGTGCAGCAATTGGATTCAATAGTCTGATGTCACGTCACCTAGCAAAGGCGGCCATCGTGGTTCTAAACAAAGAGAATCGGTACTTTTTATTCTTCATGCTGGCTAGACCTTTTCATATGTCTTGTGATCAGAATGTGTAAAATTCAAAACATGATCAGATTTTTAATGGGTTTTTTTTAACGCTTTTATGCTCGTCGGAGGAATATTTCATAAGGGCGTCCGCCATTGTTCCGATAGTTTAGAGCCAGTTACTTAGTTATCATGCGTCATTACGAGGAAAGTGATGTTACGACTATTGAAGCGTATAAACAGCATTGAAAACGGAAAGATAGCGGGGATGAATTACATATAATATCTCGTTATGGTGACGCACCTGGGCTCCATGGCACGGTGTGGTTGATGGAGGCAGTGTATATCGTCCTTGCTAAAGTGAAGCTCCGCGTGTGTGGAAAGACACACAGATAGTTACCTTTCTGAAGCCAGACAAATGAGGCGGACAGCTACAGATTCATAACGCTTCTTTGTTCCTTGTACAAACTTGTGGAGCGTGTTACTTACTGAATAGGTGGGGCTGGGGAGGGGGAGGGGCGATCTTAGATGCAGTCCTGCCACATTATGAGCTGGCGGGTGCAGAGACAGGATGTGCACAATGGAAAAGGCCATTGCCCTCACTTCGCATACAGAAGCTGGCTTCGAATGGAGGTTACGGACGGGGCAGTATTTATAGACCTATCGGCGCTCCCATGATACGGTTTGGGGCCAGGGGCTAATGCTGAAACTTGCGAAAATCATAAAGTACATACACAACTTGAAGTTGCTCTTATTCATCTTAAGGGAGATAAAATTCCATGTCGTCTTTATGTGGTATCACGAAAAAGGAATATAAGGAAAGGTGTCCTGCCCTGGTGCCAATGTTGTTTAATGTTTACATTAGCAGCTTTCCGGACACTTCCTCCTTGGGAGACACGGACGATTGAGATATAGTTTCCCAGAGTGGCGATTGGACCCATCTCGAGAGCAGACTCAGTAAGGATTTGACCTATCGAAAGGCCTACTTTGACAAGTGCTAGTTGAGTATGACTGCAGCAGCAGTTTTCTATCTAAGCAGTGGTTGGAACACCCATAAAATAAGGGCTCATGTCTGGGACCAGTTACTCTCATACGAGCAGTATCAAAAGTACAAACCCTTCGTCAGCACAACAATACACAAGGTACAAACCCTTCGTCAGCACAACAATACACAAGGTACAAACCCATCGTCTGCACAACAATACACAAGGTACAAACCCTTCGTCAGCACAACAATACACAAGGTACAAACCCTTCGTCAGCACAACAATACACAAGGTACAAACCCATCGTCTGCACAACAATGCACAAGGTACAAACCCTTCGTCAGCACAACAATACACAAGGTTCTGTATTGTGTATTGGTGTGCTGACGAAGGGTTTGTACCTGAAACGTCCATTGTCTGTTTTGTTCCCATACGAAGCCTCTCCATGTTCACTCTTTCGTTAGTATTTTCACATTAGTTGGAGACTGCCGGAAACAACTTATGGCGCGGATATATGTGCATGTCTCAATTTTTTTTTATGTTGTGACATCGTGATTTGAGGAAAATGCGTATGTCCCTCAATAACAGTTCATATCTCCGTTACAGAGCCCAGTATTTAACTTTCCTACTATTCTAATAGATTGTTCACAAACCTGTGTTGAAATAGAGTACCTTGACTTGTCATTAAAGAATGATGGAATCTCATGAAACATGTGGAAATTGTGTTGGCCCTTTCAGTTTATCAAACGATGGGAAAAGGCGATATCGAGCTTACTTTGCTTTTGTTTACGTACTCTCTGCAGATTTAAATTATATTTATATAAACCAAATTGCCTATATCGATAGCTTATTATTCATATTTTTTAAAAATTTGTGATAAGGATTAAGAAAAAAAATATACAGACAAGGAACAGAAACAAAACAACTTTTTTCCCTTTTAGTTACTCTTCTCCCCGTTACATAAAATCTCGTAACGGAGAGGTGCATATCGTATCGTAAAGGAAAAGGATCGTAACGGAAAAGAAACTATTGCGAAATTTGATATTTTTTCATTCCTTTCCTTTAGAGTTAATCCATTTACTTATCAAGAGGGGATATTTATTTTGCGTATTTACAGTTCTATTATATTACGTGAATGCATTACATGTTGTATGGTTTTGTTTTTAAAGGCAAAATGTATAAATTAACTGATTAATTTCTCAGCAGGATTCAAAGCAAGGACCTATATTCTTTGTCAATATCACTTTGGGCTCTTTGCGAATGGCATCTTTAAAAATATTGAACATTATTGTATAGATTTAGCTAATATTATATGATTAATATACTTTTTAATATAACCATATTATTGGACGTATCTGTTTCGATTTCTGTAGATGATAAGATATGCAAAATAGGCGTCTGGTTTGTGTTGCGTTGTGTGTGTTGTCTGTATGTGTGTGTGTGTGTGTGTGTGTGTGTGTGTGTGTGTGTGTTAGAGTATGTCAGCCAAAGTAGTTTGTATTTGAAGTGCTTAGAGTCTGATGTTTCGAAGTTAAAGCGCTATATTATTATTATTATTATTATTATTATTATTATTATTATTATTATTATTATTATTATTATTATTATTATATTATTATTATTATTATTATAAATATTATATTATATTACTATATTATTATTATTATTATTATTATTATTATTATTATTATTATTATTATTATTATTATTATTATTAATTCATATAACAACATTGATACTTATATTTAATTTGAATACCATTCAATATAACACATTTATATCAATAGCATCATTGTAGTGGACCCCATTCCGAGACATGGCAATTTTGTTATGTTCTTATAGCCATTTTGAATCAGAAAAATACCATTAGATCCTATGTTTTTTTCTGTTGCTGAAATGGAAAAAAAATGATTCAAAATGACTAATCAAGCTACGTCTGTTCTATGAAAAGATGACAAACAAAACCCCGTAAGCTTCAAATAAAACGACATGGATTTATATTTACACAATTGTGAGGTTCATTCATCTTGTTGAACGGAAACCTGATAAATAGCACTGTATGATGCCAAGTAAAAGATTTAATAGAATAACATTTAATTAAATCAACGTTCAATGAATTCATTACGCACCACATTGTGGCGTATTATACTTAGATATCGTTAATCTGATTCGGTTATTCGTAGCAATAAAAAGTTTCTAAATCTGTTCGAATAAAGAAAATACCAAATTAGATCAGTTAATGAGTGTGTGTGTGTGTGTGTGTGTGTGTGCGTGTGTGTGTGTTTGTGTGTGCGTGTGAGAGAGAGAAAGAAAGAAAGAAAGAAAGAGAGAGAGAGAGAGAGAGAGGGGGGGGGGGGGGGGGGGAGAGAGAGAGGAGAGAGAGAGAGAGAGAGAGAGAGGAGAGAGAGGAGAGAGAGAGGAGAGTTTAATCATTATTTTAAATACTACCGCATATCAATGTAATTATCGTTAATATTGTCATAAGCATCGTCATTATTAGTACCATGAACTAATAACATTATTATAACCAATGATAATAATAAAAAAGGTAATGGTAATTGAGTACATCATTGACATATTGGCTCATTCTATGGCGTATGCACTTAGTTAATCTCTGAAAACAATTGGAAACTCGCAAAGAGAAAATAAACTTTCATGTGGGACAATGTCCACTAATGTGCCCAAATTATGAAATGAGTTGGACAATAATGTTACTGTCTGAAGGAGAAATCAACTGGGAAAACCTATGCATCAAAACAAACCCACAATATGGCAAACAGATAATGAAATGATCCTTCAAATCGTCAAAGACTTCAATATGACCCAAACAGTGGAAGCAACTGGATGAGAAAAGACACCCTTTCCTCATTCAAAACATACAAGTCCTCCAGGAGTGAGTGATCACGATATTGTACAATTCGGCATTAAAGCAAAACAACAAATCAGACAGACTAAAACCCTAAAGAAAATTAGTCGTATACTCAAATGGAAACATTATCAGCATAATAAATGACCTAAAAGACAACTTTGGGTTTTGAAAATCAAGCAAATTTAAGGAATACAAATAAAAATTGAGAGCATTTACAGGTAATCATTATGCAATCAATGAATAAGCTGATCTCAGCAAAACGATAAGCAGGAAGCAACATTTTCCTTGGCTGATACGTCATATCAGGCGTCTACTTCGACAAAAGCAACGTCGCTACAACCTAGCAAAACGGTCCAACAAGGAAACAGGACTGGGGCGCTTTTAGAGCTCTTTGGACTATTCGGAAGGAGATAAACACAGACCTTAAGAAAGTTCTTTTTTCCATTCTTAAAATTTTAACAATCATGATTTTTTTTGTCTTAAACTCATGAAATAATCTTTCCTCACAGCTTCATTTAGATATAAAAATGGTCTACAAGTTTGGTTGGATAAAATTCAATGTCTTGCTTATTTGTAATCGATTTAGCAGCATGTTCAAATGGAAGTCATTGGTAAATACGTTGGTGTCATGGGTGGCCCTGTCGTTTTCTATAATTATAATAAGTAAAACAGGGAGCAAATCAACCCATCATCACCTAATGGCCGGGTTGTAATTGGTTTTATTGTCAGTTAAAATTAAACTGTTCAGAAGGCAAATCAGTGGAATTTATGATAGGATAAATGCTCATAAATTATGTCCGCCAGGTTGTATAACCAACACACTATATGTGACCTTTAATTAACGTTTATAGATGGAAATAAACTGACGACACTGACCTCTGTTATTGTTTTTAGACAGCCATCTTAATGAATAGTTCTCACTAAATTAAATCAAACTATAACCGTTTAAGGTTACACTTACTTTTATGTGTTGGTACCTGATATCTGGTTGGCAGATGCTCTAAGTATTTTAACTAAGCGCATATCATCAAACTCTACTCATTTAGCTATCGAATCACTTAACTCATGGTAGTTTTAATGTAAACATCTAAATGTGTGGAAAATGGTTACTAAGTCATGTGACCTATATCATGGCTGTAAAAAGATCCTTTATCTGCTACCAAGTAACCTCTGCGAACATCATCAATATGGTTTTATTAATTGTTGACATCAATTCCAATCGATTAAACTGTTTTCACCATTCAAGTAGTCACGTTTTCTATGGCATTTGGTTTTTAGTAGCGTGAATAAATCTGTTACCGAAGTGGGACACTCAGTAATGAGTAATTTTACAGCACCATGAAACACGGATGATCATTCATAAAATGTATTCTGGAGTGTTTGAACGCATTAAATGCAATTATTTTTTTTATAGACAACTCGCTCTTTATAGCTACACCATATTCTCGGTGTACAAATCTAATTGCTTCTGTACGTAAAC
This sequence comes from Berghia stephanieae, assembly GCF_034508935.2. Taxonomy (NCBI): domain Eukaryota; kingdom Metazoa; phylum Mollusca; class Gastropoda; order Nudibranchia; family Aeolidiidae; genus Berghia; species Berghia stephanieae. The sequence continues at coordinate 53,566,902 of NC_088360.1, read as the reverse complement.
TACCAAAAACAGATAGCTAATCATTCAAACTCATTTACTCTTCTATGAGTTAGAAAAAAATATAATTTAACATCCTTGGCTAGCTAAAAATACATTCACAACTTAGTTCGATGTGTGCCTTCCATAAGACCACAGCTATCCACCCAGAGCAAAGACATACGATTACACTCATTACTAATCCTCGGGCCACATTATTTATTATAAATACTTGGCGTTGACCAAAATCGAGATACGGAAACACCCGGTCATCCACTAATTAATGCCACTGATGAAAATATACGAGTAATATTAGGCTTAATCACTTGGTCCATTTAAAAGCCGTACTACTATGATATATGTTTTGATATGATATGATATGATATGATATGATCTGGTATGATATGATATGACATAATAATCAGTGTGAAAAGGTGACGAGTTGGTATCAGTACCATTGTTTATATGCGCCTGGATCCCCATGTAGGTTAGGATACATTTGCGCAATATTAATAAATATACCAGGAGTCACAAAAAAATTGCAAGTCAAGTAAATGCTTGATACTAAATGGAACACTCAATCAATTTGAAATAATTCTTTTTTAAATGGTCAACGCTAGCAGTAAGAACATTTTAGTTACCCACCATGAAATATATCAAAGAACAACCTCCAACCTATTTTCAAATTGGTGCCCATTACGTCAAACCATAATCTTTTGTAATCAAACTAATAAAACCAACTTGTCAATTTGAAAATAATTTGTAAGTCGATCAAAGAAAGGATTTTGAGCAAATAGAGTTGAGATTGCATGCTCACTCACTCAATCCCATGACCGGATGGTCGTCGGGGGGACTTGCTTGAAGCAGAAGTTACAGTCTTCCTCCATGACTGCCTGTTGCTAGCCCTATGTAGCATCT
>NC_088360.1:53553508-53558508 GCF_034508935.2 Berghia stephanieae | reverse complement strand
TTACATTCTTTCAGAATACATATTTTATTTTGAGCTAAAACGCATTTCAGGTCCTGACTTTTCATTGAATGGATAAGTTTGTTGAACAATTATAGAACATTTTCGAATAGAATCAAATACGTTGTCATATCGAGTAAATGCCGCTATACAATATTAATCGTTTTTTTATCTACAAAGACAACATTGCTTGTTGTGAATCAATCATACGTCTTTAGTTAAAATAAGTTATTAATATTAGTGATGATTGAATGCATTTACGCTCTAAATATCCAATTTGATACCTAATATTTACTGTTTTAAAAGTTTCTTTTATTCAACATTCACTGTAATGAAATTGGTAATAATGCATTTGCATGTGTTACTTTGGCAAATGATCGGGTCATCAAGAAATATTCTTTTGCTAAATCTATTCTGACAGAGCAGTCTGAGGATCTAAGGGAAGTTATCCATCACAAATTGCGTTATATTCAAGATTACAAATTAATAATTATAAGACAATAAATATTAAGAAAGTTGACTTTTTTAAAGATAATCTTTATTGAGTGTTTTTTTTTCTTTTTAAGTAATAGCGAATATTTTTAATGTATCATAAATCGGACCAAGCTTATAAATGCAATTGATGGCAGATTTAAATTTTGAACTCAAATGTACATATTGTTATGAGATTGCCTATCATGCATTTTGTGAAGAAATCGTTTGTATATTGATTAAAATCAATTAACATTTAATAGTAATTGCCTTTTGACTTGATAGTGAGTTTTACTGGCGGTTGGAAAGGAAAAGTATATTAATATTTTATGAGAGTGAGTCAAATAGTAATGGGACTCTGTGTATTACTTTAAAATAAATTGAACCAATATCATGCATTGTACCTTAAATTAAAGCTTGGCATTAACCGAGTAGAATGCTACTTCTCAACAAAATCTCCGTCTCTCTCAATAACCATAGTCCATCTTTTTGTAAGGCCATGTATCCCGTTCTCCTAAAACTGAGTTGACTGAATTTTGAGCCAATTTTTCACTACTGCCTTGACTTCTTCATTATCTTCAAAGCGATGTCCCCTCATTGCCTCCTTCAGTGGACCAAAAAGGCAAAAGTCCGAAAGTTTAAAGTCTATTGAGTTAATATGAAGGGTGAGACAGCCTTGTCCATCAAAATGATGCTATTACCTCCCTTTTCCTGGCACTTGTGTGTGGGAGGTATTTTCATGAAGAAACAATACTCGCTCCATGTCCAAAGCCGGTCTTACTCGATGAAGTTTTCCTTTCAGTTGCTCCAATATCTATTTGTACCGTTCAGAGTTGACAGCGACTCCCTTTGGTGGAAATCAACGAGGTACGCCTCTAAAGTCCCAAAATACTGTTGGCATAATTTCCCCAGCTGATTTCTCAGCTTTAAAGCTTTTTGTCTTTGTTGAAGAAGGGTGTCGCCATTCCAACAGGTTCAACCAACCTAAAACACTGCCTCTACAAAATGCCTGAGTTTTATAGACGTTACCAATGAATTAAAAATGTTACTCGATCAAGATATCTTCTTCGAAAACAAGAAATTCAAATAGAGCTTTCTGTCGCTGACGGACATCCATGGGGACAGCCATTTTGAACTGTCAAATGTCAAAAATTTATAAAACTATAATTTTTATTTTTTGATCTAAAGAGTACATGTGTAAGTTCAATTTAGCTAAATATGACGTGAAAAAGAAATAAACTCAGCAGGAGATTTATCCCATTACTTTTTTACTCACCCTTGTATTCTCTTCAAAATTCCAATCAAGTGAATAACGTCAGCATAAATAAGATGGTAGCTTTAAACGTTAAATTTAAGTCTAAACCATTCCATTGTGCCTGGGATAAAAAAAATTTGCAGGGAATAAAATATTAATATACCTTTCTTGTTCCAGCCGCTATCCATATCAAGAGGTAATTACTCTTTAATGGCAATTGATTTTAAACAATACACAGATGATATATCGCTCGCAAAACGGCATAAAGACAATCCGATAACAATATTTACATTTGAACCCATACTTGGCACCTTGAATTGTTTTGTTTGTTTGTTTGTTTTTTCTGGTAATATCATTACTTTATTGGCATACTAACTCTGAATTATGTATTTAATATTTTGGGCAGAATACTCGTCCTGCAAATATAGATCGACTTCTGTAAACTGTTTTGGTTATCCATGAACTTTCTTTTAGTTTAAAAACTGGCCAAGGTATAAACCTTTTTTTTTACAACCGGTGTTCGTTGGTAATGAGAGAAATGTATAAAATCCAAAATGGGTTAGGGCGCAGCCTTAGATACATTAAGAAAAATGTAATTATTACTCTCTAACATTTTATAGAGCGGTGACTACGATGTGCCATGGATTTCCGAGAATCTCCCTATAAAACCATAAAAAATTATGCTGTTTGTGAGAGACATCTAGTCTATAAACGATCAATAATCAAACAGTTATCTGCCGTACTTTAGAAAGACACGTATTTAAAATTTGCCCGGAAAAATCGTCCTTCAAATATCGATCGATTTAATTGACTCTTATCTTCGCAAAGACGCTCAAAACTGGGACTTCTGAATGACGAGTTTTCTGGCAAAAGTTTAAATATGTGTCTTTCCAGAGTACGTTAGTTAACTGGTTAATATAACGCCCAAAGTCTGTATTCTTTTATTCTGGGTTTATCTCACAGATACCCTTCTAGGATTATAATTTGAGAACCTTGTGGTAGTGAGAGATGACAAGTATTTTATTTACGCGCAGATAATGCTCCTTAAAAATTGAATGTAGAGAAATAATATAAAATTAAAAGATAAGGTTTTATAACTCTCGCGATTAAAAATGTTGCAGCAAACCGTGTTAATCTCAACATTGATTGTTGTCACGATGACATGGACGTTGAACAGTTCTTTTGATAAAAAACTATCAAATAATATCTAGATAAGACATAATCTCTTTAAAATGTCAAAATGATCACTTTGGAATAATTGAGATACATAATTATTTCCAGCGCAAGATTGCGCTCTATGAATGATATTTAAAAAAATATTATTATTTATTCTATAATGATTTCAACACTGGATCAATGTAATAGTCGTAAAACAAAACATCATGTACTAACCTATTTAATTAAATATTAAAATTCTCAGACAAATAGACAATCATAATTCTATGATAATGAATGTGAGGAAGTATTTTTCTAGTGACCTAGAGAGATAAAATTGCACATACAATATTTGGTGACCCATTAAAAAGCCTGAAGTATTGTGACCTGAAACATCCTCAATATATATGTATATATATATATATATATATATATATATATATATATATATATATATATATATATATATATATATTATATATTGATACTATGCATTTGGGTAAAATACTCACCAGTTCTGTCCACAAGATCCATCGGACCAACGCACAGATTTATGTGTAGCTTTTAACGTTAAAATCTGTTAGAATGGGGGACTTTCGTGAGAGTCAATCACTCAACTCGCGGTCAAAAACAATAACAAAGAGATGATTGACTATAGATAGATAGGTGGATGGATGGGTTCATATGAAATAAACTAACATTAAATATGGAGAGTCGGTTACCTGAATAGTGTTGAGTGTTCTGTTGAATATTTCTGAATCTTCTATCTCGGTAATTTCTAGTGGTAATGCATTCCATTCGCGAATGGTCTAGGAGAAAAAAAAGTTTATATGCGTTGGTTCTTTCAAATGTTTGTATGCATTTTGATTCTATGTTTCTACTTGTATTGTATTTATTTGATGGTCATATTGTGGGATCTTAATGGCTGCTGATGGGTCGTTGACGGATTTCTGAAATATCTTAATGTGGGCTTTTCTGCGCATGTTCTTGAGAGACCTGCGATTGACACTTCGACGGGCAGATGTTATACATTCATGTTCTCGCGAAGTTCCAGATTTGAGATTTTTTGCAAAGATGAGGGTCATTATAACCGATCGATATTTGAAGACGAGTTTTCTGACTAAAATGTTCAATATGTGTATTTATTTTGGTCAGAATACGGCAGAATGGATCTCTTATGTATATAAATTAGCCTGCTGGATAAGGGTAGGCTCGGAAATATTTAATTTTCAAACTTACGAGTTATTAGTCCTTGAAATGTAAAACAAAAATCACTTCATATCGCAAATCTTCTGTGGCATCAATCAAAATCAAGCCCTATATGCAAAGAGGCGGGATGGTTTCATTACAAAGTCAATTTACCTCTAAACGTTTATCTTATGAAGTTTTTGAATTAAACGTTTTAGGATTCTTCTTATCTCTCTTATCGAAGTAAGATGATAAGCACAAGGCGTCGTTTACTAAAGTGGATAATTCCTTCAATATGCTTCACAGACAACTACAATGTGGGATATTCAAAGCATTCACATTACCATCGTTTTTTGTTTGTTTGTTTGTTTGTTTGTTTGTTTGTTTGGGCGAGAATGTTGCCTTTGATGCAAATAACTTAAAGAACCAACACGTGATCGGCATCATATCATAACAATATAATAATAACTTTTGGGATGGATTAAAATATGAAAATTATGAGCAATTTTTATGCGAAGCAAAAATTCACACAAAGTTATGTAACAAGTATCTATCTACATATGAATAAATCTATTACTCCTATAATGAATACTAAGAATACAAACTACTTCAGGGAAAAGACACAGATTTATAATTGGAAAATAATTCCATATCCGATATCCAATTTTAAATGCGGTACCAATCGGTCTATGAAACTATGAGAATATATAAAAATGCATTGCTAATAATATTATGTTATTGTAAAAAATTACAAGACTTTTAAATAAGAATATTTCTTAGATCTCCTACTAATTATTTCAATCATTTGATTTCTTCTGTAGTTTTATTAGGGATGGGCTTAAAACAAAATTTATATTATACACTATTATATATGTTTTTGAAATTAATCAGCACATCGTTTTAAAAAAAAAAAAATCCATAACATTATAATAAA
>NC_088360.1:53538508-53546008 GCF_034508935.2 Berghia stephanieae | reverse complement strand
GAAAGTCATCAAGCTGACGCTTAAGAACAATTTCAGACTCTTTTAAAATTTCAATGTACGTTGACTTCAACAAACTATTATCACATTTCATGGAGGAAGATATAACATCAGTCAAAACATGGTCATGATCATCATTGTTACAAAACGAATCATCAAATACAAATGACAGAGAAAATGAAATTTCGGATTTCCATTGATCTAAAAAGTCTTTCATCAATTTCACATACTTAGGAAATTGTCCATAAGGGACATCACTATTCATCAACCGCCAAAATGGGGTTGTGAAAAGTTTAGAAAACAAAGCAATGGCTGTGATCATTGAAATAAGTCCATCATCATTGAGATCGAGAAAAATACTCTGCAGCTTCAAATTTGAATGAGTAACATAGTCAGTAAGGAAAGATTTAATGTCATGATAATGAAATATAATGGCATATGCATTCTCAAACAAATTATTAAATCTGTTCGAGCGGAAACTCGTAAATTTCGACGATTTACCAATTGATGAACAAAAGGCAAGCCACTCCTCCCTACTCCCATTTTTTTCATCACCTCTTGGTCCCAAAACATCTGATGTCAACCTGATAAGTCTAAAGGCTGCATTTTGTTCATCATTGGCAAATCGTTGAAAAGAAGAATTCAAATCTCTTCCAAATTTTCCCACCTCACTCTCAATTTTACTACAAGCATCCTCTGTCGCTTTCACCAAACCCAGAAGAAAGTGGGCGTTACAAAAAAGAAAATGTGTAGTACTGTCTTCACCAAGGATATCATTCTTATAAGCTGCTAACTTTTTACCATAACATTTCATCACAGATGCCCTGTATGACATAATACATTTCATTTTAGTAATAATGGATTTAAATATGTTATCTTTACTTGAACTGTTGGTAGAAGAATAAATTTGGCTCATATCATCAAAAATTTCAATGGTTTTTTCTAGAAGGGTCTGGGCATTATCAGAAGCTACTTCAGAAAATCCTAAAGACAATGATAACTTATTATCTAAAACTATATGTCGCTCTATATAATGCTTTTTATCACGACTGGTGCCATCTGTGGCAAATGTAAAATGATCTGTTTTATTAATTTCATCGACAACATGATGATGAGCAATATGAGCTGCTTCACTGGCAAAATTAAGTACTGTGGATGCACAAGGCAACAAAGAAAGATCAAAATTACGTTTGAATAAATATTTAGAAACAATTTGAATAACTAAGCTACAATGTTGGGCAGCGACATTGGCTTCACCCATGAGTGACATACAGGTAAGTCTAACATCATCAGAAAACTGATTATATCTAGAATCTCTCAACTTAACATCATTGTGTTCAGCTTCTAACTCCAAAATACTGGTGACAGTTATTCTAAAATCATCCAATTCTTTTTTATATTTTGACTTTAACTGCTGCTCAGCCCTTTTCTCTTTTTTCAATAAATTCATTTTATGTTCCATGTCATCTCTCTCACTTTTAACAGAATCAATAATTTTATCTTTCTCCTCAAGCATAGCTTGAAATTGAGCAACTTTAAACAAAGGAATGGTTGTTGATTGAATTCCAACATTCTTACCTTTTTTTTAACAATCACTTTTTCTTTTACAGATAAACACAATCTCTCCTTTAACATATCTCTCTCACCTTCCAATTCAGTAATTACATTCTTAAACTCATCACATTGTTTTCTTAAACTATCACAGTGCATCTTCAGTAGTTTCATTTCATGTACATAATTATGATTACATTCAACAACAGTAACAGGTAAAGACTTTGTAGTAGAAATAGTATTCGAAGTTCCACTGTCAAACAGTCGTCTGGCAAGAAGGTCAGCAAGTTTATCCGGCTTATGCTTTAGTTTTAACTTATCCTTTTTTGCTTTCACAAGCTGTTGTTTTACTTGTGATGGAGTTGGATTTGAATCACAGCAAAGGGCCTGAATCCATCTTATCAAAAATGAATCACCTAATCCTGTTTTGTTTTTAACAACTTCTAAGGAAAGAATAGTGTTTACAGTTGGTGTAAATCCAACAGGTGGAGAATATTTAGACACTTCATCGAGAAGAATAGATTTGTTAAGTCCAATGCTGGTCAGGTGATCGGGGACAATACTTTCCTGGGCAGACATGGATAAGAACTTAGCAAGTTCCTCAATGTTGTCGGGCAGACTATCATAAGACGAGACTGTCTTTTGAATCTTGTACTGTAACTGCGCTTCAGTTATTCTTTCATCCGGAAAAATCTTCATAAACCACGTCAAGACCTGTGGGAGAATTTAATGAAATAATATAAATATCACGGATAGGAGTTGAGTTAAAAGTAAACAAAATCAAAAGCATCTCACCATGAATCTTCGAAGATACATTTCAAAATATGATTAGTAGACTGTGCGAAGAAACAAATGCCAGTAAATAAATAGTGATAAAGATTTTATTCATGTGAATCGTAATATAAAAAGGGCAAAATCTGCTCCTGATACATGATAAAATCACATCACCAGAAATTTGAATGAAGATAAATATATGGTGTATGTCACTATCAGTGGATCAAGAAACATAAATAAACGATTACTCTGTGCATATCCCACATTGTCATGCAGTGACATGCTCTTTAAACCACTTACATTTTCCTTGGCAACAGACATCTAACACAAAGGGCATAAGATTCAAGTTATCACCAAGCAGCTTGTTGCATTAAATCATAGTCTTCGTGGCAGCCCTGTAGGACTCGAACCCACAATCAACATATTTGGTCAGGCTCAGAGCCTTAAGTCATACGATTACATCACAATAAATGATGCACAATCGAGTTCCAAAAAACTAACTTACAGGTTAAAAGGGTTTCACAAATGACAGGAGAGAAAAATACTACTTACCAAATTCCATGATGCATGTGCTTCTTCCCTTAAAGCTGACAGTTGAACCAAAACTTTGTTAGTCAAGGTCAATGCAGGCACTGTTGGTCTCCTTCCTCTACCCTCCATAAGAAAGATGCTTTTAAGAATGGTGTAACTTTCATCCTCTGTAGAGTAAAGCAAGCATAAAAGTGTTAGCCTAAAGATTAAGTTTGAAGTGGTTAGGTAAACAATTCATTCACTCCACTCAACAATGGTCAATGTTTAGATATTAAAGGTTTATGTGCTGACTAACGTGAAGCAACATTCCATAAATCCCAGACACGGTAGAGGCAAACAGTCAGGCTTCTATCGAAACAACATTTCTACTGGAGTTGGAGCCACAATGGATTGGTATTTTGAGCTTTGCCAGATCGCCTAATTGTCTATCACAATTTGGAGCTCATGATAACCAATGGATTAGCTAAACTAAAGGATTGTAGTAGTACATTAAAAAATTGTCCAGAGTTTCAATTCAACTTACTTAAACTGTCTAAACCAAAACGATTTGGATAAGATAAACATAAACAATAAACCAAAACAAGACACAAATTTACCAAGATAAATATACAGGATGCAACAATAACAAACATTTGTAAATAACACATTACAGAGAATAAAACAAATCTAAATGAGAAAGACAAGATAACTAAAATCCTCAGAAATGATCTTGTTTACATTACACACACTGGGAAACCCTCCATTATAAACTTAAGTTAAAAATAGAACTTGACCTAGATAAATTTAGAATGTCATTTTCCTATATTTCACAAGCACAGAGACAGTTAAATTGGTATAAAAAGATAAAGACTACAACCCATTATTACTAAATAACACCAAATGTATGTTTAATAACCAATAAGATTAATAAATGAAGGGTTAAAGTTCGTAGTCGTAAGGAAACCCTGGCTGACTTGACTGGGACAACAGAATTTAAATTTAAATATTTAAAAAACTAGCTCAAACATTGATACAAATGAAAACCAAAATATTATATAGATATACTTACGTATAATTGTATTTGGAATTGTAATTGCTGGGTCCAATTGTCCGTCTTGAAGACAAACCGATGCATTGTTGACAGGAGTGTCACTGTCGGGTTGATGATCAGCCATAACGGCGGACAGCCGGCCTTTCGTCCAGTTGGAGTGGGGTCACATTTTTTAAGATTACCGGATCATGATAATCAGTACATCCTTAAAACCTATACAGGTTTTTAGAGCATATAATCAGGATTACATTGGTTCTTGTTTGAAATCATTATTTTCAAAAATGCCGGAATAAACATTCAAAAACCTAAGACGCTCGTGTTCACCCTACAGCTACGATCGCTCTACCTGGAGGAAGGAAATGAAAGAGGTATCCGGTTGTACAAAAACTCAATCCGATTCTAACGAAACAAACCGCATAAAAATCGGATCACTCATGATGGAGTAAACGAATTTAGAAAAATATAGGTAATTTGAAATTGACGCGACATGGCTTCAGAAATCGCATTTTGACGGAAATGACAAGCGACACATTTCAATAAAAATAACTATGCCATGTTCTGTTAATTCAATAAAAAATAAGTTCATTGTAAAGAGAATTTAATGACGGTTACATTGATGTAAGATTCACCAACGTAGCAGTGACGGGAAATTACAAAAATTGCATTTTAAAACATCGGATTTTGCCGTTTTACTCGTCCACCGACCGATTTGTCGCCGATAATTAAGGCCAGTTTGTGGTACCTTTTGTTAACCTATTAACTGTCTACCTCTAGTAAAACATGCTTTTAAAAATTTGGCTAGAAAACTCTTCCTTCACATATTCATCGATTTAAAGGACCCATGTGAGGTCCCAGGTTTGAGAGTTTTTGCCAAAAGAATTCATTTAAATCGATCGATATTTGAAGGACCAGTTTTCTGGCCAAATTTTTGAATTCATGGTTAACACAATGAATATTAAAGGAAAAAAAGATGTCTTATGCAAATTATCAGTAGATGTATACACCATCATATCGTGTCCCTATCATAGCATGTTACTATACACATAATGCTACTCACAAGATTAATGCATGGCATAGAACGAAATCCACCAAGACATTCCTGGGGTCGACAAAATAAAATTACTTCTGATCACTATATTATACTATAATAGCGCAGTATCCACTAAGCACCCTCTAAGGGCTTTATAATGGGTCCCATGCCAACATCAACAAGTTGCCGGTTAGGCATTAATACAATTTTTTCGGACAGAAACAACGTTGTTAAGAGCCATGTACTCATTGTACACCTGAGTACGGTGAGAGAATGTGAGTAGAGAGCTTTTCTAAGGATTCAACTATACGCAGCTCAGAGGAGGAATCGAGCCCTGTGCCTTCCAATCTGAAGACCACCAAGCCAACCATCCAAAACTAATAATGATAGGACCACACAACAATAACAGTGAGATGATTAACAATGGAATAAAATATCTCTTTAAAAGGGTACTATACATTTGACAGTCTCCCTCCCAGCTAAAGATTTCGGACATAACCAGGGAAAAAACACCAAGCAATCACAATCCAGAAAAAGGGTTTCATGGCGCTTGCAAAACAGTTAGGTTATATCAGCGCCAGTAATAAAAAAAAAGGAAAGAAATGGGATAGTGAAAAAATTAAAGTATCCAAGAAATTCCAAAAGCATACCATCAATGTACCTAAAAGTTTCATTCAAATGTTTAAAAGATATTTTCAACACAAAAATGTAACGATCAGTCCATAAAAGAGAGAGGATTTACAATGAAAATCCTTGCATACTTTTGACTATTTCCCTCTCAGCCAAGGATTCCGGAGAGGATCAGGACGGAACCAAGTAAACCCATTCCAAGACAAAGGCAAGGACAGAAAGCAACTCATAAAACATATATGTATAGGGGATAGAAGACACAGCAAGTGACCTGTTCACCATGAGAGAGCAACATGGAAAGGGAAAGAGATAAGAGATAAAAGACACAGTGAGTGACCGCTCTTTCCACCATGGGAGGTCAGAAGACCCCATCCGGGGAAAAATAAAGAAATAGGAAAGATGAGAACAAACGTGGAACACAACAGTCAGCTGGAGAAGCACAATTCTCCTCCCCCCCCCCCCCCCCCTTTCCCCATCCTAAAGAATTCAAGAATGAAAAATTGAACACGTGAATCTTTAAATTCAAATCTAAGAATACAATGTTGAGTTCTCAATTTTAATACAGCATCCATACTCATGTACATCAATAGTATAAAAAATGGCAACAATAAACGAAGGCAAATTAAAAAGTTGACAAAGGTTCCTCAAGACGACTTTTAAAATGTCAACGCTGGTATGGAGAAATGTATTAAGATCAAATATAGGATCCCTTTGAATCCATAAAATCTCAATAGAGAGTGGTTTGTAATAAGATTGACATATCAAAATATTGGAAACCAGTACTTAGTTTGATTTCCTCTCTTTTTAATTTTGTCTTCAGAGGTTAGGTGAGAAATACGTATTCAATTTTAGTTGAATAAAAATGTATTAAAACCCCAGTGCTTCAGCCAAGAAAATATTCAACTTTTAATTCATACAACATGTTTGGTAATAATTGTTTTTTGTTCATTTATTATTTACGGCATCAAAATTTTTATATCTATTAATGTTTTGAGTTGACAAGTCACCGATTTGTGTCATAACATGACCAAAAAAAAAAAAAAGAATTTAAATACAGATATAATGTTGAAAAGTTACAACATATTCATAGTCGACCTCAGAGTCCAGTAGCTGCATTTAGCTAGAGCTTCAGATTTTTTGATTTTAAGGGTTGTACGGCGCTTGCAACAGATTCAATAAAGATCCGGATAAGAATCCTCATTTTGCTATTATTTAAAAAGCCATACCTATGTTTATCAAGCCATAAGTGGGTAGCTAAGTCATATTCAAATTGGCAAAAAGTACATTGTAATATGATCCAACATAGCAAGCAAACTATTCTCACCAAAATACAGGAAAACCTGCAGAAACGGGAATTAATTTGGATTCCAAAGGCGATTCACGTTTCAAATTAGGGAATAAATTAAAATTGAGTTCTTTTACTTCAGGAAGTGATGTTGAATTTGATGTAAACTGATTTATGTAATAATCTGATAATTGAATTTATTCACAAGTGATACAAAATTATGGCGAAAGAAAGATCTTTCTTTTGTTTGCGGGAGTTAAGCTCTAAAAAAATCAATGAGATAACATATTTGTCAGTGACAATGTCACAAACACAATTAGACGTCTATAAACACATATTTACATATCACGAATTAAAATTTTATGTAAGAGTGAGGCAGTTATTCTATAAGTTCTATGTGTAATAACCATTTAGATGGTGCCAAAAAATAAAACAAAAGACAGAAAAAGAAATGTTCGAGATATTGATAGTGGTGATTTCTTTAAAAGATGCCTAACATAATGCCACATCTAACTGCAGTATAATTTTAATTTTCAAAAATACAATATATGACTAGAGCAATATTTGCAATATTCAAAATGTTTATGTCAAAACTAAAGAAGAAGAACAAGATCAAGAAGAAAAAGAAGAAGAATAACAAGAAGAACAAGAACAAGAAGAACAAGAACAAGA
>NC_088360.1:53515805-53538408 GCF_034508935.2 Berghia stephanieae | reverse complement strand
TTTGGTGGTAGCTCACTTGAAAATGCACTCTTAGGTATACACATATATAAACATATACCGGGCTCCCTAAAAGAGGTTTTTAATGTGGTCTCCCTAAAAACATGTTTTTACCAAATGTCTCCTTAAAGCAGCAGAAACACTTAGTAAAACAGTAGGGGGGCCGAGTAATTTTCTATATACCATTGTGATCATCAAGCATCAGAATTATGTTCATAAATCATTGTAGGGCGCCAAACTATACTCATCTGAACAAAGATTGAACAGTTTAATCAATTTGAACAAGACATATGCTTGGTCCTCCAATTGGGGCATTTCACAGTGGTCACCTAAACAGTGGATTGATACTTATATATATATATATATATATATATATATATATATATATATATATATATATACGTGCGTGTGTGTATGTGTATGTTTGTGTGTGTGTGTGTGTGTTATTGTGTGTATGTACCTGTCTATTTTTCTGTCTGGCAGTCTGTTGTTTTATCTACTATCTGCTAATCCATTCAATTGTTTATCTACCAAGTTTCAAATATATATACCTAATAGCTTCCTCTCTTTCCTCATCTATTTCTCCTTTTGCCAATAGACTATAACTGTCGAAATATATGTGCATATATAAGCAATTCTTAAGAGCCATTAGTTCTGGAGTTTATGCCTGTCTCAATAATGCGAACTAGACAATAACAATTGCTTGCTACCCTTTGGATAAGACGCTAGCCAGATGTAACAGACTACACTACACAATCACCGCTGAGTGGACAGGGAGGTCGGACAAAAATGACTTTACCCGAGATTGATCTCTATTCCTTTGCATGAGAAGCGAGTGCTCTACCAAATGAGTTCTCGGGACCCCACCATATATTATTTAAAATTGACCAGTGACATGCGACGAATTGTGTTGACATAAGGAGAATTCGAGAATCTCTTGTTACGTTTACAGGCTCTCTTGATGTGTCCAGTTTTCTGGAAGAAGCGATAAACGGATGTTTTGAAGTTACCGTTGTGTCTGTTGTGACGTCCATCGCATCTTCAGCCTGTTTGATTTTTATTGTCAAGCTCCGCTGTCGGTTCTGTCCGTTTAGCACGCTCTTTGTTTTGACTGCCTTGCTGAATTATTGGAGGCTGTTTTCTTTGAAGTTCAATTTATTAAACAGTCATTGCAGTCTCGTTAGCCACTCTTGACACGTCTTCTACTCCGTGCCAACCTCGATGGCTTTGTTAAACGAGAGCTCGTCTTCTTTGTGTTTGAATAGAGCCCCAAGAACAGCTGTGATGATGACTGCACACATGAAACAGTTACGCATGGCTTCATCCAAGAGATTTTCAATGGATGGGAAATCGCACGTGACAGCTCTCTGGCAGCATCCTCTTATGGTTTTCACACTACTATGTTATGACGATCGACCCAATCAGCAGCAGCTTCTTATGGTTCACACTATTATGTTATGACGATTGACCCAATCAGCAAAGTCCGGTCCGCATTCGTGCACCGTCGCGAACCCGCCTGGTAGCATCGTCACAACACACCTTTCGACTAGATGCTCTGCCGTTTCGGGTTCTTGCCCACAGCGTGGACATATTGGACAGGAAGTTAGACCCCACTGATGTAACGCACCGGCCGTTAGGCAGCTCCTCGACCGAAGCCGATTCGCAGCTACCCAGTGTCTCCTCTTACTGGTATCAAAGCCTGGCAACTTCTCACCAAGCTTAGAGGAGTGTAGGTCCCCGCCCTCACGAGGGATTGAATTCGTCCAAACCGACTTCCATCTCGTATGTGCAGCTCTGTCCGTAGTCAGGGATTCTGCGTACAAGGGTTGCCGGGACTTATTTCGGCTCGAAACGGGGGCACCGTTCATTATGCGCATGAGAGGGGTATCCCCATTCCCTCTCTCTTTGATCTTACTCAGCCAGTTTCCCGTAATGGTCTCCCTCCGGACATCGGGGGGCTGGATCGCTGCCATTACCGGGCCCCATTCTCTAGGGGTTGTTGCTAGCGTTCCCGACACTATGTGCATCGACTTGCGAAGTTTTACATCCACCTTCTCAACGTTT
Source organism: Berghia stephanieae (assembly GCF_034508935.2). Classification (NCBI taxonomy): domain Eukaryota; kingdom Metazoa; phylum Mollusca; class Gastropoda; order Nudibranchia; family Aeolidiidae; genus Berghia; species Berghia stephanieae. The sequence goes on along the minus strand of NC_088360.1, from coordinate 53,536,347 downwards.
CTGCTTCTGCCCCACACTGGAGCGCAATACTCCGCGGTGGAATAGCATAGTGCCAGGGCGGATGTTCTCAGGAGCGCTTGGCTAGCGCCCCAAGTCGATCCCGCCAGCTTCCTCAGAAGACTATTCCGCTTCTCTATCTTCCGGGCAACCCCTTCGAGATGAACCCGATAGGTAAGACTGCGATCCAACGTCACCCCTAAATATTTTGGACGCGGCTCATATGGGAGTGGCTGGTCCCCGACTAGGACATTCAGTTTACGGGTGTGCCAACCACTGCATAAGTGAAATGCAGTGGCCACGGTTTTTGAAGTGTTCATCTTCAGGTACCACTTGTCAAAGTAGGATTTGAGTCTGGTGACGTCCTCGCTGAGTACGCTCTCGAGACGGGTCCACACTTTACTCTGAGTAACGAGTGCCCAGTCGTCTGCGTATCCCAGCCTCAGGAAGGAAGTGTTCGGCATATCGCTAATGTAAACGTTAAACAACATTGGCGCAAGTACCGACCCCTGAGGGACCCCATTCTTCAATTTCCTAACTTTGCTCGTGACGTCTCCCAGCGCGACGTGGAATTGCCTTTCCCCTAAGATCGAAGAGAACAACTTCAAGGTCTTTTTGCACCTTATGATTTTTGCAAGTTTGAGCATTAACCCATCGCACCAGACCGTATCGTACGCCGCTGATAGGTCTATAAACACAGCACCTGTTTGCTGTTTTCTCTCGAACCCGTGCTCAATATGCTCTGTAAGGGCAATGACCTGCTCCGTGGTGCACCTCCCTTCCCTGAAGCCTGCCTGCTCAGGTGGCAGTGCAGCGTCTAGGACCGGCCCCCATCGGTTTAATAGAACACGCTCCAACAATTTGTAAAGACAGCTCAGCAGCGATATGGGTCTGTAACTGTCTGCCTCCTTCGCCGGCTTCCCTGGCTTCAGGATGGCAACTATCTTCGCATGCTTCCACACTTGTGGAAGCTTTCCGTTTGCAAGGATGTCAGACATTGCCTCTGCTAGCCAGGCCCGTGCCCTGGGGCCCAGATGCGTCACCATATCGGGATATACAACATCTATCCCAGCTGCTTTGCCGTTCTTCACTTCGCTAATGGCTGCACCCACTTCTCGGGGACTGAACGGGGCCGTCCAGTCCGACTCCTCCGCAGGTAGCGAGTCCAAAATCGTACGGTACGCCTTGCGGACACCGCGCTCAAAAGCCTGGTTAGGGACCCGCTTGCTACGGTTCTTAATATTCTTGGCAATTGTGTCTGCCTCGCATTCCGGTGCAGCCTTCGCGAAATTCCGATCTGGGTCCAATTTCTTTATCAAACGCCAAGCGTGTCGGCTGGAGTGTGTAAAGTCGAGACTTTCCACGGTCTCCTGCCACCGTTGCTTCCTTCCCTCTGCCAGAGACTGAAGTAGTCTATCGGCTGTGTCCTGGGACTGGGTCTGCTGGTACTCTCGGTACAGCTCTTCCGACTCTGCTGTCCAGCAAGGGGTGTAGAATTTCCGTTTGCCCCGTGGAATAGAGCGTTGAGCGCTCTTAACCAGTAGCCTACTAAATCTGGTTATATTCTTGGACTTGGGAGGAATGGCAGGGCAGACCTGCTCGATATAGGAACTGAATTCCTCCCAGTCAGCCTTCCTGAAATCAGCAAAGTCTGGTCCGCATTCGTGCACCGTCGCAAACCCGCCGGGTAGCATCGTCACAACACACCGTTCGACTAGATGCTCTGTCGTCTCAGGTTCTTGCCCACAGCGAGTACATGTTGGACAGGTAGTAAGACCCCACCGATGAAGCGTACTGGCCGTGAGGCAGCTCCTCGACCGAAGCCGATTCGCAGTCACCCAGTGTCTCCTCTTACTGGTATCAAAGCCTGGCAACTTCTCACCAAGCTTAGAGGAGGTAACGTCCCCGCCCCCACGAGGGATTGAATTCGTTCAAACCGACTTCCATCAAGTATGTGCAGCTCTAGACGGAGTCAGGGATTCTGCGTACAAGGGTTGCCGGGACTTATTTCGGCTCGAAACGGGGGCGCCGTCCATTATGCGCATCAGAGGGGTATCCCCATTCCCTCTCTCTTGATCTTACTCAGCCAGTTTCCCGTAATCGTCTCCCTCCGGACATCGGGGGGCTGGATCGCTGCCATCATGGGGCCCCGTTCTCTAGGAGTTGTTGCTAGCGTTTCTGACACTATGTGCATCGACTTGCGAAGTTTTACATCCACCTTCTCAACGTTTCTGCTTCTACCCCACACTGGAGCGCAATACTCCGCGGTGGAATAGCATAGTCTCAGGGCGGACGTTCTCAGGAGCGCTTGGCTAGCGCCCCAAGTCGATCCCGCCAATTCTATCTGCCAATTCCTGGATAGTTTTACCTGGGTTCCTCTGGAATCCCGTCCAAAATCTATACCATTCTCTGACAACAAATAGTCGAGAGTTGTACTGCTCTATCGTGTAACTTTAATTTCTGTGTGCCGTTATCGCCTTAGCCGGTGATTCTTGACTCGCCATGTTTGCAAGTACACAAACGGCGACTGATTGACACGAAAAAGAAGTCTGCTTTCTTCTCGTCAGGAACAGAGTGAGCAATTAAAATATATTAAAACGTTGTCACTCCACATCTCAGAGGCCGGGTCGAATGCGACAAAGCTCGGATCGCTTGAGGCTTAGGTAAAAATGGGGCCGGTAATAACACCCAATCGAACTCATCAAGGATTCAGCTTTGAGGCGCCCACAGTAGAACTGAAACCAGAGAACTGCTTGTCAGAAGACAAATGTCATGCATGGCAGTCTCGTTCGTACTCATCCTTACCTCTTCACATGTTCTGTAACCCATCTTCCTCTGATTAATTCTCAGAGTTAATCATTTTTCAAATTATAATTTTAAGATAGAAACGGATGCTTGCGGGAGAAAAATATTCCCCGAACTCCGGTATTTTTTTTTTACAATGGATAATAGGTATACCCCATTTTATTTTTTGCTACTATGCTGAATTAAAACAGGGATTACCAGAACTGAAAGGGGTATAATGATCTTAGTTCCGGGGCAGCCGATTTTTTTTTCTGACCCTCCCTTGGCCACCCACAGTGCTTGAGAAGCTCGGTGTGTTGGGAGGGGGGGGGGGTTGATAAACACACGCCATGACCAAAACGGTTGCAAACAAATAATACGATCCAATCATTGGTATACAGACGGTATAAATTGTGCTTTGTGGCCTTCATGGCTCTAAAAAGCTACATAAGCAGTTCTCTCAAATATTATAAGAAACATCCACAGCTGGGAAAACCCGATAATTTAGATTTAGTTTTTCAAGGCTTTGAAAGAATAGGTGTGGGAACGGTGTATAGCCTTTCGAGAAAACACTTGCACATAAAAAAGGATTAAAATGAAGGTGTTCTCATTTACCTGTGTAGATTTGTATAGTCAATGACTTGAAAACTTGATGTTACAATCATAAAACTGGTAGAGCGGTTATGAGGTCATATAAATTTGATCCACCCCGTGTCCATAACGATAGCCTATTTTATTTGAAAAACAATGATATTGTGATTAATTTTATTTTTATTTTTACTCGAGCTATCTATGTGAATTAAAGACATATATTATTTCTAAGGCAAACAGGAAGCGATAGGAAATATACAAATATACAGTTCTAGACCACACCATTGTGACACATTATTCCTATCCTTCTCAATGGGATCATGTCTAGATGGCCCTCCAGGAATGGGGGTTGAGCGTAGTGTTAACAACCCACCTCATAAAAAGCAAACTGTTACAGAAACAGAAACCAGACGTAAATCCACAACCGGCGGCAGCAGAGAAGCGGACCAGAGTACTGGCTTCATGACGGTAGGAGGCCCCCGACCAGATTGCAGATCTGTTGTCACCAAAACGCAAGCTCAATGTCTCGTGCTGGAATGTTAGGACCCTATATCAAACAGGAAAACTGGCACAAGCCCAGCGCGAGATGTTGAACTACAAGATCGATTTGCTAGGCATATCAGAGGCAAGATGGACAGGAGCTGGGAAGCGCCAACTCTCAAATGGCGACCTGATCATTTGGTCAGGACGAAAGGATGACCAACACAGAGAAGGTGTTGCCCTCTTGATAGCCAGGCAAAACAACAAGTCACTATTGGAATGGAAACCGATAAGTGAAAGACTTTTATACACAAGACACAACTCAAAATACACCAAGCTATCAATCCTCACATGCTACGCACCTACAGAGGATTCAGATGAAGAAAACAAAGAAGAATTTTACGATATTCTAAGAATGGCCGTTGAAAACATTCCAAGACATGATATGCTCATGATCATCGGAGACCTTAATGCTAGAGTTGGCAATACACAAACAAATCAGTCCGTTGGAAAGGAGGGCATAGGGTTAATGAACAACAATGGAAGCAGACTGGCAGAATTTTGTGAAGAACACAACTTCATTATTGGTGGAACTTTCTTCCCACACAAAAACATCCACAAATTGACATGGAAATCACCAGATGGGAAAACAGAAAGTCAGATAGACCATATAATTATAAACAGAAAATGGAAGAGCAGCCTAAACGATGTCAGAGTCAGACGATTGGCAGACATTGGAAGTGACCACCATCTTGTCACAGCCAAAATCTCTACTAAATTGATGAAAACAAAAATAGCAAAACAGAAGGAGAAACGTTTCAACACAGATAAATTGAAAATCCCAGATATCCAAAACAATTTCAATATCTCAGTCAGAAACAAATTCAGTGCAATACAAGATATTACAAACATGACAATCCAAGATTTCAACCACGTCATGCAGGAAAGTGCCACTGAACACTTAGGACACAATAAATCCAATACAGAGAATTGGATATCAGAAAGGTCATGGGAGCTCATTAACCAAAGAAAATCAATCAAACTAAATCTCCTGAACGCTAAATCCCCCCGACTGAAAGAAAGGCTATCCAGTGAATACTCATTGAAGGATAAAGAAGTGAAAAAATCCACAAGGAAAGACAAAAGAGATTTTGCAGAAAATTTAGCAACAGAAGCAGAAAATGCAGCTGTAAGACACGACACACAAACACTATACAAAATCACAAAAAAGCTCTCGGGAAACAGAAGTTATGGTCAAGAGAAACCATTAAAATCCCAAGATGGTAGTGTCATCACAGACGAAAAGGAGAAAATTGAAAGATGGAGAGAATATTTCGCAAACCTTCTGAACAGACCAGACCCATCTTCTTGTACAGATATCCCAGAAGCAGAAATGGACGTAGAGGTTAATCTTGGTCCAATCACTGAGCATGAGGTGCACGAGGCAATACAACAACAAAAAAATGGCAAGGCCCCAGGTATTGATAAAATCACTGCGGAAATGCTTAAAGCGAACTCGCAAGAAATGTCCAAAATTCTCAGTAAACTGTTCACCAACATTTGGGAAAAGGAAGAAATACCAGAGGATTGGCAGAAAGGCATCATCCATAAAATAGCCAAGAAAGGAGACCTAGGAAATTGTGCTAACTGGCGTGGAATCACACTCCTGTCCGTAACGAGCAAAATTTTTAATAGAATCCTTCTGAAAAGAATCTCACCTCACATTGAAAACATTCTTAGAAAAGAGCAGGCAGGGTTCAGAAAAGGGAAGTCATGTAGTGACCACATATTTACCCTGAGACAAATCCTGGAGCAAAGCATTGAATGGAACAGCCCCCTCTACACCATTTTTGTCGATTTTGAAAAAGCCTTTGACAGCTTACACAGAGAGTCCCTGTGGAAAATACTCCGCCATTATGGTATACCGATGAAGATAGTCAACCTAATCAAAGCAATGTACAGCAACTACCAATGCCAAGTGATCTGTGGTAACAATTTAACAGACAGCTTTAATGTAACAACTGGTGTAAAACAAGGCTGCATACTCTCCCCGCTTCTGTTTATCCTGGCTCTAGACTGGCTCATGAAAAATACAATTGATGGTAAGAAGAGAGGCATTCGCTGGACACTGACATCTTTTCTGGAAGATATAGACTACGCAGATGATATCGCGTTAGTTTCCAGTACACACAGAGACGCCTCAGAGAAACTAAACGTACTACACAAGAACGCCTCGAAAATTGGACTGAAAATAAATTTCGATAAGACTGTACATTAGGGTGAATCCAAAACATGACAGTGAAATTAGGATAGATGAACATATAATTGAAGAGGTAACAGAGTTCTCCTACCTCGGATCCAAAATAACAGACGACGGAAATGCAGAACACGATATCAAGCACAGAATTCAAAAGGCAAACCAGGCTTTCGGCATGCTGAAAAACTTTTGGAAATCAAAGCAAATAATGAGAAAGACAAAGCTGAAAATATACAAGAGCAATGTTTTAAGTGTACTGCTTTATGGAAGTGAAAGCTGGAAAATGACATCCTCCTTAATACAGAAACTAGAAGCCTTTCAGAACAAGTGTTTAAAAAGAATTTTTAATTTATTTTGGCCTACAAGAATAAGAACAGTGGATCTATTAAAGAAAGCTGACTGCACTAGCATTGATAGCCAAATAAAAAGAAGAAGATGGCGTTGGCTGGGTCATGTGGCCAGAATGGAAAAAGGGTCACTTCCCAAGACAGCCTTGTACTGGACAGCAGATGGGAAGAGAAAGCGGGGAAGACCCAAAGAAACCTGGCGAAGGACGATGGAGAAAGAATTAAAGGAAGCAGGCCTGTCCTGGAATACAGCCACCGCAAAAGCAGCCGATCGCAAAAAATGGAGATGTCTGGTGGATGCCCTATGTGCCTCAAGGCCCGAAGAGGATTAAGTATTATTTCTAAGGCAAACAGGAAGCGATAGGAAATATACAAATATACAGTTCTAGACCACACCATTGTGACACATTATTCCTTTCCTTCTCAATGGGATCATGTCTAGATGAGAATTTTTTAGGTGACTAGTCTCTTTTGTCTGGGTCGGGTTGTCGACCTTCCATAGTGGGCAGGAGGTCACTTGCTATGTCTTCTATCCACCAATCTCAGTTTTTCACGTTGCTTTATGTCTTTCCCTTGGAATGAGGTGACTTGGTTTTATCCCGCCGGGCCTGGGGTCTCTAGCTGAGAGGAAACAGTCAAATAAATATTTATAGTTTTGGGAGATGATAATATTTTTCGTTGTAAATCATCTCTCTGTTATGAACTATAATATTTTGTTTTGAATGTGTATTGTAAGCATTTGATTGTATGCCCTTCAGTGGGACTTGGTGCCTGTGTCTGGATGAGACTTTTAGGCGGTCTCAAACTAAGTATACTATTAGTGTGCTCTTGGAATTTACGTCTGTTCCCTATTAGAACCAGTTCCCTTTGTCTTACTTTTTTCTTGTGTGATTTGAATTGTAAATCTATACATTGTTTTACTATCACATTTTCTTCCTTTATACTGGCACTGAATTGACCTAAATGTGTCGTAAAACCATCAAAAGTAAAAAGTCCCATTTGTCTTACTTTTTCTTGGGTACCTTTACTTGTAATTCTAGAATTTCACTATCCATTCCTTTTTACTTGCGCTGAAGAAACAGGTCCTTCTGCAGTGACTTCCTTCCCCCTTTGTCCGTTTTCCTTTATTTCATGTTGTACTCTGTCCTTGAATGGCATTACCTTTCGTCGTTGACCTGTTTGGGATATCGTGGGGAGAGAAAGTCAAGTATATAGTTCCGGGTGTTGTTTTTTTTTACTTCCCTAGGTGGGAAGGAGGTAACTTGCTGTGTCTTGTATCCCCCGTTATATGTTTTTCCCCCGTTATATGTTTTCTGAGTTGTTTTTAGTGCTGGGATTACCCGCCCAAATCACTACCCGGGTACCCGTGGCAGGGGTGACTTTTTGTCCCAAAAAAAATTTTGGTGGGGGGGGGGGGGGGGGGGGGGGGTGAGCTTTTTTATTTTTTTATTTTTAAATTTATTTATTATTTATTACAACAAATGAAACGAAACTGAAGTAAGAAACAAGGATAATTAACTACAATGAAAAACAAAAAATAAAAAATAATAATAAAAATACCTGAGATTCCTTTAAAAGATAAGAACTAATATAATATAGTCTTAATCTGTTGATTCCAAAATTGAATCAAATGTGTGTTAACAAATAAAACAAAAAAATCAATGTAATTGAAAAATAAAGGAGGAAAATCTTTTGAAAAAATGTCAAGTAAATGTAAATATGCAAATAAAATCGTATTACTTCCAATTTTTGTTCAAAAATATTAAAACCGCCAAAAATATCACTCTCAGTTCGGTAACCATTTGTTGAAGCGGGTACCCGTTACCCGCCCCTTTTACCCGAGTACCCGTTTAACTTTATTATCCGCAAGGTACCCGGGTACCCACCCAGCCCTAGTTGTTTTATCTTGGAAAGGAATTACAAGTCGTGCCCTAGTCCTGAGCTTTGACTGGGAGGGAAACAGTCAAAAGTACAGTTGACGTTTTGGGGGATGATATTTTTTCTCCTTGTAAATCAGCTCTCGGTTATGTAATATTTATTTGTTTTAAATATATAATAGCTTGTAAACATTTGAGTGTATTCCTATTGAAACCTGTGCTTGTGTCTGGATGAGACTTTTAGGTGATCTTAAACTAAGTACACTGGTAGTGTGCTTTTGGAATCTACACCTGTCCGCCATTTGAACCCTTCCCCTTTGTCTTATTTTTTCTCGTATGCTTTCAATTGTACATTTATAACTTTTTTAAATATTCCATTTTCTTCCATTTTAGTGGGTGTGAAATGACCCAAATGTTTCGCAAACGCCGTAAAAGCCTAAAAAAACCACAAAAAAAAAAAAACAAAACAAAAGTAAACAAATCACTGCGTGGCATCTCCCCCTCTGAGTGGTATTACAGTGCTAGGTCAACTCGACCCCATTAGTGGGGTCAGCCGATGGGTGGAGCTGGTAGCGGTCATGGGGAATCTGTGATGCCACTGATGGTAATTAATTGCTGCAATATTTCATGGTATTGCTCAGTTGCTAACATGAATATGAAAATTGTTCCCTCACTACAAGCAAAGCAAGGGTTTCTTTCATCATAATATGCCATGGTTGATAATAATGTATCCTCGTAAGGCTGCTCATAAGAGAGGTGTCAATTTAGTGGTTTTTGAGCTGTCAATGAAATTAATTTGTTGTAATTTGCATATTAATAATTTAATTCCCAGCGGCAGAAAATGATTGAAACAAGCATCATTATAAAGTAAAAATAATGATCTTGACAAATGCCAAGTTTTGTTGTCCGGGCAGTAAAATCTTAAAAGATATGAATTTTTTATTGTAAATTTCTTATTTGGCATGACATGGTGAGATCCTCATTTTCTCTCCCATAGTATTCCATGTCATGAATTATGTCCAAATATCAGTTTAGGAATAAAATACAAACCATTAGACGAAAATATTATTAATCTTATTTTTAAAGCATTTAACTGATAATTTAACTGATAAGCATTTAATCTGTAGTTTTCGGCACATTTGAAAGCCAACTTTCCAATGGCTTGGTGACTTTTTTCTATACTTACGATTCAAGTCAAAAAATTTTTTTTATGAATGTCAAGGATTATTGTTTGAAAATGTATTCTGCTTTTGTGTGGTTGTCCCAGAAATGCCGACTTTATAGTTTCATATAGGTGTCAATGTTTAGGGTCATTGAAATCCATCTCAATTACTCTTATTTTTGCATGTTGAATAAGTAATATAATGCAAGTTCAAGTTCTCCTTTTGTGCACAAGTGAATGTGTTAATTTTTATAGACTGAAGCGTCCAGATATATATGGCAGTGATTTCCCAAAAATTAAATGATCTGCTGTGGTATGCCTGTGATGTTATACTGATTTGGCTCTGATTGTTATTCAATTGTTTCCTCTCTTAATTTGACTGACTGGAGTTCACTGTCTATATCAGATGACTTTATAAGACAATGACTAAATGTGTATTCTTCGAAAGGAGAAGATTCTATATTACCTGTATGGACAGTGTGTTCGTTTTGAATGTAGTTGGTCAATAATATGAAAAAGGTTGCTACTTGGAATAAACTATATTATGCCCTCACAATTTTGAATCCTCTTCTGTCCATATACTATGTCCGTCTGTTTGAGCAAATAATTTAATTTAACAGTACCATCAGTGCTTAGTGTTTGTTGTAATTGATGATTGTTAATGTGATATTTGTAGCATGTCCAGTAACCTTGTTGATTTTTTTTCTGGTAAAGAAGTCATACTTTATAGGCAGATTGATAGTAAATTGAGATATTGAAATCATACACAATATTGGTTTTTAGTTTTTACTGGTCAATAACATATTATCTTTATGAGTTATTTTACCACATAAAGACATAACTCATATCAGTTTACTTTTGTGACCAACACAACTGTTTGAGAGAACGGAAGTGGTAAAAAACATATACAGAACTAACAAAACCATGAATAAATCAAGAAAATCAACTGTCAATATGATGATAATCCACAAGAACATAAATGCATAATATGTACTTTTGATATTTAATAAAATTCTTGAGATACTGCCGCTGAGTTTTAATTAATAATTTTTTTATTTAAGTGCAACATAATTTAGAAACACTTGCAATTAGATCCACAATTTGTGATATTAAAAGAAAACTATTAACCACAAGAATGCCAAATTTTCACTGATGTTTAGAAAGACAACCGATTTTTTCAAATCAAAATAATAAAGTGAAAGAGGCTGTTATTGTTACCCGCTATACAGACATATTATAAGACCATAAATATCAATAATTGCCCCCATTGGACACGGCACTGCCTGATACCAGGTGAACTCCAATGACCTCATGCAGGTAGCTAGCAGGGAGGGTTATTGGTCACTTGGGAGTTCCAACTGAAATAGCGCTGATTCCACGCAGTGAAATGTATAGCACCTTTTTTATTTAAAAGATATTTATTTTCCTTCTAATCGTCTTTGTTGCATACTGTTATATATATATATATATATATATATATATATAATATTATATATATATATATATATATATATATATATATACAAGAATCCTTTGCTTATGCCTGGATGGGACTTTTAGTTGGTGTCAAAATGTGCACGTCGATTTGACTCAGTCCCCTTTACAGTCCCTTTTCTTCGGTGCTCTTAACTTCTAATATAGAACATTCCTCTTTCATCTTCCAATTAATTGACTCTGAAATGTCTTATTATTGCAAGCGCCTCAAAATTTCTGAAAACAAATTCAGAAACATGTCCCCTTTGTCTTATTTTTTGTATGTTTTATTCCAATTCATCTGTTACTGGCGCCTAAAAGAGCTCTAATTGTTGCAATCACCGTGCAATCACTTAAAACAAACTTTTGTCCTCTTCCTTTGAATGGAGCGTTTGTCATAGTGGCACACCTCTGGGTCCAACGCTCTTATTGGTTGTTCCAGCGGCTTTCTGTTCGTGGAAGGTTTGTTGGTGGACCAAAAAAAAAGGTGGGTGGGAGGGTAGTTGAGTTCCTTTTTAAGGGAAAGGAGTTCGGTAGGAATGTGACCATGTTGTATTTGGTACTGTATTTAGGAATCACCTGAGATTCACTTTACAAGTGTCTTTGTAGAATGTTGGGTTGCGTCCGCTAAACTCTGGAGAAATTTCTGCCAGTACCAACATTGTACATCAAAATACGTCTGGCAACTCGACACGGCTCAGCACAGTTTTATTAATATCTCTCAGAACACAGATCCACTAACGTGTATACCTTTAGAGAATAGTATTATGATGCTCTCAACCATCGAAAGACGTTACACCCATTGATATAAAGGAATTATAATTAACCATAAAGCGGAATTCATTCCTGTCTTTGTAATTATATAAGTACATATTTGCATCATTCCTATATTTAAGTGGCAAGAAAAAAATACCTCAGTTTTGGAGCTTGAATGTCTTTTTGAACTGCGTGTCACAGTTGTGAGTAGATCTGAACTATTGCTGGCATAAGAAGAAATAGAAGGCTACCATTCGTTAACAATTCTAAGTTAAATGCGACTCTTGTCTGTGCGGGTATTGAAGGAGAGTCGTTAAAGTAAGAGGATCACCAAGCTATTCTTGAATAAACGGAGCACCCAGGCAAACCTTCAAATATCGATTTTGATCTGCAAACACCAAAAGAAAACTCGTGTATGTTACCCAAAACATTTATTGTCACCATGACTACATCCTTATTATATAATTTGAGATTGGAATTGGAGCCCAAAGCAGTCAGATAAACGTGAGACAGCACATGGTGCGTGCTATGTGGCCTTGTGGTATGACACTCGCTTTCGGATCGGAAGGTCCTGGGTTCGAGCCTCGATCTGTGCATAGTGAGTCCCTGGAAAAGATTCTTAAGTCACATTCTCTCATCGTACTCAGGTGTAAACCTGTCCGAAAAAAATTGTAATATCGCCTAACAGGCGTCATGTCACGTCCTACATGTTAAGTGTTGCTGTTGGCTAGGGACCTTTTGTAAAGCGCTTCGAGCACGTTTAGTGGATATTGCTCTATATAAAATCTCAAAAAATGCTCAATGGTGAGAAATATTGGTATCTATGTGCAATTTGGTACAGTGAGAAATTGTTCATAAGTAAAAATGGAAGGCAGTCTTGGATTTCTCTTTTTCAAAAAAAAACAAACAATTGAAGCAGATATTCCAAGTGATAACCAAATAATGCAATCTTTTTCACCATACCTACAAAAAAAGCCAAATTCCATTTCCAAAGTTATCCCTATTTAAAACGAAGTTTATAACCAAAGCAAAAATCGGAGTTGCATATGAAATAATATATTTAAAGAATGTCAGTGGTAGAAGACATAACTTCATACTTTCTACATACATTTTTCCTTTTTATTTTAGGTGCCCGGGATGACACGCTCGTATCCATTGACATGAGAAGAGAAATATATTTAGATCGCAATCACAAAATGTTCAAATAGGAATCCATTCTATGAATCATAAATAAATTACTTGTGGAAGTGTTGAACACAACCAAGTCCATATTATGGAACAATGCTTGATACGAAGGGACATAATCACAAAATTCGGCATGGAAATACATTATATTGAGTTATCTTTCTTATAAATATTGACAATTATTACAGTACAAGGGTAAACGCCGATTTTTTAATTTACAATACCGTGACAATACAAAATTGACAAAAGTTTCAAAACAAAGTTTTGTTTATTTCCTTTCCCTTTATCATTTTGAATTTCAGCATAGTTACCGTTCCAATCCACACAGAGCTTCCACACCAATTATAGTCCAGTAGATTATTTAAGCGATAAAATAGGGTTACCAGGAAGAAATTGGTATCAAACTCAGTTTAACATATTTGGTTGCACGTGTTATGCTGATTATCATATTAAAATCCACCGAAATCCGTTCGTGCGAAAAAAGTTATTGATGGGAGTCTTTATACCGCCTCAAAAACTTTGTGATAGTCAGTTTTAAGAATTTGTTATATACATTTTCAACCTAAAACATAACTAATAATAATAATAATAATAATAATAATAATAATAATAATAATAATAATAATAATAATACACATTTATATAGCGCTCATTCTCGTGTAAAACACAAGCTCTGGGCACTTTACAATATAAATATCAATTTTAAGTGAAAAAAATAATAACAACAATAATAATTCATAGCCAAATCAAGGATTCATATAGAGTCAAGAAAAACAAATACAGTAAAAATGTGTCTTGAGATTCTTTTTTAACTATTATGCATATGGATGCATATTTGGATGCTACAACCAAGTACCAAAAGTACCTTCTGTAAAAAAATTAAAGACCTCAAAATCAGCCTATGTTTTGCCTGCGTTTTCATTTTTACATTCACGCATTTCCATTTGAACTCAATAAAATATGGACAACCTGGGCTTTCTAGAGCTTTTAAAAATCTTTTTACACTGCTAGGTTCTAATATAAGTAAAGATTTGTACATCTAGCACTTATAAGTTTTACGCAAGGGTCTTTGAAGCTACCCCTACCCCCTCCCCCAATGCAAAATCAAGCAAATTTGAAACTTAGTTTGAGATCACCTACATGTCTCATCCAGACACAAGCACAGGTCCCTATTAAGAGAATATACTATAATATTTACAAACCATTACATTATATTTAAAACAAAAATGTAACAGATGATTTACAAGGGAAACTTATCTCCCAAAACTATAGCTATACATTTGTCTGTTTCCCTCCCAGTCAAGGATTCCTGCTTGGGCTAGGACAAAAATCACATTATCCCATTCCAAGACAAAGACGGAAAGCAACTCAGAAAACAGATATAGGTATATATATATATATATATATATATATATATATATATATATATATATATATATATATATAATATATATATATATATATATATATATATATATATATATATGTATATTATATATATATATATATATATATATATATATATATATATATATATATATATATATATATAAGATACAGTAAGTGACATCCCTGTTCACTATGGGAGGTCTGGAACCCCACCCAGCCAGATACTCAAATGTTCAAAACAAAAATATAATGCGTTTGTTTTTGGTTTTAAGGGTTTTACGACACTTGCGACATATTAAGGTCAGATCAGCGCCAGTAGAAAGGAAGAAAATGAGGTAGTAATAGTAATGAGTTCTAGAATTACAATTAAAACACGCGTGTGTGTGTCCTGGGTGAGATATGACCAAAAAAAAACACGTTATCTCGGGGTAAACCAGATGCTAAAATTGATATTCAAGCTTAAAGGACCGAAAAGGAAAATTTTGCTTTAGTCAGTTTAAGAAACTATAATATATTTTTTCCATAATTTAGAAAAAAAAAATTATTAAATCTCATTTTGTTGACTAAATTTTCAATTTATAATATCATACCTATCCTGATATAATACCGTTTCGAACCTGCAGGTCTCAAATATGTTTGTAAAAATGTATGTGTGCATGAATTTGTTTGTATATATCAGTGTGTTCGTTAGTTTGTGTTCGTTTGTACTTGTATGCACCACACTGACACATAACAATTGCAAATTATCGTCCAAACATTTTAAATTTACATTCTAACGCAAATTTGGATAGTACGGCTATGTGGTCTAGTGGGTTTTCACCCACATTGTCTCACCGTACTCAAGTTAAAATGAGTACCTAACCGTTAACAGCGTTTACTCTGTCTGGAAAATTGTAATATTGCCTAACATGTTCAGTGTTGCTGTTGGCTAGTGACCCCTTGTAAAGCGCGTTAAGTGGATTTTGCCCTATATGAAAAGCTTGAGTTGTTTTTAAAGATACTAAACTATACACACTTTTTACCATCACACTCATATTACCTATTCACTCACACATGTCAACATAGTTGTACTTATGAGACTAAAAACTATTTAATTGGTAATCGATAAGACTATTGTCTCGTCGCGGTCTCCAACACTTTCTCATTTACGTAGAATAAACAATCAGCATTGGATTCTACATTATGCAGAAAACAACCCATTATCCTCTATATTGTCTTTATTTCAAATCATAACCTATTAGTAGGTCCAAACAACCCTTGAATTGTGCAAATTAGGGTTGAAAGCATGAATTTACATATTTTGTAGAATATGAAAAATCCTATAATTTATGCAATAGAACCGCCCTGATAGATCAGTATAAGTTGAGATACACGCTTTTTAAGATTGGAATAATTTGAAATGGGTGACAAAAAAAATTCGTTCATCCAAATTGTGAAAACATTCAAAACAAGGCGACCCAATGTTCTTTTCCGTCATCCTTGGATTCCCATTAATGACTATTTTTATCGTCAAACCGGATGTTATCGATTAACGAACAATTCATATTGTTTAATCGACAATTTTATTCAATTTTGCCAGTTTTGAGGGACCTCTATCATGCAATTCTTTTATAAGAGATTTTTGTGTATTTGACTTAGCAAGTATAATCAGTGTAGTTGATTATACTTGCTAAGTCAAATACACAAATAAAGACGGGCAGACGGTCAGAAAAGAGTCACAGAACACAGCTGGATTACATGTCGGCAACCGGTGTTGACAGAGACAGAGCTCCATTCCCCCTCCCTCTAATTATTTTTTTTCTTTCCAAGAATACTGAGATATTAATTTTACGTGTTTTATAGTCTATTCTGGTCAGACTTGATGTCAGTTGGGGGTCAAGACAGCTCTGCTGGTAGAGCACACGCTTCCCATGCAATGGGACCGAGATCGATCCCGGGTGCAGTCGAATTTTGTTTCCTGACCTCCCAGAGTCCACCCAGCAGTGAGTGAGTAGCTGGGTCTGTTATATCTGGCGGAAAATTTGCGGAAAACTTTGCGATAGACTAGTGGCCAATGAAAAGGGAATCAAGCATCTTCATGATAATCGTCAATTGTTATGATGCAGTATTGTGTCAAGCTATTGACATTACGTTATTGACCGCATGGTGACAATGGGAGCATGTTATGTACTGTTGTGTCCTCCTGTAAGGCACTGCACACAAATTGCCTGCTCGTCAGGTATAATTGAGTGCTCGGCTAAAAGAACCCGCGACTGTTCTATCTGTTGACGTCCAAAAATACTCTGTACTGATGGTTTGTTTTGTACGAAATAAGTCTTACGTGTCTTGCTGGTGGACCATTGTGCAGTTAATATAGCGTTATAAAATTTAATATTACTTGTGTATTTCATATAAAATTCGCATAATTCATAATTGAATGCTGATAGGACTTTAATAGAAAGAAAGAAAGGAGAGAGAGAGAGAGAGAGAGAGAGAGAGAGAGAGAGAGAGAGAGAGAGGGGGGGGGGGGAGAATATTATCAATGACAAAATAAAGGAATGCGTTTGCATGTTTACAGATACAATTACAACTGCGAAAACAACTTCTCGCAGGGACCGACGGGACAAGTTTTTAGTATGTCAACTAGATAACACAACGCTAACGTCTCATTATTGCTTCAAGCGCTATGCTCCACCCATGTCCAGGGATACACATGCTACAATTCTTAGTATATTTTGTTTTATGTTTTCAACGTTCCTTTTGCTGACGAAGGGTTTGTGTCCGAAACGTTCATTGTCTATACTGTTCCCACCCGAAGCTACTGTAAATAGTCAACATGTATTAAAATTATTAAACGCACATTATATTCTCGTGGTTATTTTCCTTGGATAAGTAGTGCTATATAGGGGAAATATAAGTGGTAAGAACGCACTGTTATGATAATGATATATTGCGAGAGTGGTTCGATAATAGATGTCATTTATATGGGTTTTAGCTTTTAGAATGTAATCATTCTGAGCAGTCTCTAAACACAACTTTAACACATGGTCGCTATCAATTAAGTTACATGCTTTGTCCAATTACAATAGGTTGTCTTTTGCCAATAGAGAGTATTGGCAGATTCTATTGCTACTACTACTACTACTACTACTACTACTACTACTACTACTACTACTACTACTACTACTACTACTACTACTACAACTACTACTACTACTACTACTACTACTACTACTACTACTACTACAACAACAACTACTACTACTACTGCTGCTGCTGCTACTACTTCTCCTACCACCACTACTACTACAACTACAACTACTAATAATACTACTACTATTACTTACTATACTACTACTACTACTACTACTACTACTACTACTAGTAGTAGTAGTAGTAGTAGTAGTAGGTGTAGTAACTGTAGTAGTAATAGTGGTAGTAGTGGTACTATAGTAGTAGTAGTAGTAGTAGTAGTAGTAGTAGTAGTAGTAGTAGTAGTAGTACTAGTAGTAGTAGTAGTAGTAGTAGTAGTAGTAGTAGTAGTAGTAGTAGTAGTAGTAGTAGTAGTAGTAGTAGTAGTAGTAGTAATAGTAGTAGTAGTAGTACGCTACTTCTATGAAGATAGTGGGGGGGGGGGGGGGGGGGGGGGGAATCCTTGCGGATTGGTTAGAATGGGGCAGGGGGAAGGGTGTTTTGTGCGCTGGTCGAATCTTCTAGAAGTAAAAAAAACACTCTCGATGTGAGTGTAGTAGTAGTAGTAGTAGTACTATAGTAAGTAATGGTAGTATTATTAGTAGTAGTTGAAGTTGTAGTCGTAGTTGAAGTAGTAGTAGTAGTAGCAGTAGTAGTAGTAGTAGTAGTAGTAGTAGTAGTAGTAGTAGTATTAGTAGTAGTAGTAGTAGGAGTATAGTATGTAATAGTAGTAGTATTATTAGTAGTTGTAGTTGTAGTAGTAGTAGTGGTAGTAGTAGTAGTAGTAGTAGTAGTGTAGTAGTAGTAGTAGTAGTAGTAGTAGTAGTAGTAGTAGTAGTAGTAGTAGTAGTAGTAGTAGTAGTAGTAGTAGTGTAGTAGTATAGTAGTAGTAGTAGTAGTAGTAGTAGTAGTAGTAGTAGTAGTAGTATAGTAGTAGTAGTAGTAGTAGTAGTAGTAGTAGTAGTAGTAGTAGTAGTAGTAGTAGTAGTAATAATAGTAGTAGTAGTAGTAGTAGTAGTAGTAGTAGTAGTAGTAGTAGTAGTAGTAGTAGCAGTAGTAGTAGTAGTAGTAGTAGTAGTAGTAGTAGTAGTAGTAGTAGTAGTAGTAGTAGTAGTAGTAGTAGTAGTACGCTACTTCTATTTAGACAGGGGGGGGGGGGGGGGGAGCGGGAGGAGGGAGGAATCCTTGTGGATTGGTTAGAATGGGGCAGGGGGAAGGGTGTTTGTGCGCTGGTCGAATCTTCTAGAAGAAATAAAAACAGTCTCGATGTGAGTGGAAAGTTACTTTTGCAGTAACTAGGCGATACGATGTGACTTTCCATACTCCAGGATCAAACCTCAATTTGATGGAGTAGTCAGGACCCTTTACTCTTCCGCTTTCAAAACCATTGGTCAAAGAACGTATAAGGAATAGGTTACGTACAGATTCAGGCAGACTTAGGGGACGTAGAAGAGCGATCTTTATTGACAACCAGCAGGTATTTAGTTTAGACAATAAGATGACATCACACTGAAAACAGAAGATCAATTACACAAGACACATACTCAATGCACTGCAAGAGTGGTATTATACTCCCAATGTTTTTGACATCACACGGTTGTTTCCTATTGTCATGCACAATCAATTTCTCCAACTGCAATTCGATCCTGGAATAAGTTGTTACAAATTTCATTTGGAGAGTGTGACGTTTAACTTTTTAAAGGACTGACAAAACAAAATCGGTTCAAATAATGTAAACTTTGTTGAGCGAGTAATAAACCATTAATGTTATGTCTGAGATTATTACGCTAGAGGTGTTTTTTGCAGTTTAAAGGAATGAGAAGGAAGAAGAAGAAGAAGAAGAAGAAGAAGAAGAAGAAGAAGAAGAAGAAGAAGAAGAAGAAGAAGAAGAAGAAGAAGAAGAAGAAGGTGCAATATCGACTAAACTAGCTCACGCCTTCTACAAAGGGTCCTAAGTCGAAGGCAAAAGTTATATCACAATGCCCCAAAGCTATCCGATTCTTGTGTTTTAAAGCAATTATTGTTTTGTTTTGTTTTTCTTTAGCTGGGACATTCACATAATTATCGATTACAGATTAACCAGTTAACCGCCGTATTCTCGAAAGACACGTATTTCCAGAAAACTCGTCCTTCAAATATCAATAAATTTAAATGACCCTCATCTTGGCATAACTCGAAAACCTGGACCTTCGCGTTTTCTTGTCAAATTTTTAAATACGTGTTATTCCAGAGTACGGTTAATATGAGTTTCAGAAGTAATTACAATAGTATGACAGGCCTTGCCTTTCTTATTGTTTATAATTGGCGAGTTGTATACATAATTTCAGTTATACAAGCTTTACTTCATAATATATCGACCCCTAGGAAGATTTCTAAAACACAAGATCTCCAAAGAGTCTCGCGTTTATGAATATCTGATAAGCTGGCCATTGTAATCTATCGATTACGATTGATCGTATTTCAAATTTTCTGACAAGGTCTTTTGTTAACATACAATAGAAGAGCCCTGTCCCAATTGAATTTCAATTTAGTTTGCTTCAATTAATGAAATACACATTTCGACTTATTATTTTGTTACACACTTAATATCATCAACTTGGAAAATATGTGATTGATATTTGTTTAACGAAAGCTGTCATGTTATAACAATCACCATCAACATCACCAAACTCTGGCTATTAAACTGAAGAGATAAGAAATCATGAGTAACTCACACGACTGGATAATCAGTTGATTAAAATTAAAGACAGAAGGAGGAGGAGAGGAGATGAGAGAATGAGGAAAAGGAAGAGGAGGAGGAGACGGAAAAGAGGAGGAGGAGAAAAAGAAGAAGAAGAAGAAGAAGAAGAAGAAGAAGAAGAAGAAGAAGAAGAAGAAGAAGAAGAAGGAGACAGGGGTAGTCATAGAATAGAGATATGGGTGAAAATGATGTTCTTTTTATATAAATAATTTATCGATTGTTATTATTTATTTAACCTCTGCTGTTCACATTAGCTGCAACACCTATTAAAATGTTTTAAATTAGTTTGTGAAAAAAATAGATCGTATCTTTTTGTCTTAACTGGCGGTAAGA
>NC_088360.1:53498305-53510805 GCF_034508935.2 Berghia stephanieae | reverse complement strand
ATCGTCATTTGACTTACCAATATGATTATAATCATTATGTCCGAGCAGATTTTATAAATATTCATTTGGAGTCAACAGGTGATAGAAGAATACTTAGTTTTAAAAGCTTTGCAGTTTAATGGTATATCATGATCAACTTGTAAAAAAAAAAATTGTATAATCTTATATAAGCTAATAATTCTCTGCTCGTTGGTAAAAATTCAACCTGAGTTTCACGGACGTATTTTGAATCTATGCCTTTAAAAAAATATATTAGATAATAATTGCATTCTGCTTTGAACGTCGACGATTCAGTGTACCTGACCAATCTGCGTGCCGACTGCAGAGTTATATAAAGACTGCCGTTTCTTCTTAATGTAAACACACACAAGAAAACAAAAAGGAATTCATAGATAAGATAAGACAAACCGGTTTGGCATATTATTACGTTGTAGTTGTTATGGAATTGTCATGAATGATTTAAGATAAAAACACGCTCTACAAACGTAAATGATACACTGACATTCTTGGAAAATAATCACTTTTCCAAAAATAACAAACAAACGGATATTCTATTTTCTATGTTGTAAATATGAAGTAATTGAAGATGATTATATACCCATCTATAAGTGTATGGATATACATAGTGTCAGGAACGCTAGCAACAACCCCTAGAGAATGGGGCCCGATAATGGCAGCGATCCAGCCCCCCGATGTCCGGAGGGAGACGATGACGGTAAACTGGCTGAGTAAGATCAAAGAGAGAGGGAATGGGGATACCCCTCTCACGCGCATAATGGACGGTGCCCCCGTTTCGAGCCGAAATAAGTCCAGGCAACCCTTGTACGCAGAATCCCTGACTACGGACAGAGCTGCACATACGAGATGGAAGTCGGTTTGGACGAATTCAATCCCTCGTTGGGGCGGGGACCTACACTCCTCTAAGCTTGGTGAGAAGTTGCCAGGCTTTGATACCAGTAAGAGGAGACACTGGGTAGCTGCGAATCGGCTTCGGTCGAGGAGCTGCCTAACGGCAAGTGCGTTACAGCGATGGGGTCTAACTTCCTGTCCAATATGTCCACGCTGGCAAGAACCCGAGACGGCAGAGCATCTAGTCGAAAGGTGTGTTGTGACGATGCTACCCGGCGGGTTCGCGACGGTGCACGAATGCGAACCGGACTTTGCTGATTGGGTCGATCGTCATAACATAATAGTGTGAACCATAAGAGGCTGCTGCCGTAGCTCAATTTGTGGCACTGCACTGCGGCTGGCGCTTGGGTTATTCCGGTCTTCCCTTGGAATGGACCCTAGAGACAAATTCCCCCTATGGGATGAATATAGGGGATTTAATTTATTTAATTAATATATATTTAATGCATAATATCATTATTCCTTTTCGTTACATTTTATTTACTGTACGCTGACAAAGACATGACTTACACTAAGTTATTACGACGATCCCGCCCCATTTGTCCAATTGTTTCTAAGACTTTACAGAATGAAAAGTTTCAGATCAAAATGAGAAAAAATACTCATTCCTGTTTCTCTATACAGCAGAAAGAATGTGTTGGCCCGGCTAAAGCTTATTCTAGATAAAGACCAGAGACTAATACTGCTTTACTCAACAAACAAAAACAAAAAAAAAAACAAAAAAAAAAACAAAACAAAAAAAAACCCACACATTTTAACCTTTTTAACCAGACAACTCATCCTTCAAATATCGATCGATTAAAATGACCCTCTTTTTGTCAAAGACTCAAAAATCTGCCGCTATCGGCGAAGTCCCGGGTTTGAGAATTTTGCTAAGACGAGAGTCATTTAAATCGATCTATATTTGAAAGACGAGTTTTCTGGCCATTTTTTAAAAATTGTGTTTTTTTCCAGGATACGGCAGAAATCTGGTACTTGAAAAATCTGGCCATTTTTTCTAATGTGGTTATCTCGAATAAGGCAGAATAAATTTCAATATCGTTTTGTTTTTAGGAATTAAATTGTGTGCTTCCATTACAATAACGGATAAGCTTCACATTTTACCTTATTTATTTTTCTTCTCACGCGGAAAAATAATATACTGAATTCTATTTTCAATTCAGTAGTATATTTATCTGTGTTCTATGCAAGAATAAATGTGTCCAATAGTGAGATATAAAAAAAATTCAACCAGACCATGAAAAGAAATGGACATTTCTTATTTATACCTAAAGCTATGATTGTGTGAATAGGGAAAGCAAACTAAACTGGTAGGCCTCGGCATACGCTTATGCTACAACAGGAATTCCACCAGATGAAAAGGTCAAGGATATTTTGTTATTTTCATTTGAAATATTTCCTTTTTATTGTGTGTTTATTCCATATTCAAAAGCCAGTGGGTACAATGTATTGACCAATGGCCTTCTCCTGAATAAAATTCAATTCTGTTGTCATGCATGAATAAATAAGTTATAGTGCCACAATAATATTATGATCAACACAAATAACTAGTTCTATTCAAATGCTGTTGACAAAAGTTTTTCTTTCAAATGTTTTTCGATAAGCTTGATTGAACGGAGACTGTAGAAGGAAATATAATGAGAAGAATATATTTCATTTTTATAATGTTTTTTAGACCTTTGGCCTTTCAAGCACCCCGGTCTGGTTGACGTCTCAAACGTATATAATTCTCAACTACTGGCTATTTAAAGTCGGTTTTTATTTTATCGCTTGTCACCTTTATATCTATCCCTCTGTCTATACGTTTCTCTCTCTCTCTCTCTCTCTCTCTCTCTCTCTCTCTCTCTCTCTCTCTTTCTCTCTCTCTCTCTCTCTCTCTCTCTCTCTCTCTCTCTGTGTGTGTGTGTGTGTGTGTGTGTGTGTTTTGTGTTTGTATTTTCTTTTTTATCTAAACATAAATGAAAGTATCGTAACGTTTTTTGCTCTCGATCGATTTTTACATCATTGGTTTTACGTAAGTTCTATTGTGTATACAACCACGATTTTTACTCTTCCAATACACATCAAAATAGATTTACTAACATGTTGACAGAATTCTGTTGCGTTGCAAAGAAGTAGGTTCGGTATTTCATAACGGTGTTGACCTACTGACAGTGTTGGCCCTTTATGGTTTTGTTTTCTTATAAATAAATAGTCACGACTTCCAAATTGAACCACTGAGACGTCGTTGAGAACTAAATTGCCGTTGATGATAGTTAATCATATCTTTTAAACAAGCAGCATTGTTCGCCTAAAAATGCTTTTGTTAATGATATTATGCTTGTATGTTTTCGGGATCTCAGTTGTACACCAGTGGCTTCTGATACGATTGTATCTTTATTACGTTTTTGTGACATCTTATTGCGTAGTGATGTTGCAAATGTTCAGTATAAAGAACCATGTTTTCCCTTCTTTTAATTCAATCAATGATCTTTCAACCTAGAAATTAATAAAGTAAATTTTATTCATTTTTGTTTCTTTCATGGTCGGAACTAGGAATATGTTTTATTTTCATTCAGAAATATAAAGTAAAATCATCAAGGTGTCAGTCAAGGTGTCACGACCGAAAATGAGCGAGGGGGTGAATCTTTTTTATTTGATTTCATTTACTTTTTCGATAAAATACATCGAATACAGAACCGATGTTCAAAATCAAAAACGCCCGGCAATAATGGATAGCTTTGTGTTTTCGGGCAATGTTGCCTTAACAATTTTAATTTTAATTGTTTATTTGTTCTCAGCATTAGTTAGTTGTATGATAATGTTTAACTTATCCAGCTCTATATGTATATCATGCCTGATATATAAAGCTCTAAGTGTTAACCGATGGATAGTTTTAATTATAGGACTCTGGTGATTATGCCTTAATGATCATTGACGTACATCGGTCATTTCTGGTTTTGAACTTGTCATTCCCATGAAATATTCATAAAATGCTTGAAGGATCGCGGAGACTGATAATAGATATTCGTCCAATTGGTATCGATTATTCCCCATAGCCACACACAGCGAATCGACCCGAAACAACATAGCATAATTGAAGACCAATGACCCCATGCCCACAACAGCAAAGGGGACTAGTCAAAACAAATTATATGGATTTACAAATGAGTGTTCCACTAAATATAGACTTGAAGGGTTAATATAAAAAAGCCAGCAAAATCAATAGACCCTTAGAGAATCGAAGATGTAGATTAGTTCACTTTGCAAACAAAAAGAATAATATGCATTTTATAAATCCTATTTCATTTACGCTATAATCTTTAAAACAAATCTTCCCAAAACCATAACCAGCGGTGTGAACCTTTCACATTGGACAGTTTTGCCTATAACTTACTGCACACAAACATGTATACACACATGCGCACAAACACATATTACACGTAAACGATACAAGTATGCATGCATCCACAAAATGCCTATCAAAAACAAACCTTTGAATGATTTTAAAGTGATGCTTAACACAATATTATAGTATAGACTTTTAAAATTCTAATCCATTTTACAATTTGTCAAACCTGACACTGTTACATTTACCACATTTTCAATAAATCAGATTTTGCAGATGCCATGGCTCCGAAGAATCAATTTGATTTCTCTCCATGTAGACAAAAACAATTATCCTTCAAATTGTTTATAACTTTGTCATGCATTGGTTTATGATTTACAGGGTTAGAGCATTTAATATTATTATGTATGTACGGCTTTGGCACTAGAATTCTCACAATTATTATGTCCACTTGTTATAGACTCGTTGAGGTGCCACGATGTTGAAGCATTGCTAGGCAAAACAGAGAAAACAAATACAAACAAAATAAAAAACAACACCATTTGGGCTGAGTTTTTTATAGCATTTTCTCTCTGCGTTATCTGGAACTACTTTATACACACATTTCGTTCAGATCGCTATCTTACAACAGTGCCTGCTCCCAAAATTGTCACTGCACAATACAATGTCGCGTCCTCGCAAATGTCTCAACTGACATCCAATCACCATACACAGGTCGTTACCAGACCGGTAACAGCATCTGTTGAAAATAAAATGTAATATATCTTGCTACACGCATTATGACTTGTCCCTTGTTAGGACTCCTTGTAAAGC
The DNA here is from genome assembly GCF_034508935.2 of Berghia stephanieae. Taxonomy (NCBI): domain Eukaryota; kingdom Metazoa; phylum Mollusca; class Gastropoda; order Nudibranchia; family Aeolidiidae; genus Berghia; species Berghia stephanieae. The sequence continues at coordinate 53,505,755 of NC_088360.1, read as the reverse complement.
TCCTTTTTCTGAAAGCTCTTTACATAATTTTGTGGCGTTTGAGCTATACAAAAGTTCACATTTTAATAAATAGAACCGCCTTTAAAAAGAAGGAAATCCATCGTTATTGGGGCATTTCCAGATCAATTCTTTCTCAACTAAATACGTAAATACAATTAGGGTAAAATAAAATATTAATGGTAATCATTAAACTAGCGCTCAACAGACTCATTAACCAATGTTCCCATCTACTGTAACACCCTATCCTTTTCCTTTACAGATGTCAAGAAAAAGCGACGACACGAACAGCAATGGAATCAACGATTTCAATACGGGATCATATACCATTTACAATGGAAATTCAATGTTTGATCGAGCTTTTAGAAATCGATCTGGTGGAGGCCAGTACCCGTGGCAAGATTCCAGCTTTCATGGAAAAGGATTATCAAATTCAAATTACATACCAAATCAAAATTACATGAAAGTAAATGTCCTCTACGTTATCATCATTTAACATCATCATCATCATCATCATCATCATCATCATCATCATCATCATCATCATCATCATCATCATCATCATCATCATCATCATCATCATCTTTTTCTTCTTTTTCTTCTTCTTCTTCTTCTTCTTCTTCTTCTTCTTCTTCTTCTTCTTCTTCTCTTCTTCTTCTTCTTCTTCTTCTTTTTTTTTTTTTTTTTTTTTTTTTCTTCTTCTCTTCTTCTTTTCTTCTTTTTTCTTTCTTCTTCTCTTCTTCTTCTCTCTTCTTCTTCTTCTTCTTCTTCTTCTTCTTCTTCTTCTTCTTCTTCTTCTTCTTCTTCTTCTTCTTCTTCTTCTTTCTTCTTCTTCTTCTTCTCTTCTTCTTCTTCTTTCTTCTTCTTCTTCTTCTTTTCTTCTTCTTCTTCTTCTTCTTCTTCTTCTTCTTCTTTCTTCTTCTTCTTCTTCTTCTTCTTCTTCTTCTTCTTCTTCTTCTTCTTCTTCTTCTTCTTCTTCTTCTTCTTCTTCTTCTTCTAATCCTCATTTTTCTTTGTTTCTTTTTTCATTGCTAATTTCATTAATGCGGAGAAACCGCAGCTCTTACTTCTAGCAGTGAATCGTCCCTGAAGTGACAAAACAGCAAAAAGCTCGTCTTAGAATAACCCGTATGTTCTCGCATTGAATAAGAGCATTAAACATACTTTACACTACATCACTCAGGTGTGAAAGAATACTTTAATATAGGCACGACTGAACTTGTAACTTTGCTAAAACGTACATTGTATGACATAGGAATTGGGTTCTATATCGGAGAATAAATGTAGTAGTATGAACCACATTCAGCATGGCTAATCCTAGAAAATGCGTTTTAAAAAATCATAATCATTTACATATTTTAAACGTATACTTAACAGACTTTGTAATTATGTTTTAGAGCATGGCATTTGAAATAAATTGATAATACAACTCGACAATGGTCACAATGTCCACCTGCCAATACAGTGGCGTCAAAGCAGCTAAGTTTGAGACAGTGCAATATTGCTCTGGCAACTACAAAAGAAGTGTATGTCTCTGTATGTGGCCATTAAACTGTTTATATCATCCCTGTATGATTTCTCGCTAAAACTTACTTACTTTTTCCTGCCTTACTCTAATAATAATAATAATAATAATAATAATAATAATAATAATAATAATAATAATAATAATAATAATAATAATAATAATAAAGACAATAGTGAAAGAAATAATAATGTTGTTTAGGCCATACAATTTTACTTTTGCTCAAATTCGTAAACCCAAGACTTAGTTAGTCTTCAGATTAAAAACTTTTTGAAGAGTTTGAGTCACTTTAATATCAAAATTAAAAATTCTACAGCTAAAATAAAATATAATTGATTTGTCAGAGTACGGTAGTAACAGTGACCTGTTTGGCCTCTTGTGAAAGTAGCCTTGGTCCATGACCGAATGGGCTATCATGTGTGAAATCCTATATTTTATGGCCAGACGTTCCATATATAAGAAATTGTGCTTAAAACTTCTCACTCATATCAGGTGCAAATGAATACATTGGAACAGATAAATTATTGCCGTGATTTGAAAAAAAAACACGTACCTAAATGTTTGGCCAGAAAACTCGTCCTTCAAATATCGAACGATTCAAATGACCGTCATCTTAGTAAAGAAAATCTCAGAGGAATAGGTATGAAATATATTATTACTAAGATGACGGTCATTTTAATCGATCAATAATTGAAAGACGAGTTTTCTGGGCAAAAGTTTTATTGCGTTTATTTCCCCCAAAGTAAGACAATAAATATTGTGATATCTAGCAAGCGGCGAATACGGTATTAATAGAAAGGATGTTCCGTTCGGCTGCTAGAAGAATGGTTATTACACAAGGAAGTCCGTTGGTAAATATATTACATGTATAAGTAAGCTTTATCAATTTATATATCTAGAATTTTGTATCTTAATCAGGTCTAACCGCCTCGATACGTTATCATGTTGGGGTGAACAAGACACTGGAAATCGACTTTAAGGCCAAAATAATGGGGTTATATTTTAATTTATCCACAATATCGAGAAGAATGACTGTAGGTCCTAACACAATAGATGTCTCAAATTTCTCAAGCCAAGCAGTTTTTGTGTATAATACCATTTTTGGACTTTTATCCACTCTTGCTTAAAACAGAAATGAGGATAAGGATCAAATGTGATACCGCGCCAAATTGCATGTGGCTAGATCAACAGTATCCCAAATTATCAGACTTAATTTGCATGCACATTTAAAAGTTACGCGCTTTAACCACTTGTCTTAATTTTTCTATAGCTCGATTGGACAAAAACTTAATATGAAATCTCCTTTCATAGATATCTCGCTTTGTTTCCTCTAAGTGATACCAGGCTGCTAAAAACTATGGACTGTAAAAGGTAACAAAACAAAAATGAATATAACAGCTACAAAAAAAGAACACAATAACCAAACACAGATCTTTTCGGGCTCAGAACACTTCTTCAGCCAACAACAAAAACAATTTAGACATCAATACATTTTTCTAAAAACCATATAGACGGCAGCAAACTATTTCACACGTCCATTCGGTAATTAATAAGATACTTGTTTATTACTTTTTATTTCCTCCAGGAAACCAAATCAAAGAGCCACGATTTCGATTCCACTGAAAAATCCCCAACCAAAAATGACAGCCAAATGAAGAGTGATAAGAACATCATGGACCTGTTGTCTGGATACGCCGAGAAATGCTCTCTCAACGGTATCATCTTCATCAAGACCTCGAAGTACCTAGTGGTAAAGGGCATTTGGACCTTCCTGCTTTTGATTGCTTTAGTTGGCATGGTCATTCATCTTTACATGTAAGATAATGAAGATCAAAGAGTGTATTGATCGTTTTAATTCAGAGATAGATACCCTTATGTTCAGGTTTTATATAATATTGTATCATTGATGATAACGTGAAAGTACAATAGATAAGTCCAAAATTGTTTTTTGGAAATAATCTTTGATCTCAAAGATGAGTTTCCTATATCATGGTTGTTAAAGTTGTAAACTGCTTACTGCCCTTTTGATGGGACGCTAGTCTATTGCAAAGTTCCAGGGTTGAGATGTGTTTTATTAGGATGAGGATCTTTTTAATAGATCGATATTTGAAGGAGGAGTTTTCTGACCCAGGAGTTTAAAAACGTGTTTTTTTTCAGAGTTTGGCAGTAAATATTGTGAAGTCTAGCATGAAGTGAATTCTGCATTAATAGAAACGTACACTCCGGCAGATTACAAAGACACAGCTACCCAATCACTGCTGGGTGGACAAGGGGATGAGATCCAAAAAAATCTCGACTAAATCCGGGATCGATCTTGGTTTCTTTGCGTGTGAAGCGAGTGCTTTACCAACTGAACTATCACGTGCAGTGTTACAATTCGATTCTTGGCTTTGATTTACTTTTTTTAAAAATTATACTTGATTAACTTAAAATAATTTCAATATTTATTCATTTTCGTAGTCATCTAGGATTGCTCTAGATACATTTCGTAACATGATTCAATTCAATCTTATGGCTGATTGTTTTCAAAGCTAATATCATGCACATCTTTTTGAATACAATAAAACGTCAGATTTTATGTAACAAATTAAATTCTTTTGTAACGGCCTTATTTTAACATTTTACTTTTTGCATTTTCCTCAGGCTTGCCACCACATACTATTCCTATGAAAAGCAATCGAAAGTTGATTTAAAATTCGAAAATTTAAAATTTCCTGCTGTGACATTTTGCAATGTAAACGCTATGAAGCTATCTGAAGCTTCGAGGGCATCTGAACAACTTCAAGAACTTATCTTCGACGTAAGATCTAAAGTCATTCATTTTTCTGACTTTTTTCCCTATTTCCTTTTTTGTCCCTTCAAAGATTCATTTATTTATTTATTTAATTATGTATCTATAATTTCCGATAACCTATTCTATTATTTCTTTGTATGCTTGGTAACCTCTTAACCTTAATCCAGGTGCAGGGCTGTCAAATAGAACATTTATATAGTGCATTTCTACGGATTTACCATGCTCAATGCGTCTCACAATGTTTTATCGAATAGTTTTGTCACTTTATGCGATGCCAATAGGCTTCAACAGTCATGACATCACTTCCCTTGTAATGACGTATAGTAACTTAGTAACTGGCTAAACTATCGGAACAATGGCGTTCCCACTTATGAAATACTTCTCAGACGAGCAAAAAATTGTATCCAGAGGAGAAAAAAACATGATAAATCTGATCATGTTTTGACCTTCATACATTCTAATCACGTGAATGTGAAAAAGTTCTAGCCAGCATGAAGAATAAAAAGTACCGATGTTCTTTGTTTAGAACCAAGCTGCTCGCTGCTAGACGGACCTGCCATCAGGCTATTGAATCCTGTTGTATACTAGTATAGGTATCCGACGATGCCCTTTCTATAAACATTAGCAACTTTCTCAATTTAATACAGTACTCTGGAGTCTAACTAGCCGAATTCCAGCACACTCTGCCATACGACTCGCTTGAGCTGGGTGACCGAATGTATTGGTTACTTCCCACGATTTCCGCAGGCTCGGACTCTACCACGCTTTTATAATTCTCATGAGTGTACAAGTTCCAACCAGTACTGTACTGTTAGATCGTGTCATTAGCAATGGATGGATTCAACAGTGTTCATTAATGTCAGCGTAGGTGGTGTCAATATTTAGGGTTGAATTACGTTTGATGGTTTTTATGGAGACTAAAAATTATCTGAACAAGTGTATTCAATTCTGTTTTTTAAAATGATGCCTTTTGCGCCACGATATCATAAGATATCGTCGCCTAGGCATTCCACGAAGGAATATAGATAACTCATCAAACAAGATATCTGATGTCAACAGGAATCACCCATGTCCAAGTGAGCAAATTGGGGGTTAATAATCTTGCTCAAGGAAAAAAAAAACGAAACTGCCTGAAGCGGGGCTCGAACCCGGGTCATACGGATCACAGTGCAATGCCTTAACCACTCGGCCACTTCGCCCCCTGTTAAAGTTTGGATATAAATAATTAAACTGACTTACTCAATTGACTGACCTTCGATTTCACTAAGATTCAGAATCTCGCACATCCTTCAAGAATAACTCATAAATCTTCTCTCAATAGTTCTGTAAAACTTCTTTTTTACGATCCACTGTTGACAGATATTTCTCTTTGCCTCAGAAAAATGGGATATATATATACATACATATATATATATATATATATATATATATATATATATATATATTATATGAATGTGTGTGTGTTGATGTGAGTGTGAGTTAATTGGTAATGTGAATGTATGTAAACAATGCCAAAGATAATTAAGTTTGGCTCAAATTTAATGTCTTCAACATTCAGCAAAGTCAAACTTTACGCTTTAAAGTTACATGTCAATAGAAATCGTAGTCCATTTAATTCATCTGCGTTGACATTCTAATATTGGATCTTCACCGATATATTATTAATTATGATTAATCCGCTCCTTACCGACTACAGGAAAATCGTTTCGATACAACCATTTTCTACATTCATATTTTTTATCGTACGCGTACATCACAAACTTTTATTCTGTTGGGTCATATATATGAACTTAGAGATGTATTTACAGCTTGTTTTCCTGAACAAAAGTAATAATGTATATCATGTGGTTATTCATTTCAAGATTAAGTTATCAACTTTTATGTTTGAGCTTGGCATTTTGGAGGAAATCCGGAAAATGGCCAGTCAAAAATACTTATTGATCTTCTTCTTCTTCTTCTTCTTCTTCTTCTTCTTCTTCTTCTTCTTCTTCTTCTTCTTCTTCTTCTTCTTCTTCTTCTTCTTCCTCTTCTTCTTCTTCTTCCTTTTAAGTCTGTAACTTCAAAGTTTGAAGATTCCACAGACCACAGTATTTTACTTTCATTGGAGATGTCTAAATCTCGATGGTATGAACGAGTACAAGTGGACATCCACTCTTGAGTGGGGAACCATCAACTTGGATGACTTCCGCTTATTTGGTTGATTATCACCTAGGGGTAATTGTACTTGACCGTTTAGGTCTTTGTAAAATATTGTTACTTTTTCACACTTTCTTCTCTGTTGTAATGGTACGAGATTAATATCAATTTCATGCTTTTTATCTTTGTTGTTTTAATTTATAAATGTCACTGTTCTGTTTTGTATTTGATCGATTTCTTGGATTTCTGATTCGTGGTGAGAGTCCCAGACAGAGCTATTACATATAATATTAGTGTTGGTCTAACAAAGGATTTGTAGCATTTTAACTGTATTTCTCTCTTGCTGTCGTATAAGTTTCTTCTACTATTATCTATCCTCAGGTCAATCCTACTCAAATGGAAAATATGGTGGACGAATGGGAGCCCTCATATCAAGAAGAAACATACCATTTCGATGAGAGTGGGGACTACATGGGGTCGGGATCGGACTGGTGGTCGAGCGCTTCGGACTGGGACAATTCGGGCTGGGATGACTCGGGCTCGGGAGCTTCTGGGTCGGGTACCGGCACGGGTTCCGGTTCGAGTTCTGGATCGGGCTCCGGTTGGACTAGGAAAAAGAGGTCGACGGCGGACAGTTCAGAAAAATCGTAAGTTTTTAATAAAAGTATTTAGATTAAATATGGCCCACCGCCTCCATCTGGTATTATGTCGGCTGTGAACAAGTGAACTATAATTTACCCAGTTAATTGTCGTACTCTAGAAAGACATGGATTAAAAATACGGCCAGAAAACTCGTCCGTCAAATATCGATCGATTCGAATGACCATCATCTTGGCAAAAATCGTAATTCTGGGACCTCGTAGTGACCCCCAGAAATTGCTATTTTAGTTTTGACTCTTAAATGCAATGACTATTTTCTATTAAGTAAAACACAAAAATTAATTAAGTCTTATCTATTTGACTATAGTTTTAATTTACAGTATCAAACTCATCCCGAG
>NC_088360.1:53490805-53493305 GCF_034508935.2 Berghia stephanieae | reverse complement strand
CCTGTGAGACTTCTTTTCTTACTCATTCGTAAAGTGGTTATTAAAACATAGTTTCGCATCTGTATTGTTCAAATGATATTTTTTTGAAAAATAAATAGTCTTTGCTTTTATAATGATTTTGTTGGAAAACATTAGATTGCAAAATTTAATTCTAACAATAACAATGACTAGTCGAAACTAAACAGTGATGTACTGAAACCCGAGAATTAATACAATCCTGAGTAAAATTGGTGACACTATCGACATTGTAATACAATAGATTATAACTACAATTTTTTTTTAAAATGTCCTGTCGATGGTTTTTCTTGTATGTAATCTCATGGCTGAAAAGGTTTATGATAATAATTGAATTAATAACTTTTATCGGGATAGAAATGCAATATAAATCAAGAATTAGATTTTAAAACTTTGAAAAATCGAAACTTTTTAAAATAGAGTTCCGGCTGATCATTCATATATATATATATATATATATATATATATATATATATATATATATATAATAGTAAAATATATCTTCATTGTCCAAAATAATAGAAAATCTTTAGTGGTATACATTACTTGAACAAATATAATAAACATAAATAGCAAGTCTGGATCTTATAATAATATAATTTACTTCACAAGACATACACAAATCTTGTACAACTTAATACTACGAGTATATATATATATATATATATATACGTAATAATATAGTTCGAATATCCTTTAAAATGTTTTTCTCAGCAATTTTTCACTGGTTGCTAGTTCTACAATGGGGAATTGTTACACCATACAGTACGACAAGTTTATGGCCAGAAAGAGCGGGCCAAGAGAAGGTATGGGATATGAAGCTATTGCATTTTGTGTATTCTGGATATATAGATAAAACTTAGAATTGTATACTTTTTATACAAACCTTTGCATTTAAAATGAGCTTAAATTGAGCTTTTACATAGCGCAATATCCGCTAAAAGTACTCAAAGCGCTTTACAAGTGGTCCATGGCCGACAGCAACATTTAACATGTAGGACGGGACATGACACATTTAAGGCGATATTACAATTTTTTTTTCGGCCATGAACTCTTATACACCTGAGTACGGTGAGAGAATGTGAATAAAGAGCCTTTTCCAAGGACTCAACTATGCGTCGAGCGAGGCTCGAACCCAGGATCTACCGATCCGAAAGCGAGTGTCATACCACTAGACCACATTAGCCGTATATTTAGGGATGTAGACAAACCTTGCCAGCTCGTGGAAAGTTGGAGAGAGTTTATTGCCAACTGACATTTTTCGGAGCGATTGTTTTGTCCATAATAATAGACAAATAATCAAACATTAAGCTATCACTATACGTGCACGATAGGAATATTTTTAAAAAAGTGGAATGGACCTCATTAATTTGCAGCACATTGACAAAACACTATTTTCAATTTGGCCAGAAAAATTCTACTACCTCATTCATCGACACGTTAATACTAACGACCAAAAGTAAAAAAGTCTCAAGTTACATTTTTCTGTTAGTATATAAAGAAAATAAGAAAAAGAAGAAACTTCTGATCATAAAATTACATTTGAAGTTGGTAATTGGGCCACGATGCTAGTCTATTCAAAATCGTTTTCTATTTCGATGGTCAGTTCTGAAGTGGGGTTTTCACCAATCCACTGATCAAACCTCTGATGTTTACGTCAGAGATATGCGCATTAGTTTTTATGAGGATCATAACTCTTCAGAGTATTGATCAACGTGTTTTGAATAGGAAGTAGGATGTCCAGCTATTCGCACTCCTCTGATCTAAATAATTAACTCCCTGCCTAGAACTAAATCGCTTTTGACGTTGTTATTATTATTATTATTATTATTATTATTATTATTATTATTATTATTATTATTATTATTATTATTATTATTATTATTATTATTTTGTTGTCTTCAGGTCTCACATTGATGTTGAATCTGGAGATCGATGAATACGTGCCAGGCATCACCAATTCTAAAGGAGTCAAGTTGGTCGTCCATGAACCAGGGACAATTCCTTTTCCAGATGATGAAGGCATGGCTATCGCAGCCGGTATGGAAACCAGCATTGGACTCAGGAGGGTGTGTAGCTACGTTCACATATTTGAAGGCCTGATAACAGAACATAATTATGACCAAGAAGAATCCTAACCGGCGTCCAGACAAGGTTCTTCCTTCTCCTGGACCCACACCTCCAACTCAATTTGAGGTGTAACCATACGCTACTACTACTATTATGAGCTTGGTTTAACATAGTTGTAGTAAATATTATTACGTTGCGTTGGTTTGAGAGTATGTCCATTACCACAATGAGTCCATAACAATTTGGGTAATCCGACCTGCGAGGATTTACACATCGATATGTAGTAAATATTACAATAAAGTGAGATTTTTTAAAAAGGATTCGATAAGGAAGAATATATCTAATGATAATGATGATCACAATATTATCAGGGACTTATATATAATTTATTCCCGTTAATTCAAAAGAATTGAAA
>NC_088360.1:53458305-53485805 GCF_034508935.2 Berghia stephanieae | reverse complement strand
TCATTTTCTTTTAAATTATTTATTTAAACCATCTGCGCAATGTGGTTTAACAGAGGAAATTGTCAGTATTACGTTAAGTATGTCTCTTAACATTCATGAGGTAAAGAATTTGAATATTTTTCGGGGCAATACCGATTTATTTCAAGCCTCTAATTCTCTAAATAGACACTTTAATATTTTAGGTAAGAAAAGAACAAATTGGGGAGAAGACACTGGTATGAGATAAAGATCTGAAAAAGTATGTAACAGTGTGAGACAGAACAAGAAAAGAAAAATACAGAAAAAAATCCCAAAAATCAACCTTCTTTGACAGGGAATCAAACATCCCTAATAACAAGGCCAAGTGTTTATTCATCCTAGTTCTCAGACTGTAGAAGTGTAAATCATACTTGATGAATCCGAACATCTTTTCTGTTATGAGAAACGTAAACAAGATATCGACGATTTTTGTTGGTAATTCATTTATGTCGTAAAATCCAAATCAGCTCAAATGATAGTACGTACAGTTGACTTCGTAATATATAATCCATTGTCTCAGAGGTAATAGGTCGAACTGAACTTGACATCTAAAACTAAATTATCTATAGTCAAAGGAAATAGAATTTTGTCATAGTATATGTAAAAGTAAGTAAAGATTATTTCTTTCTTGTATCGGTTATTTGTTAAACCCAGATTTCATTACGTTGAACTGAAATAATTTCTTTAGCATTAATTTCATCACGACATTATACCATAACATTATTGAGGTTGTATATATTATTTAAAAATGCTATCAACTTTGATAGTTGAATTATGAACCATCTTATCAGCAAATATTAAAAATTAGCACAGGGGCAGCGTGGCTCAACGGTACGGTCTTTGCTTCGTACCCGAAAGGTACAGAGTTTAATCACTCACCGCTTCGCTGTGTGGCCTTGAGCAAGTCACCTCGCCCTAGCTCACTTTGCGGCGCTGCTCTGCGGCTGACGCATGGGCTATTCCAGTCTTCCCTTGGAATAGAGACTAAAGACAAATTTACCCTTGGGGATGATTAAAGGGAATTTTATTATTATTATTTTTTTTATCACAATTCCACTGATTTCGTGGCAAAAACAGTTAACAAAACGAATGGCATTGTACCATGATCCCGCATCATATTATGATTTTATATCTAATTTATTTAACCATTTGTACCCTTCCTCAGGAATTTCAGTTCATATCGGACATCGGCGGAACAGTTGGACTTTATGTGGGAATATCGGCTTTGAGCGCCTTTGAAATCCTCCACTTGTTCATCTCAATTATCCGACATCTGTTTTTCCGATGGAGAAATAGTAACTAATCGATCTTTGTGACCAATCTGCCACGAACACGATATTTCAGGGGCAAGAATATTTCAGCAGAAGAATACTTATTTTTCATGAATTTTAAACTGCTTAAACTTTCATGAAGGACGGCGATCACCCCCTTCTCTAATATATTCAGTTCTCCACGAGGAGTCGTGGTATTTCATCTATAAAAAACGAAGACAACACGTCACCTCAACCCATTTTTGCCACATGGTGTTCGAATTTTTTAACGCGCAACTGTGATTTTAAATAAATACTATTAGTTTTTAAAATATACACTTGCAGGTTCGGACGAGAGGCCAGAAGAATAACAATCTATCTCAATTTATAAAATTAATATATAAAGTGTCGCTATTAATTCTTAATTTTATGTTTATACATTTTTATGCTTTTACATATAAATTCAGCTCGGGGTCACAGGGGCAACATATTTCACTTTGTAAAATGTAATATATATATATATATATATATATATATAATATATATATATTATATATATATATATACGTTGTCGCCATGTATTCTTAACGTTATATTTATACATTTTTATGCATGCCAGGTCAAGAAACGAATTTCCATTTTTGGATGAATAAAGTATTTTTGTATTATGTATTATGTTGATTAACCTGAGGATAATATGTGTCTGCGCAATACCAACAATTTGCTTGATTGATGTTGATCTCGTAAATCACAATGATAAATGTTCAATGCGACATATTTCTATATCAGTATGAATAAAGCTGACGACACTCGGCTCATTGTCATTGCTTTTAGACAGCCAGTTGGATGATTGGTTTTTATTAAATTATCTGTAATAGAACAAAAACTTCAATGGTTTATGTGATGGTACGATTGATTTACATGGCGGGCAAAAATGGTGATGATTTTACTTAACTCGATAACTCCATACACTATTTCATTTCGGAAAAAATATCTAACCGTTGACCAACCTTACTTACCAGGTTCTATTCTCCTTCCAGAGCTTAGATGAAATAGCTCTTCAATTTTGAGGTCAATAGGGAGCAATAGTGTAACATCAAAATACTGATTCGAATCTCATTGGAAGTATGAAACCAGTCTTCCAGAGTACTGAATACATGCATTGTGCAACTAATCTTTTGGTTTCATAGTGATAACATTTAATTTTAATTTATTTTTTGTCTAAATAAATGCTGGTGGTCAATAAAGATCACATCCATCCTCGCTCTTTCACGCTCTGCAATTATAAGAAGCTGCCTTTACCTCCTGCTACTAAAATAGTTATGCCACTTTATGGTTCAATATATGACCTATTCATTGTTGGTCCTCCCTGGGACATGTTATACACTTCTAAGGAGTTTGGAACCGGAACAGATGAAGGTAATACGTTGTAAGTTCTGCGTCCCATTGAAGTCTAATGGGGCAGTGTGGCTTAGCTGTTCGGTCTTTGCTTCATACCCGAAATGTACAGAGTTCGATCACCCGCTACTGGGCTTTGTGGCCTTGAGCAAGTCACCTCGTCCTAGCTGAATTTAGCGCGGTGCACTGCGGCGAACACCTGGGTTATTTCAGTCTTCCTTTGGAAAAGACCCAATAGACAATTTTTCCTAATGGGATGAATAAAGGAAAGTTTATTTATTTATTTCATTATTTTATATTATTTTCATCTTATTCTAGTGGTGTCCTTGGTGTTTTCCTGTCTAAAATCTGCTTTTCCCTCTTTCTCTCATTCGTTAATTAATAATAGATACTTAAGGTACAATTCTATAATCTTACTTCAAAAATTTAGACTTAAGCATTGTTTAAATTTTATTTTGAAGCTCGCCTCCATGTAGATAGGATTAATTATTCACTGTGGTGATTTAGCAATAGAAGCATTGAAAAGGAATCATTTCACTTACTATTCACCCAACAACATTATCATCATCATAATCACCATCATCATCATCATCATCATCATTATCATCATCATCATCGTCGTCGTCGTCATCGTGGTCGTCGTCAGCAGCAGCAGCAGCAACAGCAGCAGCAGAATCATCATGAATACGATTGAAGACGCATATGTTCGTTATAACAACATGACGGCGATGGTGATAATCAATACTTAAAATCAAACTGGTTCTAAAATAAGCGGCAATTTAAAAGTACATCAGACTATGAAAGCCTGGTGCTTGTTACATTTAAGATTATCTCAGCGTCATTAGATGAATTGACGTGAATAAAAATGTTACTTATCAGCAGATCGGATATTCCAAATTGTCATATATTGTAGGAAATATTCTCATATTAACCAAATGGATCAGCATACCGACAAGTATGTGCAGCAATGATTATGTTTAAAGGGATAGAAACCACAGTTCGTACCCCACTCCCCTGCCTCCCCTGTCCATTAATGGGAGATCAGGAACCCCAACCAATTAATTCAAATATTTTTTTTAATTCCCTTTATTCATCCCCCAGGGGAAATTTGTCTTTAGGGTCTATTCCAAGGAAAGACTGGACTAACCCAGGCGTCAGCCGCAGAGCAGCGCCGCACCCACTATGGAGGGTTAGGAACCCCACCCAGTTAAAAAAAAATTTAAAAATGAAAATTCCCTTTATTCATCCCCCAGGATTGATTCCAAGGGAAGACTGCCCACTATAGAAAGGTCAGGAACCCCATCCAGTATAAGGGGATAGAAGCCACAGTATGTGCCCCTCCCCCTCTCCTGTCCACTATGCGAGGTCAGGAACCCCATCCAGTAAAATAAAATATAAAAATGAAAATTCCCTTTATTTATCCCCAAGGATTTATTCCAAGGGAAGACAGCCCACTATGGGAGGTCAGGAACCCCACCCAGTATAAGGGGATAGAATAAAAATGTACCCTCTCAGGTCAGGAACCCCACCAGGTTAATTCAAAGAATTTTTACCAATTCCCTTTATTCATCCCCCAGGGGAAATTTGTCGTTAGGGTCTCTTCCAAGGAAAGACTGGAATAACCCAGGCGTCAGCCGCAGAGCAGCGCCGCAAAGAGAGCTAGTGCGGGAACAGATGTAGATTCCAAGAGCACACTATCAGTGTACTTAGTTTGAGATCACCCAAAAGTCTCATACAGACACAAGAACGTGTCCCCACTAAGAGGAACACACTCCAATGTTTACAAATCATTTATAATATATAAAATATAATAACAGTGCATAACAGAGAGATGATTTACAAGGGAAAAATACAACCTCCCAAAATTAATTTGACATTTGACTGCTTCCAACACAGCCAGGGTATCCGGCTAGAACAAAACCAAGTAATCCCATTCCAAAACCAAGACAGAAAGCATTTTGGAAAACAGACCTAGGGGGATAGAATACACAGTATGGACCTCCTGCTCACTATGGGAGGTCAGGAACCCCACCCTGTATAAGGAGATAGAATAAACATGTATGTACCGTCTTGCCCACCCCCCCCCTCCTCCCCTTACCATTAATTGGAGGTCAGGAACCGCACCCAGTTAATTCAAATAATTTTTTTAAATTCCCTTTATTCGTCCGCAAAGGGAAATTTGTCGTTAGGGTCCATTCCAAGGAAAGACTGGAACAACCCAGGCGTCAGCCGCAGAGCAGCGCCGCAAAAGGAGCTAGTGCGGGAACAGATGTAGATTCCAATAGCACACTATCAGTGTAATTAGTTTGAGATCACCCAAAAGTCCTGTACAGACACAAGAACAGGTCCCCACTAAGAGGAACACACTCCAATGTTTACAAATCATATATAAAATATAATAACAGTACATAACAGAGAGATGATTAACAAGGGAAAAATACAACCTCCCAAAATTAACTATACATTTGACTGCTTCCAACACAGCCAGGTATCCGGCCAGGGCTAGAACAAAACCAAGTAATACCATTCCAAAACAAAGACAGAAAGCATGTTGGAAAACAGACATAGGGGGATAGAATACACAATATGGACCTCCCTGCCACACTATGGGAGGTCAGGAACCCCACCCAGTATAAGGGGATAGAATAAACATGTATGTACCCTCTCGCCACCCCCCCCCTCCCCACTATGGGGGGTTTGGAACCCCACCCAGTTAAATAAAATTTAAAAATGAAAATTCCCTTTATTCATCCCCCAGGATTGATTCCAAGGGAAGACTGCCCACTATGGAAAGGTCAGGAACCCCATCTAGTATAAGGGATAGAAGCCACAGTATTGGCCCCTCCCCCTCTCCTGTCCACTATGCGAGGTCAGGAACCCCACCCAGTAAAATAAAATATAAAAATGAAAATTCCCTTTATTCATCCCCAAGGATTTATTCCAAGGGAAGACTGCCCACTATGGGAGGTCAGGAACCCCACCCAGTATAAGGGGATAGAATAAACATGTACCCTCTCAGGTCAGGAACCCCACCAGGTTAATTCAAAGAATTTTTACCAATTCCCTTTATTCATCCCCCAGGGGAAATTTGTCGTTAGGGTCTAGTCTGGAAAGACTGGAATAACCCAGGCATCAGCCGCAGAGCAGCGCCGCAAAGGGAGCTAGTGCGGGAACAGATGGAGATTCCAAGAGCACACTATCAGTGTACTTAAGTTTGAGATCACCCAAAAGTCTCATACAGACACAAGAACGTGTCCCCACTAAGAGGATCACACTCCAATGTTTACAAATCATTTATAATATATAAAATATAATAACGGTCCATATCAGAGAGATGATTTACAAGGGAAAAGTACAACCTCCCAAAATTAACTATACATTTGACTGCTTCCAACACAGCCAGGTATCCGGCCAGGGCTAGAACAAAACCAAGTAATCCCATTCCAAAACAAAGACAGAAAGCATGTTGGAAAACAGACATAGGGGATAAAATACACAGTATGTACCTCCCTGCCCACTACGGGAGGTCAGGAACCCCACCCAGTATAAGGGGATAGAATACACAGTATGTACCTCCCTGCCCAGTATGAGAGGTCAGGAACCCCACCCAGTATAACGGGATAGAAGAAACAGTATGTACCCTCTCGCCCCCCCCCCCCCCCCTCCCCCACTAAATAAAATTTAAAAATAAAAATTCACTTTATTCATCACCCAGGATTGATTCCAAGGGAAGACTGCCCACTATGGGAGGTCAGGATCCCCACCCAGTATAAGGGGATAGAAGCCACAGTATGTAACACCCCTCCCCCTCTCCGGTCCATTATGTGAGGCCAGGAACTCCACCAAGTTAAATAAAATATAAAATAAATCCCCTTTATTCACCCCCCAGGAGTCTATTCCAAGCGAAGACTGGAATAACCAAGGCGTTATCCGTAGAGCAGCGCGGCAAAGTGAGCTAGGGATTGGTGACTTGCTCAAGGCCACACAACGTAGCGGCGGGAGATTGAACCAAGTAATCCCTTTCCAAGACCAAGACGAAAAGCATATTGGAAAAAAGACATAAGGGGGTAAAATATACAGTATGTACCCCCCTGCCCAGTATGAGAGGTCAGGAACCCCTCCCAGTATAAGGGTATAGAAGAAACAGTATGTACCCCCCCCCCCTCTCTCTCTCTCTCTCTCTCTCCACTATGGGCTGTCAAGAACCCCACCCAGTTAAAATTTAAAAAAGAATATTCCCTTTATTCCTCCCCTAGGGGAAGTTTGTCTTTAGGGTCTATTCCAAGGGATGACTGGAATAAACCAGGCAACAGCCGCAGAGCAGCGCGGAAAATTGAGCTAGGGCGTGAACAGATGTAGATTCCAAGAGCACACTATCAGTGTACTTAGTTTGAGATCGTCCAAAAGGCTCGTACAAACACAAGCACAGTTCCCCACTAAGAGGAACACACTCAAATGTTTACAAATCATATATAATACAGAAAACATAATAAGTGCATAACAGAAAGATGATTTATAAGGGAAAAATACGATATCCCAAAACTAACTACACATTTGACTGATTCCCTCCAAACCAGGGCGAGGACAAAACTAAGTAATCTCATTCCAAGACCAAGACAGAAAGCATTTTGGAAAAAAGACATAGGGGGATAGAATACACAGTATTTACACCCCCCCCCCCCCGCCACCATCCCCACTATGGGAGGTCAGGAACCCCACCCAGTTAAATAAAATTTTAAAAAGAAAATTCCATTTATTCATCCCCCAGGAGTCTATTCCAAGGGAAAACTGGAGTAACCCAGGCGTTAGTCGCAGTGCAGCGCCGCAAAGACAACCACACAACGCAGCGGCAGATGATGAACTCGGTACCTTTCGGGAAGAAGCAAAGACCGTACCACTGAGCTATACTGCCCCTAATCTGCAAAACTCTACAACTCAGAAGACGAGTTTTCTCGACTGTAGTCTCGTATTTTGTGATCCAGCTTTCGTTATATCTAATGCAACAACAAAAACCTGTGCGGAAAACAGACATAGGGGATAGAAGACATAGTATTTACCTCCCTGCCCTATATGGGATGGGAGTATCCCCACCCAGAATAAGGGGATAGAAACCACAGTTTGTACCCCCCCCCCCCCCGCCTCCCCTGTCCATTAATTGGAGGTCAGGAACCCCACCCAGTTAATTCAAATAATTTTTAAAAATTCCCTTTATTCATCCCCCAGGGGAAATTTGTCGTTAGGGTCTATTCCAAGGAAAGACTGGACTAACCCAGGCGTCAGCCGCAGAGCAGCGCCGCACCCACTATGGAGGGTTAGGTACCCCACCCAGTAAAAAAAAAAATTAAAAATGAAAATTCCCTTTATTCATCCCCCAGGATTGATTCCAAGGGAAGACTGCCCACTATAGAAAGGTCAGGAACCCCATCCAGTATAAGGGGATAGAAGCCACAGTATGTGCCCTCCCCTCTCCTGTCCACTATGCGAGGTCAGGAACCCCATCCAGTAAAATAAAATATAAAAATGAAAATTCCCTTTATTTATCCCCAAGGATTTATTCCAAGGGAAGACAGCCCACTATGGGAGGTCAGGAACCCCACCCAGTATAAGGGGATAGAATAAAAATGTACCCTCTCAGGTCAGGAACCCCACCAGGTTAATTCAAAGAATTTTTACCAATTCCCTTTATTCATCCCCCAGGGGAAATTTGTCGTTAGGGTCTCTTCCAAGGAAAGACTGGAATAACCCAGGCGTCAGCCGCAGAGCAGCGCCGCAAAGAGAGCTAGTGCGGGAACAGATGTAGATTCCAAGAGCACACTATCAGTGTACTTAGTTTGAGATCACCCAAAAGTCTCATACAGACACAAGAACGTGTCCCCACTAAGAGGAACACACTCTAATGTTTACAAATCATTTATAATATATAAAATATAATAACCGTGCATAACAGAGAGATGATTTACAAGGGAAAAATACAACCTCCCAAAATTAATTTGACATTTGACTGCTTCCAACACAGCCAGGGTATCCGGCTAGAACAAAACCAAGTAATCCCATTCCAAAACAAAGACACAAAGCATTTTGGAAAACAGACCTAGGGGGATAGAATACACAGTATGGACCTCCTGCTCACTATGGGAGGTCAGGAACCCCACCCTGTATAAGGAGATAGAATAAACATGTATGTACCCTCTTGCCCACCCCCCCCCTCCCCATTATGGGGGTTAGGAACCCCACCCAGTTAAATAAAATTTAAAAATGAAAATTCCCTTTATTCATCCCCCAGGATTGATTCCAAGGGAAGACTGCCCATTATGGGAGGTCAGGAACCCCACCCAGTATAAGGGGATAGAAGCCACAGTATGTACCCCTCCCCCTCTCCTGTCCACTATATGAGGTCAGGAACCCCACCCAGTTAAATAAAATAATAAAGATACAATTCCCTTTATTCATCCCCCAGGGGAAATATGTCTTTTGTGTCTATTCCAAGGGAAGACTGGAATAACCCAGGCGACAGCCGCAGAGCAGCGCCGCAAAGTCAGCTAGGGCTAGGTGACTTGTTCAAGGCCACACAACGCAGCGGGTAGAAGCAAAGACCGTATCATTGAGCCACGCTGCCCCTAATCTGCAAAACTTAAGACTCAGAAAACGAGTTTTCTCGACTGTAGTAATTTTGTGTATCCAGCTTTCGTTATATCTAAAACAAAAACAAAAACCTGTGCGGAAAACAGACATAGGGAATAGAAGACATTGTATGTACCTCCCTGCCCTATATGGGATGGGTGTATCCCCACCCACTATAACGGGATAGAAACCACAGTTTGAACCCCTCCACCCCCCCCCCCACCCCCGCCTCCTCCCCTGTCCATTAATTGGAGGTCAGGAACCGCACCCAGTTAATTCAAATAATTTTTTTTAATTCCCTTTATTCGTCCGCCAAGGGAAATTTGTCGTTAGGGTCCATTCCAAGGAAAGACTGAAACAACCCAGGCGTCAGCCGCAGAGCAGCGCCGCAAAGGGAGCTAGTGCGGGAACAGATGTAGATTCCAATAGCACACTATCAGTGTAATTAGTTTGAGATCACCCAAAAGTCTTGTACAGACACAAGAACAGGTCCCCACTAAGAGGAACACACTCCAATGTTTACAAATCATATATAAAATATAATAACAGTACATAACAGAGAGATGATTAACAAGGGAAAAAATACAACCTCCCAAAATTAACTATACATTTGACTGCTTCCAACACAGCCAGGGTATCCGGCCAGGGCTAGAACAAAACCAAGTAATACCATTCCAAAACAAAGACAGAAAGCATGTTGGAAAACAGACATAGGGGGATAGAATACACAGTATGGACCTCCCTGCCACACTGGGAGGTCAGGAACCCCACCCAGTATAAGGGGATAGAATAAACATGTATGTACCCTCTCGCCACCCCCCCCCTCCCCACTATGGGGGGTTTGGAACCCCACCCAGTTAAATAAAATTTAAAAATGAAAATTCCCTTTATTCATCCCCCAGGATTGATTCCAAGGGAAGACTGCCCACTATGGAAAGGTCAGGAACCCCATCTAGTATAAGGGGATAGAAGCCACAGTATTGGCCCCTCCCCCTCTCCTGTCCACTATGCGAGGTCAGGAACCCCACCAAGTAAAATAAAATATAAAAATGAAAATTCCCTTTATTCATCCCCAAGGATTTATTCCAAGGGAAGACTGCAATGGGAGGTCAGGAACCCCACCCAGTATAAGGGGATAGAATAAACATGTACCCTCTCAGGTCAGGAACCCCACCAGGTTAATTCAAAGAATTTTTACCAATTCCCTTTATTCATCCCCCAGGGGAAATTTGTCGTTAGGGTCTAGTCTGGAAAGACTGGAATAACCCAGGCATCAGCCGCAGAGCAGCGCCGCAAAGGGAGCTAGTGCGGGAACAGATGGAGATTCCAAGAGCACACTATCAGTGTACTTAAGTTTGAGATCACCCAAAAGTCTCATACAGACACAAGAACGTGTCCCCACTAAGAGGATCACACTCCAATGTTTACAAATCATTTATAATATATAAAATATAATAACGGTGCATAACAGAGAGATGATTTACAAGGGAAAAATACAACCTCCCAAAATTAACTATACATTTGACTGCTTCCAACACAGCCAGGGTATCCGGCCAGGGCTAGAACAAAACCAAGTAATCCCATTCCAAAACAAAGACAGAAAGCATGTTGGAAAACAGACATAGGGGGATAGAATACACAGTATGTACCTCCCTGCCCACTACGGGAGGTCAGGAACCCCACCCAGTATAAGGGGATAGAATACACAGTATGTACCTCCCTGCCCAGTATGAGAGGTCAGGAACCCCACCCAGTATAACGGGATAGAAGAAACAGTATGTACCCTCTCGCCCCCCCCCCCCCCCCCTCCCCACTAAATAAAATTTAAAAATAAAAATTCACTTTATTCATCAGCCAGGATTGATTCCAAGGGAAGACTGCCCACTATGGGAGGTCAGGATCCCCACCCAGTATAAGGGGATAGAAGCCACAGTATGTAACACCCCTCCCCCTCTCCGGTCCATTATGTGAGGCCAGGAACTCCACCAAGTTAAATAAAATATAAAATAAATCCCCTTTATTCACCCCCCAGGAGTCTATTCCAAGCGAAGACTGGAATAACCAAGGCGTTATCCGTAGAGCAGCGCGGCAAAGTGAGCTAGGGATTGGTGACTTGCTCAAGGCCACACAACGTAGCGGCGGGAGATTGAACCAAGTAATCCCTTTCCAAGACCAAGACGAAAAGCATATTGGAAAAAAGACATAAGGGGGTAAAATATACAGTATGTACCTCCCTGCCCAGTATGAGAGGTCAGGAACCCCTCCCAGTATAAGGGTATAGAAGAAACAGATGTACGTAGTACCCCCCCCCCCCCCTCTCTCTCTCTCTCTCTCCACTATGGGCGGTCAAGAACCCCACCCAGTTAAAATTTAAAAAAGAATATTCCCTTTATTCCTCCCCTAGGGGAAGTTTGTCTTTAGGGTCTATTCCAAGGGATGACTGGAATAAACCAGGCAACAGCCGCAGAGCAGCGCGGAAAATTGAGCTAGGGCGTGAACAGATGTAGATTCCAAGAGCACACTATCAGTGTACTTAGTTTGAGATCGTCCAAAAGGCTCGTACAAACACAAGCACAGTTCCCCACTAAGAGGAACACACTCAAATGTTTACAAATCATATATAATACAGAAAACATAATAAGTGCATAACAGAAAGATGATTTATAAGGGAAAAATACGATATCCCAAAACTAACTACACATTTGACTGATTCCCTCCCAACCAGGGCGAGGACAAAACTAAGTAATCTCATTCCAAGACAAAGACAGAAATCATGTTGGAAAGAAGACATAGGGGGATAGAATACACAGTATTTACACCCCCCCCCCCCCGCCACCATCCCCACTATGGGAGGTCAGGAACCCCACCCAGTTAAATAAAATTTTAAAAAGAAAATTCCATTTATTCATCCCCCAGGAGTCTATTCCAAGGGAAAACTGGAGTAACCCAGGCGTTAGTCGCAGTGCAGCGCCGCAAAGACAACCACACAACGCAGCGGCAGATGATGAACTCGGTACCTTTCGGAAAGAAGCAAAGACCGTACCACTGAGCTATACTGCCCCTAATCTGCAAAACTCTACAACTCAGAAGACGAGTTTTCTCGACTGTAGTCTCGTATTTTGTGATCCAGCTTTCGTTATATCTAATGCAACAACAAAAACCTGTGCGGAAAACAGACATAGGGGATAGAAGACATAGTATTTACCTCCCTTCCCTATATGGGATGGGAGTATCCCCACCCAGAATAAGGGGATAGAAAGCACAGTTTGTACCCCCCCCCCCCCCCCCCCGCCTCCCCTGTCCATTAATTGGAGGTCAGGAACCCCACCCAGTTAATTCAAATAATTTTTAAAAATTCCCTTTATTCATCCCCCAGGGTAAATTTGTCGTTAGGGTCTATTCCAAGGAAAGACTGGAATAACCCAGGCGTCAGCCGCAGAGCAGCGCCTCAAAGGGAGCTAGGGCGGGAACAGATGTATATTCCAAGAGCACACTATCAGTGTACTTAGTTTGAGATCACCCAAAAGTCTTGTACAGACACAAGAACGTGTCCCCACTAAGAGGAACACACTCCAATGTTTACAAATTATATATAATACATAAAATATAATAACGGTGCATAACAGAGAGATACTTTACAAGGGAAAAATAGAACCTCCCAAAATTAACTATACATTTGACTGCTTCCAACACAGCCAGGGTATCCGGCCAGTGCTAGGACAAAACCAAGTATTCCCATTCCAAAACAAAGACAGAAAGCATGTTGGAAAACAAATATAGGGGGATAGAATACACAGTATGGACCTCCCTGCCCACTATGGGAGGTCAGAAACCCCACCCAGTATAAGGAGATAGAATAAACATGTATGTACCCTCTCGCCCCCCCCCCCTCCCCACTATGTGAGGTCAGGAACCCCACCCAGTTAAATAAAATATAAAATAAATTCCCTTTATTCATCCCCCAGGAGTCTATTCCAAGCGAAGACTGGAATAACGCAGGCGTTATCCGTAGAGCAGCGCCGCAAAGTGAGCTAGGGATTGGTGACTTGCTCAAGGCCACACAACGCAGCGGCGGGAGATAGAACCAAGTAATCCCTTTCCAAGACAAAGACGAAAAGCATATTGGAAAAAAGACATAAGGGGGTATAATATACAATATGTACCTCCCTGCCCAGTATGAGAGGTCAGGAACCCCTCCCAGTATAAGGGGATAGAAGAAACAGTATGTACCCCCCCCCCACTATGGGAGGTCAAGAACCCCACACAGTTAAATAAAATAAAAAAGATACAATTCCCTTCATTCCTCCCCCAGGGGAAGTTTGTCTTTAGGGTCTATTCCAAGGGATGACTGGAATAAACCAGGCAACAGCCGCAGATCAGCGTCGCAAATGGAGCTAGGGCCGGAACAGATGTAGATTCCAAGAGCACACTATCAGTGTACTTAGTTTGAGATCACCCAAAAGTCTCGTACAAACACAAGCACAGGTCCCCACTAAGAGGAACACACTCAAATGTTTACAAATCATATATAATACATAAAACATAAAAAGTGCATAACAGAAAGATGATTTATAAGAGAAAAATACGATATCCCAAAACTAACTACACATTTGACTGTTTCCCTCCCAACCAGGGTGAGGACAAAACCAAGTAATCTCATTCCAAGACCAAGACAGAAAGCATGTTGGAAAAAAGACATAGTGGGATAGAATACACAGTATGTACACCCCCCCCCCTCCCCGTCCCCACTATGGGAGGTCAGGAACCCCACCCAGTTGAATAAAATTTAAAAAAAGAAAACTCCCTTTATCCATCCCCCAGGAGTCTATTCCCAGGGAAGACTGGGGTAACCTAGGCGTTAGTCGCAGAGCAGCGCCGCAAAGTCAGCTAGGGCGAGGTGACTTGTACAAGGCCACACAACGCAGCGGCAGATGATTGAACTTGGCACCTTTCGGGTAGAAGCAAAGACCGTACCACTGAGCCACGCTGCCCCTAATCTGCAAAACTCTACAACTCAGAAGACGAGTTTTCTCGATTGTAGATATTTTGTGTATCCAGCTTTCGTTATATCTAAAACAAAAACAAAAACCTGGGCGGATTATATTCCTAATATAAATATGAAACACACATGAACTCACAGAAACCCCCCCCCCCCCTCTCTCTCTCTCTCTCTCTCTCTCTCTCTCTCTCTCTCTCTCTCAGACACACACATACACATAGCGAGAGAGAGAGAGAGAGGGGAGAGAGAGAGAGAGAGAGAGAGAGAGAGAACATATAATTTTGACATTGAAATAAAGCAGAGTTAAAATTCGTTATCAATAGTGTTCAGATGTCAAATGAACATTCCCAAAAACATCCGATGAAGAGTTGTTCGCTTTCTGACATAGTTCCATTGCTGTATGTAAAATCACCCACATAGAAGATTTGATGATGATCTACAATAGGAGGAAGAAAAGTAATAGATGGTGAGTCTCTCTTGTCATTTGGGTACAATTAAAAAACTTTACATTGATTCATATAAGTTATATTATATATATAAATGATGTACAAGAGAACCCGAAGTCAGTCATATATCATGCTATAATCCGAATCAAAACCGGGTAGTTTATATATATACTCAACAAATATTGGACAATATTAGACCACGCATAGAGTTACGGCCACCTTATTGTACAAGTACAAGCAAGCATTGTGCAAATGCGATATGAAAAGAGAACCACACTGTCTATGGTCAGGTGAGAGAATTAAAACCAAATATTTTTGTGCGGCTATGCGATATAGTGGTATGACACTTGCCTTCGGATCGGAAAGTCCTCGGTTCTGAGCGGTGCGTTGTTGAGCTCTTAGAAAATGCTCTTTACTCACATTCTCTCACCGTACTGAAACGTAAAACGAGTATGGTCATTAACAACGTCGTCTCTTTGCGCAGAAATTGCAGTATCGCTCAACAGGCGCCATGTCTCGTCGATATTTAGTGTTGCTGTTGCTTGCTTGTAAAGCGATTTGAGCACGATTAATGGATATTGCTCTATATTAAAACTTGACAGTGACACAATACCATTACAAGGAGATACGTCTGAATTAAAATAGTTTCATTTTGTTCTGTTTTCTTATTGGTCTTACAGAGGTTACGTCATTTTAAGGTCATTTCAACGCTTATAATAGGTGGACGTGGATAGTGAAAAAAAAAATTGATTTACCATTAAATGCACCCAAGAAAATGTAAGAGGGGACTGTTTCAAATAGGTGGAATAGAAGTAGTGTCCAAGGACAAAATTTAAAAATCCTTTTATTCATCCTCGGGGAAAATCATTCTTTACAAGCTCAATGGAAATTATTCTTTACAGGCTGTGTGGAGAAAATATCAAGAAATTAAACTGTACTTGATAACAGGACCCACATCACCCTCTGTCATCGTGACGTTGATGCTGAGAGAGAGAGAGAGAGAGAGAGAGAGAGAGAGAGAGAAAGAGAGAGATAAGGGGGGGGGGATACAACTTTATCCTTATTTGATTGTTCATTTATTTTAGCTTGCAACATTTAGTTTTGTTTTTAAGGGTTTTACGGCGCATGCAACACATTTAGGTCATATCAGCGCCAGTAAAAAGGAAGAAAATGGGAAAGTAAAAAGTTATAGAATTACAATTAAAGTACGAAAAAAGGAAGACAAAGGCCAATTGGCACAAGAACAGATTTACAGTCCGAGAGCATACTATCAGTGTACTTAGTTTGAGATCACCTAAATGTCTCATCCTGATACATGCACATGTCACAACTGAGAGAAACACACGCAAATGTTTACAAATCATAACATGTATTTTTTTTTCCTGAATCGTCATTACTGTGGGTGATAACACCACTTGAAGATGCTGATGATGATAACAAACGGATCTTTAAAAAAATAAAATATCGTCATCAATAACTATAACGTAATTGTTGGTGCTAGAGCTGAAGTTCGGAATATCGTTGGTGCTTAATGATAACCAAGGGTGATGTAGAAAGGTGAAAAGCGAAAAAAATGAGTTAAATAATTTCAAATTTAAAACGATGCCCTGTAATAAAGACGACGAATCAATGACACAAGAAAGTAGATAAGTGTAGTCTCAGCGACCTTGGTATTACTTCCCACGCCTGCTGTTACTCAAATATTTTCTCAGCTCACATTTGATTTGGTAAGGTATGAGAAATTTATTGACAACTATTGTTTCAGACTGAGAAGCGATTTCCTGATCGACTGCTCATCCATATAGATAGTATGCAGATGACGTCACTCAGGCCTTTGTTATTGTTTTTGCCATCCGCGTTTGTGAGTTGTTCTCACTAAACTGTATTAACCAGACTATAAAAGTTCATGGTTACACAGAGTTTGTGTGTTGGTCCGTTATACTTCCGGATGGCAATGTTGTGAACTCCTTGGCCAAGCGCATTCTATCTATAGATAGAATGAAGTTTACGTCACCCCGGTCTTTGTTATTGCTTTTTGCCATTCGCATTTATGAGTAATCCTCACTAAACTGTATTAACCAGACTATAAACGTTCACGGTTACACATAGTTTTGTGTGTTGGTCCGTTTTATTTACGGATGTTGTGAGTTTCTTTGCCAAGCGCACAATATCTTTGGATGACTTTCCAGTGTTTGTGGAAGGCGGACCCTCCATAGACCCACCACACAGAATGTCGGTAATTAACATGCCAAGGGCTTTGAATGCTCCCTCCATAGGACACACAACGTCAACGGCAATCATCTTTGTTATTGATTTTAGTCAGACATTTTAATGAGTAGTTCTAACTAAATCCCTCCACAGGATACTCGACATCATTGGCACGGCATCTTACTTATTGTTTTTAGCCAGCCAATTTTTATGAGTAGTTCTCACTAAATACACGGCATTGACGCACGATTCGACGGTACGGTATCGATAGACGCCACAAAGTAAACAACACATTTTCTTTATCATGGATTCCTCTGATGGAGAAATTGATAAATTTAATCACACTTAAGAATAGAAAAAAGAAGAGAAAAACGTATCATCATCATCATCATCATCATCATCATCATCATCATCATCATCATCATCATCATCATCATCATCATCATCATCATCATTAGACAAGCGTCCTAACCGAATGATAATAAGCAATTGCTATTGTCACTCTCGGCTCGATAGCTCGGTAGAGTATTCGCTTCACACGCAAAGGGACCGGGTGCAGTCGCGATATTTCTGGACCCCCTGTCCACCCAGCAGTGATTGGACAGCTGGATCTGTTAGATCTGGTAGAAAATACTTTGCGATAGACTCCTATAGCAAGCAATTACTATTGTCCACTTCACGCAATAGAGACCGGGATAAATTCCGGCTCAATTGGCCTATTGGCTCTCAACGATTACTTTTTCGACTTCATTGCCCTTTTCATGCAATAGAAACCGAGATTACTACTACTACTACTACTACTACTACTACTACTACTACTACTACTACTACTACTACTACTTCTACTTCTACTTCTACTACTAATACTACTACTTCTACTACTACTACTACTACTACTACTACTACTACTACTACTGCTGCTGCTCAGGTAGTGCAAAGCAGTCCGAGGGTTTTTTTTTTCTTTTAAGGTTAGTCATAAGTCTTAGTAAAGGTGCTAGGGTGTTTATTTTCCTATAAGGGTTAGTTAAAGGTACTAGGTTTTACTTTTTCTTTGGGGTTAGTTGAGAGAATATTATTTAAGTTGTTTCCATTTGGAGGATCTTTCGGAAGGCCTCCCAATTAAAACGTGGTAAAGACTTGGGACTTATTAATATGGATATCTATTGACTGTTAAACTAAAATCTTCCCGAATAAAGCATGGTAACGACGACAAGCGCATCGATTAAAATGTGCATCTAATTGTAATCAAGCTAATCAAGAAAATGATTCAGGCAATATCGAATGAAAATAGTTCTTTCCCCGCAAAATTGCGGGCTTTTTACTAGTATTAAAAATAAGCGTTATCATCTCATGGCTTGTATTTTGACGAAATAAATTCATGTCCTTCATGTCCTCTTTTGCACCGACACTAAAATGGCGGTCTAAACCAGGGTAGTCTTCTCTTTCGTGTTCTATTTTGTACGATGTTAATTGCAGATTTACTTGGATTTGTGATATGATGCCTTCCAGCAAAGGTGGAAATCCACAAACTGGCATAATGACACGGAAATTCACTACAATATCACTCAAAAAACAACAACAACAAAAACAAACAAATCAAAAAAAAAACTAAAAAAAACTAAGCAACAAAAAGAAAGAAACAATCGTGAGCTTAAAAACACCTCGACCTCCTTGTTAAACAACACACCACAGAGAGACCGAAACACATTTAGACGAAAATATCAATAGCAAAACAATCTTTAACAGTAATTACCTTGATCCACCGCCATACAGGAAAGATCAGCCAAGGAGGTGTACTTATAGAGAGTATGCCGATGACGTCACACATATATCATCCACGGTTGCTTCCCTTGAAGTGAGACCACAGTAACTTCCGATCGCGTTGTTTACATTGGAAACTTCAACTGATTGTGGCTGAGTCAACACGAAACTGTCAAAATGCGAGGATTTGTGCTGTCTACATAGACATAAGTAAAGTTAATAAAATACCAATAAAAGTATAAAATTACCCAACATTAAATCAGTCGATGGATAGTAGGTTACTATATTACCTACACAAGATTCGTCGAAATTCACGACGTGGCCGAACGATTAACTCCCTCAACCCTAACACCAACTATCTCCGTAGTTTACCCGGGTTACCTTTACCCCATGCCAATTTATTACAAATTATAGGCGTAGTATCAAAGCTAATGTTTTTAGTTTTTGCAATTTAATGGTAGTTTAATAAAACTATGCTCATTTTAATACATATTTTCCAATTTTGAAAAGTAGCAAAAATCTCTAGGATTGAGTGGGTCATCTGTCTTAGAAACAATGTCTAGATCGGCAACCGTCACCATAGAAAAATGCAACATATGAAATAAGCAATACCAAAGTGTCATTACAATAGAACATGACACATTGTCATTCATGGAAAAGACCAACATACCCACTATGCCAATAATAACAATCACTAGAGAGGGCGTTACCAAACAACTAAAAGACCTAAATCCCTCGAAAGCGCCTGTATCTGATTCCAACACAAATCCTGAAAGAATGTATCAATGAAATATCCCCATACCTTTGAATCCAATTCCAGGAATCTCTCAACAAAGGACAAGTCCCAAATGATTGGAAACATGCTAAGATTACTGCAATTCATAAAAAAGGCAAACGAGACATAGACTACTACTACTAATTGCGGTGCTGCTCTGTGGCGACACCCGGTCACGCTGTTTGATATGGTATAGAATGTGAAGAACCTGTAATGTTTAACGTAATGGTTTTATATGTTGATTATCCTCTTTTGTATATTTCGAATCGGCTTCTTGTCAAAAACAGTGAAACAGAACGAATTCAATATGGCGAAAGCATGTTTACTCTCGAGATCCTCTCAATCAACTTTAAAAAAAAAAAAACAATTTACCCACACTACCACCAACAACTAAAATAGCCTACAATGATATCAAATCACTCAAAACGAAAAGGAGACGAGGAAAGCCAGGAGGTATAAGACAACGATTAAAAAGGTGTGAACATCGCCAACCACTACTATCCATTATTCCTTGTTTGATTGTTTGTTTTTAGGTGTTTAACGGCGCTTTCAACACTATGTACATTTAAGCGCCCGTTTCTAGCTTTTATCAATATTTATCGGCCTTGAGATGTCATAGCAGCTCAATCGTGTTATTATTGTTGTAATAAAATTTTATAAAACCATAATAGTTACATGTTTGTTATTTTAAAATGTTTATTTACAATTTCTGCCGGAGTTCACATTCCTGCAGATACTTTGAAATTGTAAGCGGATCGACTGATTGGAACAGAGACTTTAAGTCTCTGGTTTCATAATTTTGTGATCTTATCTGTTCTAACTGTGAACATTCTATCAAAATTGTCGAACTGTGAGGTCACAGTTACAGCTTCTGCAAAGGAGTTTGTCATCCCTTTCTGGAAGGAAACGGTGAGTGAGGGCAGTATGTCCGATCTGGAGTCGAGTTATTTTGACCTCGCCTCTTCTTTTTTAGCCCCGAGTTGGGTCTGGCTTGTTTTAATTTGTTTTAATATCTCGACTCCAGGACCATTCCCATTCCTTTCGGACATACTTTTTTATTTTAAGCTTTAAATCTGCGTGTGGGATTTTATTGCCCTCTGGCAATTCTTGGCTCATTGCCTCCTTTGCCAGTCGATCCGCTTCTTCGTTCCCCTGGACACCCACTTGACTAGTTACCCAGAGAAAACAAACTTTCTTCTTTTTAATAAAGAATTTATTTGCACCTTCCAAGATACTTGTGATTCTTGGATCGGTGCAATAAAAATTTGAAAGCCTTGAGTATGGATAATAAGTTAGACAAGATTAAGAACTTGTTTTTATTCGATCTCTCAGCCAAACGGAGAGCATTTAGAATTTCTCTCGATTCCGCTGTAAAGACGAAACATTTTTGTCAAGGCGAAATGATCCGGTGCTTTCCGATGAGGGATTAGCACACTCTACTGCATCTGCGCTCTTTGAACCATCCGTAAAGATGTGCGTGTAGTTTGTGTATGTTTGTGATATTGCTTTTAGTGTCTGTTTCTAAATATGTTTTGGATTTTTCAAGTTTTATTAGATCCAAGTTTATGTTTGGTCAATGTATGGACCATGGTGGTGTCTTTGCTTGGACGTATCGGTGTATCCTATCTAGACTGATGTTCATGTCTGTGATGTCCTGTTCTATTCTATAACCTAATGGTGGTGTCATTTTGGGTGCATTCTTAGAGTGTCCTATCCGTGCAGTGTACGTGTTTGTGTGCTAGGATGTCGTGTAGCGATGTATCCTTAGTTACATACTGGAGAGCCAGTTTTTTCCTCCCGAGATGAAGAGGTGGCTCATCTGCCTCAGCATAAAGGCTTGCCACTGGAAAAGTGCGGAAAGCCCACCACTGCCATCCATCATTCTTTCTAACGTACGCTCGCTGAGAGATAAGATCGACACCCTTGTTTCCCTTACAAAGTTTGACAACGATTATAGAAATTTGTGCAACATCGGTCTAACAGAAACATGGTTGTCACCCCAAGACAGTGATAGAAGTGTTGCTTTGGACATTTTTTCATTGTTGAGGAATGACAGACATTCCTCATCACTATGGAACATTAAAAGGGGAGGTGTTTGCATCTATGTGAACGACAGATGGTGTAAAACTGTAAATATAATAACACAAATCAACACACATGACATGGAAATTTTATCGCTGTCACTTCGTCCTCACTTTCTACCCCGGGAATTTAACAACATAAACATCGTCATTGTTTACATTCCACCAAGTGCGAAGAGCGACGCGGCAAAGCCAATAATTGATGACCATACCTCATCACTTCTACTCCGTATCCGGAAAATTATTATTTTAGGGGATTTTAATCAATGTCAATACTCAACACCGGGATTTAAACAATACGTAAATGTGAAACACGAAAAGACAATACATTGGACTTGTGCTATTGTAACATTAATAACGCTTTTAAATCAGTCCAGAAACAAGCCATTGAAATATCTGACCACAACACAATTGAATTAATACCAACGTACGTGACACGTTTGAAACAACAAAAACCTACCGTAAAATTCAAGAAGATCTGGTCAACAGAAGCCATTGAGAAACGGTGGTGTTTTGATTGTGCAGCATGGAAAGAACTAATCACAAACATAGAAGACATGAATGAATGAACAAATACTATAAATGGATATATCAATTTCTGCATCGAACTGTGTATAGAAAAGCAAGAAATAATAATATACCCAAACAATAAGCCCTGAGTGACAAAGAAGCTAAAGGCAGTAATCAATGAAAAGAAACGTGCCTTTAAATGTGGTGACCAAAATAAAGTGCGCGACCAAAATAAAGTGCGAGAAACAAACGACTATGGACATAAATAAAAGAAGAAAAGATGGCTTACAATAATAAAATGGAATCAAAACTAAAAGCAGGTAATCCAATGACAGATTGGTCAATGATTCGAGAGATTGGAGGAATGGATATCAAATCGAAAAACAAAAACAATACACAAGGTGCAATTAACAAAGAAGAACTGATCAATTTCTATTGTCGTTTTGACATCGATAATAATACGGATTTTAACTTCGATATCGGAAGACAGTCATTTAACTGTAACCAACACCATCATGAGCGACCTGTCATTCTTGAAGAGGAGGTGAAACGTGTTTTCAATAACATCAACTCAAGAAAGGCCCGAGGTCCAGATAGAATTTGTTGTTGTGTATTAAAAGATTTTAGTCACGTTGTGCCATATCTATTTTTATCCGTATAACAACAACATTTGGAATGACATAGAATCGTGTTGGTATCATGGTAACAATAGCCAGCGGCTACGACCAAGTCGTGGTGGTGTGCGAAAACGAAGAAAAATATATATTCAAATAAGTCACAGACCACCACCCTTTCATTGTAATCGAGCACTCAAAGTACATAACACACAACGGTGCCCAATATCTCTGATCAAAATAACAGTCAACGACACTCACAACAACATGCCAATAGAAAACGCCACATCCACATAACAACAAAACACAATGACAACAGTTGATCATTTTGATGGTATGCAGGACTTAAGTAAACAAAATGAGAACGTGACATCTGAAAATAAGACAATCACAGCAAAGAGGGGAAGAAGGGCCAATATGAGGCCAAATGAAATAAGAAGAATCAAGAACCGAATCAACTCAAATAATTACGCGTTTAATATAGCAAACAGACAAACTAACAGTGATCGAAATGGTGAACTGAGAAACAAGTTTAGAACTACGACCATAAACTTTCAAAGTATAGGTCCAAAACTACCCGAATTTTGGAAATTCTTATCAGACATAAAACCAGACATAGTCATAGGTACTGAAACATGGCTACATTCTGAAATAAAGGACAATGAAATATTTCCAACAGAAACAGATTTCAACGTGTTCAGGAAAGACAGAGAAGATAGAGACGGCGGGGTGCTGGTTGCAACAAAAACAAACCTCTCAGTATTAAAGCTTGACATTGAAACAAAATCAGAATCGTAGTTGGTAAATATCAAAACAGAACAAGCCTGCTCACTGTGGGCGCTATGTACAGGACACCTTCAAATTCAACTATGGAACAAATAGCTGAGATGAAATGAACTTTGGTTAAGCGGAGACTTGATTCTACCTGATATAAATTGGGAACATATAACCAGTTACCAACACCCTTCATCTAGAAACCAAACATTTATTAACAAATTGCATGATTTTGGCCTTAGTCAAATAAACAGAATCCAACAAAGGGTACAAATATCCTCGACTTATTTATCACAAATCGACCATATTTAATTGTCAAGTGTAGAACCATTCCAGGCATGAGTGACCATGACATCCTCATCACGGAAAGCACAATCAAAGCAAACAAAATCACAAAATAATCGCACCATATTACTATTTGGAAAAGGGCAAATATCGCCGAAATGCGGAGAGAAACATGTCTATTAAGTGAAAACATAATTAGTAAACATCTAGAATGTACTGAGGACATTTGGATTGCCATCAACGACCACCTAAACAAAATGATGTCCAAACTTGTACCAACGAAGGAAAGCTCAAGGAAATTTCACTAACCATGGATAAACACTACCGTCAAACGATTATCCAGGCGGAAACAAAAGGCATGGAACAGAGAGAGAAAGTCCAACAGTAAGAAAGACTGGTACAATTACGCCGACTGAAAAAAGAAACGCAAAGAGAGAGTAGAAGAGTTTATAATAATTATGTTAAGGAACTTGTGAGTGAAGACTCAAACAAAAAGCTCTGGAAATTTATAAAAAGTAGGAGGTGCGATTCGGTTGGTAAAGCGCCCCTTGAGCATGATCGTGTATTACGCAAAAGGAAAAAACAGACATTCTTAATAACCAATTCTGCTCTGTTTTGCTTCAAAAACTCATACCAAAATTTCCACTCAACTACAAAGAGAAGAAAACGATCACAACACTATGGCCGAAATCAGTGTGACATCTGAAAAATATAAGCAATAAATCATCTTAAATATCAGACAATTTGTGTGGTGTAATGATTGCAAATCTTACCAGTAGTCGAGAGGTCTGAAGTTTGATCCAGAGTCGAGGTCGGTTGATTTTTTTGTGATGATGTATTCTTATATTTTTTTCTGTTTGCTTTGTCTGGCACTGTTTCATAATATCTATTCATATTTCTATCAGGTTTTATTTTCTTTTTTGTTTTAGGGGTTTAAGGCGCTTGCGATACATTTAGGTCATTTCAACACCAGTTAAAAGACAGTCAATGAGTAAAAAACGGGATTTATTTATGGCACACGTGAATATGTAAGACAAATGGGACTGATGAAACTAAGCAACAGATGTAGATGCCAAAAGCACACTATCAGTGTACTTAGTTCGAAAAGCCTCATACAGAGACAAGCTGTTTTGTTTAACTCTAATGTTTTATATAATATAAGGAAAGAGATGGACTCTGCAACTGCCCAAAAGCCGTGTTTTAAAAGTTTCAATGGAATCGACTGCGTATATCTGAACCAGCAATAGAAGACGTTGTACAAATTAGGATGAACGGTCCAGCAAAATTTTGTGATTTGGACCCATTTCCTATTAACATTATTTTAAAAACTCATAGATGTTTTATTACCAACATTAACCAGCAATATCAATGATTGTCTCAGTTCAATCATATATCTTGATGCTCTAAACAAAAGCCATTGTGAAACCTGTTTTAATGAAAAGTGGACTACACATAAATGATTTTAAAAAGGACAGACATGTGTCAAAACTTTCTTTCTTGTCAAAAGTCATGGAACATAATATCGTCTTGAAAAGACTTTTAAAACAAATGAATATTAATAATCTTACCAAACCTCTCTAGTTTGCTTTTAGGCATTCCATATAATAGTACTGAAACTGCTCTTATGACAAAAATAATGTATGTTTTAGCTTTTTTGGATCTATCTGCAGCTTTTGACACCATAGATCATGGTATACTCTTGAATAGGTTAAACATGATTTTTGGCATTGGAGGAAAGGTATCAAGGACCAGTCCTTGGACCTATGCACTTTACAATGTACATTCAAAATATATCTTGCATCTTTATGCAGATAACACCCAAGTGTACAAATTCGACACACCAAACAATAACCCTCTTTTTATCAAAGTATGGAAGACTGTATCAGACATGTAAAGTCTTGGATGAAATCAAAGAATTAACTGAAATTAAATGATGAAAAGACGGAATTAATGTTATGCGGATATACATTTTAAAAAATGAGGTTTAACCAACAGTCAGTCTGAATATTAATGGATGTCCGATACAGTCCTCTTTATGTGTTAAAAACCTTGGTGTCTTTTTTTATAACAATGTATCCATGCAGACACAAATCGATAGTCTTTGTAAAATTTAGAATATTTCTCAAAAGAAAATTGCCACTATCAGAGATTATTTGACTGGTGAGGTAGCCAGTCAGCTTGTTGCCACTTTTATTTTTTTTAATCACGTATTGCTCACTGCATTTCCATTCTTTTAAGTGCAAGTCAAGATAAAATATCTCGTCTTCATGAAATTCAAAATAGTGTCACAAAATTAATCATAAGAACGCTCATGTGCCCCACTCCCTCCTGTCACATAACGATGATTCACACTTATTTTATTGAAGTTTTATTTTAGTAAGAACGGAGTTCATCTCACTCCAGTGATATTTCGTTAGGCTAATAAAAACTTTAACTTCAAATGCTAGATTATTATTCCTTTAATAGCCTTCTCCTTGAATTCATTTCAAATTAGTGAATACCTTTCGTTCTACCTTCTGTCACGAAGCAACTTATTATAAAAGCTGATTGATTTAACCTTTCTAACTCTCAGTTAGACAAAGGCCAGACCACTCCACTCCTCATATTACTTACATTTTAAAATTGTAAATCTTGTTATCGGGACATAGCGGAAAACCCCATAAAGATTTATATCTTATTATTGGGGCTTGATGGAAAACTCCATAATTTGATTCCACTATCAAGACACCGGAGCTTCATTGGTCACCTTTGCCAGCCATAAGCTCTCAGGTTGTGGCATAACCAATGTAAAGCGCAATGAGCATTATACGTCTTGAAAAGCGCTAAAGAAATTTCAACTATTGATATTATTATTATTATTATTATTATTATTATTATTATTATTATTATTATTATTTATTATTATTATTATTATATATATTATTATTATTATTATTATTATTATTATTATTATTATTATTATTATTATTATTATTATTATTATTATTATTATTATTATTATTATTATTATTATTATTATTATTATTATTACTATTATTATTATTACTATTATTATATTATTATCAATATCATTATTATTATTATTATCATCATCATCATCATCATCATCATCATCATCATCATCATCATCATCATCATCATCATTATTATTAAGCCAGGATCCCACCAAGAGGAATATACTCAAATGATTTAAAAACATAATATTAAAAACAAAACATTATAGTACATAACAGAGAGATAATCACCAGGGGAAAATCTCTCAAAACCAATATCATACATTTGACTGTTTCCCTCTCAGTCAAGGACTCCAGCCAGGGTCAGGACAAATCAAATCTCAATCCAAGACAAAGATATAACGCAACTCTGAACTCTGAAAACAGATACAGGGGAATAGAAGACACAGCAAGTGACATCCTGCCCACCATGGAAGGCCAAAATACCCCATCAAGTATAAGTAGATTTAAGAGTCATGCATTCTTATAACTAGTCGGAAACTATCTTAAAGTATCACCGTCACAGGATCTCTAGCAAAATCCTTACACTCAAGATGTGCGGCTATGTGGTCTAGTGGTATGACACTCTCTTTCGGATCCGAAGGTCCTGGGTTCGAGCCTCGCTCAGCGCATAGTTGAGTCCTTGGAGAAGGCGTTTTACTCACATTCTCAACGTACAGGTTTAAAATGAGTATTTGGCCGCTAACAGCGTTGTCTCTGTCCGAAAAAAATGTAATATCGCCTAACAGGCGTCATCTCCCGTCCAA
>NC_088360.1:53420805-53440805 GCF_034508935.2 Berghia stephanieae | reverse complement strand
AAGAAGAAGAAGAAGAAGAAGAAGAAGAAGAAGAAGAAGAAGAAGAAGACGAAGACGAAGAAGAAGAAGAAGAAGCCGAATTGTAGAGAGACACTGTTGTTACGAACTTAAGACTTTATGTTAAAAGGATTCGATCGATTGATTATATAGATAAAGTAAAACAACTTGCGAATTTAGTAGTAATTTAAACAATATGACAAGTAATTTTTCTCACCTGCAGATGAAAATGGCCTCTCAAATCTTTCACTGTTTTTATCCTCAAAAATATATTATATCCTCTAACTGTGGTGAAAGATGACACAGGAAAAAACATTCACCAGAACAGAAACAAACATATAAAAAACATTGAATCGACACATTGAGGCCTACACACATACAACATACACACATGGCATTCGTGTAATAGTGTGCGCTTGGCTCAGAGATTCACAACATTGCCATCACTAAATATAACGGACGAACACACAAAACTATGTCGAACCTTGAAAGTTTATAGATAGTATGCAGATGACGTCACTCAGGCCCTTGTTATTGTTTTTGCCATCCGCGTTTGTGAGTTGTACTCACTAAACTGTATTAACCAGACTATACAAGTTCATGGTTACACAGAGTTTGTGTGTTGGTCCGTTATACTTCCGGATGGCAATGTTGTGAACTCCTTGGCCAAGCGCATTCTATCTATAGATAGATCTATAGATAGAATGCGCTCGGCCAAGGAGTTCACAACATTGCCATCCGGAAGTATAACGGACCAACACACAAACTCTGTGTAACCATGAACTTTTATAGTCTGGTTAATACAGTTTAGTGAGAACAACTCACAAACGCGGATGGCAAAAACAATAACAAAGGCCTGAGTGACGTCATCTGCATACTATCTATAGTCTGGTCCAGACAGTTTAGTGAGAAGTATTCATAAACATGGATGGAAAAAACAATAACAAAGACCTGTGTGACGTCATCTTCGTTCTATCATAACCTCATTACAAAATTATTCAATTTTTTATACACACACACATTCAGTAGTCTGATGTAACGCCGCCCGCAACGCCGGCCATCTTGGTTCTAAACAAAGAAAATCATTACTT
Source organism: Berghia stephanieae (assembly GCF_034508935.2). Taxonomy (NCBI): domain Eukaryota; kingdom Metazoa; phylum Mollusca; class Gastropoda; order Nudibranchia; family Aeolidiidae; genus Berghia; species Berghia stephanieae. Next base: position 53,439,717 of record NC_088360.1, on the reverse strand, counting down.
TTTATTCAACATGCTGGCTAAAACTTTTCATATGCCTTGTGATCAGAATTTGTAAAAGTCAAAACATGATCAAATTTGTGTTTTTTCCCCTCTGGATACGCTTTTATGCTCGCCGGAGAAATATTTCATACGGGCGTCGCCGTTGTTCCGATAGTTTAGAGCCAGTGTGACTAAGTTACCGTGCGTCATTAGGAAGGAAGTGACGTTACGACTGTTGAAGAGTATTGATGCATTGCGTTTTGTTTTGTTTTTAAACTCATACCATCCGCAAGTTGGATATAATGTACCAAGACACAAAACAATGTGTAACCTTGAACATTAATGGTACATTCAAAATGATGTGTTGCTTGTGGATATAAAAGAAGCACCTAAAAATTTAGAAAACTGCAGAAACCACTTATCTCGTCCATAATTTTTCCTTTTATTCTTCAAGGAAAAATAATTGTGGCCAAACCATTGCTATGTATTAAAGTTTTAAGTGTTGATTTTTGTGTTAGCAATTTAATTGGAAATTCAACCCGCCTTTTTTTTATCAATCTTCAAGAACTTACTTAGGCCGCCTCTTGGGGCGCCCAACATGAGCCACAAGTCTCCGCCATTCTGTCCTGTCCTCCATAAGTTTACGCAGCTCCCGGGTGTTGTTCATTCCTGTGTCATCTAGCAGACAGTCAATGTAAGTTTTATTCTGCCTGCTTCTGCTTCTGGTTCTCTCATGTGGTTCCCCTAGCACAAGACTGCTTGGAACATATAATATAGATAGTATGAAGTTGACGTCACTAAGGTCTTTGTTATTGCTTTGTGTCATCCGCGTATATGAGTAGATAATTCTCAAACTATTATCCAGGCTATAAACGTTCAAGGTTACACATAGTTTTGTGTGTTGGTCGCAAATTTATCCGTACGGCAGTGTTGTGAGCTTCGTAGCTAAGCTCATACTATCTATAGATAGAACTTAATCCAGAAAGAGAGAGAGAGAGAGAGAGAGAGAGAGAGAGAGAGAGAGAGAGAGAGAGAGAGAGAGGGGGGGGGGGGGTGATGATATACATGAATGTAATTAAAGAGAACATGTCCGTGTAAATGTTATGCGTTTAGGTGAAATACTCACATCTACCGCCAGATGAATCCAACCACACGCATAACTGTAAGTCACCTGAAAGGTTTATATTTGATTTATAGATAGTATGCGCTTGGCTAAGAAGCTCACAACACTGCCATCCGGAACAAAAACACAACACTATGTGTAACCTTGAACGTTATAGTCTGGTTAATACAGTTTAGTGAGCATTACTCATAAACACGGATGGCAAAAAACAATAACAAAGACCCGATTGACCTGCTGCTTGTGTGTTTGTATGTTATATATATATATATATATATATATATATATATATATATATATATATATATATATATATTATATATATATATATATTATATATATATATATATATTATATATATATATATATATATATATATATATATATATATATATATATATATATAGAGCCGTATCTTTAGAGAAGCGAAATCATTTACTTTTACACAGTGTACTTTTTGTTTACATTTTTGAAACAACAACTCACTACTGCACACGAGCAAACCTAACTAAAATCGTGATTTCAAATGCGGGAGTGTATGATATCGTTTGAAGGTGAGAGATTAACATTTCGTTTTTCAAATGGAAGTGTCTATGGAGACCAAAATCTTGGTCTCCCAAGCCAAAAGTGGCCCGTTTTGGCGAAACCAAGATTTTGGTCTCCCGGAGTAAAACTGTATAGAACTGTTTCTTTATGTCGAAGAGGCGAGTTTTTACTTCTATTTATTTATTGCTTGCCAGTTTGTCTTTGTTGCTGTTTTTGCTTTTATAATATTTTTATTTTTTTTGTTGGGGTGGGGGGGGGGGGGGGGGGGGGGGGGGGGGGGGGGGCAACAAATGTCAGAAAAGAGATGCAAGTTATCGGCCGGTCGCCCACACCATTTTTTGTTTTAACAATATTTTTAGATTTTTGCTAAGTTAACGGTGTATTAGTATTCATTTATAGAACTGCTCCTTCATGTTGTGGATTGTTTTTTGTTTTTTTTTGTTGTTTTTTTTTTTTTTGTTCGTTTTGTTTGGTTTGGTTTTGTTTAAAATTTCATTTATTTTATACACTTTTACGTGATTTTCTACTTTATGTCTTCATATATAAAATGGATGTTATCGAGTTGACAAGTGCTCACCAGGCCCTATTATTATCAATTTTGGAAATTTTATTCACGAATCAATTTTTATATCACAGAACTATTTGTCGTGAACCCTTTTCAAACAGTGACTGTTTTATTCAAAAATATTTTTATAAGAAGTTGCGAGGTGGAAGACGAAAACAGAGACCAATTATCGTGAGAACTGGTCATCGGCCTGCCCCCTATCACCACCCACCAAGACCCCCACCAACACTGACACCTATACTACAAGACAATTCATTGACTAAAAACGCACCTTACGACAACTCACCAATATCAAATTCCAATTATTTCCAGAACGACCACAAAAACAGTAAACAACAGCAAGATAAACAACACACGACAACTGAAATCGGTGAACGGATGTCTCGAAACCGTCCCTTTCTTCGACCTCCTGACGCATTAATTAACGTCCCCATTTCGACTCAAGTACAAACGGAAAAACCAATCAGAAACAATAAATGACACATCTTACAACAAAAACAATTAACGTGTTGCTAATATCAACACTCAATCATGCCAAAATAAGACTGAGGAGATAGCTGATCTTGGAAAAAACAATACACATTGCATAGCTAAAGAATTAATGAAAGAAAGAAAATCTCATCCTCACAATTTTCGAATATGCCATCTGAATATAAATAGTCTACGAAACAAATTCGACGAAATTCAACCATTACTTTTGGACAATCTGGTGGACATGCTTATCATTTCTGAAACTAAAATTGATTCAACCTTTCTAGACTCATTGTGTGCAGTTGAGGGCTTCAGATTTGAACGTCACGACAGAAACAGCAAGGGTGGAGGAATAGCAACATGGATAAGATCTGACATTGCAACCAGAAGAAGACCGGACATAGAATCACACAACATAGAGGGCATCGTCCATGAAATAAATCTAGGCGATGCTAAATGGATTATATATTCCATCTACAGACCACCATCAACAAAGGACGAGATATTTTACAAACAAGTCAGTCCGATGATAGACAAAGGCGTCAAACATAGTGACAATCTGTTGATAGTTGGCGACCTAAATTACGATATGAACTGTGAAAACAAATCAAAAACTCTATGTGATATATGTGACGTTTTTAACTTAGTAAATATTATATGTAAACCAACATGTTTTAAAAAGAACTGCAAACCGTCTTTAATTGATGTTATGCTCACCAACAAACCCGATTTATTTTCTAAACCTCTAAATTTTTCAACAGGCGTCAGTGACTGTCACAATATGATTTCAACTTATATTAAACATAATGTTCCACAAATTAAGAGAAACAAAATATGTCATAGAAGCTTTAGGACCTTTTGCGAGAAAAGTTATCAGGAAGATTTGCATTCTGTTCTAACCAAAACCAGTACTTCAGAAAACGACGTAAATACTGAATATGAACAATTTATCGATAAAGTAATTTTAATCTCAAATAAACATGCCCTTTTCAAAACTAGATACCCACCAAAGAAGCCAGTACCATACATGAACAGTGAATTAAGAAAAGCTATATATAGAAAAAGAATGCGTCATAGCAAATACTTGAAAGAAAAAACAAAAATATCATGGAAAAGTTATAAAGAACAACGAAATTATGTGGTAAAATTAAAAAGAAGTTCAATTAAACGTTACTTCTTAGAAAGGTGCACCGGAGGACAGAAGTCAAAAGATTTATGGCCAACGGTCAAACCATTCTTATCGAAGAAGCACAACAAAGATCAACAAAAGATTGTACTTCAAGATGGTGATAAGATATTGAATAATGTTGGTGATATCTGTAATAATTTTAACTCTTTCTTTGTAAATGTTGCAAATGACATTGGTAAAGACGTTGTTTTTGATCAAGAAACTCACCCAAGCATCAAATCCATCAAAGAAAACTTACCTGACCTTCCGAAATTTGAATTCAAAGAAACTGATTCACACAATGTCCAGAAAGTTATCAACAATATCAATATTAAGAAAGCAACTGGTTTTGACAATTTTCCGGCCAGACTTCTTAAAGCTGGCTCCCCCGTGCTGGCTGAACCAATAACGAATCTAATTAACAAATCAATTTCTTTTGGTGTGTTTCCTGATCAATTGAAATTAGCACAAGTCAAGCCTTTATATAAAAAACAAGATCCTCTAAATGTGAAAAACTATCGTCCTGTTAGCATTCTACCTGTTGTTTCCAAAGTATTTGAAAAAAATTGTATTTCAGCAATTATCAATATATTTCGATGACATTTTTAATGACTACTTGTGTGCTTTTCGTAAAGGCCATGGTTGCCAAACAACACTTTTGCGTTTAATTGAAGATTGGAAAGAGGCATTAGACAATAACAAATATGTCGCTGCAATCCTCATGGACCTTTCGAAGGCTTTTGACTGCTTGCCTCACAACATTCTTATTGCTAAACTAGCTGCCTATAGGCTAGAACAAAAAGCTCTTTATTTAATTGAAAATTACTTGAGCGGAAGAAAACAACAAATGAAATTAGAGGATGCTGTGAGCGAGTGGGCAGGCATTAAAAAAGGCGTTCCACAAGGATCAATTCTTGGACCATTACTTTTTAACATTTTTATAAATGATATATTTTACTTTATCAGACAGGGAAAATTATATAATTATGCTGACGATAATACCCTGTCAAATTCTCATTCAAATTTCGATATGCTTTTAAAAACTATTGAAAATGAAAGCGAAATTCTTATCAAGTGGTTTGAAATAAATTGTATGCAAGCAAACCCGGACAAATTCCAGGCAATTGCAGTAGGTACAAAAACACACACAAAGAAACCCACGTTCCATATTGGAACTGCAAGTACTACATGTGAAGAAGTTGTAAAATTAATAGGGGTCGACATTGACTACCAACTAAAATTTGATTTACACATTAAAACCATCTGCCTTAATGCTTCTCAGCAATTAAATGTCTTAAAAAGGCTTGGAAAATACCTTTTAAAATTGAACAAGTTAACAATATTTCACTCTTTTGTATTGTCAACTTTCAATTTCTGTCCACTAGCTTGGCATTTCTGTTCTAAGACAAATTGTGATAAACTTGAAAAGATACAAGAAAGAGCACTGAGTTTTATTTATGAAGATGACAAAAAATCCTACGACCAATTACTTTCAAAGGCCAAAGTCCCATCCCTACAAATAAGACGAATGAGAACAATTGCTTTGGAAACGTTTAAAATTTTATACAAAATTGCTTCTCCTTGTCTATCTGATATGGTCATTTTGAAAAATAACAGATACAATTTTAGATATTCCAAGGGTCAGAACAACGTCTTATGGCAAAAGATCTTTCAGATATTCTTCTGATGTGCTTTGGAATGAACTTCCCGAGCACATCAGGAAAATTTCAAATTTTAATGTTTTCAAAAATCATATCCTCTCATGGAACGGCCAGCCATGCAAATGTAATATTTGTAATTAATCTCACCGTACATTATATATAATATAATATATATATATATATATATATATATATATATATATATATATATATATATTATGCTACTTTTCTTTGTGTGTCATGATTGGAATCTTGATGAGGGAATCTTTTAAAGGAAAATGTATTACTATGTATTTTTATGCACTATGTGTTAAAACCTATGTCGGTCAAAGGCTTCTATTAGCCTGACTACATTATCTATGAAACATTTTTAAAATGCCGACAATAAATAAATATTTGAATTGAATTGACTTTTTTTGTTTATAGGTTTGTTTGTTTTTAGGCCTTGTAGCTAACATTATTACCATAACCCCGCCCCATACGAAAATTATTTTTGTACTCTACTTTTTTTAATTCAATTTTGGCAAGATAGACCATGATTTTGGCATCCCGGTAAGGAGTAAAGCCGTTTTTTTCAATTATGGAATTGTCGGCGGCTTTTTATTTCTCTTTTTGATCTCGTATCATGGTCTCCCTTGCACCCAACATCTCGGTTGTTTGTGGACTCCCCCCCCCTCTCTACCCACCTTCCTCCACCACCAGTTTATTATTTTCTCTCCGTGTCCAAAGAGGGCTCAGCATGCATTGTTATCTAATATTAAATAACAAGACTGATGTTCGTAATATCGTGATTTTCATATAACTTTGGTATAACCGGCGCAGTTTCTTTAAGCAATAGAGCATAAATATAAAAAACAAAAAACAAAAAAAAAACTTGACAGTAATTATCTCAAGGTTTTGTTCTTGTTGCTTGTACGTATCTTTGATTTCAATTTCGTATTAAAATAGCGTCATGATTTTTTCCGCTTTTACATAATTCTCCCACCATATCTGGCCCCGCGGTTTTATGCATTTTAAAAATGAAAAATATTCATTAAGGTTAGGTGAATATATGCATTTTTTTAAAAAAGAAAAAAAATATGAAAAATATGCAGGCTTCAATAACATGAAATAAAAAATTCGGACTCAACGTACAACTAAATTCTGTGAACGGAGAAAAATCCCCCCACCCCTCTTTTCTTCTCTTCGTTGACTTCATTAAATGAAAAACCTCTTCTCAAACGAATTTATCTCAGACTCAGTCTCAGATCCAACGAACCAGTAGTATAGGCAGACTCACTGTTTAAAAACGTCCCTGTTTTCTACTGAGACATTCAGTTGAACAAAGATCTGCTGTCGGCGTCAGCTCACAAGAAACTGAGACGACGATAGAGTGGAGACTACCTCAGGCCTCATCCTACCATGCGTTAGGGGTGGGGCAGGGTCAGTGTCATTTAATATTAGATAATAGTGAATGCGGATCTCTGTTATAGGTACGGAGAGAAAATTATAAACTGATGACGGGTAAGGTGGGGGGACCCACAAACGACCAAGGCGTTTGGCCAATTCACATCTCTATAGATGATAACGTGTTTGGCGCAGGGGAGACCATGATACGAGATCAAAGAGAAAAAGCTGCCGCACTATCCTTTCTTCCTTTTTACCGACCTGTGTTGCAAGCGCCGTAAAACCCTTTACAAACAAAAGATTTGTCGTTGTACTGCATTTTTATCCCCCCCCCCCCTCCCCCCCCCACCCCTCCCCAGAAAAGTAACCGGATTTTTTAAAAAACTACATAAGGTAAAATTGAAGAACAAAAAAGAAAATGAAAATTCAAATAATTTTTGTGTTGGGCGGCTGATAACTCTCTCTCTCTCTCTCTCTCTCTCTCTCTCTCTCTCTCTCTCTCTCTCTCTCTCTCTCTCTCTCTAAAAAACAAAACAAACAAAAACAAAAAAAGAAAAAAAAAGAAGAAAAAAACAACAACAATAATAAACAACAACAAAAACTGCACTCCTCAACATAGTTATAGTACAAGAAACAATTCCATTGGTTTTGAGTCGGAAGACCAAAATCGTATCTTCCTAGCAAAAATCTAAAAATAATGTTAAAAAAATTAAAGTTAAATTTTGTGTGGGCGACCGGCCGATAACTAGCAATCTCTTCTCTTACATGTTCGAAATAACTTTCATACAATCATTTTTGCTGGAACCCCTGTATGATGATGACATAAAATTATGATATAATATGATGATTATGATGATGGGACTATTTTCAATATGATGAAAAATGAAATAAATGCAAACAAACTTTATTGAACAAACCATCGTCTATTTCAATATATCGGGTTCGTTTTATTTTCCTAATGGAGATCCACTTAAACAGCGACTTCCATTGTGGTCCTTCTGGGTGGGGTTGTTGACCTCCCATAGTGGGCAGGGAGGTACTTAATGTCTTCTATCCCCTATGTGTTTTCCTACTTGGTTTCTGTCTTTGTCTTGGAATGAAATTACTTGGTTTTGGCCTGGCACTGGCCAGGTACCCTGGCTGAGAGGGAAACAAATTATGTATAGTTAGTTTTGGAAGATATTGTTTTCGTTGTAAATCATCTATCTGTTATGCACTGTATTATGTTTTATTTTGTTATATATGATTTGTAAACATTTTAGTGGGAACCTGTGCTTAACGTCAGGATGAGACTTAAATTATCTCAAAGGAAGGACTTTGATAGTGTGCTCTTGGAATCTACATCTGTTTCCCATTTGAACCTATTCCCCATTATCTTGCTTTTTCTTGGGTGCTTTAATTGTAATTCTAGAACTTTTTCTATCCCATTTTCTTCCTTTTTACTGGCCCTGATATTTTGTTACTAAAAATATAACTCAAAATGTAATAGGAAATCTATATCACTTTAAGAACAAAAAAAAAACCCTTAGGTTGTGTGTCTTTAGGTACAATACAATAATAATATTAGCTCGTTTTACATTGGAAAAAACGGGTATTTGTGAAACATCTAGAAAATTGTTGATAAAAACATACTTTAAAAAATACTTTTTAAGAAGAATCTGGGTGGGGTTCCTTACCTCCCAAAGTGGGCAGCTGGGTGGGATTCCTGACCTCCCATAATGGGCAGGGAGGGACTTGTTATGTCTTGTATCCCCCTGTATCTGTTTTTCAATTTGCTTTCTGTCTTTGTCTTGGAATGGGATTACTTGGTTTTGTTCTGGACCTGGCCGGAGTCCTAGCTGGGAGGGAAACAGTCAAATGCATAATTATTATTTTGGGAGATGATATTTTTCCTTGTAAATCATCTCTCTGTTATGTATTATTATACTTGTTATTTTGAATGTATAATGTAAGCATTTGAGTTTATTCCTCTTTGTTGGATTTTGTGCTTGTGTCCGGATGAGACTTATAGGTGATCTCAAATTAAGTACATTGGTGGTATGCTCTTGGAATCTACATCTGATCCCAATTTGTTCTCAGTTCCCCTGTCTTACTTTTTCTTGGGTGCTTTCATTGTAATTCTAGAACTTTTTACTATCCCATTTTTTTTCCTTTTTACTGGCGCTGATATAACCTAAAAGTGTTGCAAGCGCCGCAAAACCCTTAAAAACAAAAACAGAACAGTTCTGGAAACCTAACTCAATTATGGACCTGTTTTAAGAATGTAATGGAATCATGCTTGCGTTTTAATGGAAATATTCCCAAACCAAAAATGAGCCTGTAACAATTGGAATGGAAAAGATTATAAAAGTCAAATGGCATTGATTTTTAAGTTTTAAATTCTTGACATTTCTAAAAGATAGTGAATTAACAAAATGCCATTTAAAGATGACCTTGAATGAAAAACATAATCTTACATTTTATAGTGCTTATATTTGTTATTTTAGTAAATAGATCATTCTAGTTTTGATCATACGAGTATTACTGGTGTGCAGCTGCATGCAACGCGATTTTAAAGATAAGAAATTAGAAACTGGGTGGGGTTCCTGGCCTCCCATAGTGGGCAGGGAGGTACTTACTTCTATCCCCCTATATCTGTTTTCCAACTGTCTTTGTCTTGGAATGAGATTACTTGGTTTTGTCCTAGCCCTGACCGGATACTCTTGGGAAACATTCAAATGTATAGTTAGTTTTGGGAGATGATATTTTTTTCCTTGTAAATCATCTCTCTGTTATGTAATGTATTATGTTTTGTTTACATATTTTATATATGATTTGTAAACATTTGAGTGTATTCCTCTTAGTGGGGACGTGCCTGTGCTTGTGACTGGATAAGACTTTTAGATGATCTCAAACTAAGTACTTCGATAGTGTGCTCTTGGAATCTACATCTGTTCCCTATTTGATCCAATTCTCCTTTGTCTTACTTTTTCTTGGGTGCTTTAATTGTAATTCTAGAACTTATTACTATCCCATTTTCTTCCTTTTACTGGCGCTGATATAACCTTAATGTGTTTCAAAACAAACAAAACAAAGAAATAAGAAAGATAATCAATAAACATAGATTGAGATCAACGTGCACTTATTTGTCTGATAACCCAAATTCAATTATGATTCATTTTTTTGTAACGGAAATAATTCTCAAACCAACGCAAAATATTGTCCATTACAAGTTTATAACAAGCCCATAATTGTGTTTGGCTATCAGACTGAATTTGTGCAAGTAGATCGGGGTAAAAGGAGCTGGATCTTTCAAATTTAAAATATGGAGATCGGGAAATAATAATTTGTTAGAGAAATCAAAGAAATATAAGAAGTGAGAGATTTTAGAAAAAAAAATAAAATAGAAAATTGAATGTATAAAATTGATAGTGGAAAGTAAATTTTTTTATCTGACAGAGACAACGCTGTCAACGGCCAGGTATTCATTTTACACCTGAGTACGGTGAGAGAATGTAAGTAAACAGCCTTTTCCAAGGACTCAACTATGCGCCGAGCGAGGCGAATCCAGGACCTTCCGATCCGAAAGCGAGTGTCATACCACAAGACCATATAGCCGCAGAAACATATATTAAAACTAGCAGTGTAAAAACATTTTAAAAGCTCTAGAAAGCCCAGTTTGTCCATTTTTTATTCAGTTAAAATGGAAATATGTGAATGTAAAAATGAAAACGCGGACAAAACATAGGTTGATTTTGAGGTTTTTATTTTTTTTATAGAAGGTAATTTTGGTTCTTCGTTTTAGCATCCAAATATGCATCTAAATGCATAAAATTTTTGCCTTAGGTTGAAAATGTATATAACAAATACCGAAAACTGACTATCACAAAGTTTTTGAGGGGGAAAATAGCCACCCATCAATAACTTTTTTCCCACGAACGGATTTCGGTGGATTTATAGTATAATAATCAGCATAACATGAGTAACCAAATATAATAAATAATGCAAGTACTCATTAAATTCATCTCTAATTTATTTACTTAGTTTAGAGGCGTGGTGTGGTTTCACAATTTATCTCATGAAATGCCTCTGCATTATCAGGGATAGGGGTCTGCACACAAAATTATATGACTACAACAAGACTTGTAAGACAGGTTGTCTTTTTTCATGGTATATCAGAAAAGTAAGCGAATATTATTTAAACAAATAAATTATTTTCAAAATATACATGAGAATAAGTGATTACAATTAAATAAATAAAATTCAATAAACATTGTGTATATTACAAATCAATGGTTACTATCTGAATGACAAGAGCATACAAGGATTAAGTCATCTGTTATAACAAAAGCTGCTTACAAGATTATAAAAAAATCAAATTAGAGAGGACGAGACAGACTTTCTTGAAAAACAATAACAGCCTTTGAAATGGCTAAATCTCCAAAAACCAACACTAAATTTTACCAAGAACTAAACTTGTTCATACCCAGGTCTCCAACCAAGTCGAGATCTTTTGCCAACCCAAATGGTCTCATTCCAGATCAATTCGACGAAGTGCAAGGAAAGTTTGTCTTTATGGTTTTTATGGCGCTTGGTTGACTTAAACCGTGTCATTTCAGAGCCTCTGCCAAGAACAAATATTGTATAGAAAAGGATAGATTTGGAATACAGTGCCTGCAATATAGTAGAAAAGTTACAGAGATGAATTACGAGGAAAATAATATCTGGTGGTCAGAACAACAACAAATGAGTCGCTGTTTATTTCTTTCAATTGTAAAAAAGTTATACAGATATCTTTTTCAAATTTTATTTCTAATGGAACTATGCATTATTAATATAATTGCAAAATATTGAAATTATTAGGTTAACGGTTTTTGAATAACATAAAATTTTGTAACACCACCTAAACATTTCGATATCGAAAATATGACGCAACTTATTGTGGCATTTGCGCGTTGTAATTTTTTAAAGAAGACATTTCTTGTTATGCCTACTATGCACACTATCATACGAAAAGAACTAAATTCCAAAGCATTTAAGAGGGAAAGAACGTCAAGATAACCAATTAGTAAGTTGAATTAACGAAAACATAGAACAAGGAAGCTACTCAATAGGTTTTCTACAGATGACGTTAAAATGATTGTGTTCACTGACATAACGATGTAGTGAATGGACAGACAAAATCACAAATACTAATCAACAGGCTATATCATGAACAAATTAGTTTTTTTAAAAGAAAATAATGGTTTTAGCTGATATTTCATGGAATAGCTAGACCCAAATAAACTTCATTGAAACAACAAAGGCTAAGGTAAATACTGATAATCACATAAAACTATTGTGAGAAAATCTTTTGTAACACCTTTATCCAGGAAGAAGTTTCCTTTTTCAGAAAAGATGGGCTACATCCTATATGAGCAACAGACCACAAACTTTTCTTCAGAGTAAGAACATTCATTTTATCGAGAAAGACAACTGGCGCCTCAATCACCCGGCCTGAATCAAATCGATTACGCAATTTGGAATTCTTTGACCAAGAAGGCTTATAGTGGACAAATATCCGCATTCACAGATGAAACCTTGATAGAAGGAATTATTTTATGCTGGGGGAGATAACCATTGAGAAAATTCGGAAGTACATTTCAAGTTGGAAAAAGAGATGACGTTTCTCAATTCATATTCTCCGTATAAAGATTTGTTGATATAAGGTGTTTTGAATTTGAAAGGATCCAATGAGGAGTATTAGAGATACAAGCCGAGAAAGAAATCCGATAGATCTCAACTATGCAGCTAAGCATCCCAGTAAGGACCAGGTAAAAGAACGAACAATATCAAAACCGGAAAAAAACAGAGGACAACATGGAAAAGAAAAACAGATATAAATGATAAAATACATAGCATGTGACCTCTCTTCCCACCATGGGATGTCAGAAGACCCATGATGCATAAGGAATGATAAAATTACAAGTGTTAATGGGATAGTCAAACAAATCTATTTACAATTTAAAGCACATGAAAAAAGGAGAATACTCCAAATATGGAACAAATGAAGATTCCAAAAGCATATTGAAAGTGTAGTTGGAGATCAGCTAAAAGTCATCACGACACAAGCACAGGATCCAATTGACAGGAACACACTCAAATGCTTAACAGAGCACAAGAGTGAGATGAAATTATCATCTCCCAAAAACTATAACAATTGGGAACAGTAATATATAGAATGCAACAGTCAGTAGGAGAAGATTAATCCCCCCCCCCCCCCACACACACACACACACATCCAGGAATTCAAGAAAGAAGAACTGAACGCCTACATCTTTAAGTGGCGGTTAGGAACATCCTTCGAAAAATTGATTTGAGATTTTGGTGGAAAATGGTATCTTATTATCTTAGAATTAATATAATTGATGTCCAAATTCTTAAAGTAGACTATTAAGGCACGAAAAACACAGTCGAAAATGGTAAATGTAGTACGAAAAGTGTGAAAAACGGGAAGCTATTTTGCTATTTTCTCAACATGTCATTTTTCTAAGAGTATGGGATATTGTGTCAAATGTTTCTCAGAATCTATTCAATGAAATTGTCTGAAAATTTCCATAGTTATCACAGAGATAATGTATTATGTCGCCATTGAGAGATTGTTTTGATATGATATATGAATTTTGAATTATAATCCTAATTCTGAATTTTTAACATCAATTTTGTCATAAAATTTTGATTCTCAACTTTGTAATGTTCTTATAAAAATTCCATATGCTAAAGCCGTAAAATCTCTCTATGGTGACACACGTACACTATTGATAAGATGGAAGAATATGAAGGTCATTCCTTCATTACTTTTTGTGGAACGTTTGACACAAGATTGTTATATTTTTTTATGTCAGACCCCCAAACTAGAAGACACTGCGAGAGGTGATCCGCCGTGGCAGGTATAAAGACCCAACCTCAATAAGACACAAAACCGCATGAAAAGGACAAATGTTGCAATATTTGTATCTGTATTTGTATGGTTGGCGCTGAAGAAACCAATGGTCTGGTTGTATTTCAGCGGCGTCCTCATTGGGCGCGGGCCCATGTCAGTCGGGCCTTGAAATCGTTTAGGTGTGGTGCCATGATGACCAGTTCATCCAGTCCATTCCACTCCGAGATAGTTCTCATGAAGAAAGAATTTATGTAGTTTTGTGTTCTTGTCTGTAGGATAGATGATTAGACGTGTGAACCGATGTAAAACACAACGGTCGTCAGGGGAAGGTGGTAAGACATCACAGACTGGATGCAGGACGTATAGCACAGTTAAAAACCAGAAGAGTTCTGTCAGTATATTTCGGAGGCTGCATCCAACAAGGAATCACTTTCAAAAAATAAGATCAACACAATCAATTTCATCAGCCAGAAAATTATTTTTAATGTGTAAATAAATAGAGTTTATGACAACCAAGATAAACATAAACTAAAATCTCTAATAAAAAATAATTTCTCATGAAGGGAAATTTTAAAAGTTACAAAGATTTCTCAAGTTACTAAGGCTGCATTGGATCGGAGAAAAGCTTATTAACATTAAATACAGGATCCTGTTGAATTCAGTAAATCTCAATAGTTAGTGGCTTTGTAAATTGAGTGACGTGTCAAAATATAGTTACATCGAAAGAAAAAAATCTTTGGTTTGGTATTACTTTTAAAAATAATTTAATAAAATGAAATACTAGAAAACAAAAATGTGTATTTGCTTCAAAACGTTATCATTTGAAAGCCCTTCCTCTATTTTGTTTTGTGTCAACATTTGAGTCAGATTCGTTGTTTGGCGTAATGCACGTTGATGACTAATCAACCGCTTTGAATTCGAAATCCGTCATACGAACTCCCTTGTGGATCACCTATCTTTTCACTGGTGGGGGAGCTTCAGGCATATCGGGGGGCAAAGGAGTAATTCCGGTTGACCGAGATCATCCCAGATGAACGACCCGCCCTGATATGTGTCTGATGGATATCCAACCAAGTGCCCGAATATATATAAATCATTTTTTAAAAACAGGCGTTTCACGCTTCGTCAAAGACGCTCGTTTCTACGTACAATGCGTTTCGAAAGTTGGAGATCTTGGATTAGAAGTCAACCGTCAATAATTATGATATAATTATGAATTGATCACATTAACTGCGAATTTTTGAAATTCGAAAAAAATGAATATTTTTGTCTCCATCTGCAAACAATATAGAGGAAATGCGACTTGCACTTTAAGATTTAAATAGTATATTTTCACCACCAGTCTCTATATTAAATTTCTTCCCACCACTCTATGATTTTAAATCTAGAAACGTCCGACCCGACTACTGATTTTGGTGAATGAGCATAGAGTAACAAACAACAGTTCAATGACCAATCAGCTGTCCACTTAATTGATCCATTGAGAACTGATTTGATCGACACTGTTATTAACATTATTTTAACTCTCCTCGTCATGTTAATTCACGATATACCAACTTTCTCAGCTCCATTCTCTGTCAGATGTTTTTTTAACCAAATAGGTATTTTGAGAGGCGATAATCTAATCCATTTGAACTAAGGAAAATATGATAATAATAATGACAATAATAATAATAATAATAATAATAATAATAATAATAATAATAATAATAATAATAATAATAATATATAATAATAATAATAATAATAATGATAATAATAATAATAATAATAACAATAATAATAATAATAATAATAATAATAATAATAATAATAATAATAATACATAGGTCTTGTATAGCTCATACACATGACTAGGTCATGCTCTTTGTGCCTCTCAGTTACAAATATAACCATCTATTAATAGCACTAACGCACACACACACACACACACACACACTCACACACAGACACACACACACAAACATACACACACACACTCTTCACACATTCTCTCTCTATCTATCTATCTATCTCCCTCTCTCTCTCTCTCTCTCCCTCTCTCTCTCTCTCTCTCTCTCTCTCTCTCTCTCTCTCTCTCTCTCTCTCTCTGACACACATAGACTTTCATATACTATATGCATATACCAGATTAATAGACACATTTTATATTAATATATCATGCTATCCTGTCTTTACATTGAATTGAAAACATATGATTTGAGATAGATCAAAACAAATATCAAAATTGGGCGTATTCCAAGTACAAACTGATTCATATTATGTCCAAGTAAATTAATAGCTCATTTTTAAGATGTAGCCTGACAAGACAAAATCAGAAAGTGCCTGAACATTTTAGAATTTCAGAACGCATTTTACAGAAAGGGGCATCTAAAAGAAACAAATGTATTTCTTAGGATGAGTTTTTCCTCAGGAAATTAAGGGGTGGTTTGTGTCTTTTTTGAAAAATGTTTTATTACCAATTTTGGGCGGTTTTAATCATTCTGTATCGTCATTATATGTTAAAAAACAACATTTATGGTGAAAATTTTTTATTATATGTGTCGATATCCATTTTGAGACCTATTTTGGGGGTCTGACATTTAAAAAATGTAACAATCTTGTGGCAAACGTTCCACAATAACTAATGAAGGAATGACCTCCATATTCTTCCCTCTTGTCAACATTGTACTATAGTGTGTCACCATAGAGAGGTTTTACGGCTTTAGCTTATGGAATTTTGATTAAAACATTACAAAGTTGAGAATCATAATGTTGTGACAAAATTGATGTTAAAAATTCAGAATTAGGATTATAATTCAATTTCACATAATTTATCCAAAAAATCTCTCTATGGTGACATAATACATTATCTCTGTGATAAGTGTGGAGATTTTCAGACAATTTCATTGAATAGATTCTGAGAAACGTTTGACACAGTATCCCATACCCTTAGAAAAATGACATATTGAGAAAATAGCAAAATAGCGTCCCGTTTTTCACACTTTTCTTACTACCTGTACCATTTTCGACTGTGTTTGTCATGCCTTTATAGACTACTTTAAGAATTTGGACTTCAATTATATTATTTCTAAGATAATGAAATGTCATTTTCCACCAAAATCTCAATATCAATTTTTCGAAGGATTTTCCAAATCTTTAGACCCAAACCGTCCCTTAAGGGAGTTTTGGTCGATCTTAGTTACGATATTGGGAGTATAATAATGGCACACAGCTACTTGATCCGTCAACCTGGGTTTTACAGCAAGTAGTCTTTCTATAAAAATATAGGTTTTCTTTCGTACCATCCGTGAAGTTCCAGTGTGAAGTTGTATGAATAGTGAAATCATTCTGTCTCGGAACACATTAAAGTTCTCGAGCATAATGTGTTTCATTCAATAATGGAGTACTATGGAAAACACAATGTTCTAGTCGATTGCGAACATGGGTTTCGAAAACATAGATCTTGTGAAACCCAGATTGTAAACACCATAGAAGAAATAACAAAGACATTAGACTACAGAAAAAATAGATATACTCGTGTTTTACTTATCGAAGGCATTAGATAGTGTACCCCATAACGACTCCTCAGAAAACCGGATCACCATGGAATTAAAGACATCTACCCAAAGGCCCCCGAAAATGAATAACATGATTCATAACAAAAGTAACAAAAGCTACTTCATTTGGCTTGAAGACTGGCTCTGTGATGGAACTCAGGAAGTAGTCCTGGATGGACTTAGAAATGAGAAATGCAACGTTTTAAGGGGGTACCTCAAGGTGCTGTCATTGGACCTCTCATCTTTCTAACATTTATTAATAACATAAGAAGAAACATATCAACTCTTACCAAGCTCAAACAGTTTGCTGATGAGTCTTATTCGACTGAAACTAAAAATGACGCATAAATATCACAGATGGATCTTGACCCACTTCTATCATGGGCAAAAACCTGGCATATGAAATGTCGCCCTGAAAAATGCTGTGTATTGTCAAAATTATAAACAAAAACAGCAAATTATTACTATCAAATAAGCAGTCAGTCATTGAAACAAGTGGACACAATACCCTACTTGGGAATCCAACGTAACAAATCACTGGAATGGGACCGACATAATATTGATAATAATGTGACGAAAGCAAATCGCACCCTTGACCTCCTGAACGTATACTAGTGCCCCCCCCCCCCCCCCCCCCCCCCCCCCACGTAAACGAACAAACATACAATATCCAAGTCAGACACGTATTGAAATAAGCGTGCACAGTATGGGATCCTTTCAACAAGGCACATCAAGAAAACAGGTTATTCCTTAGCTTTAAAAAGTCGTTTTCTGTAAGTAACCCCAACTTGTGGAATCTACTCTCCCCAGATGTCAAACTAATTTGGGATAGCCAGTCTTACAAAAAAAATCTTTAGACAGGACATTTTTAGAGAGCTTACGAATAATTTCACTTAAATCTAATCTTAATTTTACATTTATTTTATTCAGTTCCGACTGACAATTTCCATTGTATACCTGAACGTTTTTTTGTTGTTGTAATTTATCACTTCAAATCTTTTTCGTTAGAATTAGTTATTAATCTTAGTGAGTAATATTGGGTAAGTACCTATGTGTTTGCATTGTCGAGTATGAGTGTAGATGTATTTGTATGTGACTTTGTGTGCATGCGTATATGTTTGTTTCTTCATATGTATTCAATTTTTTTTCCAAAGAATGGATGTTTGAATGACAATTAATATTGTAAAGCGCCGCTGAGCACTTATGTGGAAGTTGAGTTCTATATAAATAACTATTTATTATTATTCTTATTATCATTATTCTTCTTTTATTATTATTTTGTTTGTTTGTATTTTTTGTTTTTTTTTGTTTTTAAATTATTATTGTTATTATTATTTTTTATGGCGTTAAGGAAAAATCCTAAACTATTTGACGGTAGAAACTGCAGTTCGATAGATTGAAAACAAAACAATCGGTAAGGTTTTAAACAACGAAGTGACTATTCTCATCCCCCTAGTCTAGGATGATTGTCTTCATAATAGTAGTCCACAATTGTTGTATGTTTAATCCAAAGGTTGTAATGCAGTAATTTGTTAAGTTTCTTGTCACAAGTTGCACAATTAAAAAAAAAATTAAT
>NC_088360.1:53405805-53415805 GCF_034508935.2 Berghia stephanieae | reverse complement strand
ATACACCTACATACATACATACAACTCCTCAACATACATAATACAACTACATACAACATCATAATAAACATACAACATACATACATACAACATACAACATACTACAACATACATATCAAACATACCTACATACATCACAAACATACATACATCAACATACATAACATACATACTACAACAATAATCATACATACATACATACAACATAACATACAACATCATACAACAAAACATACATAATACAACATAATACATACAAATAATAACATACATCATACAATCACAACATACAATACATACTTACATACATACTACAACATACAACATACAACATACATACACACATACATCATACATACATACATACATACAACAAATAATACATACATACATAATACATACATACATACATACAACATACATACATACATAAACAACATACACATCATAACTACATACAACATACAAAAATACAAACTACATACATACATACATACACACAACAACATACTAAACAACATACATACATACATAATACTACACTACATAATACACTACATACATACTCATACAACTATAACAACTACTACAACTACTACATCATACTTAACTACATAATACTACATATAACCAACAACTCATCCAAACTAATCTCCAATACATCAATACAACAAACAACATCACAAAATCTCCCAAAAAATACAACATACAAAAAACCACCCTACAAAACCTCACATAACAACAACATAAAACTAAAACTACTACAACAAAAATAATACTCTACCACATACATCTCAACATCTCATACACATACAAAAATACATACAAAAATACTACATCATTCTAATCATAATACATAAACACATCAACATCATATATACATATACATACATCTCAATACTCATACATAACATACTCCAACCCCAACCCCCACCCCACCCACCACACCCCAACCCCCCCCCCCACCCCCCAACCAACCCCACCCCCACAACACCCCCCCACAACCCCAAACCCCCACCACCACAACCCCCCACACCCCACCCACCCCCACCCCACCAACCCCACCCAAACACCCCCCCACCCCCCCCCCCACCCCCCCCCACCCCACCCCAACCACCCCCCCCCCACACCCACCAAACCACCCCCCCACCCCACCCCCCCACCACCCCACCCCCCCCCCACCCCCACCCCACCCCACCCCCCCCCCCACCCCCCCCAACCCCAACACCCCCACCCCCCCACCCCCCCACCAACCCACCCCCCCACCCACCCCCCCACCCACCACCACCCCACCAACCCCCACCCACCCCCCCCCCAACCCCCCCCAACCCCCCACCCACCCCCCCACCCCCCCAACACCAACCCACCCAACCCACACCCACCCCCAACCCCACCACCACAACAACCCCCACACCCCCCACCCAACCAACCACCAACCACCCACCCACAACCCCAACCACCCAACACCCCCACCAACCCCACACCACACCACCCCAACACCCCCCCCACCAACCACCCACCAACAACCAACCCCACCACCACCCACCAACCAACAACAACCCCACAACCACCCAACACAAACAAACCACCATAACAACAAAACCACACACACCCCAACACACCCAACCCAACCCACACCCCCCAACACCCCAACCCCCCAACCCCAACAAACCCCACCCCCAAACCCCCCCCACCAACCAAAACCCCCCACCCCCCATCCCACCCACACCCAACAAACACACCCAAACAAACCACACCCACAAACCCCACATCCAACAACAACCTCCACCCACACCACCCACAAACAAACAATCCCACAAAAAAACCCCAAACCCACAACAAACAACAACAACCACAAACCACCCCCCCAACCTACAAAACCAACCACAAACCCAACAACAACAACCACAACCCAACAAACACCCAAAACCCTAACCACCATCCAAACCCCCACCAACCCCCACACCCCACAACACACACCAACACACAACCCACACCACACCACTCACCACACACCCAACCACCCCCAACCACCAAACAACCTACCAACCACCCCCCCAACACCAACACAACCCACACACCAAACACACCACCCACCAAAACACACCCAACAACTAAACCAACAACCCAACACCCAACCCAACAATCAAACACCCAAACACCACACCCACACCCCACAAACAAAAACACCACCCTCCTCCCCAACCACCACCTACACCAACCAACACAAACCCCCAACCCACACATACACCAACAACCCAAAAACACCCTCCCCCCACAACCAACCCAAAACCCCCCACAAACCCACAAACAACCAAACCAACCAACAACACATCCACCCAACCCAATACCACACCCCCACAAACCAACAAATCCCCATCACACCCCACCATACAAACATACAAAACATACATACATCCCTCCATAAACTCATACAACTACAAAACCTACAACAAAACCAACAAAACTACCATACATAAACATACATCCCTACCCTACATACCAAAAACTAAAAACCAAACAAAAACATCCATAAAATACATACAAAACAAATAAAATAAACTAATTTACCCCCTACATACATAACAAACCATACATACAAACATACATACAACTAATACATACATACAACAACATTACATACATACATACATACATACATCAACATACATACATACATACATACATACATACAACATACATAACATACCATACATACATACATACATCATACATCATACATACATACATACATACATACCATACATAATACATACATACATTACATACATACCAATACATACATACAACTACATACATACCATACATACATACATACATACATACTACATACAATCATACATAATACATACATACATACATACTAATACAACATACATACATACCTACATACATACATACATACATACATACATACATACATACATACAACATACATACATACTACATACATACATACATACATACATACATACATACATACATACAATACATACATACATACATACATACATACTACATACATACATACTACATACATACATACATACATACAAATACATACATACATACTCATACATACATACATACATACATACATACATACATACATACATACATACATACATACATACATACATACATACATACATACATACATCAACATACATACATACATACTACAACATACATAATATACATACATACATACATACATACATAAATACATACATACATACATACATACATACATACATACATACATACATACATACATACATACATACATACATACATACATACATACATACATACATACATACATACATACATACATACATACATACATACATACATACATACATACATACATACATACATACATACATACATACATACAAATACATACATCATACATACATACATACATACATACATACATACATACATACATACATACATACATACAACATACATACATACATACATACATACATACATACATACATACATACATACAACATACATACATACATACATACATACATACATACATACATACATACATACATACATAACATACATAACATACATACATATACATACATACATACATACATACATACATACATACATACATACATACATACATACATACATACATACAACATACATACATACATATACATACATACATACATACATACATACATACATAACATACATACATACATACATAAATACATACATACATACATACATACATACATACATACATACATACATACATAACATACATACATACATACATACATACATACATAAAACATACATACATACATACATACATGCATACATACACTTAACATGTAGCACGAGATTTGGCGATATTCCTTTTTTTTTAGACAACACTATTGACGGCCACGGACTTATTTTACACCTGAGTGCGATGAGAGAATGGGGACTCGAATCCAAGAACCTTCCGATCCGAAGGCGAGTGTCATATTACTAGACTACATTGCCTTCAATATATGTCATTCTGAACAATCAGGTTTTTGTCATATGAAGTCAATAAATGTCATTGGTTTAAAACTCAATTTTCAATTCCAAAGCTTCATTTATAACCGAAACCCTACATTGATGCATAAACACGCACAAGCAATCCAATAGGATTTAGAAAAAATGAATTTTCAAAATAGGGATCACAAAAGGACTTTTAAAAATTGAGCTTTTATATAGCAGACGCTCTAGGAAACCAAAATAAAATTTTCATGCCGTCGTATTCTATGGTACTCAATCAGGCATACAATATCACTGTCCCTAGAATATAATATTGGTTTGTTCTGGAGTGCAATATATGTACCTACGTACAAAATAAGTACAAAATAGATTCAATGAGAAGAAAAAATCAAGCTATGCATACTTACTTGAAAATAAGTATACCAATGGTGATAGCGATATAATATAGATTATTGCATCTGTGGATTTAAAAGAGGAGAA
This sequence comes from Berghia stephanieae, assembly GCF_034508935.2. Lineage (NCBI taxonomy): Eukaryota > Metazoa > Mollusca > Gastropoda > Nudibranchia > Aeolidiidae > Berghia > Berghia stephanieae. Next base: position 53,411,284 of record NC_088360.1, on the reverse strand, counting down.
ATAAATTAAATGCCATTGGTTAATAAATTAGCAAATAAAGAACCGTTTTTACAATTCATGGATAGTCAACTACTGTTTTATGAAAATGTGAATGCATATTTCAAATCAGTCTGAATTATTCTCGGATATATGACAAAACACTTTGACATTTAAATTTATATCTTATCTGTCGTAGACTGACCCACATACTCATGATTTTTAAGTCTCTGAGTTAAGACTTTATGAGGGTTTGCGGTTTCTTAATCAATCAAGATGTTTAATTTTTATTTTTCTGACGGAAGAGTTAGTGGACGGCAGGACAGTTTGTGTCAGTAATAAATTACAAACATTCTCATAATTTGTGCGATATTCAAATCAGTCCTTTGAAAATGAGAAATATGTCATTCGTAGGTAAATTATAATAATAAAAGCTTGTCTCAACGCATAACTATAATATTTCATAGAACAAAATTCTCAATTTTGACGACAGTCAACGATTTTGACACTCTTTTACTTTTAGAGCAAAACTCTTATAGACGACAGCCTAGAGAATAAAGTGAAATTTATTGCAATAATGATCACCGTGGAAGTGGTGGGAGGGGGGGGGGCAGGGAGTACCGTGCACCGAAACAATTTGGACCAATTCTTTTTGTTCTTATAACGTACAGTATTTAAAATGCGTTAAAATGGACGACAAAATATGATTTTGAAGTCTCAAAAGAGACGCCTAAACTTAAATGAATATGGATTTATATTTTCCGATCAATAGACACGTTACTGACCACAATGCATCAGTCATCAGGCTCGCTCGCCAGAAGCTCTTGAAAATTAAAACAAAACAAGAAGGACTCAAAATGATAAGATATCTTACTGCAGATTTGTAATCCCAGTAACATGGCGAGACAAGACATCATGAAAAGTGACAAGAGGTGACACACAAGGCAACAAAGGTCAAGGCCACTTTTCTTGGGCTCCAGCTTGTCCAGCGATTTAAGTTTTATGCTGCAATTAATTCTGGCATGCTTCTGAGAGGTTGGCATATCTTGATCGTCGACGTCGTCGTCGTCGTCGTCGTCGTTAGCGTTTAAATCGCTTAAATCGTCAAATTGGAGGGCTAATCCTAGACTAAAGATGAGGTGAGTGTGGATTGGAATGGTATAATTTGGGCATAAGGCGACAAGAAGGCCTCCGACTCCTGGAAAAGAGAAATAAGAGTATGTTTTCATATGGCATGTAACAAACCTGGTCATTCTGATGTTATGTCGGAATTGACTAGCTGAAGAAAATTGAGTTTAAAGTAAAAAAATAATTGTAAAACAAACAAACAAAATTGGTTTTTGAAGGTTAAGATTGAAACACGTTCTCCATATTGAAGGCATTTATGCATTTATCCTATTGCTAGTTCTATAAGCTTTGTTTAAAATTCCCACGGATATTGTAAGGGTCCTTAGTTCACAAAGTAGCGACTTGTGCTGTGTGAAATAAAAATTAAGTTATATTCCTATAATATAATATAATAAATAAAATTTCATATACATATAAATTACTTCAATGGTGCTATACTATCCATGAGGATTTATATTTGGAATATGAGCCTTCCTTTATTTTTCCTGCAGGGGCTTTGCTTGACATTCATCCTATTAAATTTATCATATAGCAACTCGACAATATTATACTGATAGTTTTACAAGAATTAAGAAATTGTTAACCGGGTCATGCATCCACCAATGGTTTTATTTACATGGAAAGATACATTTATAAATGTTAAAGTACATTTCAACTCTGTACAATATCTAGACTGATAGCCATGAAAAAGTCCAATAAAACCACAACGGTAATAATAATATAAACTACATCGAAGTAAGAAAAATAATGTTTAACATAATATGTTTAAGATGAGTTTCACCAACATTGCTCAATGCATTCCCATTTTTTTTTAAAATAGCAACGTATTGCGACTGAGTGACGGTCTTGGCAGCGTGGTCCGCTTTTTCGGTGATGATAATGCAAATCTATTAGTACCACTGGAATCATCTTTGTTCCGACATAAATGTCGTGGGTTCAAGTCCCACTGTGTGTGTGGGGGTGACGCGAAGTTGTCATTAGAAAAGCAAAAGCGATTTGCTATAATTTTCTCCCAAACTAGGTAAGGGTCATTTTGATCGATCGATATTTGATGGACGATTTTTTTGGCCACAATTTCAAATACGTGTTTTTCCAGAGCACGGTAGTATTGGCTTTGAACTCCTTGTAAAGCATTGGATGATGTTCAATTTATTAAAAACTAAAACTGTATATAAAAGTTCATGTTTTTGGTGTTATCTATTTTTTTTTTTGTTTTTTTTTTTTTTTTTTTTTTTTTTTTTTTGTGATGGGGTAAGGGCAAGAATTCATGGCAAGAATTAGGCAATTAATGCTTGTATATTAAACGTCAATAGCCTTTGTTTGAATTTGGATTCTAGCCATGATTAAATAGAGGTTATAACTTTATCCGACGGACAAGCTGACCTCCATATCTTACCGAGGAATCCAAGAAACATGTAATTGCACCCAAATACTAGTTTCTCCGAATGCTGTGCGCTGGAATGACAAGGTGATGTTATGAAAGACGGTAAGGACGATGAAACTGGCGATGAATAAGAATATGATCTCGATGTAGTTCTAGGCTCAGTGATGATCTTAATGAGAAGGACTGCCATAGACAATAGAAGTTGTATGATGATGACGCTTTCACTCATCGACGCGGATGTAGTTGAGATGAGCAAAAGCCAGGAGGATTCCATGCCAGGTGACAATAACATGGAATGCAGGTTGAATCAACCCCTGCCAATGAAAACAAACAACAGAACAATAGTTCAGATTAGTGAAATAAATACAAACAGGCAAACATGAAAAAATAACCCCAACAATAACCAAAAAAAAAAAAAACAGACAAAACATTTTATTACATGTTTTGACTCTAATGTGAAGTAATATTCAACTTAAAAGAAATATGGAAGCAGGTATAGAAAGATAACAACTCTTTGTGTACACCACCGTATGGTGATCTGTAATAAAAGAATAAATAAGCATTTTGTAAAAGAGACAAAACAAAACTAATCAAATAAAATCAAAACTAAAAAAAATAAAGTTAAATAAAACGTTTACAAATGTTGACCTTCTTAAAACAGGTAAGAATTCTTTTTCATTGTGTAAATGTTATCAATTTATCTTGTCCCATGGACTTAGTTAATAAATGTATCGAGCGATCAAATCTTCGTTGACTCACAGAATGTTGGTGTTTGTCTCAACTTTATAAAGTTATATTCGAAATGAAATTAAAACTTGAATAAAACTAAAGCGATTGTAGAGTGCGATATCCGTGCTCAAAGTGCTATCTAAGGTGTTTCTAGCCAACAGCAACACTTATTATGTAGGACGAGACGTCACGCCTTTTAGCAAATTTATTTTTCCAACAGAGATAATACTGTTAAGTGCAAGGTCCTCATTTTACACCATGAGTGAAGAGCCTTTTCCAAGGATTCAACTATGCACCGTTTAAAGTAGGACTCGAAACCAGGACTTTTCGACACAAAGGCGAGTGTCATATCACAAGACCATATAGGCCCACAATTCACGGCTAAACATCTGAAAAGGAAATACAAACCAAATGCATTGTGTGACCGTGTCAGAAATAAGAGGTGAATTGATTGAAATTAACAAAATAAAATGAATGAACCAACAATCACAATAATGCTGGTCCTCACTTAGACCTGGCAGAGATCACTTCTTTGAGATAGAAAGGCAAGCGGTTTACAAGTACCAAATAGTCTCAAGTAGGTGTGCACATATTTGTAGGTCTGATAACCGAACGCATTTATGGCTTGATTTAACATTGTGGTAATGGAAACTATTCTGCGTTAGTTTGAAATAAATAACAATGTGAAATTTAATGTAAGCTTCACTTTAATTACGAAAACAGATAGAATGGACGTTTCCGGTTTCCCCTTTTACAACAAACGGGATGAATGAAACACTACAGATGAATGAGACCTCATTCATCTGTAGTGTTTAATTCATCCTGTTTGTTGATAAAGGGGAAACCCGAAACGTCCATGATCCACTTTATCTTTTTTTTCGTAATTAAATTGAAGCTTACATTAAATTTTACATTGTTATTTATTTCTTCGAGCTTCGAGCAGCAACATTTACATTCATGTGTTAGTTTGAGAGCATTTACATTATAACAATGAGCCCATAACAATTTGGTTTATAAGACCGTCAAACAAGTACAAATCACCTCAAGGGTTTTCTCACATAGCAATTTTTAATGACCCTACCTTAGTAAGAATTGAGAGTGAAGCAAGCGCCATACACTAAAACAAATTAACAAATCAACATATAAAAACACAAACTAATAAAACAAAACACGACAAATAAAAACAAGGAAAAAAGAATCAAAACACCAACAAAAAAATCCCCAAAAAAACAATATTACAAAGAATCAAAATCACACCAGAGCAAAATACACATTCGCACAAAACACACACATACACATAATAATGTAAAGAATACTATAACACTCACCGGCACCCCAAAACAGCCACACAATGACTGATATGATAGAGACGAGCCATCCATCTTGAATGGTCATCGATCTCAATCGTCTTTTGATACAGGGGCAAACCGAGTCATAACAACATTTCTCAGGAATCAACATGTTTGATTCCAGTCGCCTCGGGTGCTGCCATGACAAGGGAAACGATCTGGTCCTGAATTAGATATAAACAAATAAATAAAATTAAATAAAACAAAATTCCCGTTATTCACCCCAAGTGAAATTTGTCTTTAGGGTCTATTCTAAGGGAAGACTGGAATAACCCAGACGTCAGCCGCAGTGCAGTGCCACAAGATGAGCTAAGGCGAGGTGACTGCTCCAGGCCACACAGCGGAGTGGGTAGCCGGACTCGGTACCTTCGGGTACGAAACAAAGACTGGACCACGCTGCTCCTATTTGATGCTATGCGCTTAGGTTAAAAAATGCTCATAACATCCGACAGCTTGCGCACAAACACACAAAAGTATGTGTAACCTCAAACTTCTATAGTCTGATTGATACAATTTAGTAAGAACTATCCTTAAAATGGCTGGCTAAAAACAATAAAAAGAGCAGACTGACGTCAAATTTGCTCCTTCTCTTGATGCTGTGCGTTTAGTTAAAGTATTCACAACATACGCCAGCCAGATAAAACGTACCAACACACATAACGATGTTCAACCTTGAACGTTTTGATTGATACAACTTAGAGTTGATCACTAAGATTAAGATCACCTCAACCGTCCATAACAATAACAAGGAGCTGGGCGGCGTCACAGTTTCGTTCCTTCAAATGACTGAAGTTGGCGTCTTTCCGTTTCATTCATTCTATACTAGTTAATCTATGGTTAAATGCATTCTGGAATATTTTTTCTTCAAAAAGAAGTCTAAAAATCGAGGGCGACAACTACTTTTTATGACGAG
>NC_088360.1:53399276-53405705 GCF_034508935.2 Berghia stephanieae | reverse complement strand
CACCGTGGAAGTGGGGGGAGGGGGGGGGGGCAGGGGAGTACCGTGCACCGAAACAATTTGGACAATTCTTTTTGTTCTTATAACGTACAGTATTTAAAATGCGTTAAAATGGACGACAAAAATATGATTTTGAAGTCTCAAAAGAGACGCCTAAACTTAAATGAATATGGATTTATATTTCCGATCAATAGACACGTTACTGACCACAATGCATCAGTCATCAGGCTCGCTCGCCAGAAGCTCTTGAAAATTAAAACAAAACAAGAAGGACTCAAAATGATAAGATATCTTACTGCAGATTTGTAATTCCCAGTAACATGGCGAGACAAGACATCATGAAAAGTGACAAGAGGTGACACACAAGGCAACAAAGGTCAAGGCACTTTTCTTGGGCTCCAGCTTGTCCAGCGATTTAAGTTTATGCTGCAATTAATTCTGGCATGCTTCTGAGAGGTTGGCATATCTTGATCGTCGACGTCGTCGTCGTCGTCGTCGTCGTTAGCGTTTAATCGCTTTAAATCGTCAAATTGGAGGGCTAATCCTAGACTAAAGATGAGGTGAGTGTGGATTGGAATGGTATAATTTGGGCATAAGGCGACAAGAAGGCCTCCGACTCCTGGAAAAGAGAAATAAGAGTATGTTTTCATATGGCATGTAACAAACCTGGTCATTCTGATGTTATGTCGGAATTGACTAGCTGAAGAAAATTGAGTTTAAAGTAAAAAAATAATTGTTAAAACAAACAAACAAAATTGGTTTTTGAAGGTTAAGATTGAAACACGTTCTCCATATTGAAGGCATTTATGCATTTATCCTATTGCTAGTTCTATAAGCTTTGTTTAAAATTCCCACGGATATTGTAAGGGTCCTTAGTTCACAAAAGTAGCGACTTGTGCTGTGTGAAATAAAAATTAAGTTATATTCCTATAATATAATATAATAAATAAAATTTCATATACATATAATATTACTTCAATGGTGCTATACTATCCATGAGGATTTATATTTGGAATATGAGCCTTCCTTTATTTTTCCTGCAGGGCTTTGCTTGACATTCATCCTATTAAATTTATCATATAGCAAACTCGACAATATTATACTGATAGTTTTACAAGAATTAAGAAGATTGTTAACCGGGTCATGCATCCACCAATGGTTTTATTTACATGGAAGATACATTTATAAATGTTAAAGTACATTTCAACTCTGTACAATATCTAGACTGATAGCCATGAAAAAGTCCAATAAAACCACAACGGTAATAATAATATAAACTACATCGAAGTAAGAAAAAATAATGTTTAACATAATATGTTTAAGATGAGTTTCACCAACATTGCTCAATGCATTCCCATTTTTTTTTAAAATAGCAACGTATTGCGACTGAGTGACGGTCTTGGCAGCTGGTCCGCTTTTTCGGTGATGATAATGCAAATCTATTAGTACCACTGGAATCATCTTTGTTCCGACATAAATGTCGTGGGTTCAAGTCCCACTGTGTGTGTGGGGGTGACGCGAAGTTGTCATTAGAAAAGCAAAAGCGATTTGCTATAATTTTCTCCCAAACTAGGTAAGGGTCATTTTGATCGATCGATATTTGATGGACGATTTTTTTGGCCACAATTTCAAATACGTGTTTTTCCAGAGCACGGTTAGTATTGGCTTTGAACTCCTTGTAAAGCATTTGGATGATGTTCAATTTATTAAAAACTAAAACTGTATATAAAAGTTCATGTTTTTGGTGTTATTTTTTTTTTTTTTTTTTTTTTTTTTTTTTTTTGTTTTTTTTTTTTTGTGATGGGGTAAGGGCAAGAATTCATGGCAAGAATTAGGCAATTAATGCCTTGTATATTAAACGTCATAGCCTTTGTTTGAATTTGGATTTCTAGCCATGATTAAATAGAGGTTATAAACTTTATCCGACGGACAAGCTGACCTCCATATCTTACCGAGGAATCAAGAAACATGTTAATTGCACCCAAATACTAGTTTCTCCGAATGCTGTGCGCTGGAATGACAAGGTGATGTTATGAAAGACGGTAAGGACGATGAAACTGGCGATGAATAAGAATATGATCTCGATGTAGTTCTAGGCTCAGTGATGATCTTAATGAGAAGGACTGCCATAGACAATAGAAGTTGTATGATGATGACGCTTTCACTCATCGACGCGGATGTAGTTGAGATGAGCAAAAGCCAGGAGGATTCCATGCCAGGTGACAATAACATGGAATGCCAGGTTGAATCAACCCCTGCCAATGAAAACAAACAACAGAACAATAGTTCAGATTAGTGAAATAAATACAAACAGGCAAACATGAAAAAATAACCCCAACAATAACCAAAAAAAAAAAAAAACAGACAAAACATTTTATTACATGTTTTGACTCTAATGTGAAGTAATATTCAACTTAAAAGAAATATGGAAGCAGGTATAGAAAGATAACAACTCTTTGTGTACACCACCGTATGGTGATCTGTAATAAAAGAATAAATAAGCATTTTGTAAAAGAGACAAAACAAAACTAATCAAATAAAATCAAAACTAAAAAAAATAAAGTTAAATAAAACGTTTACAAATGTTGACCTTCTTAAAACAGGTAAGAATTCTTTTTCATTGTGTAAATGTTATCAATTTATCTTGTCCCATGGACTTAGTTAATAAATGTATCGAGCGATCAAATCTTCGTTGACTCACAGAATGTTGGTGTTTGTCTCAACTTTATAAAGTTATATTCGAAATGAAATTAAAACTTGAATAAAACTAAAGCGATTGTAGAGTGCGATATCCGTGCTCAAAGTGCTATCTAAGGTGTTTCTAGCCAACAGCAACACTTATTATGTAGGACGAGACGTCACGCCTTTTAGCAAATTTATTTTTCCAACAGAGATAATACTGTTAAGTGCAAGGTCCTCATTTTACACCATGAGTGAAGAGCCTTTTCCAAGGATTCAACTATGCACCGTTTAAAGTAGGACTCGAAACCAGGACTTTTCGACACAAAGGCGAGTGTCATATCACAAGACCATATAGGCCCACAATTCACGGCTAAACATCTGAAAAGGAAATACAAACCAATGCATTGTGTGACCGTGTCAGAAATAAGAGGTGAATTGATTGAAATTAACAAAATAAAATGAATGAACCAACAATCACAATAATGCTGGTCCTCACTTAGACCTGGCAGAGATCACTTCTTTGAGATAGAAAGGCAAGCGGTTTTACAAGTACCAAATAGTCTCAAGTAGGTGTGCACATATTTGTAGTCTGATAACCGAACGCATTTATGGGCTTGATTTAACATTGTGGTAATGGAAACTATTCTGCGTTAGTTTGAAATAAATAACAATGTGAAATTTAATGTAAGCTTCACTTTAATTACGAAAACAGATAGAATGGACGTTTCCGGTTTCCCTTTTACAACAAACGGATGAATGAAACACTACAGATGAATGAGACCTCATTCATCTGTAGTGTTTAATTCATCCTGTTTGTTGATAAAGGGGAAACCCGAAACGTCCATGATCCACTTTATCTGTTTTCGTAATTAAATTGAAGCTTACATTAAATTTTACATTGTTATTTATTTCTTCGAGCTTCGAGCAGCAACATTTACATTCATGTGTTAGTTTGAGAGCATTTACATTATAACAATGAGCCCATAACAATTTGGGTTTATAAGACCGTCAAACAAGTACAAATCACCTCAAGGGTTTTCTCACATAGCAATTTTTAATGACCCTACCTTAGTAAGAATTGAGAGTGAAGCAAGCGCCATACACTAAACAAATTAACAAATCAACATATAAAAACACAAACTAATAAAACAAAACACGACAAATAAAAACAAGGAAAAAGAATCAAAACACCAACAAAAAAATCCCCAAAAAAACAATATTACAAAGAATCAAAATCACACCAGAGCAAAATACACATTCGCACAAAACACACACATACACATAATAATGTAAAGAATACTATAACACTCACCGGCACCCCAAAACAGCCACACAATGACTGATATGATAGAGACGAGCCATCCATCTTGAAATGGTCATCGATCTCAATCGTCTTTTGATACAGGGGCAAACCGAGTCATAACAACATTTCTCAGGAATCAACATGTTTGATTCCAGGTCGCCTCGGGTGCTGCCATGACAAGGGAAACGATCTGGTCCTGAATTAGATATAAACAAATAAATAAAATTAAATAAAACAAAATTCCCGTTATTCATCCCCAAGGTGAAATTTGTCTTTAGGGTCTATTCTAAGGGAAGACTGGAATAACCAGACGTCAGCCGCAGTGCAGTGCCACAAGATGAGCTAAGGCGAGGTGACTTGCTCCAGGCCACACAGCGGAGTGGGTAGCCGGACTCGGTACCTTCGGGTACGAAACAAAGACTGGACCACGCTGCTCCTATTTGATGCTATGCGCTTAGGTTAAAAAATGCTCATAACATCCGACAGCTTGCGCACAAACACACAAAAGTATGTGTAACCTCAAACTTCTATAGTCTGATTGATACAATTTAGTAAGAACTATCCTTAAAATGGCTGGCTAAAAACAATAAAAAAGAGCAGACTGACGTCAAATTTGCTCCTTCTCTTGATGCTGTGCGTTTAGTTAAAGTATTCACAACATACGCCAGCCAGATAAAACGTACCAACACACATAACGATGTTCAACCTTGAACGTTTTGATTGATACAACTTAGAGTTGATCACTAAGATTAAGATCACCTCAACCGTCCATAAACAATAACAAGGAGCTGGGCGGCGTCACAGTTTCGTTCCTTCAAATGACTGAAGTTGGCGTCTTTCCGTTTCATTCATTCTATACTAGTTAATCTATGGTTAAATGCATTCTGGGAATATTTTTTCTTCAAAAAGAAGTCTAAAAAATCGAGGGCGACAACTACTTTTTTATGACGAGCTAACCAAATGTTTTGGTAACCTCCCCTTATAAGGAATAAATGTTCAAACCTGTAGATTGGGAAAAAAAAAAGGGGGGGGGGGGGGACACATGATAAATATCATGGGTTATGATAATATACAATTGTTGAACTTGTTTAGGTTTTCAGCATGGAGTTCTGACCAATGCACGATATTAGGAGTGCTACTCGTATTACCAAGAACGAGTGCCTGAAACCAATAGAAGTTCAAAAATTATATTATGACACCTCTTGAGCTTTTAAAAAACAATTCAGCTTTTATGTAGCGCATTATCCACTGAACGTGCTCAAAGCAATTTACTATATATATATATATATATATATATATATATATATATATATATATATATGAGTGTTGGTGGGTACTTGTAGGTACGAAAGTGCTCGATAATGGTGGTTAGAGCTAATATATAATGTAAATTTTCACTCACATTTTTTTGGCCGAGACGACTCGTTTCTGTGTTTTTCCTTTAATTCACACTTCTTCAGTCGGCATAATCCATTCTGTTTGGAGTTTTCTACGGACATGACAGAATGGATTATGCCGACTGAAGAAGTGTAAAAAACACAGAAACGAGTCGTCTCGGCCAAAAAAATGTGAGTGAAAATTTACATTATATATATATATATATATATATATATATATATATATATATATATATATATATATATATATATATATATATATATATATATATATATATATATATATACACACACAAACACATACATATAGATAGATAGATGGATATATATATATATATATATATATATATATATATATATATATATATATATATATAGAGAGAGAGAGAGAGAGAGAGAGAGAGAGAGAGAGAGAGAGAGAGAGAGAGAGAGAGAGCACGCACTTTCGATGTGACCGAGGGGTAGTGGGTTTCCAGTGGAGATGTGATTTAAAACGACCATGGTTGTGAGAGTTCCTTACTATTTTGATTGGTCCGTCGTTTCGTTTGAAACCAAATTCTTGTCAGGAAGGGTACAATAGATGTAATACAGGCTGCGGGACTCAGGATGACGAATGTCCTGTTCCCAAGGGCCGCCAAAAGGTTATTGACAGCAGAATGGACCGTGACCGTGATAAAAGCCACTGCCACCAATATCCATACAGCAGCCTTTTTACTGCGTCTGTCAAGTGAAAGTAAATAGAAGGTTAAAACTCTTACTATTAGCTTTTTTGCGCGGCTTTGTTGCATTGCATGACACCCGCTTTCGGGCCGGTAGGTTCATGGTTCGAGTCCTGCTCTGGGCGATAGGAAGGTTGAATCTTTGGATTAAACTCTCTTATCATTCATATTCGCTCACCGCACTCAGATGAGAAATTAATGAATGGTCATAGCCTCTGTTGACAAAAATTGTAACAGCGCCTTACAGGCATTCTGTCTCATGTACTATAAAAAAGCTCAAGTTTTTTTTCTCATGATTGTTTGATATCGCTTTATACTTCCAACTTTTCAT
>NC_088360.1:53389276-53391776 GCF_034508935.2 Berghia stephanieae | reverse complement strand
GTATGGTAAAGGAAACTGTGATTCATACATCTCTTGGCCAATAAATCCACACAAAGCTGCAACACTTTGAAATGACGAAAATAAAATTAAAATCAATCAATCAGTTTATCATCTTGTCTGTCAGTGAATCGATTAATCAATGAATCAATGAGGTAACTTTCTCATCAACGACTATTTTCCAGAGTGTTTTCCTGAAGGGTCTTACCGACCCGATACACAAAATTGTATTTCAAACGAAATTAAAAGCAAAGGTACAGTCTATATATAATTTTGATGAGCAAAGCACGCTATACAAATTAGCATTGAGTTCTTACAAATATAACAAAGATTTTTTCTTTAAATTGTGTGGTTTAGGAAGAAAACTGTTGTTTGTATCGTAATGAATGTGATAATTTTCCTACTGTTGGAAAGGGAGGGTTAACCGATTGTCTAAATTTTGAATTACTTCCAGTAAATCTAAAACAAAATCAATGAGACAGTCTCATGCTAAACGTTTGAAACAGTAAACGAAATTTGTTTTTCTGTTGTTTTTTTTTAATTTGCGTCAATTAAAATGAAGTCAGAACAGGAGAAGGCTACTGAAGAGATGGGGAATTTAAGATAAGATAAGATGAACTTTATTTATCCCCTTCTGGAAATTTGCAGTGAGTATTGGCATAGACTAATGGCTTTCTGAAAACAATTAAGCAATTGAATAGTAAAAAGGCAATACAATGACATAGAAGTAAACAAACAAAAAGCTTAACAAAACTTAACAATAAAGAAAAAGAATCTATCATGACTCCCAAATTCTCTCTCTCTCTCTCTCTCACACACACACACACACACACACACTCTCTCTCTCTCTCTCTCTCTCTTTCTCTCTCTCCCTCCCTCTCTCTCCTCTCTCTCTCTCTCTCTCTCTTTATCTCTCTCCCTCCCTCCCTCCCTCTCTCACTCTCTCTCTCTATCTATCTATCTATCTCTCTCTCTCTCTCTCTCTCTCTCTCTCTCTCTCTCTCTCTCTCAATCTCTCACACGCACACACATACACGTACAAACAAATAAACAAACGTGCTTTTTCTCTTGTATCACCCTAATCTCGTATATAATCACAAACTGTTCATCCATCCACACTGTCCTTGATCTCCATCTCCTCGAGGTGGAGGGTACAAAGAAAGTTTTACAACGTTCTGTTCTGGAGTTTAAACTTATCATCCTTTCTAATCTACCTGACTTTTTATATTCTAAAATAGAGGATGTTTCTTGTCTTTCAAGATATTCAAAGCATTTTTATAGGAATATTTTTTATAGAGAATATTTTGTGTAGGTAGGGTGGAATGCACAAGGCTTTAGGCTCTTCTTACAATGTCAATGGGACAGCCTTGTTCAACAGTACGACCTTTGCTTCGTACCCGAAATGTACCGAGTTCGATCACCTGCCGCTGCGCTGCGTGACATTGAGCAAATCACATCGACGTAGCTCAGTTTGCGGCACTGCGGCTGTCGCCTGGGTTATTCTAGTCTTCCCTTGGGATAGACCCTAGAGACAAATTTTCCCTATGGTAATGATGATGATGATGATGATGATGATGATGATGATGATGATAATCATCATCATCATCATCATCATCATCATCATTATTATTATTATTATTATTATTATCATTATTATTATTATTATTATTATTATTATTATTATTATTATTATTAGTATTATTAGTATTATCATCATCGTTATTATCCTCATCATAATCATCATCATCATCATCATCATCATCATCATCATCATTATAATCATCATCATCATCAGCCCCATTTATGTGCACCATGACTAGTATGATATCTCTATGCCTATTACTATAATGTGCCTATTTTTGTATATGTAAGTTTGTTTGTGTATGTGTGACAGAGAGAGAGAGAGAGAGAGAGAGAGAGAGGAGAGAGAGAGTGAGATAAAGAGTGAGAGAGAGAGAGAGCGGGAGTATGTGTGTGTGTGTGTGTGTGTGTGTGTGTGTGTGTGCGTGTTTGTGTGTGTTTGTCCTTGTAACTGATTTAGCAATGCAGTGGAACCAAACATGATTTGCCATTTCTCGATCATAAAGATCTTGTTTATTATTATTATTATTATTATTATTATTATTATTATTATTATTATTATTATTATTTATTATTATTATTATATTATTATTATTATATATTATATTATTATTATTATTATTATTATTATTATTATTATTATTATTATTATTATTATTATTATTATTATCATTATTATTATTATTATTATTATTATTATTATTATTATTATTATTATTATTATTCATAGCTTATCGCTCCAACACCGAACCCACTCCACAGCATCTGTGGAGCAGACTCTTAGGTCATGGTCAGTGCCCATCCCGGCATTCTCTAAGGATGTGCTCCATCGTCTGCTCTGGGCATCCACATGCACACGTGCTAGTCTCAGCCAGCCCCACTTTTTTCATGCTTCCAGCTATTCTACCAAGCTTTGCCTGTG
>NC_088360.1:53368081-53380581 GCF_034508935.2 Berghia stephanieae | reverse complement strand
TAGTAGTTAGTAGTAGTAGTAGTAGTAGTAGTAGTAGTAGTAGTAGTAGTATATAGTAGTATAGTAGTAGTAGTAGTAGTAGTAGTAGTAGTAGTAGTAGTAGTATAGTAGTAGTAGTAGTAGTAGTAGTAGTAGTAGTAGTAGTATAGTAGTAGTAGTAGTAGTAGTAGTAGTAGTAGTAGTAGTAGTAGTAGTAGTAGTAGTGGTAGTAGTAGTAGTAAAAGTAGTAGTAGTAGTAGTAGTAGTAGTAGTAGTAGTAGTAGTAGTAGTAGTAGTAGTAGTAGTAGTAGTAGTAATATTATCCAAACCTACTACTACAACCGTCATCATTCTTACTACCTCTACCACAGCCAACAATGTCACAACATCAACATCCCTACCACCACTATGGCGTCGCAATTTCGTGTAAGCTCAAATTTTGCACAATTTGTATATCAAAAAATAACATAGGTTTTTATCATAACCTCACCATTACTTGGGCAAACAGCAATTCAATTAGTTGTGTATTTGGGTTAGTCATCCTACACTTCCGGGCAGACGTTCTTGACGCTTGTCAACAAACAACTGTAGTAATAATAATAATAATAATAATAATAATAATAATAATAATAATAGTAATAATAATAATAATAATAATAATAATAATAATAATAATAATAATATGCCCCAATGTCGTCGGTGACTCAGCGTTGTCGTTACAATTCCAACCAATGCTTGTGTGGTTAGTGATAGAGAGGTTTAGATTGACGCAAAACTATGGCCCGCTATTGTGTCCTTTGATAAAGAACTGAACAAGTGTGTATGAAAGGTGCCAGACAACGCAAGAAAGAAAAATACAAGAAAAAAGTCGAGGTCGACTGATTGTTCCGATGTTGTTGTTTTTTCTTGTATATTTCGTTCTTGCTTTGTATGGCACCATTCATACACACTTGTTCAGTTCTTTATCTGAAACCGGTGCCTGTTCCTTAATTTCTTAATTTGTCCTTTGACAAGCTGCTTTACATGCAATGCTCTACTCCACCGAGATCTATACGAGAGTCTGGTCGAGTCCTAGTAATAAAAAGCAAACCTAACAGCTAACTTGTAAGATAAAGAACTGACCAAGTGTGTATGAAAGGTTCTTTATCTTACACCGGTGCCTGCTCCTTAATTTCTTAATTTGGTAACTTGTAAAGTATGACATGAAAAGTGTGGCTCAATTTCCCCTCATGAGGGAAAACATGACGCGCGGAGCGACTCATTCCCCGAGAGCAATGCCACGACTTATGTCTCATCTTTGCTTTTGTGTGTGTTTGTGTGTTTGCGTGTGTGTGTGTGTGTGTGTGCGTGTGTGTGTGTTATTGTTGTTTGTTTTTTTTTCAGGCCACAAATCCTTCCTTAATTCATCCAATTATATCTAATTGCCTTTCACTCATCAAAAGACTAATTTACAGCAATAGATTAGAACTGGTGAGGCTAGAAGAAAATCAAAACTCAATCCAAACAGGGGAAATTTGGTGCTGATTAGAGTAAAGGATATTGCCAATGAGGTCTTCTAAAGGTGCAGTTTTTATCATTTCGTCACAATTAATGATTATATTGAGATCCTCGTCTGGTTCCTCTCGGCTACTTGTACCAAAATCAAATATGTGAGTCTGTTGTCTTGTTTTGGTTCACAAACTTGGAACGCTGCTACTACTACTACGAGAGCTGAGGGAGTCAAGCCATTACGCTGTTCCTAAATCTAAATTCAAGTATGTAGTTTTGGAATCATTGTTATAGCGTTTTTTTTTGTTTTGTTTTTTTTGTTTTTTTTAATAAATGGGACAATCTGTGTGTGTGTGTGTGTGTGTGTGTGTGTGTGCGCGTGTGTGTGCACACGTGTGTGTTTGCGTGTGTTTGTGCGGGGTTTTTTTTTCTTCGTTGTCTAGCGTTTACAGCCTATGTGGGTTAAGATTATTATTATTATTATTATTATTATTATTATTATTATTATTATTATTATTATTATTATTATTATTATTATTATTATTATATTATATTATTATTATTATTATTATTATTATCATTATTATTATTATTATTATTATTATTATTATTATGATTATTATTATTATTATTATTATTATTATTATTATTATTATTATTATTATTATTATTATTATTATTATTACAATTATCATTATTATTATTATTGTTATCATTATTATTATTATCATTATCATTATTATTATTATTGTTATCATTATTATTATTATTAATTATTATTATTATTAGTATTATTATTATTATTATATTATTATTATTACTATTATTATCGTCATTATCATTTATTATTTATTATTATTATTATTATTATTATTATTATTATTATTATTATTATTATTACTATTAATAGCGTTTCATTAGCGTTTAGAGCCTATGTGGATTAAGATTATTATTAATTATTATTATTTTATTATTATTATTATTATTATTATTATTATTATTATTATTATATTATTATTATTATTATTAATTATTATTATTATTATTATTATTATTATTATTATTATTATTATTATTATTATTATTATCACTATTATTATTCATTATTATTATCATTATTATTATATTTATTATTATTCATTATTCTTATTATTATTATCATTATTATTATTATTATTATTATTATTATTATATTATTATTATTATTATTATTATTATTATTATTATATTATTATTATTTATTATTATATTATTATTTTATTATTATTATTATTATTATTATTATTTTATTATTATTATTATTATTATTATTATATTATTATTTTATTATTATTATTATTTATTATTATTATTATTATTATTATTATTTATTATTATTATTATTATTATTATTATTATTATTATATTATTATTATTATTATATTATATTATTATTATTATTATTATTATTATTATTTATTATTATTATTATTATTTTATTATTATTATTATTATATATTATTATTATTATTATTATTATTATTATATTATTATATTATTATTATTTTTATTATTATTATTTATTATTATTATTATTATTATTAAAGCACAGTGCTCTTCTCCTACCCCCCGCCCCCCCATCCACCCCCCATCACACACTATTCTCCCCTTAAGCGCAATCGTTCAATTACATTTAACTTCTACTGACTAAACCTTTCCCTTGGGCGTGAGAAATTGTCTGCGGTGGTGTTGTTGGTAAACCTTGATTTTGATGGATTGCGCGTGTGTGAAGGTTGACAGTTTGGTCAGTTTAACGGTTTTTGCGAGGAGAGCAGTGGTCAATCAAGTGTTTACGACGTTACGAGGTTAGTAAATCCTTTATAGATGGTAAACTATGGCAAGTCTGAGGTGCAATGACACAACGCTCTTTTCGTATTTTGGACAGAATAATTTTATTTTTTATTACTTTTTGTGACCATTTATAATAAGAAGAAACTAGATCCATGTGAACCCGGAGTTTAGTATTAAGTTCCAGGCTTATTTTATAAAGGGGGTCCATAGCTCAGTTTGTAGAGCACTCGCTTCACACTCAAAGGGACAAAGATCAATTCCGGGTGAAGTCGATTTTTTTTCTGACCCTTGTCCACCCAGCAATGATTGGCAAGTTGGGTCTGTTAGTTCTAGCGGGATGTACTTTGCAATAGACCGACGTCCTATCCAAAGGATAGCAAGCAATTGTTTTTGTCCGGCTTACGCTATAAATAAACTTTGGCGCCATGGATCCAATGGCTCTGAAGGACCACTTAATTTATTTTTTTAAACAGTTTTAAAATAAACGTCTTTATTGAGGAGTGTGTTACTTTTCATAAAAAATTCGAAAAGAAGTGTATTTTCTTCATCTAATTTCCTTCAACATAATGCCAGACCGACACAGTGAATGAAATCTATCGTCTAATAACTGTATCGGTTCAGAGTAATATGAATGATGAACATTCAATTTATATTCATTGTCAAAAACACGAAACCCGTGTAACGTCACGTCGGTACTCGGGAAAGACACGTATTAAATAAATGACCAGAAAACTCGTCCTTCGAATATCGATCGATTTAAATGACTCCCATCTTGACAGAAACTCTCAAATCTGTTACTTCACTTAGAAGGATCAGTTTTCTGGCCATAATTTTAATTGAGTGGATTTATTACAGTCTTATTAATAAAATAAATAACTTATCACATGTTTCTTATTTTCGTTAGGAAGGTAAATTGTTTCAGCATCTCATAATCATGTGCTGAGACGGAGTGTCCCATATTACATAAATTATTTTCTGGCCAAACTAAATGAAAAGCGTTTTGTCAGTACACCGCAAAACTATACTGTAATCCACTCTCGAACCTCAAGACCTGGTCATTAAGTCTTTACAGGCGCTTTAAACCTTTACAGGCGTGATTAGATTTTGACCAGTTAACTATCGTACTCTGTAACGGAATTATGTATTTTTAATTTTGGCTAAAAAACTCGTCCTTCAACTGTTGGTCGATGTAAAGGACTTTCATCATTCTCAACTCTCCTGAGACCTCTTTCTGAAGTAAGATATTTAACTGCTTAATACAACCATAAATTAGCTCAGTCATTGTTACTGAGGAAACAATAAGTGCGATAAGAGGTCCCAGGTTGGCTAGTTTATGCTGGTTATTTAAACCGATCGATATTTGGAGGACACGTTTTCTGGCCAAATCTTTAAATGTACGTGTTTTTTTTTTATAGAATGACAGTTAAACTCATCATTCTCATCTCTCAAACCTGGGAACTCTTTCTAAAGTATGACATTTAATTGCTTAATCTAACCATAAATTAAGTCATAATCAATTTTACTAAGGAAACAATAAGAGCGATGAGACACCACGCTATCCCTAACGACTATTTTCAGGGTTTTTACACGAAATGCCATACGTACAGCAACAGCAAAAAAATATTTTTAAAAACTCATACTCAAAAGCAATAACGTCATACACTAGATAATTTGTTCAGCAAGATGAGCTACACAAAACAGCATTGGCCTCTTATAACTATAACAACAAAAAATCTTTTAAATTGTGCGGGACAACATAAATCGGATTATGAAAAATGTTCATTGAATGGTAACAGGGCGATTCACTGGTATAGTATCCATAACCACATACTGTACTTGTATTATTGGGAGGACATTTGCGACTCGCCGCCTAAAGCCCATGAAGTCAGGGTGACCCAGAAGCCGAAAAGGAAATTTCGAGTTAAAACGATAAAAAATAATTATTTATATTTACAAAAAGTCAGTTTGTATCTAATGATCAGAATAGATGTGTTTTAGAAGTTAGTAATATATTACATAATATTAAGTAACAATGAATAGCTATGTTATTTTTGCATTAGATTTGGGCTTGACAGACGGACCGATAGATTTTCCTCCTTTTTGACAAAGTGTCATTATCATAAATAGATATTTATTTCATTTAATGAAAACTTTATTTAAAACATGTGAACTTGAACGAAATATCATATCCTTTACTATAAAATGTAATTCTCAGCATCTGAATGATTTTGAAATAATGTTCTGAGACAAATAGATAACATTTGATTGGGTTGAAAATAGATCTCGCGCCTAAAGGGATAAACTACTCATCATAGTTGAGGCATGGTCATTAAATTTATGAGACTACGGAGTCTTAACGTCACCTACGTTGCGTGAAAGCCCTTGGGGTTTGGGACAGTGGGGAGGGGGGAGGGGGTGGGGATAGAGAGGGAGAGAAAGGCAGTCAATGGCCAGTTATTGCTCTTTGTTTACATGTCACCAGTGCACCAAACGGAGTGGGTCAGCTGAATTTTCTACTGAACCAGATAACTACCATACTCTGAAACATCACGTGTTTAAAATTTGGTCAGAAAATCCGTCCTTTCAAAATAGATGGATTGAAGTGACCCTCATCTTGGCAAAAAAAAAAAAAAAATTAATTAATTAAATCTCAAACCCAGTACCTCGGGAGTTTAGTTGAATTTCCAGGTTTGAAAGTGTCTGGCAAGATAAGGTCATTTTAATAGATCTATTTTTGGTGGATGACTTTTCTGGTCAAGTTTTATAATATGTGTCTTTCGTCGTACGACAGTTCACTGGTTAACCTCGCAATCCGCCTAATGCAGATTATGTATAGGCAGTCAGTGTTATGCAAGCAAATGCTGTATTGTATAAGTTACTAAGGTTGTTTGTTTTTTGTTTTTTTAATTTTTTGTTTTTAATTCTTTTTTTTTAAATAGTTAATTTGGCAGTATGTCGAGATATATCAAGTAAATAGGAGTCCTTCAGAGCCATGAGCCCAATGGAGCTGGAATTTTATCCGGTTTCTATATCGCAAAACGGACTATAGCGATTGCTTGCTACTCTTAGGATAGAACGCTAGTCTATCGCAAGGTACTTTCCGACATATCTTATAAATCCAGCTATCTAATCTCTGTTGGGTGGACAGAAAGGAGGGAGGGGAGGGGGGGGGACCTCAACTTTACCCGGGATCGATCTAGGCCCTTTGAGCGTGAAGCGAGTGCTCTGTCGTATCGGTAAATAGTACTAAATTAAATGGCAAAATCAGTACAATTGTAATATCCAAGTCTCTGACAATTGAGTTAAAGTGCAAAAGCTATAAGAATTAATTATGATGTTTATATTATCATTTGCAATATAGGAATCTTCATTCACTCTCCTTGATAAAAACATTTGGCTGAACAAAAAATCTATAATAATACTATTACACGAGGAGGTGACATTCAAAACCTGCTAAGTGGCACCCAGGTGGAAAATGATTTGATACGAGCTTTAAATCTATTGGATACGAAAAAAGGCTTGTCTTTCAAATCATTCACGGTATTGTATGATAATACCAAGCCAAGTATTTTCTTCTTTAACTTACTAATTTGAAATTAGTAGTAGTAGGTAGTAGTAGTAGTAGTAGTAGTAGTAGTAGTAGTAGTAGTAGTAGTAGTAGTAGTAGTAGTAGTAGTAGTAGTAGTAATAGTAGTAGTAGTAGTAGTGGCAGCAGCAGCAGTAGTAGTAGTAGTAGTAGTAGTAGTAGTAGTAGTAGTAGTAGTAGTAGTAGTAGTAGTAATAGGAGTAGTAGTAGTGGTAGTAGTAGTAGTAGTAGTAGTAGTAGTAGTAGTAGTAGTAGTAGTAGTAGTAGTAGTAGTAGTATATAGTAGTAGTAGTAGTAGTAGTAGTAGTAGTAGTAGTAGTAATAGTAGTAGTAGTAGTAGTAGTAGTAGTAGTAGTAGTAGTAGTAGTAGTAGTAGTAGTAGTAGTAGTAGTAGTAGTAGTAGTAGTAGTAGTAGTAGTAGAAGTAGTAGTAGTAGTAGTCGTCGTCGTCGTCGTTGTCGCGGCAGAAGTGTTGCCTCCATTCTGGCACCCTGTCCAAGCCATCTCCATCTACGCCTCTTTATAGTTGTATCTATGCTCACTGTGCCTGTTTATTTCTTATTTAGTTTCATTATGTCAAAATATTCCATGCCATAAAAAGTTAACTATTTCTGTCAAAAATATTTAAAAGGTGTTAACAAGTGTACGCCAGTCCAGTTTGACAATACAGTGGTACCTGAAAAAGTGTCAACAGAACTAAATTTACTATATCCATTGAATTGCACGAGGCTTTCACGCGGAAACAAAACGTTTCAATGGAACTTGGAGGTGACCGTTGTTACGATTCAATGACACAGATTGTTCGATGATGGCGGGGAAGCATTTCAATAGTGACGATAATAACAGTTATGAGTGAGAACCGGGAACCACAGGCCTATGTGTGAAGCAAAAGTAAATGGACAAAGAGGCTTCACAGTGAGTCGATGTTGACGACATTACAATGATTAATTTTGTCATGGTTAGCACATAATGACAATGCAACAGATTGCTTCTCTACAACCCCTCCCCTCCCCTCCCCTCATTTCAAAAATGAAAAGAGCTTACAACAATCCTGTAACCACAAGAACTACTACTACTAATACTACTACTACTACTACTACTACTACTACTACTACTACTACTACTACTACTACTACTACTACTACTACTACTTTCGATAAATATCCCAAAGTGATTATACATTAACGATAGATAAAATTATGCGAAAACAAACGAACTGATAATATTTCTAATTGCTCTAATAATTTTTTTTAAATACAAAAAAAAAAGAAAAAAAAATAATATAATGAGATGTGTTTTTTAAACCTAGTAAAACAGACTTTTAAAAAAGAAAGAAAGAAAGAAAGAGGAGCAAAACCCAAAAACCGCAATGAAAAAGAAGAAAGATAAAAAAATTTTAAAACAAACTCAAAGCAAAACAAGAAAACCATGCAAAGAAAAACATACAGAACAAAATAAAAACAAAAACAAAAACCCCCAAAAAAACACACACAAAAATACTTTAAAAAATCGAACACCAGTCGATTCTAAATAATCTCTTGCGATTAGAATTTCCCTGAATAAACAAATATTCAAAATTTTAGCCAGAAAATTCGTCCTTCAAATATCGATCGATTGAAATGACAATTATCTTGGCAAAAACTTGGCATTTGAGAGTTTTTGCCGAGATGAGGGTTATTTTAATCGGTCGAAATTTGAAGGACGAATTTTAAATACGTGTTCTTGTTTTTCCCAAGGAACGAAATGGAGATGAACCCACTTTTGAGTCAGTGATTAGTTCACAGCTGCAATCGGGTAAATCAGTGGCACTTTTCACCACTCTGATTTAGTTACCTAATCTCATTCGTTAGTCTATGATTGTTTTATTGGTGAGCACAGCGGGAATATTAAGCCATGCTCTTCCAAATTTCACTGCCAAAATATCTACTGATTATGAATGGAGATAATAGCATGGTAAAGGGATTTTCAGTAGTCTGACCTTGGTGCGACATAAGTGTAAAGCCAATGGGAATATAATATCTACAATAAAAATGGACATGAGCTTGATGCTTCTTCTTCTTCTTCTTCTTCTTCTTCTTCTTCTTCTTCTTCTTCTTCTTCTTCTTCTTCTTCTTATTCTTCTTCTTCTTCTTCTTCTTTTTCTTCTTCTTCTTCATAAAAATTTACGCACGACCTGTACGATGTCCAGAAGGGATTATTTACTGTTTGCTGACAGTAACACCAAAGGCCACAGCTATAAATTGTACAAACCCAGATGCAACACGTCACTCAGACAGCATTTCTTTAGCCAGCGTGTAATCGATCTAAAGATTTCATAACTATTGAAATCAGTGCAACAGCTCTGTGATCGTTTATTGATTCAACTTTTTCTTCTTTTTTCTTGAACAGGAATAGTTTTTGAAGTTTTCCAAACTGCAGGGATCGAAACGCATTGGAGGGACAGGTTAAAATATGCGTATTAATGGGGGAAAGCTGATGGGCACATTCTTTTACTAATTTTCCTTTCAATCCACCCGGCCCAGCAGCCTTCATCTCATATAGTTTCGAAAATATAAATTTCGTTTCTTCTTCACTGACCTCAATAGTCATATCATCTTCCAAAACCCTCTTAACCATCCAATTAACCAACTAACTGATTGGTTCCGGTCCACCAGGAACCACCAGTCAGAACATCATAATTACCCTCACTCCACATCTAACAATACCTACATTAACCTCATACTTATTTGTATAATTCCCTAAAAGAGTTATATAATTACAAACTACCAACCCATTAGATCCCCTAACTGCCCAATTAACCTCTCACCCTCCATGAACTCTTCAAGGAATATTAATAATTCTATATTTCACTTCATCTTTTAAAAAAATATATTTTTTTAAAATGATAATAAATAAATAAATAAAATAAAATTAATGAAAAATATTAAGAATTCCGATAGTTAACGTATAATACAGAAGCAGTAAATGACATAAAGCCATTCTACTGCTACTGACGCTAAACATTTTAAAAATTATGTTTGATAATAAACCTAACTAATAAGATTGATACTAATTAAGAGGGTCATTAGATAGTATGGTATGAGATTAGAAGGAAAAAAAAAACAAGAAAAAAAAAAACAAAAAAAAACATCATCTTCCAAAACCCTGTTTAACATTTTCAATATCGAATGTGTTTGCTGTGTCCAAACGCGAATAGAATTAGTTTAAAAATTCAATTTAGATGTTTTCTGGTATAATCGTGGGCTTTGGATTATAGTTGACAGCAGTTTTAAGGTCCCGCCGCGTGTCCTTTATATCCCCAGAAGGAAAGCATTTTTCACTTTTATTTTTGTACTTGTCTCCAAAACTAGATATTACTCTCTTGATCTCTCTTTGTTTTGTTTTAAGATCTCTTTTGTTTCCACTGGTAAAGAGAGTTTTCTTTTGGTTTAATAAAAGTTTTAGATCTTTTGTTATCCAAGGCTTGTTGTTAGGATAATACATTATTTCTTTTTTTACACAAGCTGTTCACAAAATTTTTAATACTCACTACTCACAGTCATTCAGCTCACCACATGAACTACATGATTCGATAAAAAAAAGTTCCAGTCAGTGCATTCAAAACAACCACGCAAATGTTCACACACACTTGCATTCCAGATCTGTACACTTTTTTTTACTGGTTTTACACGTTTAAAAACAGGGCGTAGGTGGGGAGTAACAAGAGCATGCATTGGTCAGATAAACCTAGTGGGGTACGGGTGAACATTTTAAATTTTACATTTTCTTATAATAATGTTGTTAATGTTATAATATTAATTTCTACGTGTGATGATTTCAAGGATAATACCTGTAAATTATGCCCAGGATGCGCATACAGTTAATTTAATCGTTGAGACTTAGCTAAAAAATAAACATCGACTTTAAAGAAAACGCAACCTTATTATCTAAATAGTAAAGATAGACTTAATTAGTAGCTACTGCATATTCCCGAGACAAGTCATGCGGTCCTCCCGTACATCTGTTACTAACCCTAAAACTGTATGTAAATCTTCGATGAATGCAATCACTTGCCGTGGTTAATGAGGATAATTAACATAAAGATGAATTGACTAAATACACACTATAGTACAATCGTATTGGTGGCGGGATTATAAGATTACTACAGGATGAATAGTATAAGAGAGAGAGAGAGAGAGAGAGAGAGAGAGAGAGAGAGAGAGAGAGAGAGAAACCCTAATGAGCAAGAATTGTAAGGAGGAGGAGAGAGAGGAGGAGGAAGAAGAAGAAGAAGAAGAAGAAGAAGAAGAAGAAGAAGAAGAAGAAGAAGAAGAAGAAGAAGAAGAAGAAGAAAGAAGCTTAGATGAGGATAAGAAATTGAAGGTAAAGGAGGAAATGGTAAATGAGGATGAGAACGGTCATAGGATGATTTGGGGAGGCAAAGGAGGTCGAAGTGGAAGGTAAACGACATTATGCGTATTGGAGCGAAAAGAACGCAAGTCAAAATAATGCTAGATATAAACTGATTCACATGCCACAATAATTTTAAAAAATCAATAGAAATACAATCAAAGATAAAGATCAATATACCAGAGAAGGCAGAGAGAATTAAAAAAAAAAATACAACTTCTCCCCTCCCCGAAAAAAAAACACAAAATGAACTCCAACTAGAAATAACAACAACAACAACAAAAACAACAACAACAACAAAATCCCAAACAAAGAAAACAGAATAACAAACATTCTATCTATCTCTAGCCAAAGTTTTTTTAAAAGAAAAAATATATCGCGACTGCCGCGTAAGGCGCTTTTTATCATAAAGTGAAGCAATATGCCCTCATTAATATGTAAAAGATAGAATTATCAACATACGAATCATACTATAAAAAGGACAAAAATGTTACAGAACTAATAAACATGGATACGTTTCTTGCAACTAGACTTTTACAATGATTTTTAAAAAATGTATAGATACTACTGAGGGCCTGGAACCCAAGCAGAAGAAAACATAAGAGGACTTGAAATGGCGTGAAATCCGATAAACCGCAGAAATTTGAGACCAATGCCAATTTGCCACAGAAAAAAAATCACTGCTTACCTTCATAACTCTTTTCCGTAGCCATCATAGACTGCAAGTATTATTCCAATTGGTCGACAAGTACTTTTCCTACTTTACAAACAATAGAAAATAACATTTATCACGCAACAACCTCATACGCCGAATCGAACAGTAAAATCAATCAAGTTTACATAAAACGAGCGCATCTTCTATCTTTATCTACCTAGAACACCACTGGCTGAGATCGAAAAATTCTGTACGTCTATGTCATATCCACAATCATCCAAATCATATAATATAAATCATTTCCTTAGTAACAAACAATAGATATCACTAATGCAGGACATTAGACTATATAGTTTCCACTGAATAAAACGGTGAGTGAGTGATCAGTGATCGGTATTATAACCTGTGGGTGTTATCTCCACTCCAACATCATTCTAACCATAAATCTCTCTCTCTCTCTCTCTCTCTCTCTCTCTCTCTCTCTCTCTCTCTCTCTCTCTCTCTCTCTCTCTCTCTCTCTCTCTCTCTCTTGTTCCCTCACTCGCATATTTCGGCAAGCGAGTCAAATGCTTTC
>NC_088360.1:53335581-53363081 GCF_034508935.2 Berghia stephanieae | reverse complement strand
CGGTACCAATTCCTGATTTCTCAAGGTTTATTTTCCGAGATTTCTGTCCACGTGCCCTAACAGTGATTAGATTAAACTATTATAGGTAGCAAGCAATCATAGATTAAACAAGGCTTACCTTTAAGTTGACTTTTAGGATAGATTAACATAGTTAACCGGTTGAGGAATGTTACTTTGAGTAAGTGTTTAGCATGTTGACACACATTTTAGAACTATTGTAATCACATCTATCCACTAATACTGTCATATTTAATTACTAATATTTGAACTCAATATGTTGTAAGAAACAAATGTTTGGGTTGGTTAACAAGTAAATACTCCCAAGATTATGAAAAGAAACGGTTTGGGCACGTGATTACATTCCCCAATCAGTTGATTATGTTGATCTATATTAAGCGTCAATTTACAGATACGTTTTGTTTAATCTATGATTAACATACGTCCTGATTGGTTGAATGCTACTACGTGAGATTGTAGTCAAATGTGTGTAACATGCATAACATGCACACCGTAATATCAAATAATATATAGAAAGAAAAAGAGAGCAAAAATAATCAATTAAAGGGAAACAATCTTTATAATTCAAATAATAATTATTATTTCCATGACTTATTTCTCTTGAAAAACTATTTTCACAAATTCCAATACTTAAATTCCTATAAACATAAAAGGAAAACATTCTTTTAATGGAATTATTCATAAAAAAAAAAGAAAAAGAAATTACTGTTACATCAAACCTTTTTTAAAATGTCACCCTTCTACGAGAACTTAAATCAGGAATATCTTTCATTCAATAACATTTGCATTGTCCAAAATAGCGTTACTAAACTGGTCATTGTCCATCCATTGACTCTTCTGTGGATTTACAATACAATTTGTAAAACGAATTTTCATGAGACCAGCCAGCTTTGGCTAAACATGTTTCAATGGCACATGTCTCGCTAAAACTGAAGATGACGCTGCAGAGCGCGTAATGTGTGCAGTATAAATGCATCTGTGTTCACGCTGGCTCATTTTAACTGTTTTGACCCACCGGGTCAATGTACTACGAGCAATAAGGTTAAATGGTTTAACATAAGAAATCAATAATTGGTTAAACTGTCTCAAATCCTTCGTGACAAGCCAACGACGCGTAGACGTTTATTAGAAAATGATTTCAATTCATACTGTTTAGGTGCAGAGGTTTAAAAAAAGAGGTTTTTAATATAGATGAATATACAATAACATATATATTTTCATAGATCGTAACATCCTCAACATTTATATTAATAGCATCTCCTCTTTGTGCAGTGAAAAGACTCAATAGCATAACCAGTCTTAACGTCAATTGTTCTAAAGGCATGCAACAAACATCTGGCCTTCTCCTTATAGAATTTATGTCGTTATCAGCATTCCACGTCTTCGTGTGCTTAAGTAGACTTGATCTTTTGTTGTAAACCCCTTTAAGAGGTCTGAGAGTAGTTTCATGGGTCCCTTATTTATAATAACCTAAGAAGACAAATAGGGGGACACAGCACCTCTAGTCAAATTAATTGTATTATAGCTAAACCCTTTGGCATATAAACTAGAAAGAAAATTAGCAAAAACTCCTATTGACACAGTGGTATGTTGTGGAGAATTCACATATTCTTACCATTAGTTTATATAAGCATTTGAGGATTTCATTGTGTTTTTTTCCCAAGAAAGTAGAATCAAATCAACCGAATTATTATCTAAATCTGAAGATATTAGAGAAGGCCCGAAACTTTTAAAACAAGAAAGTCTAACTTCCTTTTTAAAATTAGCGCGTGTATGTCCCTGGAGATGAAGGAAGAAGTAGAAGGTCCCTTCTGCATTGTAAGCGAAATGGTTTCTTTTTCTCTATTTGTCTGAGAAGTGGGTAACACATCAGTGTCGGCCAATTGGGTACTACTCTTATCCCTGTTGCTTTGTCTTGAATTATTTTTGAAGCACCTTTACAAGAAAAAAGAAGGAAAAGCTTAATTTTTTTTTCATGTTTCCAACTAATTGAAAAAGCATCAATGTTCTCCGCCTGTTTATCATAGTGAAAAGAGGCAAATCTATGAAACTGAGCATTGGACCGCTACTTACGTATAAATCAAAGTCTGGTACAAACTCAAAATAATAGTTTTGTTCAGATCATTTGGATTTAGTTTCCATTCGGCATCCCAAAGTTCTGGATTCTCTGTTCAAAATGACATTTTGTTTCCCAGGGACATGTGCGCCATTAAACCAACATTTTATGCTCGATACAGTATTCTCACACTTCGAACGGAATGTCACTGTTTTCAACAGAATGACTTGCATCCTTTTGATTGATACATGCGATGGCAGTGCTACTAACTGACATAATTATAACATGTTATAGTTTATGCAGTCAGATTCAAAACATTTAAGTGCTTCCAGCAAATTATTGATATGCTCTGTTTTGTCAGAGATAAGGAATAGATAGCATGCGCTTGGCTAAGAAGCTCACAACATTGCCATCCGGAAGTATAACGGACCAACACAAAACTATATGTAACCTTGATACGAAGTTGACGTCACTCGGGTCTTTGTTATTGGTTTTTGCCATCCACGTTTATGAGTAATTCTCACTTAACTGTGTTATCCAGACTACAAAAGTTCATGGTTAAACAGAGTTTTTGTGTGTTGGTCCGTTTACTTCCGGATGGCAATGTTGTGAGCTTCTTCGCCAGTCTGATTATTACAGTTCAGTGAGAATTACTCATAAATGCGGATGGCAAAGCGATAAGAAAGACCCGAGTGACGTCAACTTCATACTATCTATACTATAGAGATACCCAACTCTCCTCCATAGCCCATTCACCGTTGTGTTAATTTGATGCGGTGTTCTCGCGGCTCAGAAACGATGTCACGGCGTATATTTCATAGATAGTCTGTTTCTCACATTTCGCACTTCAGTCTCTATTTTTAACAACAGATTATCTCTATTGGAATCTATTTCAACTTATATTTGAGCATCGTAGATGGAAGAAAAAGAAGAAGAATAAGAAGAAGAAGAAGAAGAAGAAGAAGAAGAAGAAGAAGAAGAAGAAGAAGAAGATGTTGTCTAACTTAAAAAGAAAGTTATCTGTATCAGCTTCGTGACCGGGAAGTAGGATGACGTCAATAACCATAATTTGACAAAGAGCTCCCTTAAATTCACGACAATCCGGGTTGACTTAGTGGCCCCCTTTGCCCCGAACTACTGAAAACATAATATTTTCTAAACAGTCTTGTTCTAGACGATTCGTAAGGAGATGCAAATTGTAATTATTTTAAAGATCGTCCATAGCTAACTTCCATCCTTCAATGCATGGCAGTTCACCACTTTTGTTGTGACATCTTATCGTATCAAGCCACACCAGTTTTTTTCCCCTCAGGAACTCAACGTGCCCTGACGACTGTGTAATGGCATGAGACACTAGGCTCTTGCCATGAAGAGAAGAGCTGTTTTAAAAATGCATTGGGTGTATCTCCTTCTTTAATTTATCCACATCTCTCATTTCTTTCAATACATTTTGTAAGTCTTCACATAAAACAAAAGATTGTTCGATTTTGTCTGAGGCTCATCACAAATCCTACGCAATGTCTTTTTTAGATAAGGTTTCATGTTTTGTTTTCTTTTTAAAGATAGTTCTTGGCTTGCATTGCCTAGCAACGATACAGCATCCGCACATTTTTCTTAAGAGTTCCCGCACTGTTGATATTCAATCATCGGATTGTTATACTTGTCATTGCTGTTGCTGCTTTCACGATGATGTTTTGAATTTTAGATAGGTTCAAGTCATCGGCAGCAACCACAGATGGTCCTTGTATATACAGCAGTGGTCCTTGTATATACGTAAATATCCCCCCCCCCCCTTCTTTGTAAACAGTCCCTGTTTATATGTAAATATTACCTCCTTCCTGTAGATAGTCCCTGTGTATACGAAAATATTTCCTTCCTTGTAGATAGTCTTTGTATATATGTAAATATATCCCCTTGTAGATAGTTCATGTATAAATGTAAATATTCCCCCTCCCCCGAGGATAGCCCCTGCACATATGTAAATACAATGCCCCCTTTCCCGAGGATAGCCCCTACACATATGTAAATGCCCCCTCCCCCGAGGATAGCCCCTGCACATATATAAATGCCCCCTCCCCCGAGGATAGCCCTGCACATATATAAATGCCCCCTCTCCCGAGGATAACCCCTGCACATATGTAAATGCCCCCTCCCCCGAGGATAGCCCCTGCACATATGTAAATGCCCCCTCCCCCGAGGATAACCCCTGCACATATATAAATGCCCCCTCCCCCGAGGATAGCCCCTGTACATATGTAAATGCCCCCTTTCCCGAGGATTGCCCCTGCACATATATAAATGCCCCCTCTCCCGAGGATAGCCCCTGCACATATGTAAATGCCCCCTCCCCCGAGGATAGCCCTGCACATATATAAATGCCCCCTCTCCCGAGGATAACCCCTGCACATATGTAAATGCCCCCTCTCCCGAGGATAGCCCCTGCACATATATAAATGCCCCCTCCCCCGAGGATAGCCCTGCACATATATAAATGCGTTCTCCCCCGAGGATAGCCCCTGCAATGCGTCCTCCCCTGATTGATTTTTCATCAAATATTTTTCTCGATCCGCCTTACGAAGTTTGTAAAAAATCTATAACCTGAAGAAATATTGGAGAAAATCATCGCATTTGTTTTGAGTTGAATTTATTTTTGATAACCAAGATAGCATGATTTTTAAAAAAAAGATAATTATTACAATCATTGACTTTTAGCTCAAAAATGTAAAACAAAAATATGATGCACAATGAAACTTAAGATAAAAAAAGGATAACATGTTCAGGTTTTGATGCTCTTTGTGGCTTAGAATAACATTTTTTTGAAAACCTAAGAACATTATAGGCAATGAATTTTTAATATACCATTTCCAGATCTATACTTTCTAAAAGTATCATAAGTGCTCGTATAAAGGAACTTATTATCGGCCATTCATTCCAATAAGTCGGAGCTTGATTCGATTAATGAAGAATTGGTTTGAACAGACTATTGCTTTCTATTACCTCGGTTGGACATCAATTGTGACCCATCATCCTTCTGATTAATCAGACGGTCTGAGGTTTGATACCCCATTCGAGGTAGATTGATTTTGGGATGTTTTTTTTCCCTTGTATCTTTCTATCTTGCTTTGTCTGGTACCTTTCATACACACTTCTTCAGATCTTTATCTTGCACCGGTGCCTGCTCCCTGGTTTCTTAAAAAAAACTGCTAACTACCCTTCTGACCAACGCCTTCTATTGCAAAGTATTTTTCCGCCAGATCTGATAGAGCCCCAATGTAGATAAGAGAGGGTTTTAGACATTCAAATCGATAATAAATTTATAATTGTTAAATTTAATTGTACAACATATTATCTAAATCACATGATAAATACTAATTGACGTGTGACAATGTAAACAATAGTTGTATTGAATATCCCAATATTTAACCAGTACTCTAAATAAATAACAATGATAGAATTAAATGTTGATAAAGGGGAAACCCGATACGTCCATTTTATTTGTTTTCGTAGATTAAATTGAAATTGACATTCGATTTCACATTGTTATTTATTTCTTCGAGCTTCGAGCTTCGAGCAGCAACAGTTACACTGCCGTACTCTGGAAAACGTGTATTTAAATGTTTGGCCAGAAAACTCGTCCTTCACATATCGATTGAGTTAATTGACCCTCACGAAGTCTCAAGTTTGAGAGTTTTTGCCAAGATTATGGTCGTTTAATTCGATCGACTTTTGAAGGACGAGTTTTCTGGCCAAATCTTTAAATACGACAGTTAACAGGTTAAAACAGCTTGAAGTTTATCAGATGTCACAATTAATTTAAACAGAGATAGTGACCAATCACATCCTGAAATTCAATTGGTGAGATATGATTAAATACCTTCGGAGGAACAAATATTGCTCGGACTGTAAAGAACGACTGTATCAGGGTGAAGTTGCAAGTGACAAAAGTTTTTGATTAATGTATATGCGCATAGATGACGGTCTGATAGCCGAACGCTGTATGGGTATGATGTTATATTGTTGTAATTGAAACATTTTGCGTTGATTTGAGAGTATTTCGATTTCAAAATTGAGCCCATAACAATTTGGGTTATTCTACCTACAAATAAGTGCACGTCAGCAAAGCTAATTGATAATGACAATGGTATGGATTTGAAATAAAATGTAAGAACAATTCAGAAAATGTGAAAATGAATTGGGATATGATAAAATGAACGTTTTGCGAACAGGTAGGACAAAATATATTATACCACTTAAGTAGGATAATGGATATTCTTTAAAATAAAATGTTATATAAATATCGAAAGATGATTTTTTTTTAATTCAAAGAAATAAATCATCAGCATTATAATGAACTGTTTGCAAAGAATGTCATGATTTTTTTCACGTATTTTATCGTCCACTATGATATGGAGTTTCGCATGTTATAATGGAACGGTTTCTGTCCTACTTTTACATTTGTTGTTACTTTTATATCATAAATATGGAATAGATGAGATTATTATACAAGATTAAGACAACTGAGATGTGTAACAAAAACTTGATATATTTTGACACTGTCTTTGTTGCCTTGCGTTATAAACCAGATTAAAGATTTCCAGTTTTATGACTCAGAGCTACGTATTTCAAGTCAAGTGCAGGTATTTAAAATCGTGATAATGGAACAAAAGAATGGTTTTAATTTAACATTGTTATAATAAAGGACGTTTGCGTGAGATTGAGAGTATTTCAAATACAATAAAACCATAGATTTTCGAGTTTTCAGACTTGAATATGTACACACAATTTCGAAGGCAGTGACATCTAAATGCAATTTATCCCACAACACTTATGTTGGTCTTTAAAAAGGATCAAACAGTTTTTTGTTATACTATTTAAGCCACCCTGTTGACCAACGTTGACTAAATATCCTCTTCTCTAGCCAGAGAACGAATTTATTTAGCTACAGGTCTGATAACCCAAATTGTTTTGGACTCATTGGTGTAATAGAGATACTCTCAAAACTACGCAAAATGTTGTCCATTACAACAACGTTAAATCAAGCCCATACTTGCGTCAGATAATCAGATCTGACGAAACCAGAAAATAACCCAATATCAGCATCAGGATATAGGACATAGTAAAAATAACAGATAGGAGCTCTGTCGGATTATTTGGATGATACTCTAACAAGGATCCGCCTTAAAGACGGAGAAGAAGAACCAGGAAATGTTTTTACATCATGGACATATATTATTGTTAAGAAAAACCCCAAAACATTTTTAAACAAACGTCATGATTTTCAGGCATATGACTTTTTTTTGACGAGTAGCGGTCAACTTAATTTATTGGTTTATAAGGAAAAAAGATTGAAGGCTCGATGAGAAAAATATGCATTGTGATTATCCTTATTTCCTTAAGAAAAGTTTCTTGGTGCCTACCAACCGTAATCAGGATCTTAAACGTATCAGTACAAAATTCGGCACTGAAGACAAGCAATAAACAATATTATCACAATATTAACAGTGGCTCGGTATAGTCCTTTATTTCAGTAGTTAGTCGTTGCTTGCTTACTTACTTACTTACTTACTTACTTATCCGAACCAGCGACCACCTGAGCTCTAGCCCTTCGGTCCTTGCAACATTTCTAAGTGATTTCAGCGTCAGTCATTAAAACGCTTGATATGTATTTTAGCAGCGACAAGAAGATTCCTAGAAAAATCGAAAAACTAAAGGATTTAATTCAAACAGAAAATAAAAGTTCTAAGAGCAGTCTATTTTTGTCAACATTGAGACTGCTCTACAAACCTCACCAAGACACAAGAACTGCACCAACCCACATACATAACGGAACTTTCTTTTTAATATAAAAAAGATCATCCTCTACAATAAAGAAATATACATCCTATTTTAGTTGACAAATGAAATACTACAGACGAATGAAATAAATGATTCATCTTAACAATACCGCTACAACATTATCTCATTCGTCTGTAGTGTTTCATTCATCCTGTTTTGTTGATAAAGGGGAAACCCGAAACTTTCATTTGATCTGTTTTCGGATATTAAATTGAAGCTTTCAATTTCGCATCGATATTTATTTCTTCGAGCAGCAACATTTATTTACCCAGATTTCAAATTAAGAACGCAAGAGTTTATTATACCCTCTGAATTTACCTCTATCAAGATATCATTATAATATTGAAAAAGAAATGAGGCAGACACGAGGTGGCCGATCTAAGTTAATTTATTGAATCGCGATTTAGAGGGAAGACTCTCTTGAATAAATTGAAACAACTTTGTCTTTGGTCATATTTCCATTGTTTGAATTCAGTTATTTAAAGGACGTCGCATATTTCTTTAGTTGTTTAATCTTCCGTTTTTCACAAAGCCTCGTATTTACAGATTTTACTACAGGATATGCGTTAAGATTACTTACAAGCATAATATGATGTAATAACAAGTATTCAATAATGATAAGTCTATGAATTGTAAACGAATGACATTTTAATCAAAAGTATAATTAAGTATAGCAACATTTCATATTATAATGTCAATTATCTCTCTCTCTCTCTCTCTCTCTCTCTCTCTATCTATCTATCTCTCTCTCTCTCTCTCACTCACTCTCTTTCTTTCTTTCTATTTTTTTCTTTCTCTCTCTCTCATATTTTTCTTTCAGATTTTTTTCTCCCTTTTTTTATTCTGCTCTCTCAATGGTATCTCTCTCTCTCTCTCTCTCTCTCTCTCTCTCTCTCTCTCTCTCTTCTGCTCTCTCAATGGTATCTCTCTCTCTCTCTCTCTCTCTCTCTCCCTCTCTCTCTCTCTCCCCCTCTCTCTCTCTCTCTCTCTCTCTCTCTCTCTCTCTCTCTCTCTCTGTATATATATATATATATATATATATATATATATATCTTTTTTTTCTTTCTTTTTCAGTCTCTCCTTGTCCCCCTCTCTGTCTGATACACTTGCAAGTCACGCCCTCACCAAATATTTCTACATCATAAAGCATTAGAGATTTAAATTACTACACCGTTTCATAAAAGTCCATTTTAAATAAGATACGCTTACATTGTAAGTTGAATATCGAATAAAATAATTTTGTAATTGATCTTTCTTGGAAAGCTGCCGAAAAATAGACTGAATACAATATATCTTTAAAATTTGAGCTGATATAAACTATACTTTTGCTCAATTCACCTTTTTTTCATTTGCAATCATATCATCAACAACATTGGTCAAGTCGCATTCGTTTTTAATTTTTAAACAACATTATCAATGTTTTATAATTGATCAATTTAACAATATGCTATTTACAATACACAGACAACATAATATGATTTGATAATGAAAAACAAAAATAAAGAATAGAATATTAAAATGGTATTGATCTAAAAATAAAACTTTGTTGAATATAATAGATTCAAAAATAAAGTTGATTAATTCAGATGAAAAATGTGACCCGCTGTCTCAGCACATTATTACGTCGGGATGAATTGGATTCAATAGTCTAATGTCACGTCCGCCCAGAAGCGAGCAGCTTGGTTCTAAACAAAGAAAATCGGTTCTTTTTATTTTTCATCCTGGCTAGAACTTTTTCACTTGTCATGAGATCAGAATGTATAAAAGTCAAAACATGATCAGATCTATAATGTTTTTCTCCTCTGAATACACCTTTTTGCTCGTCGGAGAAGTATTCCATAAGGGCGTCCGCCATTGTTCCGATGGTTTAGAACCAGTTACTAAGGGAAGTGACGTCACGACTGTTGAAGTCTATTAGGAAATGGAAACAAATAGGACAGCATGGCTCATCGGTATGGTCTTTGCTTCGTACCAGAAAGGTACCGAGTTCGACTGCCTGTCATGCTGTGTGGCCTTGAGCAAGTCACCTTGTCCTAGTTTGCTTTGCGACGCTGAACTGCGGCTAGATTATTCCTTTCCCCCTTGGAATAGACCCTAAAGACAAATTTTATATATATATATTATATATATATATATATATATATATATATATATATATTCTTATTTCTTGTGATTTTGATTCTAAATTCGTCATTAGAATCCGATTCATCGCGGCATTATACAGTTTTGAGACGTTAAGTCACAAATGACAAAAATCACATGGAACTGACCATTCGAATTCGGTGATAAACCACAAGGTAGAAAGGAAATCTAATTTAAGACGAATTAAGAAATTAAGAAATTGAGTCTTTGTACTTTAAGCAACAACAATTAAATTCTTCTCTTTTAACACATAATGTACCTAAACAATGTGTTACTTATCATCTCAAAATGACATTATATCGGGAGGAAACAGGGTCCGAAAAGTAAATTTCATGTAAATGTGGCAGGCAAAAAGTTTAGTCTTTGTCACCATAATAAACTATCTATGATTTACATATGATTTATATATGACGAATAATAATAATACTTGTTTGTACTGCTGTTGACATGACTTTCAATCGTGTTTGTAAATATCATGAATTCTTATCTTATTATGGTTATTTTCTATATGTATGGATGCATGAGTTTGTGTGTGTGTGTGCGCGCGCGTGTGTGTGTGTGTGTGTGTGTGTGTGGTGTGGTCAGATTTAAGGTTTTTAATGTCAGACTACATATTCATCTTATCCATTCAGAACGGTACATATCTGGATAATTTAGTTCTGAAGATTGCATTGATAATCTAAATATGACTCTTGGATTATATTTATATGTACTTTTGAGGAAAATCAATTTATTATCTTGAAGTAAAAAAAATCAACTTGAAATTCAAAATTCTGAGCATATTCAAATTTATATTTGGTTCATCCCGAGATAATGCCATATTGAGGCGTTGACTAAAATATGACCACTTTGACAAGATGTAGCCAGTTAACTGCCGTTCTCTGGAAAGACAGATATTAACAAATGTGGCCAGAAAACTCGTCCTTCATATATCAATCGAATTAAATGACTCACATCTTGGCAAAAACTATCAAACCCGGGACCTCGTACTCTTCCCAGAGTAAGTCTGTTAATTGGTTAATATAAATTTACCAACAAATTAAGTAGAAATACATGGGACATAACGTGTCTTTATTATTTTTTTTTTGTCATATTCTCTCTGAGAGAATAATACTTTCGAAAGGACTCGTATTTCTATTGAACAGAAAGCAAAGCTTCCTTCCTTATCCAAAATCTTAAGATATAGCTCTTGCTGATAGACTCCGAACAGGAGCAATGCAATAAGGCATCTTTGGAAAACCGGGCCCATTTTCATAGTGAACATGAACATTAAAAAAAATTCGTATGGTATAGTTGCAATACCCAATCAAAAAACGACACATTTAAAGCCCCCCCCCCCCCCCCTGTCTCTTTATCAACAGAATTTCAGCTCGGGGGCCTTACAGGGTTGGAAGATCCAGTATTGTTTTCAAGAGTGATCTGTGGAAAATATTAATGTAGTATCACTAACGATTCAAGGCTATGGAAGACATAATTAATAATGACTTAATAGTAACTATGAATTTGATATTATTGAAGTAATGCAGTTGGTACGTAATAGGGAAACTGATGATGATGATGATGATGATGATGATGATGATGATGATGATGATGATGATGACGAGGATGAGGATGAGGATGATGATGATGATGATAATGATGATGATATGATGATGATGATGATGATGATGATGATGATGATGATGATGATGATGATGATGATGGTGATGGATGCAACGTTGGTATAACGTTTGCAGATGATTGGATAAAGTCTAGGAACATTTTTTTCGTTGTTTTTAACACAATGTTGTTTGTTTTTAATAATATTACTCTTTATTGTGACAAACTCCGGAATATTATATCCACTCATAGTTGTGTACTTTTGTATTATGCGTTGGCCTTCTACAGATATCTCCATAGCACAACACGATTTTTAACAGTTATAATGAAACTATGCACAGCCATAATGTTTATAGTTGGCGTGCACATATATTTGCTGGTCTGAAAATCGAACGCAATTAATATGGGCTTGATTTAACATTGTTGTACGATAGACAATATCCTGTTGTTGGTTGAGAGTAGGGGGGGGGGGGTCTATATGAAATACAACAATGAGACCAAACAATTTGAGTTAACAGACCTGCAAATAGGTATACCTCGTTTATATTGTTTGAGATGCATAACGAGATCCACCAAGCCAATCTATTATGTCAGAATAAACTAAAATTTCATTCTGCCTAAAAATGGAACGCTTCAAGATTTCAAACTAAAAAAGCTAAAAATATTAATGATTTTAAATGGCTTTTATAGTGAACTTTGCAGCTTATAATACAGATATGTCGTCATTATAATTCAATAACAGGAATGGATTTTTCAAAAAATTCTTCCCTGCTTTTATATGTTTCTCCCATTATCACATTGAATATGCAATGTATAATGTACAATATATTGTTACTTATGTTTAAGGGCATTTAAAGACTTCTTGGTCAATTTAAAAACATTATTACGAATATGATATAAGAAAAGATATGATATGATATGTATGATATGATATGATATGATATGATATGATATGATATGATATGATATGATATGATATGATATGATATGATATGATATGATATGAGGAAATTGGAGGATAAAGTCAATATCATCTGATTTAGAAAATCTCAGTTGAACTTCAACAAACCAAAACTCGTTGTCCCTATTTGAGGAATTAATGTTAGTCAAAAGGTTAAAATTCAGTTTCTAGAACCAAGTTTATCCCGATGAAATATGGTTTTGAAACGATTGGTCACATAAGATTTACTCACCCCATAAAGCTTATTTTCAATGCTTGTGTTATTTTTTCTTTTCTGGTTCCTCCTGCACATTAATATCAATAGTATAATAAGTGCCACAAATACAACCCCGCAAGCCGGTAGCAGAACCTTCATCAACAAACTGTAATCACAATTTTCTGGAAGACAAAAAATGGCCAGTTCAGACAATCTATGAGGGTTTAAAGAGAAAATATCCGAAAATGAACAGAGGAAGGTTCCACTGCTTCCGTCTTTTCTCAGACCATAAACTAGACGGACTTGGTAAGTACTTCTCCTTCTCCTTCTCCTTCTTCTTCTTCTTCTTCTTCTTCTTCTTCTTCTTCTTCTTCTTCTTATCTTCTTCACCCCTTTTTCCTCTTCCACTTCTTCTTTTTCTCAAGAACTTTAATTAGGAGCTTTTATAAATCATTAAAACATTAAAAATTAAAGTTGATAGTAATAATTTACAGGATTTTGAAGTGTTTTTGAATCCTTCTGAGGGTAAATTGTTGATTTTTAAAGTTAACTATAGCGACTACAATTTGCACCTCCTAAACGTTAAGATTTAAAAAATGTTCAAGTCGTCAGTCATTTCTGCGTAAAGACGGCGGTCAATATTAGATGGAAGAATATTTTAAAAGTTTGACACCCTATTACGTCGAACTGCAGCACAGCTGGCACTTGGTGATTATGCATGTATGCTTGTATTCTAGCGGAATTTTCTCTTCTGTAAAAACGATTTAGTATTTCAAAGAAGTGAATACAGTAGTGTAACTGCTGATACAGGAAACCATGCTAACCCATTTGTCTATAACAAGAAATGTTGGGTCGTGGATAGCTCATACGGTAGAGTCACGCTCTCCCCAGCCAGGCGGAATTGTCGTACCAGTAAGTTCGGGGGTTCGAGCCCCCATCGCCGTTGCGAAGTTTTTATTCTCTGTTGTCTTCTGTCAATTTCCTACTCACTTCATTTCTTGTTATTATCAACATAAATACCTGCTCCACTCACTTTTTAAAATTAAAAATCCAATTGTCAGTGTTACCACTCCTCTTCAGGTTCCTCATTTGCTCATCGAATTTCAACGAAGGCTTTTCAGTCAATAAAATAATGGGATGACATCCGAGTCGTTTTTGAATGTTTTGTAAACTGATGATAACTTTTACAGAGAAGGAGTAAGACTGGACTTACACATGATTTTTAAAATGACGAAGACTTGTGGTAAAACATCAAACTGATAGTGCTAATAAGTTCCATATTAAATAAAGTGAATACTCCCTGAAGCTGTGAACCGCAAATATATCGAGTAAAAGTGAATTTACTGGCTTTAAAAGAGGAAGTAAGTGTATAACAATGAAGTTCTCAAATAACACTTCTTCAACCAAAAGTTTTTAATTGCATTTAGTTTAAACGGAGATGGTAATGATCCAATCAAAATTAGAGAATGAAGATAGATAATTTTTGCATTGAATTAGATTGTTATATTCTTGCTCTTGATTGCAACGTGTTATTTGTCATAATTTAAAATATTTACATTCAATGTTAATGTATCCCAGTAGCAATACCTGAGGGAAGTGTCCTTAATTGTATCCTTTGTGACCGAGCAGTCTGTCCATCGGATAACACAATTGTCATTTGTGATGTGTATTCAGTACTGGAGCTCAAGCCTCCTAACTTGGTGAAAGGAAATCCGTTGTTTTCAAGACGAATCCTGAAAAGATTCAAATATGAAGGTGTGGACTAAAAAATGCAAATAGTCATTCTTTAAATAATATGGTCCAAGTGCCTCTTTTTTACAATCTGAAAATGGCTACCTTATCTGAATTCTTTCGCGAGTATATTTATGATTAAATGTTTTCTAACTCGACAATGAGGATTTTACATAAAATGAGATTCTTTTTGCTTTGACAAATTGCTTGACAAATTACCGAATGTAAAGTTGTCAAATTGTGTTGTTTAT
The DNA here is from genome assembly GCF_034508935.2 of Berghia stephanieae. Classification (NCBI taxonomy): domain Eukaryota; kingdom Metazoa; phylum Mollusca; class Gastropoda; order Nudibranchia; family Aeolidiidae; genus Berghia; species Berghia stephanieae. Next base: position 53,348,292 of record NC_088360.1, on the reverse strand, counting down.
GCCTTTGTATTTTCATCGGTTACAAAAGCCCAAACGATGGTAGTTCACATCAGAAAGTAAGCATGACAATTTCATTTTTAAATTTGACTCCGTTGCACCAAAAAGCAAATTGTTGCCTAAATTTTAAAAGGTCAAAGCAACAATTAGTTTCATGTTTTGGATTGTAAGAATTAAATGATAGAACATGGCATAGTGAAACAATAGCTTCCTATCGTTTTCTCAGGTTGGATGTTGTTCTATATATCGAGTTTTAACAGCCGCTTTAATGGGCTTGCATCATTGGCAATTAAAGCCATTGGACGTTTTTTCTATTATACATTTGAATAACAGGTATATGATTCATTCGGAGGAGCATCATTTGATCAAAAAGACAATAATTTAAACACCATAAAGAGTAACATTTTGCCTTGTCATTGTTTAGGTTATGTCAAGAGTTCAAACATTTTGTTCTTTTATTTTCCTTGAAACAACGAATGGAGAGCGGTAAGACTATGGCAATAGAGGAATGACTTCTTGCATTCTGTGAACTAAACACGTAACTAACTCTGTTTCAAGTTATCACCGTATATAACATCTGAAAGTGTCTCCAAAAAAACATTGCCAAACACTGGAGAGACAAAAAAATACAAGAAATAAATTATTACCAAAATTGCATATAGACAAGAATAAACAAACATGTTTGTGCGGCTATGCGGCCTTGTGGTATGACACTCGCTTTCGGATCGGACGGTCCTGGGTTAGAGCTCGCTCGGTGCATAGTTGAGTCCTTGGAAAAGACTCTTTACTCATATTCTCTCACCGTACTCAGGTGTAAAATGAGTACCTGGTCGTGAACCGCGTTGTCTCTGTCGGAAATAAATTTTAATATCGCCTACCAGGCGTTATGTCTCGTTCTACATGTTGCGTGTTGCTGTTGGTCAGGGACCCTTTGTAAAGCGCTTTGAGCACATTTAGTGGATATTGCGCTATATAAAAGCTCTAGTTTTTTTACAGCTCTAGTTTTGTTTTGTTTTTCATTTATTTCATTACAAGTTCAAAGTTAATGATTTAAACGTGTACATAACTTGTGTATATGTTTGTATATGACATTTCTTAACTCGTGTTGTATATTTTTGTGAGAATTGTGACATGAATCTCTGTACAAAAATACTGTTTATCATCATCACCATAATTATTATCATCATCATCATCATCATCATCATCATCATCATCATCATCATCATCATCATCATCATCATCAGCATTATATTATTATTATTATTATTATTATTATTATTATTATTATTATTATTATTATTATTATTATTATTATTATTATTATTACTATTATTATTATTATTATGTTAGATCTGGCGGATGACGTAGTGGTATTGAATGATACAAAAAGCTGAGGCAGAAAATGAACTGGAGGGTTGGAAACGGGTGTTGGAAAGGAGGGGATTTAGGGTAAGCAGACCGAAGACAGAGTATTTGTGCATCGGACAACAGAGAGCAGAACCACCAATAAAGAGAGGAGAAGAGGATGTGCCAGAGAAAAACCAATTCAAATAAATAGGAACAACTGTAAAAGGAGATGGAGGTTAAGAAGAGGATACAGGCAGGCTTGAATAATTGGAGGAGGGTAACTGGAGTATTGTGTGGCAAACGAATTTCCACAAAGTTGAAGGGGAAAATGTAGACAACAGTTGTAAGACCAGCAATGGTATATGGACTAGAGACAGCAGCTACCACAAAGAAACAAGATAAAGAAGTTGAGGTGGCAGAAATGAGGCTGTTGAGATGGTCACTTGGCTGATAAAGAAAATAAATAGTGAGAAATGAATGAATTCGAAGGTTGACTGAAGTGAAAAATGTACCAATGAAGATGAGAGAAGATAGATTGTAATGGTTCGACATGTAAAGAGACGAGAGAGATTGTAATGGTTCGGACATGTAAAGAGACGAGAGAGGGAGTACGTGGGAAGGAAAGTATTGGACTTTCAATTAGCGGGAAAGAGGAAAAAGGGACACTCAAAGACTAGATGGTTGGATAAGGTAAGGGACGATATGAAAGAACTGGGCCTGGAGGAAGATGCTGCTCTGAACCGAGATAAATGGAGATGTGGCATTCATTATGGAAACCCTGCAAAATGCGGGATACGCTGAAAGAAGAAGAAGATGTTAGATCTGGCAGAAAGTACGATAGACTAGAGTCATATCTAAAGGATAACAAGCAATTGCTTTTGTCAATGTCACGCTATAGAAACCGGTTCCATTTGCCTAATGGCACTGACGGACTACTTTTATTACCATTATTATTATCATTATTATTATTATTATTATTATTATTATTATTATTATTATTATTATTATTATTATTATTATTATTATTATTATTATTATTATTATTATTATATTATTATTATATTATTATTATTATTATTATTATTATTATTATTATTATTATTATTATTATTATTACTATTAATATTATTATTATTATTATTATTATTATTATTATTATTATTATTATTATTATTATTATTATTATTATTATATTATTATTATTATTATTATTTTTATTATTATTATTTTTATTGTAATTACTATTAGTTTTATTGGTGTCATAACTATCATTATAAATTGTATTAGAAGTGAGTGACGAATGACTTACTTATGTATCTCATTTGAGTTTGAAGCCCAGTATAAAATGCTCGCTACTTCAACTTGTTTCCAGAATTCCTGTGTCAGGTGACCCCAGTACAAGACAATAGCATTGGCTGTGACAGACACTTCTGTAAGGACTATTGAAGATGAACCTTCATCCTCTGAAACAAATAACCAATTTATGTCAATGCATTCTATCATAATGAACACAATTTCACAATGTAATACAAACTTTTATAGAAGTAAATTTCATCCCTGTTCTTTAAGAGTTAAAGAGACAATTTGCATGTTACTTTGATTACATATTATTTTTTAAAATTGAGACTTCATATAGATCAATATCCAATAAGTGTGCTCAAAGTGCTTTACAAGGAGTCCCTAGCCAACAGTAACACATAACATTTAGGTCGAGGCGTGGTTCCTCGTAAATGATATTATACTCTTTTCCCGACAGAGACAACGCTGTTAACGGCCAGGTACTAATTTTACACCAAAGTACGGTGAGTAAAGAGCCTTCCCCAAGGACTCGACTATGAGCTGAACTAAAACCCAGGACATCCCAATCCAAAGGCTAATGTTATACCACATAGAGCACATAGCCGCACATAAAAGAACTTAAATTGCAAGTGGATATCTTATATTATCGGTGTGTAAAGAAGGATAGCATGTAATAAGTAAAGTAAAGTTGACACACAATGAATTACACGGTGGTGGTTGAGGCATAAGAGGTGAAATGATTTGAAAATCAAAATAGTGGATAATTGATTTTAAAGATCCCATTATTTACCAGATGAAAACAGAGTTTGAAAGGAAGTGTCTCCTAGTGTCCAAGTAAGTGTATTGCCATTCTCAGTATCATTGGCATCATAGTCCTCGCCATCAACATCTTCATTGCCAACACCATCATATCCAATGGCAACTAATGCTCCTTCATACGTAGTCCCTGGTGTGAGTCCTGTTAGTGAACACGAAGTCCTCCAAGATGGTAAGGTCATTGCTGACGTCCACGTCAGGACACCTTTTGGTCTGTATTTTAGCTGTTTGACACAGTTAAAGAAATGATGGACGTCTTGAAATCCATTAATAAATGATGATGATGATGATGATGAAGATGATGATGATGATGATGGTGATGATGATGATGATGATGATGATGATGATGATGCTGATGATGATGATGACAATAATAATAAAATAATAATAATAATAATAATAATAATAATAATAATAATAATAATAATAATAATAATAATAATAATAATAATAATAATAATAATGATAATAATAATAAATAGCATTTCTATAGAGCATAATCATGACGACGTTGTGCTCTAAGCGGGTTACAATGGCACTGATGTCATGCCATAAAATCAAATATGCGTGACAATAATCTAATAACTCACATACTATACACACACACACACACACACACACACACACACAAATATAACCGAGATAATACAATACAATATAAAAGGCTTTATGCAAGATATTTCTCATAAAATAAATGATGTTTCAATCTAAATATTAAAATGGTGATGTTTGGTTCAACTCTTAGAGTTTTGAGAAGACAATTCCAAACTATAGGGCCTCAATTTTTAAAATGCTCCGTACGTTGTTTTCAATCGTGGTTTATTGATACAGCGTTTCGTAGAATCCTTTTGTGAACGGATTTCCTTTATTGTAAACAATGGCGAGTAATTTCTGCTCAAATTAAGGATCCTTAAAATAAAGGAATGCATATGACAAAGCTGTGTAAGATGTAATATTAGATGAAAAGGGAAGACAATAATCATAAACATATCAAAAAGCTAAATATCGAGCTAAATAATTACCCAGCTACATATCTTATATCCTTCTCCTCCTTATTTTTCTTTCTCCCTGAGTGAACTACCAGTCACAAAAAGAAGTCACTCTAAAATAATTAAAGCAGACGAATACTTACATGTAAACTTGTGATTTCATTTTGTGCGATGTCACCAAGAGGGGGCCACTGGAATGCCACTGACTGTGACCTAATATCAACAGGGGTCACAGTTACATGGGTCAAATGCGATCCAAAGTTGTCAATTTCTGTTACAACTGGAGAATTAAGTTATTGTATGATTAACATCCTGAGAGACAAAACATCATTTTCAACAATTAAATGTCAAACTGGAAACATTTACTTAATTAGCGTTGTAGCTTACTCAGATAATTAATTGAAATTTAAGAGGTCAATTTGTGGGGCTATGTGGTCTAGTGGTATGGCACTCGCTTCCGATCTGGGTTCGGGTTCGCTCGGCGCATAGTTGAGTCCTTGGAAAAGGCTCTTTACCCATATTCTCTCACCGTACTCAAGTGCAAAATGAGTACCTGTCGTTAAAAGCGTTGTTTCTGTCCAAAAATCGCCTAATATGTCATGTCTTGTCCTACATGTTATATGTTGCTGTTGGCCAGAGACCCCATGTAAAGCGCTTTGAGCACGTTTAGAGGATATTGCGGTATATAAAATCTCAATTTAATTGTTAATTATTAATTTTATGCTTTTGAGTTTATAATACAGCAGCTCTTTGAAGACATTAATTCAATTACTATAGAGGTCATTTCTAGCATTTTTAAAGTCAAGTACGACATAAATTTATAAAACTAAAAATATTCATAATATTTATTTTGTCGTTACTTACTGCATTGCCCATTTTTGTAATAAAATCCAAGTCTACAAATAAAGACAGGCCTTGTTAATTTGATTTCAGGAGAAGAATGGAAAGTGTGGCCACTGGGTAAACGTATTGAGAAATTGGACTTGAGTAACGCTTGAAGGTCCTGGCCTGCCTTGTAAACAATTTCTTGATCTTTTTCGGAACTGGAGAGAAGTAAGTCATAATTGAAGTAACAGAAATCACAGAACCTCCATGTTTTTATTAAATATTAATTTGTCTTTCAAGATTCTCAAAAGCTAATATTCAAGCCAATAGATCATTTTAAAATATTTATACAGTATAAATAAAGCATTGTGAAGAAGATTAATGCCAATGTATCTGCTTGGAGCTCGAAGAAATACATTGTAATAGTCAAATAGAATGAAAGCTTCGCTTCAGTTAACAAATACAAATGATATAGACATTTCGGTTTTCTCCTTTGTCAACAAGTGGGAAACTTGAAACATACTTACCATGTCTTAATATTATCAAATTGAAGCTTTCATTCAATTAAATTATTGTTATTTATTTGAAGAAGATTAAGTATTTTAAGTGCTGGCATTTCCAAAATAATTAGAAAAATAAAATGTGGTCAAATATGACTAACTAGAATTTAAACTAGAGTTGTTGTGGTAATGATGATGAAACCAATTCATTCTTTCTTCAAATGTCATATTTACTTCTAGAATTTAAAACAACAGAAAAAGATTACAAAAGATGGAAAAAAAACATACCTATAATTTCTTCTCACAGAGAATAAAACATTGAAAAAATCGTTACGTTCCTCCTCCTCCTCCTCCTCCATCGTTGATCTTTTTTCTCTGCCCACTTCCTGTTGAAATTTCCTGTTGCACTCAACTTTTGCATTAATTCCATCGCAGAGATTTGTTAAGGCTAACGAGCTACTGCAGTTCATCAAATTTGAGATGTAGTCCATCATCTTCACAGCCAAAATCTTTTTAAAATCGATCACTGTTAACGGACATGAGCCATGAAATGTAAGAAGCACTGAACTCTCAACAGCTATTGGGGTTGTTCTCTCTGGGGGTGGGGGGGAACATCAATCGTGATATTTAACTTTGCTGACATTAACATGAGTTTCTATGATGGTTTTGCAATAATGATTAAAAGTAATACAAAAGAATTACGGAATAGATCATGGGAGTTCCAGAAAAGAAACACATTTGACACTATGAAGGGATTGTAATGTCTATTCCTAAGAAAAAACCCGCTATCAAGAGAGTTGCAATAAGAGAAGACTTTGGATGCTATCTTTTAATTCTTTACAACGAACTTTATCTTTTTAGTTTCACTCACCCATGCTGTTTTGTCTTGACCCTAGTTCTTACAAATATTAGTCACTGACTCTGTATATCACTTAAATATTTTATTGGGGACACCTTTGTACTGATGGAGCACTAAATAAGGCATGTAAAGACGCTTAATGATATAGAGAGATATATCAATAGATGATTAAAATAATAAAAGATAAGTCGTTGAGGCAATCTCTTTAAAAGATTGCATACTCACCAAGTGGACAGGACCACTGCGGGCAGCAGTGACCAGTATGATTACCCAGAACACAGCCGTTCCTGGGTGAAGCACCTGTTGAAGGACATAGAGATTGACACCGAACAGCCCCGTTACTACAAACACACTCTTGACAACCGTCACTGATCACTTGGCCTGGCCTCAACAGAGCGTTATTGTACTGGCAACCTGAAACTGTAAGAATATAAGATTTAAATATGAAAACAAATCGGACTATATTTGAAAATTGATAATAAAGTGACCAAGAGTTTTCTAAACCTAACACAAATTCATGAAACTTATAATATAAATAGGGAACAAAGCAGCAATGAATTGTATATCCCCTATACTCGAAATTTTAGTCCAACTAAACGAAAGTAAGGTAGAGACTGTGTATAATAAAGGAGCCCTGTGTTTATTAAGAAGAGACTCGAGTGGTTAAGAACATTGTTAAGCCAAGACACGGCTCCTATATAAATCTGCAACGTGAAAAAAAGACAATAGCTATTTTTCAGTGACTATAACTAAAATATCTCTGTATTCGTAAAACATGTCGCATGAGGTAGGTCAAACACACGTGAAAAAGACAATGGGAAAATATAAGCAGATATTGCATAATCATTAATTTGGTAATAAATCTAACAATTGGGTATGGTAGTTATACAGTTTGGTCGAGTAGACGTGGTCCAGTATAAACTATAGTCAAAATATTAATTTAAAATGATAAATGTTCATCATTGAAAGTTCACACACCAGAGGGTTTGCAATGCCATTTAGGGCAACACTCTCCTTCCCTTTTCTCAAGACTTGGTTTGGGACATGACGGAGAAGAGGCGACGACAATGTTTTCATCCCTACACGTGCTCTGACACACAATCTGGCCTAGTTGACAAATACACATTTGGTTACACGATCTTGACACTATTTCACCATGCAATACTTCCCGTCCAGAATAAAAACACGAGGTCACTGAAAAGAAATAAATGCGGAATATTGTGAAAAAAACACAAACAGGTAATTGTACGTTAAACTGTAATATTCAATATAACTGCTTAGTGCTAAGGTTGATAGACCAGTCAAAAGCAACCGACATGTTTGGATATTTCCCAATTCGAAAGTAATATTTGTATATTGAGGACTTATCAAATTTGAGCATGCGATTGGCTCTCACCAGTTCCTGCTTGTGTCATGTACGACTGGTTCGCAGCTTATCTATAGACAATTTTGCAACTTCCTTAATTCATAAGCGTCAATCAAATGATCTCCTCAGGTGGAGTTGTGTGGGGGGATTTCAAATTTTAAGTCCTGTAGTCGAAGCTTCTTCCGTACCAAAGAATATAAAAAGCATTTTGGAGTTCAACCCTCGTATCTTGCGACTGTTCTTCCAATTCGTATCCAAACGTGTTTCCTTTTCAATTCAGATCTTGTCGGTCATTGCTTATTTGCATTCAAGATTCGATGCTTTTTATTTGGTTTCAAAAATTCACAACGGAAAAGGGGAAGAGTTGATGTCGAAGATAATACACATCACAACAGAGTCATATTTACAAAATATCGAGAGAGTACAAGAAAGTGAGTAAAACGTCGCTGATGTCATTGAGAATACATTGATATATTGCTGTGATTCAACTTTAAAAAACTTCAAAAGAGTGAGTTACAATTAGCATTATTCAAGACATACTTCAACTTTAAGATCCGAGATTCAAATGTAAACCATTATTAGCATTTCCAATTTAGGCTTTGTGACTTTTGAATCTAAAAAATGTACCTAAACATCTTATGAAAAAAATATATGAAAAGTTGCTCTGTCATCTCTGTTCATCCAGGATATCATAATAATTAAAGATAAGACATAGCACTTTCCACACATCATGTTATAAAGGCCTTTTCTGTATTTTTAAATCTGATAATGCGATTTTGACTTTTTCCCTTTGTGACTAGGTTTTTCGACAGAATGTTAAAATCATACCTTGTCTGAGGTTTAAAAGAATTTTATATTTCTTAACATTTTTCATGTATAGAAGTTGAGGTGAGGACGAATGTGCATAATAATAGCATTCCTGTAAATAGTCAGTAATTATATACGTGAGTCATTTGCATGCCCAAACTGTCTCAAGTCTCCAGCCATTTCTGATTGCGACAGGGACTAATAGCTTGATAGCGTCGTTGGCAAACCTGGTCTACACCCAATTGAAAAATAGTGAACATCGCATTAGTACAAACCGTTTTGAAGTGGCCGTGTTTTGACTACAACCTTGGCCGTGAGAGAAGCGACACTGCTGTCTATCTCTAACATATCATCTCGGACTTCCTTCACTCGTGTGACAACCACATAGAACTCTGTGCTAGGATACAAGCCCGTCAGCGTCACCACTGCCCTGCCGTTGATGACAATTGCCGTGTCCCTGGTCAGGACGTCTATTGGATGGGGATAATTAGCGAGCAATTCGTCGTGTACGACATCAGCCGGATGGACAATACGGTTCTTCCATCCATGGGAACCTGTTTCAAAACATATTAATCACATCTTTAATCTTTTGGATTTGGGGCTAAATGAAAGTTTTAAAGATAATATGTTTAGTCGAATTAAATACTAATTAAAAATAGGCATATATATTGTAATTCGTCTTTAAAATCACATCAGATAAACATTCGCATTGTAACTTGTAGATGACTTTTTAGAAAATACAATTTTCATTTACAAAATAAAAAAAATCCATTTTTATTGTATGACATGATATAAGCCAATCTGTCGACATAGCAGTCTGTAAAAATATAGTGAATAAATAAGTGCTTTACTACCTTGTGATGTCGACGTGTTTACATATTGTATTTTATAGTAGCAATAGGTGGGATCTCCATTAGTCTCACACAATGGCTCTACTGGAAAACTCAAAGTCAAGCTTATAGATGTTGTGTACAAGACCGCCAAATTGTGAACGTAGCTGAACAGATCTGGAAAATATTAGTGTTTGTTATTAACATTCTGTGTATTATAATTTCTACAGCTTTTGGAATAACAAGTAACAAGTTGTAATCGTTAGTATAACACTCGCTTTCGGATCAGAAGGTCCTGGGTTCGAGCCTCGCTCGGCGCATAGTTGAGTCCTTGGAGAAGGCTCTTTACTCACATTCTCTCACCGTACTCAGGTTCAAATGAGTACCTGACCGTTAAAAGTGTTGTCTCTATCCGAAAAAAATGTAATATCCCCTATCTAACAGGCGTCATGTCCCGTCCTAAATGTCAAATGTTGCTGTTGACCCCTTGTAAAGCGCTTTGAGCACGTTTAGTGGGTATTGCGCTATATAAAGGTCCATTTTAATCGTGACCATAATTTTTAAGAAGATATAAATAAATTCTTTAAAAAATATCATTACGATAACTCTACATTTAGGCCATCTTTTCTAGATTGAATTATAAAACTAATGCGTTAAGAGCGGATATAAAATTATTATAATGTACTAAATCGACATTAGTTTAAATATTGGTGCCTTACCTGACTCTGCCTTAAAACAATGGAGTGTATCACAACAGCCACTGCGTTTGATGTGTGGGTCAGGGCAGGCAGGACTGGCAGGCACCATTTCAACCGGTGGGCACTTGGACACGCATTCCACCTTCCCCGTGGAATTGCATTGGCATAAGCCACAACTTTTACTCTGAAATAATTCCCCTGCACTGTAACTCTTGTTTTCGTGTTCGCAAACATCCTCTGAAAAGAGTCAAATTATAATTCTCATACAGTAAATGACAATTATGTCATCATCATCATCATCATCATCATCATCATCATCATCATCATCATCATCAACATCATCATCATCATCATCATCATCATCATCATCATCGTCATCGTCATCGTTATCATCATCATCATCATCATCATCGTCATCATCATCATCATCATCATCATCATCATCATCATCATCATCATCATCATCATCATCATCATCATCATCATCATCATCATCATCACTTTAAAATTAATAGAAAGAATGCGGCAGTCAATGCTCATCATCATCATCACTTTAAAATTAATAGAAAGAATGCGGCAGTCAATGCTCCAAAATGTTAGAGAAAAAACGGCGAAGGCTATTGAATATGTCACCGGCAAATGTAGGGAAAACCCGAAATTTCCATAACATTTTTCTCAGGAAAAAGTATACCTGCCATCACATCCCGAATTATATAGCTCAAAAAAAGGTATGGAATCTTAACCTTTCGAGTTTCATTAACCATGACAAATTTCTCTCTTCAATTAGTAATCATAAGTAAAATCTTTTGATGGCAAAGTCTATAGTTCGAATCTCTTAAATAGACAAGCGTTTTATTGGGGGTTTTTTAAGTTGTAATGCCTTTCTTCAGTATTGTTCTATAGCATATGGATATTAAAATAAAGATGTCTTTCAAGAATAACGTTAAACTAAAATCTTTCACAATGTTGTTTAACTCTTTCCTTAACGATAATTTTCCGGATTTTCCCGAAATGTCACACCCATCCAACATAAAAGTTGATTTGTAAACTTAACCTTATTGAAATAAATACATGCAATGCATATTTTTAAGCAAAACAAGCTGTACAACACAACATTAAGTGCTTATAAATATATAAACATTATTTCTTAAAATTTTGTGATGAACAAAAGACTGAGAAAAAAAGTAGGTTGTATCATGACGAATGTGAAATTTTCCTATAGTTGGTAAGGAGGGGGTTAAATTATAAACTCACCACAATCCCACAAAGGACAACATTGGCCTGGTATTTTGATCTCCTTAATGTTTGTACAAGATGGTTTTGGAGACAATACACTACACACCTCGGAATATGAACATTTCAATTTTTCCTCCGCACACCGACACACTCGACAATCAAACCTGAGCTCTGTGCCATCGGGGTATCTTTTACAGATACCTAGAAGTCAAAAGTAACAAAAATAAAGAGTGATGCTACCACGGAGCTATATGTGCCTTTTTTTTTTTAAGCATCCAAATTATGTCATACATTTTATAAATTGTGAATGATACTGAATTGATGTTATTCCTTCACATAATTTTCATGTTTGAAAAGGGAAATGAATTATATTTCACAGTTTTTTTATGATTAGCCATAATCATAAATATATCATGCTTTGTTTTTGGTTTTTGAATTTAAATGAAACCAAGAAGGATTTATTAAATTGTTGTTTTTTGTGTCTTTTGTTGTTGTTTTTTTTTTTTTTTTTTTTTTTTTTTTTTTTTTTTTGGTTTTTTTTTTTTTTTTTTTTTTTTTTTTTTTTTTTGTTGTTGTTTTTTTGGGGTTTTTTTTTTTGGGGGGGGAGGTCGTTTTGAGATTATTTTTTGTAAAACTACATGATTTTCCTCATAAACTGTAAGTGTCTCCATTGGCATGTCATGTACTTTAACATTTTAAAGAATTTTTAAATTTTGGGGCTGTTTCTCAACATCAGTATTTCCTGATTTATTTCTTTTTAAAACATGTATTACAATAATAATAAAACATCGATGGAAGCTATTACGTCGAGAAGATAACATCCCAGCCCAAACTGCAATGACCGAATATTTGCTACATGGCAACAAATATGTAGGAAGACCAACGACATCAATAGTAACTACCCTGAACCAGTGTCTCTCAACATATCAGAAATTTCTGAATTCAGATGAGGCCGAATCAATCCCTGAAGAACTAAGAAAAACTGCAGTGCCCTCCGTACAAGATCTTGGCAGCCTCAAAAGTCTGGCCCAGGACCGTGACCAATGGAAACAATAAACAACATGGATGGAGAGAATAGCTATACTCCTCGAATTTTAAAAACTTGTGGCTAAATCACAGATTTCTCAGCAAGTGTCATTCAG
>NC_088360.1:53308081-53330581 GCF_034508935.2 Berghia stephanieae | reverse complement strand
CTGTCTTAAGTCAATATTGTCTTTCTACTCAAATATAAGACGTCAACTCACAAAAGAAGTGAATATAATGATTTTACAAACACACGAAACGATCTTAAAGGTCCCGTAAACCAGGGTAAATTTGAACGGCGTTCAAAATTACCCCGCCTCATAATACCTTTGAAAGCTGGTATCTTTGAATCGTCAACAATAAAAATAATTATGTTTTGTGGCTGTCCTCAAAATAGTTCCGTCACATGGATTTCTTTTCAGGTTTTTGAAGCCCAAGAGTTTAAATATGTGATAAGAAGTCTTAATGGCATTAATTTGCAAAAGAAATTTATCGACTCATTGGAGATGGATGTTACATTCGGATAGCCTCTAATGTATGTGGACAAGCGTTGTCTTATCATAAATTATGTTAGCGCTTATAAGGCTGTATTTCTAGTTTTATGTGTTTAAACTTCTCTGTTCCAACATCATGTCAAGCGCGTATAGCATGGTGTTCATCATATATAAGGGCTATATAACTGCAAACTCTTGTCTGGTTTTTTTTTTCAAATGGTGCTACCTTTTAAGGATTGGGTCGAGTGCAGCGCTTGCCATGAATGGTTCCACGAAGCCTATGTGGACAAGGAATTTGACCCAGATAGGCCTAAATTAACGTGTAACCTTTGTATATATTTTGATTGTAGAATTCAAATTATGATGTATGGTCTTGCCGTGTCAAATCATTGAAAATGTTCAAAGTTATCTATTTCCCAGGGAAAATTTGAACACCTTTGAAATTTGAGAAACAGCCAAGAAACTATTGCCAAAATTATTAGTTTGCTTTAAAGTCAAAATTCCTTTTTGAGTGGTCTGTTCAATTTTCCAGACTGTAGAGAGCTATCGAGTTTTAAAGTATTTAAAGTTACCCCATTTTACAGTACTTTAAAGAGGGAATGTCCAGAAGAAGAGCTCTTCCAGTTAATAATTTTCTTCTTTGGCAAACTTTATGAATGATCAGTCTAGTATTTATGTTTGTTAAAAGCTAAGAGCATTCGACTTTTGCTGTAACTATGATATTGAAATCTCTATAATAATAATAATAATAATAAAAATACTTTATTGCATCCCAAAAAGGAAATTTTTTGTACAGACGTGTTATAATTTACACATAAGATAAAAATACAATGGAAATAGGATGTATATATATAAAAAAGGAGCAGCTCTATAACCAGAGCTGCGCTTTATAATATGAATAATTTCAACACTGTAAAATAGTTAAAACTGTCACTATAAATTGAAAATTGAAAAGATTGCAAAACAAATAAATTAATAAATTAATATTTATATTTTTAAAAAGTAAAAATGAGAAATAATTATATAAAATGATTATTGCTTGTTGTTATAAAGCCTAATACTGGACGGCAGAAAAGATTTTCGGTGTCTCTCTGTTTTCGTTGAAATAGAGAAAGGGCGACCACTTCTTTCTGACATAATAATTGATGGTCTTAGTGGATGATACTGGTCATTTAATATTTTAGTTATTTTATGTATACAAAATTTCTCGTATAAAAGATCTACATCGTCAACATCATTTATATAGCGTTTAATGGATTTTTTAATATTTGAATTTATTTTGTTCCTTTCCACTGCTAAGCAATTGCCTCCCCAAGCTGTTATACAAAATGACAAAACACTTTCGATTACTGCTCTATAAAATAATGTGCAGAGGGTTTTATCTATTCTAAACTGAGAGAGTTTTGATAAAAAATATGTACGTCTGCACATCTTATGCCTAATTATTTTCAAGTGTTCATCCCACTTGAGCCTGTCATCAATCGTTACACCAAGGTATTTGTAGTGAGGAACTCGCTGGACGAATTGGTCCTTTAATTTTAACGGTTCTATCGGTTCCTTCACTCTCCTAAAGTCAATCACTAGCTCCTTTGTCTTGCTTATGTTAAGCTCTAGGTGGTGGGCATCACACCAAGACACAAATCTATCAATTTCTTGCCTATAAGCCACTTCGTTGCCATTTGTTATGAGGCCTTGAAGAGCGGTGTCATCTGCAAACTTTATTAAAGGTACACTCAGGTTTTGACTTCTACAGTCATTCGTGTATATTGTGAATAATACAGGGGACAATACACAACCTTGAGGAGCGCCAGTATTTGTAGTTATACAGGAAGATTTGTTTTGCCCTAATTGAACATATTGTGCTCTCTCCGTAAGAAATTCGAGCACCTCTATTTATTATAATAATATTTTAACGCATTTCTTTGATATACATTTTCAATCTTATAGAAAAGATTTAGGTCGCCGTTGAAAATGTTTGTAGATATAGACTAAGAAAACTTTTATGCGCATATTTATAAATATAGACTCTATCAATTCATTCAAGTACTTTGACTTTTTCATGCCAAATAACAACATTGAAATGGGTTTTTTTCAAGGAAGAGCGGATCCAAGAAATTGAAAGGCTATATTCGTCAATAAGGTCAACACAATAAGATTGTAATTGGATTCTTTTCTGCAGATTAGACAGAAATCTTCAGCGCGGCATTGTGGTCTAAGGGTTTGTGATCTACAAGTTCTAATTTTGAGTCTCGTTTGGGTTAGCACAAGATATTGAGTCCTTGAAGACAGTACTCTCCACTCATGTTTGTTCTCACCAAACTCAAATGTAAAATAATAATATCGTAACAGCGTTTTCTCTATCGAAAAAATAACAATAGTGGCTTCCAGGCGGCATGTCTCATCTTTCATTTTAAGAGTTGCAATTGGCATTAGACCCCTTAGGAAAGGTTTTCACCTCATTTTGTAAATAGTGCTGTATATAAAACCTCACCGATTTGGGCTTTTTGTTTTTACTTTAACGATCTACCTGGATTATAATATTATGATCACATCGCTATGCGCTCTTCCCGATAAATGCCGATAGAGCCAAAAACTATTTCCTCTGTACGTTAATTGAGGTAATTCAATAAAGCAGTTTGTACAGCTGTGGCATCTACTAAGAGTGTATCTTGTCATTTAAGGGGCGGTTTGGGTCTAATTATTAGGAAAATCCTTCAAAAATTTGATTTTGAGATTTTGGTGGAAAATGATATTTTATTATCTTAGAAATAATATAACTGAAGTCCAAATTCTTAAAGTAGACTATCAAGGCACGAAATACAGAGTCGAAAATTGTACAGGTAGTAAGAAATGTGTGAAAAACGGGAAGCCATTTTGCTATTTTCTCAATATGTCATTTTTCAAAGGGTATGGGAAACTGTGTCAAACGTTACTCAGAATCTATTCAATGGAATTGTCTGAAAATTTTCACAGTTATCACAGAGATAATTATTATGTCACCATAGAAAGATTTTTTTGATAAGATTTGTGAATTTTAAATTACACTCCTAAATCTGAATTTTTTACATCAATTTTGTCATAACATTTTGATTCTCAACTTTGTAATGCTCTAATACAAATTCCATAAGCTAAAGCCGTAAAATCTCTCTATGGTGACACACTATGGTACAATGTTGACAAGAGGGAAGAATATGGAGGTCATTCCTTCATTAGTTTTTGTGGAACGTTTGCCACAAGATTGTTATATTTTTTTATGTCAGACCCCCAAATTAGATCGCAAAATGGGTATGAACACAGATAATTAAAAATTTTAACCATAAATGTTGTTTTTTAACCTATATTGATGATACAGAATGATTAAAACCGCCCAATATAGGTTATTAAATTTTTTTTTAGAAAAGACCCAAACCGCCCCTTAATGGGAAAGATATACACAGGGTGTCCATAAAGTCTTTCCCAGATATCAAACTTATTATTCTAAAGAAAAGTCATACATTTATGCTTGTGGATCTTCAATACATCACCAAAGTTAGCAAAATGAACGTGAACTAGAAAGACCCCACTTTTTCTCTTTCTTTTTATGAATCACAACAGCGCATCAAAATCTTCTTTGTGTAATGTAATGAATGAAACGAAATCGCAATAAGTAGGTAGCTCAAGAACGTTTTGTAGCCCAGCTTAGTTGACAACTACAGGATATGAAAACGAATTAATTTTTAATAAGCAAAAATTTAAACTCAATGCCAAAGTAACGGGTATTCTAAATTTGCTGAGACACAGCGACTGTTTGGTACTGGCAGATGCATAAAAGAGTTATAAGCCAATTTTTCTTTACTGTGTAAACGATTATTATAAATGTCTATTTAGATATGCTAGAATATCATGCTGCATCCCATCTTCATGATTATCGGTCATAGATTGTTCAGTAAGCCATATTTTTGTGTCGCCGGATGGCTCAGTGGCAAGAGCGACTGCTCGCTGATCTCTCTCTCTCTCTCTCTCTCTCTCTCTCTCTCTCTCTCTCTCTCTCTCTCTCTCCCTCTCTCTCTATCTCTCTCTCACTCTCTCTCTCTTCCTCTCTTTCTATCTCTCTATCTATCTATCTATCTATCTATCTATCTATCTATCTATCTATCTATCTATCTATCTATCTATCTATCTGCCTATCTCTATCTTTCTCTCTCTCTTTCTCTCTCTCTCTCTCTCTCTCTCTCTCTCTCTCAGTAGTAGTAGTAGTAGTAGTAGTAGTAGTAGTAGTAGTAGTAGTAGTAGTAGTAGTAGTAGTAGTAGTAGTAGAAGTTAGATTTATTATTATTATTATTATTATTATTATTATTATTATTATTATTATTATTATTATTATTATTATTATTATTATTATTATTATTATTGATAATATCATCATCATCATCATCATTACCATCATTTAATTAAACATTGGAACTATGTGTTCAGGGGTTTTACAAGGGTTCCAAAACCAAGAGCATAGCAACATTAATATGTATCAGTGACATGATGCTTGTATGGCGCTGTTATTATATTTTTTTCGACAAAGGCAATGCCGTAACCGTTGGGCTACACATGTCCTAAGTATGATGAGAACATTTTAAATAAGGAGCCTTTTCCAAGGACTCAAATTCGCGCTTCTCCTAGTGGTATTCGAGCGTAGATCTACAGATCACAAGTTGATTATCAAATCACTAGACCAAAAGGCCAGACACAGCTGTCGCGAAATATTAGTTTTAAGACTTTATTTTGCAGATGAAGTTCAGTTTAACCAAAATGCTATTTTTATATAGTGCTCTTATTGCTTCAATCACATTCCTTATAAATTGACAATCTGAAGTATTTTAGAGTGTTTGGGAAGAAAAAATTACCCTTTTATAGGATATAGGATATAGACGTCCAGGATAAGTTGAGCTTTATGCAGGATTTACAAATAATATTAAGACACTCTACCCTCAATGTCAGTAGCTATGGGTAATTCGTATGTGACTCGATGAATCAGAGCATAAAATGTTATTCACATACCGTTTCTTTGAACTTTGAATAAATATTATTATTAGTTAAATTCTGTAGGGTCAACAATTTGGGGTTTGGTATTTTTTCTTTTTTTTTTTTTTTTTTTTTTTTTTGTTTTTTGGGGGGGAGTTGTTTTTTTTTTTATTTATTTATTTATTTATTTTTTGTTCGTTTATTTCTTTTGGTTTGTTCGTTTGTCTGTGTGTCTTTTTCCATTATAAATTCAGAGAGGGAGAGAGAGAGAGAGAGAGAGAGAGAGAGAGAGAGAGAGAGAGAGAGAGAAAGAGAGAGGGAGGGGGGAGAGGAATATATATATATATATATATATATATATATGTGTGTGTGTGTGTGTGTGTGTGTGTGTGTGTGTGTGTGTTTGTCTGGGAAGTGGGAGTATTTATTTTTCGTTTTCTTTTATAGTCTTTCTGATTATACTTTTTTTATCAATAATATAGTCGTTATCAAAGTAAATTTCTTGTAATCCATAACAAATGGACATCTTTCGACGCGTGCTCTGGCCCATGTTTACTTTTAGAGAGCAGGTGAAGCAGGTTGTTCCTTCTTCTACTTTTACTTGAAAGTTCCCCTGTACCAAGTAGGATCCAGACAAAAAGTCATGACACCCCTGACACACAGGAACGATTCGTTCATTCGATTGCATTAACCAGTTAACTGCCTTACTCTGGAAAGAATTAAGAGATTAAAAACTGGATAGCTAAACATATCAGAATTGGGCCGAGTTTACATATTTGATCGAGGAGAA
The DNA here is from genome assembly GCF_034508935.2 of Berghia stephanieae. Taxonomy (NCBI): domain Eukaryota; kingdom Metazoa; phylum Mollusca; class Gastropoda; order Nudibranchia; family Aeolidiidae; genus Berghia; species Berghia stephanieae. The sequence goes on along the minus strand of NC_088360.1, from coordinate 53,324,472 downwards.
TGACTCTACTAAAGCGCTAAAAAAGCAATAAGTCATAATGTTTTAGATCAGTTTCGCTTAAATTGGACTTTTTAGCATCTGGTTCAACCCTTTATAATACCGTTTAGAGACGATAGGTCACGTATTTGGCGAAAAATAATGTTAAATAGTAAAATAAGCATACTTGACGTCAGCTGTCCTTTTATTGTTGAGTTGAATTACTTATCAATTTCTACTCGACTCCATCTCTAAAATCAACATAGGAAATAGAAAACAATCAATGATTTTGACATTTTAAAAACCTGCCGATCCCAGTGAAAGGTAACTGAGGATGAACTTAAATAAGAACTCAGTCGTTCAGGGAATGAAATAAATTGTGCGTCATTTGAGTGATGCCGAATTAATATTGTGAACGTACGAGAGATCAATAAGGTAGGGTGCCCGAATTTCGACACTGGTCGTGAAGTCGACACTCTTGAATAGCCTGCTTTCAAACATGTTTTTCACCTAAAGGTATGTGTCGGACATAAAAACAAAACCTGAGCCAAAGTAGTCCTTTAGAACCAATCGACCCATTGAACTGGATTTTATCCCGGTTTCTATAGTGTTAAACGGACAATAGCAATGACTTGCTATCCTTTGGATAGGATGCTAGTCCATCACAAAGAACTTTCCGACAGATCTAACAGACCCAGCTACACAATCATTTCTGGGTGGACAAGGGGATCTGAAAAAAAAAAACTCGACTGCACCCGGGATGATCACGGTTCTTTTGCACTCTACCAAATGAGCTATCGGGACCCCCGAGCCTAAAGTAGGTTATAAAAAAACAATAAACTAGATCCATTCTCTCCACCGGGCCAAATCAATTCAAATCAACTTTTGTGATTTCAACTTCATTCCAAATCAATGTTTACACGACATAACACCGCATTGAGACAGATGGTCATTAATGCATCAGTTTACAGTTAAATTACAAAGAATCATGTGTACAATTTTTTTAATATTGTGGCCATTCACAAGTATATAAAATGTGTGTATGCATGTGTGTGTGTGTGAGAGAGAGAGAGAGAGAGAGAGAGAGAGAGAGAGAGAGAGAGAGAGAGAACAAGAAGAAGAAGAAGAAGAAGAAGAAGAGAAGAAGAAGAAGAAGAAGAAGAAGAAGAGAAGAAGAAGAAGAAGAAGGAAGAGGGAGAGGAGGAAGAGGAGGAGAGAAAGGAGAAGAAGAAGAAGAAGAAAGGAAGAAGAAGAAGAGAAGAAGAAGAAAGAAGAAGAAGAAGAAGAAGAAGAAGAAGAAGAAGAAGAAGAAGAAGAAGAGAAGAAGAAGAAGAAGAGAGAAGAAGAAGAAGAAGAAGAAAAGAAGAAGAAGAAGAAGAAGAAGAAGAAGAAGAAGAAGAAGAAGAAGAAAGAAGAAGAAAAAAGAAAAAGAAAAGAAGAAGAAGAAGAAGAAGAAGAAGAAGAAGAAGAAGAAGAAGAAGAAGAAGAAGAAGAAGAAGAAGAAGAAGAAGAACATACTTAAGGACAAACTCTCATTTTATGTCATGATTTATCATTTTGGTCAGTTATAAATAAAATATATTGAAATAAGAAAAGAGCAGTAGACCTTTTTAACCAAGTTAGGATACGCCGCTGCATGTGTTAAATTCGTTACGTTGTTGTCAAAATTAGGGCCCCTAGAGTGTCGAGATTAGGGCCACAGTGTCGAAATTAGGGCCACCATCAGAAAATAATTACACACCTTAATAAATGCAAAAATAGGAGCGTAAATGGAAAGATAGAACATATTAATTTATGTGATTTTAAACAAAATCATTTATCTATTTGATTGTGCGAACCGCACGTCGATAGCTTGAAAACAACGAGCGACAAGGTTTTAAACAAAGCACACACACCAAAAAAAAGGTCACATGGTGTCGAGAAATTTGGGCGCCCTACCTTAGTTGGTTTCTTTATTATCAATGTGCAAATAAGATTCAGTGATAGGTGGAGTTTACTGTGCTTATGCCTAAACTGTTTTAAAAGGGAAGTAATATTTACTTAATGCAAGTGGTTCATCCTATAAATGTCATGTGTTTACAAAAAGAATGAATTGCACAACATCTGGATTGGATTACTCAAACTTCAGTGTGATTAATCGTGTACATTCTTCCTTCTCTCTCTCTCTCTCTCTCTCTCTCTCTTATATATATATATATATATATATATATATATATATATATATATATATATATATATATATATATCCTTCTATCTGCCTATCTATTATCTATCTATATATCTCTCTCAGTTTGTGTGTTTGAGTGTTTGTAACCGCGTGTGTGTGTATGTGTGTGTGTGGGGGGGGGGGGGGGGGGGGGGGAGAGAGAGAGAGAGAGAGAGAGAGAGGGGGGGGGGAGGGAAATTTCTTTGTACGAGTGAATTTTTTCCCATTTCTATAGCCCTCAGCTCATGCAAATTTCCACTCTCGGGTAAACAAATGGCTACCAGATAGTTGCGTTTGAGAGACCTAGTTATACATTATGAATTCATGAATTTGGCTAATCTGACGTATTTATCTCTATCGATAGATCTATACCGGTGTCTATCTGCAGAGATATTGGGATAAAGTACTCTCAATTACTCCACCTCCTCCTCACACACTTCTCCATCAAGCATATATCCCGAATTGAAATATCATTACGTGTTCTCAAAACTATGCGGATCAACCATGAGTAACTGATTTTGTACAGCCGTGTACAAAAAACTTCAACTTTTATCGTCCAAACTATGACTGCATTGCGTCGGATGAAATGGCTTTCATGTCATCTTCTAAATGTTTTGGATCTATCAATAGAGAATTATTACATGCTTAGGCAGCGGTCTATAATAATGCCTTTTTTTCTTAAATCACGATTCAAAGCAATCCAAATTCTTTTCTTTTTTTTTTATCGCTGGACATCCCATGACCAATTATTTCCAAACGCCGTTGTGGAAGAGGATTGTGAAGTATCTTTAACATTCGATTTTCGGAGCTTAACGATTTTGTCTTGACATAATATTGTTCTAAAGAATAATATTTAGAATAAAGAATCTTTCATGAGTTAATGCAACCCGAACTAACTCTAATGTAAGTCTCTACTATCTGCTATTCAGAACTTGGTCCCATTGTTGGTATTTCAATTAACCCAAAATGTGAAAAGTATGGTGATGTTTAGGTCTGAAGTAATAAAATAAGGGAATGGACCGGATCCTGTTTGATAACAAACATTCAAATTTTGCATTACAAATGTAATTGTAGATGACGGCAAGCTGCCGTGTCAAATTTAGAAATTAAGGAGCAGGCACCGGTGTAAGATAAAGAACTGAACAAGTTTTTATGAAAGGTGCAAGACAAAGTAAGAAAGAAAAATACAAGAAAAAATCCATCAAAACAAATCAGTCGACCTCGACTGGGGATCGAACCTCCAACCTTCTGATTACCGATTAGACGTGCTACCATTAGGAAAGGCTCCCGATAGTTGGGACAATTATAATACCTATATTCTTCACAGGGGCATCAAACAACACATACATTGAACACACGATAGCATCAAACAACACATACATTGAACACACGATAGCATCAAACAACACATACATTGAACACGAGAGGACGAGGACGAAGACATTTGAGTTGCTCCATTTTATTATTTTTTAAAATATCAAATTAAGAAATTAAGGAGCAGGCACCGGTGCGAAATAAAGAAATGAACAAGTGTGTATGAAAGGTGCCAGACAAAACAAGAAAGAAGGATACATGGAAAAAAAACCATCCCAAAAAATCAATCGACCTCGACTGGGGACCGAACGTTAGATCTTCTGAATGTTAAGATATGTCTACAGTTTCAGATTTTTTTGGGTAAGCATTTGGAGTATCATCGACAGTAGCTGAAGCAAATGTTTTCTGGCCAAAATGGAAAAAAAAAAATAATTTGTAGAGTACAACAAATTAATCGACCCACCCAAAGCTCATGACAAGTAATATAAACAGTTGAGATGTAAGCATGAGAAAAGGAACACAGGTGGTCTGAAATTGTTTATCCGTCTGGTTTTCCCTAACCTATCTAGCCTATGTTTTCCGAATGAATAAAATATAAGGCAGGTTTATGAAATATAGAAAGTGCTTTAAACGCCACCAGACAGTTAAATGGCAGAGTTACCATTTTGTACATAGGCGCCGATAGTTGCCAGTCTACAGTTTATGTTAGCTTCATGAATATGAAACGGAACGAAACATTATCTATACCGGATGTGCTGCTAATTTCCTCTTTGGGAATCATTGCGTTGAAATTATGAAGTCTGGTATCTTACCTGCCATCGTGTACTAGAGATCTTGGTGTTACCAGCACAAAATAGCCGAATCGGTCACTGTCCTTACAACGCCCACTTCTAGGCATGAGCCTAGATGAGACTAGAAAACGTTAATAAAATTCGATTTTTTAGTCACTTGCTCCGCTTAGGCTGAAGACTAGCAAGTCAGTACTAGACTAGCTCAAAGAAGTCTTAAAGGATTTGGTAGATTTTCATGATATTGTAGCTTAACCATTAGAATCAACTGCTTTGATTTACCGTACTGTATTACTTTGCAGGTATGTTAAATTGATTGTGGACTACTGAAACACATTCGTATGGGTGACAAAAAACGAATTTCCTTATCCTGGGCAATATCGAACACTTTTTAATTCAGACTCTCGATCTTTAGTTTGACCCATTTCTTACAAGATAAGGTATAAACTCCGCATGTGCCATCTGTTAGTTATATAGATGTCTAAAGCTCTAGGCAACAAAGCTTTGGTGCCGACTCGGGCCGTTCCAGGAGTGTGGATTAACCCTCTCTTTAACAGCCATTTTCAAGATTTTCCCCAAAACTTCACACCCAACTAGTCTAACACAAAATAGATTTTTTATCAATCCGACATAATAGCAGTAAAATTCCCGCGATAATAATTTCTTTTGCAAAACATACGCTATAACACACTTCATTTTCTTAAAATTTTATGTTGTACGAAAGAAATTTGAATAAGAAAAATATTGGTTGTATTATAACGAATGTGACGATTTCCTATAGTTGGTAAGGAGAGAGTTAACCATTAGGAAAATCGTCACATTCGTTACGATGCAGCCAACAATTTTCTTATTCTGATTTAATTTTGTTATAGTTATAGCTATAAAAACTGGACACTATGTTGCAGAGATCATTTTTTAAAACAAAATATAGAATATACTCGTTGCTAATCTGCTTGAAAAAATCTTTTTTTTTTTAGGTGTTGGGCGGGTATGACGTTAAAGTAGTGGACAAGCCATAACAAAGCTGCTACTGACGTACGCATGTCGGTGTTGAAAGGAGATATCAAAGGTCATGCTGATGCAAGGCAGAGTTAACTCTAAATGCGCGGCTATGTGGTTTTGTAGTACAACTGCCTTCGACCGTTAGGCTCCGGGTTCGAGTCGATGCTCTGAGCGACACAAAGTTGAGTCCTTAGAAAAGGCTACTGACACACATTGTCTCACCGTATACATGTGAAAAATGAATACATGACCGTAACGACTGTTGAACTATATTTATAATGCTTAATGCGCTTCACAACCCTTCATTTAATTCACCTGTAGGTCATATTAAACAAAATACTCATTTTAAACAATACAAGTTGTGTGTTAGCGTCCGTAATGCACTAGGGCTCTGCATAAGTTCAGACGCGGATTGTCCGTTGAGGCCCGATTTATTAATAGCCATTATGATTTATACATGTGACGGGTTTTTTTCATTCAAAAAAAAATCATTTAAAAGCTCACTAAGATTACAACGGTAGTATATTTACCTCTACATATTCCAAAATCTTCCGTAGTTCGACTGTTATTCTCCCTGTCCACACAAACCAATCCCAATTCCGAATTACAAAATTCCTGAGTCTCCGGATGACATGTCTGTCCCAATTCTCTAGGACAGCAACCTGTTTCGGGGATGGGGAGGATATTCCAATTGCATCGAGTTTGAGCTCTGCACGGTTCTCCAATAATCCTAACGGTAGAATCATGGTTTGTGGCCGCTGCTGCTACTGATGCTACAAAAACAGCAGAGGCGACGGTGGTGATAAAAGAGATGCACGCCACGCGGCATGCTTTAGAATGTAAAGAGCAACTCTTTTGCATTCGTCCTGTCCTATACAGGTTACCCCGTCTAGACAAGGTGCCCTTCAAATTTTGATCTCCTTCTCATTTGGTTTCACTGTAAAGATACCATCCCATTTTGTTGAATAATAGAGAAAGATTTGAGTCGGTTGATACAGATAGACATATCCATAATATTTTAAAATCAGTTGAATCTGTTTTGATAGACTTTGTATTGTTCTTGTTGTTGTCATTTGCATACTTTTAAATATAAAAATAATTACCTCCCGGATAATATGAAGGTTTAACAACAGAGATATAACTACAAAAACGCTTTCAATCTACAATTCCCTGAACAAACATTAAAAATTATTTACTGGAATGTATCACAACCATCGCATCATTTTAATTCAAACACTTCACACAATGTCCAAGTAAAAGGATCACCTCTCCAGATCACTTGGGATTTCTTGAAATCGTAATCCAAATTTTCAAAGGTTGAACGTAGAAATAACTCATGTGTAAGTTAAAGTAATATATTCCAACACAGTTCAACCCATGATGAAAACACATCAGCTTAGTCCTCTTGTCCAGTTGCGGATCTGTTGAAAAGAAACAGAAGCAACGATTAAAAGGATGAAATCATAAAATTATAATGTCCACACTTAGCATGAATTATATCAAACAAATTGTTTTGATAACTAACAAGAAAGAATTTATGTAACCGAACGATTAAAGATTCCGAGTTCTAAAAGGATTGTATTTTATGTTGTAGATCAACTCAGCACACTTGTATAAGAATGTACTAATGTCATACATCGACAAAGCACATCGATGGCCTGTTGATCAAACCTCTGAAGTAGCCTCTTTGCGATACTATACTTCAGAGGTTTGATCAACGGCCATCGACATATATTCTTAGAAGTCTGGGTGTAAGAATATTTCACAAAATGGAGAACATGTTCATATATAAAGATATGAATTAAAAATTTTTTTTGCTAAAATAAAAGTATGTTGTAAGTGTACTGCAGAACGCTAAATATTACTCAAACATATGCAGAATAATCAAAATAAGAAGTCATCATATAACATCGTATACCCCCTTGGGGAACAATTACCTATTCTCAGCCTGTTGCGGTTCTAAACTAGTGCATCTGTTTTCACTATTTATCACAGCTGATATGACTGGTGAATACAAGAATGAAATGAACACTTCCTTGACATCGCACTTTATTTGAAACAGTGATACTGTTCATCACAAGATAATACCAGGTAAAGAGAGGAATGTATCATGGCGTCAAACAAGAAACACCTGGAGAAAAGCCTGATTATCATAATGATAGCAAACGAATTTCCTATTGGCACCGCATCAACAGCAGGTCTACCCTGCATTTCTTTCTTAGTTATGATTTTCGATTTTAAAAAAAATTATAATTACTATAGGAAAACTTGAATTACAAATGAATAAGTAGATAAATAGATACATGAATAAATGAATAAGTTATAAATAATGCCCCGCATTATAAAACACACACACACACACACACACACACACACACACCTTGAAGATGAATAAGGAAAGAAAAAGTGAAACAATGTAATATCTAATAGTAGCAGCAGCAGGAGTAGTAATAGTAGTAGTAGTAGTAGTAGTAGTAGTAGTAGTAGTAGTAGTAGTAGTAGTAGTAGTAGTAGTAGTAGTAGTAGAAGTAGTAGTAGTAGTAGCAGTAGTAGAAGTAGTAGTGGTGGTGGTGGTGATGGTGCTGTGGCTAGTAAGGGTAGTAGTAGTAGTAGTAGTAGTAGTAGTAGTAGTAGTAGTAGTAGTAGTAGTAGTAGTAGTAGTAGAAGAAGTAGTAGTAGTAGTAGTAGTAGCAGTAGTAGAAGTAGTAGTGGTGGTGGTGATGGTGCTGTGGCTAGTAGTAGTAGTAGTAGCAGTAGTAGTAGTAGTAGTAGTAGTAGTAGTAGTAGTAGTAGTAGTGGTAGTAGTAGTAGTAGTAGTAGTAGTAGTAGTAGTAGTAGTAGTAGTAGTAGTAGTAGTAGTAGTAGTAGTAGTAGTAGTAGTAGTAGTATTAGTAGTAGTAGTAGTAGTCATAAGAGAAGTAGTAGTAGTCATAATAGAAGTAGTAGTAGTAGTAGTAGTAGTAGTAGCAGTAGTAGTAGTAGTAGTAGTAGTAGTAGTAGTAGTAGTAGTAGTAGTAGTAGTAGTAGTAGTAGTGTGGTGGTGGTGGTAGTAGTAGTTGTAATAGTAGTAGTAGTAGTAGTAGTAGTAGTAGTAGTAGTAGTAGTAGTAGTAGTAGTAGTAGTAGTAATAGTAGTAGTAGTAGTAGTAGTAGTAATAGTAGTAGTAGTAACAAGTAGTAGTAGTAGTAGTAGTAGTAGTAGTAGTAGTAGTAGTAGTAGTAGTAGTAGTGGTAGTAGTAGTAGTAATAGTTATAGTAATAGCATTAATACTAGTAGTAGGGGTAGTAGTTGTAGTAGTAGTAGTAGTAGTAGTAGTAGTAGTAGTAGTAGTAGTAGTAGTAGTAGTAGTAGTGGTGGTGGTGGTGGTAGTAGTAGTAGTAGTAGTAGTAGTAGTAGTAGTAGTAGTAGTAGTAGTAGTAGTAGTAGTAGTAGTAGTAGTAGTAGTAGAAGTAGTAGTAAACACAAGTAGTAGTAGTATAGTAGTAGTAGTAGTAGTAGTAGTAGTAGTAGTAGTAGTAGTAGTAGTAGTAGTAGAGACGTAGTAGTAGTAATAGTAGTAGTAGTAGTAGTAGTAGTAGTAGTAGTAGTAGTAGTAGTAGTAGTAGTAGTAGTAGTAGTAGTAGTAGTAGTAGTAGTAGTAGTAGCAGTAGTAGTAGTAGTAGCATAGTAGTATAAGTAGCAGTTGTACTAATAGCAGTAGAAATAATTTAGTGGTAGTAAGCATTATTGTTGTATAGTACGTAATTTAAAGTATGACGGTTGGAGTGAAATAAAGCTATACATCGATGCACTGGAAAACTCATTAAAAGCAATTTACCGAATGTTTTAGAGCAAGTGCAACGAATGTGTTTTATAGAATTGACACGTAAAATGGTTTGCGTGATAAATTGGTCATGAAACAGACTTTTAAAGTCTTTGAGGTCTAGACGACTGTGGTTGTAATTGCTCTTCTTTCAGAGTGCCAACATATTGAAATTATTAATCGGGAAACGCAAGAAAAAACTCACAGGAAATGAACATTTTAAAAAAATGAGCAATACAAACACAAACAAAATTAATAATGTAAATTCATGGACTATGATGTTAAGTTATCCACAATATGTATGACGTTATTTGTATTTATTTGAAGTTTTGCTAACGGGAAACGACAAAATAATCCTGTTGGAAGCTGGTTCAAATGGGCTTGCTCGTTTAGACAAAAGAACTTCTATTTTTCCAAGATGTTTTCCTCGCTTTTATTTATGTTAAATAATATTCACTTACCTTGTTGATATTATGTTGGGTTCTATTTGTTCTTTAAAAAATTTAGATCAGACTTATTTCCTCAACATCTCAAGTTCTCTACTCTACTCCAGCAGAAGACTAGTTAAATTCTACAAAATTAAATATCAAACAGTTGGCATCCTGGTGTTTGCCCTGACCTCATCTCGAGACAAACGGGTAGTCTTATAGGATAAGCATTAAAAGAGCGTTTACCTTAAGAGTGGTTGAAAAAAAATTATAGAATATATCTCTTCCCATCATTATTTCATCATATATATGGCCGACTGGTTAAGGCATTGCACTGTGACCCGAAAGGTCCCGCTTCAGGCACTTTCGTTTTTTTCCTTGAGCAAGATGATTAAACCCCAATTTGCTCACTTGGACAACATGGGTGATTCCTGTTGACATCAGACATCTTGTTTGATGAATTATCTATATTCCTTCGTGGAATGCCTAGGCGACGATATCTTATGATGTCGTGGCGGAAGGGCAAATTTATATACAGTAATATATATATAAATAAATAAATCAATACATAACGATAGTTGACTTCACTGGTAAAGCAGTCTAATATCATCCTCAGTGTAGGAAACAAAAGTCTTAATTCAACCAAAATTTTGGCATTTTACATATAGTTTTTAAGCCTATTTAAATTGTGACTTGAAGTTTGTATTTGACCAGTAACTTATTAATTTAGTCCAAACTGATATTCTTCATCAATTTATAGACACAGCTCTTACAGTCATGGCTCTTTCAAACAACGTTTAATCATTTTTGTTCTTAAATCGAATTTAGATGTTTAAAATTAGTCTGAAATTTCTTCTAAAACCTTATCTACAAAACGGTAGACTGAAAAGTCTTGCCGCGGCTCTTATATTTTCAAAACTATAATTGATACGGAATTGACAAAGGTATCAAAACAAATCTCAGTTTATGTCCTTTCCATTTATCATTTTACATTTCAGTCTAGTTACCGTTCTCATCCACACAGGGTTACCAAAGATGCACCAGTTATTGCATCGCGTCGAAGAGGGATTAGCGTGGTAAACTTCGACACTATCGAGTCACCTCCGCCTGCACCTCGCCATCATTACCAAAATGTGTCCCCTTGAGGTGTCTCTTGAAGAAAATAGTCACTTGGAGCTAAATTAGTACTGTAAGGAGGGTGTCCTTTGACTTCAAGTAAACTTCCTCTTTTAATGTGGTCCTGCGTTTATGTGAGAATATAGAATTTTTCGCGAGTTTGGAGCTATTAAATGAGTCATTTTTATCCCGGCAAATAATTAACGAGCTTGCGAGTGAATTAATCCGCGATATAAAACCGAATTTATTATAAGGTATTTATTCATTTAAGTTTGTACATGTGTTCTAGTCATGTGTGAGTGAGATTTTGGTTCTTTTAACTCCCACTTAGAAAAGAATGACGTGTTCCGTCAAATCAAGTTGACCATAATTCATAATGTGAATGGTTGATGATATTTATCTAGGGCGAGAATTATATTATTTTCCCTCTCTCTCTCTCTCTCTCTCTCTATCTCTCTCTCTCTATATATATATATATATATATATATATATATATATATATATATATATATATCTGTGTGTGTATGTGTGTGTGTGTGTGTGCGTATGTGTGTGTGTGTGTGTGTGTGTGTGTGTGTGTGTGTGTGTGACCGGGTGGGAAGGGGGTAATGGTTTCGGATGCATGGCTTTAGTAACTTCGATTCGCCATTTGTATTTTCCTACGTCTGCTTGAATGACACTTTGACCCAAAAAAAAAAACGTCGGATTTATATTCATATTCATATGGCCAATCAGCTGCTTTTTCAACCTGCATTAGCCCAATAAAATGAGTGAAATATTCTGCAATCCTTGAATATATTTTTTATTCAACGGGTTGGAAGCACTATTCAACAATTACAATTTTACTAAAAAATGATAGGGTTTTCCAATGGGACACATACCTTTCAGCAACCTGAGGATATCTCAAACGATATATCCACCACTTTCCTATGAAATTCCAAGCCTTTGTGAACTGTCAGATTGCTTTATCCAGCGATTAGTCGATTACGTTTTTCAATTTCATAGGTTGATTTGCTGCGGTTGATGCCCTTTGTGGACGACCACTGCGAGCCTCTCATTAATGTTGGTACAGACAACGTCAGTTCCAGTAAATCATAAACCTACCTTTGAACAGTTCAAACATCCACGAGTTACCATAAACACATTTCAATCGTTTATGAATTATTACGCCTGCACATCTCTCTGCAGTGATGAACTCAGTCACAGCACGCTGTTTATTGCAAAAAGTTTTTAGTTTTCTTCGACCGACATGTTCAAGTAGGGGTACTTTCAAATACGATAAATTGAAATAAATACATAGCAGCTAAACCAAATTTGGTGACCTTAAAGAAGACTAAATTACGCACATTTTTATTTATAGTTTATATTGTTGAGTTCAATACAGTCGGAGATATTCAATAGGCGTTAAGATTTTTCAGACAAGCCTAGTACAAGTAATTTTTAAGTAATGGTCAGAAAATTGAACTTTCTTATCTGAAAAGTCCTTTTCCGCTAACGTGCTTATAAGCTAATGGGGTAATTTTCTATTGTAAAAAAATTGATTAGCGTCTCACGTGTGCTTATAGCCGGATCTTCCATGTAGCCAGAGTATTTATATACGGAAACCACTGTATATTGAAAGTTGGATGATCAATCCTTTAACTTTTCGGAGCCACACTTTTGGAACTTTCTACTGCCGCTTGATTTTCCAATTCGCCCAATCCATAATAAGAAAATACACAATACATTTTTAAAAAATCAAAAATCGAGTTGAAATATTATTATCATATAAATCCAGCATCGATACGAGAAAATGCTGTATATTGCTGTTTAAATAAAACTTTGAATTATAATGAGATAAATATAAAAAGGGCATCTTATTTCTCTTAGTGTATTGCCCGAGTGAAATAATGTGCTCGATGTATTGCAAGTCAACATCTTAAGGTCGTAAAATCATTCCACCCCGAAATATTTTATGGCCATAGCAATCTTACGACCGTCATAAAAAGCTGCAATAGGTTCCAAGTTCACAATAACCGTTACAGTAGAGGTATCCAACTTTGACAGTAAGAACTGTGATGGAATCGTGTAACAATGTAGCGAATACCCTTTGAATTTGATTAATCCTTAATCAGTCCCTAGACATGTTTCCTTTCATTTGTACTAAGAGATTGGCATAACTATTACTATTTTTTACTTCTTCTTCTTCTTCTTCTTCTTCTTCTTCTTCTTCTTCTTCTTCTTCTTCTTCTTCTTCTTCTTCTTCTTCTTCTTCTACTACTACTACTATCTTACTACTTACTATACTACTATTACTACTACTACTACTACTACTACTACTATACTACTATACTACTATACTACTACTACTACTACTACTACTACTACTACACTACTACTATACTACTACTACTAACTATCTACTAACTACTACTACTACTACTACTACTACTACTACTACTACTACTACTACTACTACTATTATACTACTACTGCTACTAGTACTATTATATTACTACTACTACTACTACTACACTAACTACTTCTACTACTACTACTACTACTACTACTACTACTACTACTACTACTACTACTACTAGTATTATTATATTATTACTACTACTACTACTACTACTACTACTACTACTACTACTACTACTACTACTACTACTACTACTACTACTATTACTACTACCGATAGGACTACTTCTACTACTACTACTACTACTACTACTACTACTACTACTACTACTACTACTACTACTACTACTACCGATAGGACTACTTCTACTACTACTACTACCGATAGGACTACTTCTACTACTACTACTACTACCTACTACTATACTACTACTACTACTACTACTACTACTATACTACTACTACTATTACTACTACTACTACTACTACTACTACTACTACTCTACTACTACTACTACTACTACTACTACTACTACTACTACTACTACTACTACTACTACTACTACTACACTACTACTACTTCTACTACACTACTGCTTCTACTACTACTACTACTTACTACTACTACTACTACACTATACTACTACTACTACTACTACCGATAGGACTACTTCTACTACTACTACTACTAACTACTACTACTACTACTACACCGATAGGATTTCTACTACTACTACTACTACTACTACTACTATACTACTACTATACTACTACTACTACTACTATTATACTTCTACTACAGCTACTACTATTACTACTACTAATACTACTCTACTACTACTACTACTACTACTACTACTACTACTACTAGTACTACTACTACGACTACTACTACTACTACTACTACTACTACTACTAGTACCACTACTACTACTTCTACTACTACTACTACTACTACTACTACTACTACTACTACTACTACTACTACTACTACTACTACTACTACTACTACTATTACTCCTACTACTACTGCTGCTGCTGCTGCTGCTACTACTACTACTATGACAACAATCTTTAGAATCAAACTAAAAGTCAATCCTCAAAACATTATCACGTGTTTACATGACCTCCTAAAGGTATATGGAGTTCGTTTCCGTGAGTTTACACCATTTGTACTGTTTTCATTTTTTCAAAACAAAATAGTTTTAAATACCGTGTCTTCAAACATACAAATAAAATTGGATTCTAGAAAATGAAGGTAATGATCACAGAATATTTCCAACACATCTACATACCCGTTAATTTCACCTGATGTTGCCGGTTACTCCAAATGCACAGACTGATGTGTGAGGAAGACCCCTTCAACTAACACCCGTACTTTCTTCACCTGCGAAGATTGCCAAAATGTCTTTTTACTATGGGTAATGCCAACTAAAATTAGAAACAAGGACATGATCCATCATTTGTATTATTATTTTCTTTCCGGTCCCGGGAAGAAGGAATGGTGTGATTGGTTTACTATGGATAGTTTATAAGCGTGGATTTCTTTATCACCTAAACCCGACAATATGAAAGTCTTCAAACGGCATTTAAAAACCGATCTTTTTAATTCTGCTTATCGTGATTCTATGTGAACTTCGAACAAGATTTGTGTGTGACTGTTGTAGTGATTTTGTAGTCGAATGAACGAATATGTGGGTTAACCAAAAAAACAACTATAGAGCAGTAAAGTTAGGTGCCCCAAACGTAAACAAAGGTCGAGAAGCACGTGGCAAACCACATGTTCCTGTCTTGACAGCTTACGTTCCAATGTAAATAATAGAAAAAAATAACCTTTAAAATTTGGCTGTTAGGTGGCAAAAGAAACACATATTCATAAATACTCGATCATGCATCAAATAATGTCTAGATATGGATATTTTATGGAACAAAAGTTAAAATTTTCTAAAATTTATCAAAAGTTACAGTCTATCTATTTTTAGACCAGAGCAAATTATTGCGCTGGTGTGAACAAAACGAGAATTATTCGGAGCCTGATTTTCATAATAATTTAGCCTTATATTATTATTTTTGCAACTGTTAGATTTTATGTAAACATATTTTCAATACTGAAAGTGTATTGCCTACAACTCAAACTACAAAATTGGGAGACCTATATTGTGCGTAAATTATTCCGGTCCCTAACGGAAATCACTAGCAACTTGTTATTGTTTACGTTTGGGGCACCTAACTTTACTGCTCTATTGTAAAGCCCCTCTGTGCACTATTTCTGAATAATGATAATAATAATAATAATAATAATAATAATAATAATAATAATAATAATAATAATAATAATAATAATAATAATAATAATAATAATAATAATAATAATAATAATAAATAATATAATAATAATAATAATAATAATAATAATAATAATAATAATAATAATAATAATAATAATAATAATAATAATAATAATAATAATAATAATAATAATAATAATAAGAATAATAATAATAATAATATAATTACGGGGGTGAGGGGGAGGGATTTCACAGTCATGAATTGAGTAGTACCAGATGCATTAATTTCAAAGAATTCAATTGTGCTGCAGAAAGCAGACAGATAAGTCAAAGACGGTTTTTTTTATGAAGAATTACTGAATAAAAGGATTAACTAGTTCTGTAAGAGACATTCCAGACATAAACCTATAGGTGAAACAATTTCCTAACAATAAAGATTGATTCCAATGACCGTTTTCTAGTCTAAAATGTGCGTTGAACAATATTAATTATTTTAAGCGTAAAAGAATCAATATTTATACTTTTCGAATGCAAAAGAATTGATCACTGCAGATTCCGCTTCCGATTTTGTCTTTCTTTTGTTTTCTTTTTGAATATTTATCTCAGTTCACTGATATTGACACATTTGGTTGTCACGTCGTCGAGAAAAACCGTCTTGACTTCTGACTCTCAATCAAGTTGTGCCAGTCGTTTCCATGCCCCCCCCCCCCCCCCCCCCCAAAAAAAAAATGTGCCAGGTGTATTACATGATTTTTAGATTTTCAAAACTAGTAAGAATATCAGTAGGAAAATTCTTGTTTATTTTATTAATTCATTTCTCGTCGTGTTTTATTTTCCTTTCTAGGCAAAGATGTAATCTCTAAGGATCTGATTTTAATTTTGACTCACTCAAATCCCAATCGAAGTCATTTATTTCTCTTAATTTCTAAGCAAAAAACTGTTGTTTTTGATGATCTATAATTTTTGTTTTCAGTTTTTCTTAGATAGTGAAAATGTTTTGGTTTGTTTTGTCTTTTGTTTTTTTTTTTTTGCCAGACAAAGCTCTCCAACAATAACCGCCATTTTGATTTT
>NC_088360.1:53290581-53303081 GCF_034508935.2 Berghia stephanieae | reverse complement strand
CTTCTTCCTTAACCTTAGGTTCTCTCTCCATTGATGTCCACTTTCTATATTCCCGAGTTCACCTCCCCCCCCCCTCCCTTTGGAACTGTGTCATCCTCTCATAGCCCCTGGTTAATTCCCGACTGTCATCAACCTCCCATTGTCCCCAGTTGTGTCCCCCTCCCATAGCCCCAGGATCATTCCACACTGTTATCAACCTCCCATAGTCCCAGGATCATTCCACACTGTTATCAACCTCCCGTAGTCCCAGTTTCACTCCCTACTCCCGGGTTCACACTCCAGTTGTCCACCTCCCATAATCGTAGGTTTATTGCCCACTGATAACAAACTCCCATTGCCCCGAGTTCACTTCCCAATTGTGTGGACACATCGCATTCTCCAGGGTTCAATCCCCACCGATGCTCTCATCCCACAGTCTTTGTTCACTCCCCACTGGTGACCACCTCACATAGTACTTGGTTCACTCCCCACTCGTACCCAACTCCAGTAGTCTCCAGTTCACTCCCAACTGGTGCCCGCCTCCCATAATCTCTGGTTCACTCTTAAATGGTGCCCATCTCCTAGAGTACTGGTTCACTCCCCACTGGTTCCCACTTCCCATAGTCCAGTTCAATACCCACTCGTGCCGTGCCCCCTAGTCTCTGGTTCGATCCCCCTCCCCTTCCTTGTGTCTACCTCACAGAGATCTTGGTTCACACCCACTGGTGCCCACCTCCCATTGTCTCTAGTTCAATCCCCCCTGGCGTCCTGCTCACATAGTATCTGATTTACTCCCCACTTGTGTCCACCTCCCATAGTCTCTGGTTCAATCCCCACCGATGATCTCATCCCACAGTCTCTGGTTCACTCCCCAATGGTGCCCACCTCCTAGAGTATCTGGTTCAATCCCCACTAGTGCTCACCTCCCATGGTCTTTGGTTCACTCCCCGCTGGTGCCCACCTCCCATAGTCTCTGGTTCACTCTCCACTTGTGCCCACCTCCCATAGCATCTGGTTCAATCTTCATTGGTGCTCTCATCCCACTGCTTCTGGTTCAATCCCTACTTTCTTTTGCTGACCTCCCATAGTATCTGGTTCAATCCCCACTGGTGTCCACCTCCCATTGAGCGGATTTCGTAATGTTCGGTGGAATTCGGTAGATTTCGGTACATTTCGGTGGGTGTCAGTAGATTTCAGCGAATTTCGGTACTTTTCGGTGGATATCGGTAGGTTTTGGTGGATTTTGGTACTCAGCATCAGTACCCTAAAATATGCTCATCCTTCTTTTACATTTCCTCAAATAGCTTCCTTCGCCACTTGCTTTTTGCAGAGATCGTAAGGTGTATGGAAAATAATGGAACGAAATACCAGCGGGAAGATTGTAACTTTTATCTATCACTGTCTTCCGTTTACGGTTGTCCGAAATAGGATGACTGTTAAATACTAGGGATTATGATCTTTTTTACTATTGGTTTGATTGGGGCACTTTTAGATCAGGTTTATGCTAGCAAGGGGAGGAAACAATAGTATGGTTGTTGTACACAATTATTTTTGAATTATCTCTCTTGACTTCTCGAAAAGCGTGGTGATAAAATTCCAAGAATCGTTATGACCGTTTATAAAATAAAATATGATACGTTACACTCTTTTCAACAGAATGCTGTGATATTCATACACTCTGGATTACTGTGTAATCATTCATATCGAAGTATAATACTCTCATTAAGATTTCAATAGATTAACCTTTGGTGTAGAACAAATAAATTAATGATTTCAACCACCTGGTTTCAACAACACCCAAGAAGAACCTGGACATGGCAATCACCAGGGGACAGAGCAAGGAACCAGATAGACTTTATAGCAGTATCATCAAGATTCAGAAATGGCATATTAAATTGCAAAACCTACCCAGGCGCCGATGTAGACAGTGACCATGTCCCAGTTGTTTGTACAGTAAGGATAAAGTTTAAAGCTATTCAGAGAACAGCTGGTAGAATAAAGAGGGATTACAGGTTATGCAAAGACAATGGCATACAAACAAAAATGAGAGAAGAATTTGAAAATGCACTCATGATACAAAGCCAAAGTGAACCTGATAACGAAAAATGTGAAAAACAATTTGATATATTCCAAAAGTGTGTCAAAGCAACTGCAGAAAAGCATTTACCAATAGCTCAAATAAACAGCAAAAAGGAATGGATGACAAATGAAATTCTAAACCTATTTGAAGAAAGACGAAAATGCAACAGAGGGTCTGCAGAATACCAAACATTGAACAACCACATTAAATCCAAATGCATCGAGGCACACGAGAACTATCTAGACTGGAAATGCTGCGAAATCGAAAGAGAATACAAACCCAACCCCAACAAGCTCACCAAAGAATAAAAGAACTATCAGGGAAAAGGAAAAGCAAAGCAGCAGGAAGTTGTATCCAAAACAAACAAGGGGAACTGCTATTTGAAGAACAACATATAGAAAGCCGATGGGTAGAATACATAGGCGAACTGTACAATGATCCAAATAGAAATGAACCACCACTGAAATTCAAAGAACCATTAAGCGGACCAAACATCACCAAAAGTGAAATTGAACATGCCATGGAACGAATGAGGGATGGTAAAGCAACAGGCCCTGATGAAATATCTGTAGAGGTATTAAAAAGCCTAGGAGATCTAGCAATTGATGAACTTCACATATTATTCAACAATATATACAATACTGGGAAAATTCCAGAAGATCTCTGTAACTCTATTTTCATAGCAATACCAAAGAAAGCAGGTGCAGTCAGATGCGAAAATTTTAGAACTATAAGTTTAATAAGCCACATCAACAAAATACTGTTGCGTATAATTATCAACAGGCTAAGGAATAAGATTAACCCCGAAATCGCAGAAGAACAATATGGATTCCAACCTGACAGAAGGACAAGGAACGCAATATACCTCCTCCGTGTTTTAAGTGAAAGAGCTATACAGGTTCAGACCCCACTATACCTCTGTTTTGTCGACTACAAAAAAGCTTTTGATAGAGTACGCCACGAAGAAATACTAAAACAACTGCACTCCATTGGCGCTGATGAGAAAGACCTCAGACTCATGCAAACATTATACTACACCCAGCAGGCATCTATCAAAATCGGAAACTCTACAGGAAATTCCATTCCTATTAAGAAAGGAGTCCGTCAAGGGTGTGTTGCCTCACCAGATCTGTTTAATCTATACCAAGAAACAATCATGAGGGGCATAAATAATATGGAGGGAATAAAAGTGGGAGGTCACAACATAAATAATATAAGATACGCAGACGATATGGTACTCATTGCAACATCAGAAATCCAACTTCAAAAGATTGTTGACAAAGTGGTAGTAGATAGTGAAGCCAAGGGAATGGAAGTGAATAGCACCAAAACGGAATGCATGGTAATACAGAAAAACCCCGAAAACAACAACACCTGCAATATAACGATTCACGGCGAGCAACTTACCAACGTAGAAAGTTTTAAATACCTAGGTTCAATAGTGACAACAGATGGAAGATGTAACCGAGACATACGAGCAAGAATAGCTCAAGCCAAACAGGCCTTCATGGACCTGGGAAACATTTTGAAAAACAAACAGATGTCGTTCGGGATTAGATTCCGAGTCTTGAAGTGCTACGTGTGGCCAATCTTGTTATACGGATGCGAAAGCTGGACTACAAATGCAGAAACACAAAAGAACATTGAAGCTTTTGAAATGTGGTGCTTGAGAAGGATGCAGAGAATATCGTATACTGCACACAAAACGAAGAAGTGCTAAAACAAACATACCAACAAAGGAAACTAATGCCCTTAATAGTGGATCGACAACTATCCTTTTTCGGACACATAGTAAGGAAAGATAAGAATGAATACCTGGCAAGTTGTGGAAAAATATCTGGTAAACGCGCCCGGGGGAGACAAAGAAAAACACTCATAGACCAACTGAAGGGCTTCACCAGCCTAACAATCCAAGAGCTGTTTGAAAAGGCAAGAGACAGGGAGGAATGGAGAGAGATAATTCATGCAGTATCCGAAGCCTGGACCAGGCATGGAACCTAGAAGAAGAAGAAGATTAACCTTTAAAGCATGACATGTCTAAGGTCCAATATCGATTACGAATGCAATATCCACCCATGAGGTCAGAATATTTGACAGAAATGAATAATCAATCCTCTGATATAGCTCAAAAACCATGAGTATGACAAATAAAATCGCAAAATCAATTCCCTTTTTCGTCAACTTATATAATTTGAGTCCCGCTGGCCGAAGAAATGAAAAGAAAACCACAGAAACATTGTCTCCATCCACAAAAATGTGAATATATATATTATATAAAAACATTCTAGTTTTAAACCTCAGATGTACTGAAAGAATCTTTTCAAACTGAATCGTTGAAGGAGACGCTTATGATTAACTGTGGATGTTTGAATGGATGCAAACAAATCGGTTATGTATAAAATAAAGTCAAATAGATTAGGAATACACCCCAACCCCTCCCCCTCCCCCCCCCCTCCCCCGTCTTGTCAAAATTTAATAAACATTGAACTCCTATGTTTTTGTTTGTTTTTAAGGGTTTTACGGCACTTGCAACACATTTAGGTCATATCAGCGCCAGTAAAAAGGAAGACAAATGGATAGCGAAAAGATTCTAGATGTACAATAAAAAGGATTTGAGGAAAAAAGTAAGACAAAGGGGAGTATGTTCAAATAGGGATTCCAAGAGCATAACACCAATGTGGTTGAGTTTGAGATCACCTAAATGTCTCACCCATACGCTAGCACAATATCCCACCAAGAGGAACACACTCAAATGCTTACATAAAACATTCAACATAACAAATATAGTAATACATAACAGAGAGATGATTTACAAGGAAAAAAATATCATCTCCCAAAACAATAACTATGCAATTGAATGTTTCCCTTCCATCCAAGAACTCCTAAATAACGTTCAATTTTAAAGCACTTTTAGAAGTTCAATGCCATCGTAACCTATCGATAATTAATAAACATTTATTTATGACCCACCGTCTCAAAACGGATTGTGTCGTGTTAGATCAAATGCCACAAAAGGTTATTTAATTTAAGTTAAAATTATCAGTAAGGTGACATTTTTGCTTTTGTTAAATAGAAAGTAAGAAAGGGTAGAAACATCTAGCATTTTGCAAAGATTTTCATCACTATTTAAGTTATTGTGGTGAAAATTATAGGAAGATGTTATAATCTGTTACAATATATCGCGGTTTTTGTAAAAGGGAGAAATTTGACTCGAGCGATTTTTGAAGCAAAATAAAAATGCGTCTGATTCAATTTTGCCTTGTTTTCTTTTAAACGTCATAATTTAATTACCAAATTGTGTAGTTAAAGTTGATATGACACAATAATTTAATTTAAAAAATGATGTCTCTAAAGATTTTTGGGGTTTTCTTTTTTTAGCTATTTCAAATTTTTATCTGGTAGTAATTAGAAAAAAAACACCCTGTATATTCATTATGCTCTACAAAGTATAAAAATTAACCTAAACCTAATTATTTAGAATACAAATTCATTCTTGACATCTAAGCCACCGGACATAACACCGTTTTGAGGCTCACTATGGATCAAATAATTTGTCCAAAATAAATTAAGGCGTTTTAAGTATTCGACAGTAAATGTGGTCAGAAAATGGAAACAAGATTACTTGAAAACAAACCGAAACTGAAAGCCCATTTTGTTACATTTTGCTTTCTTTGTGTGCCACTTTATTCTAATGATCTGAACAAGTGTGCATAAAACGGTGCCAGACAGAGCAGGAAAGAAAAATACAGATCTTTACCTTAATCCGGTGCCTGGTCCCGAAGTTCTTAACTTATTCTAAGAAAATATTTCATCCTCCTGTTATCGCTTACCTCTCTCCTTGCCAGATATTTTCAGAATTTTCCCTTAAACTTCAGACCCACACAGCACTCAAGCAGAAAAGAAACAGGTACATTCCATACGTAATAATGTCCAATGTCTAATATTTATCGCTATGACAAAATATTTTCTTTATAATTTGTGATGCACAAAAGAGGTCAGAATGTTAAACTTGTTAGTTTCATCGTAACGAATGTGACGATTTTCCTGTGGATGGTAAGGAGGGGGTTAAAAAAGGATTGTAGACTTGTTAATGATCGAATTGGTTTTTCATTCGTTTGGTACTCAAGACTAAAGATAATCCAAATGTCAAAGCAGGTGTTTTAGACATATCACCTAGTAAAAAGTACGAGGGAGAGAATGGAGCGTCGGGACATTTTTGAATCAACCGCTTATTTGCCTAATATTCTATTTACATGCCTAATGGATTTCTACCAATTGGTTTTTATTCTTTGTATATGAAGACACATTATCCACCACCCTGGTTTGGAAGTACTCGCCTTGACTGGAAAGATGAATGGAAAAAGAATAAGAGGAAGACAAAGAATAACTTATTTGAAAGGGATAAGATGAAGCTGAGAAAGGTGGCGCTGCTTTAATTGAATTGGCAAGAGATAGATCAGCTTGGCGGAAGATGACCTCCGACGTCTGCTTCAGATATGGAACTACATGATGATGATGATGATGATGATGATATGAAGACAGCATGTATATGTCAACAAAGACAACATATGGTTTGTTCTTCCGTTTGAAACCAGCTATCAATAACATTATAATGTTCGGGTGTTGGATGAATAAGGTCTTAATTTACTCAATCAAAGAGTTAGACAAAATTTTCTCCCGAGACAGAATGGCTGAGAAATCGAGCGAGATAACTGTTTGTTTGCTTTTGTGTATGTCAGCGTGTGTGTGTGGGGGGGGGGGGAGGCGTGCGTGTGTGCTCTTCCTCATTTAAATAATAATAATAATAATAATAATAATAATAATAATAATAATAATAATAATAATAATAATAATAATAATAATATAATAATAATAATAATAATATATTTTTTATTGTCCAAAAAAAACCGTGGCAATTTGTCATTTGGTTTACACTGTTTGAAATTTTAAAATAAAATAATATAGAGAGATAGACAAAAATACATTAATAAAGTCATAATATATAAACATAAAAATGATCAATGATATAAATATCTATATATTTAATTGCCATTCCATGTTTTTGAGCATTTCATGGGATATGTGCCAGCCATTAAATCAGTTATCTGTCGTCATACTCTGGAAATGAATTCGTATTTAAGAATTTGGCCAGAAAAGGATACTGGTGAATACCGAAATCCACCGAAAGCTACAAAAATCCACTTCAGTGAGGAGTGAACCAAAGACTATGGTAGGTAGAAACCAATGGTGATTGAACCTGAGACTATGGGAGGTGGGCACCAGTGGGGAATGAACCAGAGACTATTGGAGGTTGGCATCAGTGGGGAGTGAACCCAGAAATGTGTGAGGTGGACACCAGGGGGAGTATACCAGAGACAACAAACACAACATACTAGTCGACCACCAGCACGGCTTCAGGAAAAACTGCCATGCGAGACACAATTAATCAATACAATATAAGAAATTGCAAGATCACAAGACAACAAAATACAAATTGATCTCCTAGCACTAGACTTCTCTAAAGCGTTTGTCACTGCACCTCACAAACGATTACTCTTAAAACTCGAGCAAAGCGGAATTCGGAATATTGGGGTAATGAGACAAATTAGTCAGAGAATTTGGAACAACAACCGAAAAATCTTCTGCTTTGGTTCAAGGACTGGCTTTGCAATCGAACGCAATAAGTTGTCATTGACGGAAACTCAAGCGAAATATGGAATACTTGGACATTTATGCTTCTTGATATATATAAATTACTTTGGAAACGAATTATCTCCACAAACAAGGCTTAAACTTTTTGCAGACGATAGCCTTCTTTTCAGGACAATAGATAGTAGCGCAGATGCACATGAACTCCAGAAAGATCTTGATTCCCTCCAGACGTGGTCTGACACATGGCACATTCCGTTCCATCCATCAAAATGCTATGTCATGTCAATATCAAACAAGAAAAAGCCTTATACTCACAATTACACAATGCATATCGATCCCTTACAACACGTTGACTCTATAAAATACATCGGAGTCCATCTCAATAAGAAACTTAAGTGGCAAACCCATATATAACATATCACAGCAAAGGCAAGTAGGATGCCGGGGTTTCTCGAAAAGAACATAAACCAATGCTCACGAAGAATTAAAGCCGAAGCGTGCACAGCACTTATCAGGCCAATATTAGAATATGCCAGTGCCGAGTGGGACCCCTACACAATAAATGACATAGGCAATATTGAAAAAGGTATAAAGAGCAGCTGCAAGATTCGCAACCGGATGCAACTCCAGAGACCTGAGTTGTGCAACGTCCTCCCTCCAGTCACTTGAATGGAAACTATTGAAAAACCGAGCAAGGTATCCCGTATTGTTACCTTACACAAAACCATCAACGACCTAATGTCGCCCATCATCATCCCAAAAAGCAAAGCAGATAGGTAGGGGCGCTACACATAGATATAATGAATGCATCACAATACATGCAACCAATGATAAATAACAGACACATACACAAACAGCTTTTTCCCACAAACAATATATGACTGGAATGTCCTATCACGGGACATAATGAATGTTGAATGCTTGGAAACTTTCAAAACAGTTTTGAATGCATTTGCTCGTCAAAGTAATAAATGTGACTGTTCTCTGTTTTGATTGGACTGTAACTGAACATTTACAGTGGTGAGCCCATGGGGCCTTTTGCAAATACAATTCATTGAAGATTGAAGAGAGTCTGCCATTTTGGTCATTTTATTATCAAGTTTTCCAATTTAATGATTTTACTATTATTATTTCAACATTTTTCTTAATAGATTCTTATAATGTCTAAGATATGGCCCCAAATTCGCAGACTATAATAAAAAAGAAACCCGAAAAGTCGAAAGTCGCACATTAATAATTTTTGGCGAAAACAGCATGAAAAAGTAGCTCAATTCGCGTACTGGCCGTCTCTCAGGTCTTGGTTGTAGGGGTGCCGTTTGAAACAATGGTGGGAGGTCGGACAGCTCTTCCTATGTAAATACTAGGTAGGGATTGAAATCTGGTTTGATATAAATATAAATAGGCCATCAGGTTTTTTCCGTGTTAAACTTCCTCGGCCTGTCTGTGGGACTTGTGTGCCCTCAGAAGGTGTTATAAATAGGGTCTAAAGTCAGACCTAATAACATGTTCAAAATGGCACAAAGGGCTAAGCCAGCCTAATAATATTTAATAAAATAGCCTAACACTTGAACGTTAGAAGTATGGACTCATGAATATTTTAAGTAACATAATTATAATGCTAACGCCCAAATAACAAATAGCATTAAGTAAACAAGTGATAGGTACTCTGGCCTAAAGAATTACCAGACTGCACTAAATGACAAAACTAGCTAAACCATAATATTGTAAAGTATGATCAATTACATGTAACCAAGTCATAATGCATATCAACATCACAGGTATAGAGAGGTAAAAGTATGTAGAAAAAGTTGTTGATTCAGTCTGTAGATCAGAACGAAATTTAAGAAAATTAAATTAATGTAATCCACTCACCCTTTATAATTGACAATCACACCACTGAACGGGATAAACACTCGTCCGTTCTTGTAAGATATTTTTGTGGAAGAGAATGTATCTTTGTAAGGTGCATGTCAGGTCCTGTTCCATTCCCACATAGGTCTTTATTTTCCTACGATGACAAGAGGGGTGGTGAGGGGCGTGTCTTCCAGATGTCTAACACCTAATGTTTCCATTGTCCGGTATTGGATGAGTGTGAGCGACACGGGTGAGTAGGGATTCTCTCATTTAGGTCTAAAGTTTGCATCCTTCGTTAGTGGAAGTAATTGCGTGTCAACCCAGGTAAATAACCTGTCGATAGTTTCACTTGTGGCAATCATCATTTCATAATTAATATTATAATAATTACTATAATCATCATCATCATCATCATCATCATCATCATCATCATCATCATCATCATCATCATCATCATTATCATCATCATTATTATTATTATCACCATCATCATCATCATCATCATCATCATCATCATCATCATCAGCAGCAGCAGCAGCAAAAGCAGCAGCAGCAGAAGCAGCAGCATCGTCATCATCATCATCATTCAACATCATCATCATCAACAACAACATCATCATCATCATCATCATCATCATCATCATCATCATCATCATCATCAACATCATCATCATCATCATCATCATCTGGGGAGTGAACCAGAGACTATGGGAGGTGGGCACCAGTGGTAAGGAAACCCCAGAACTGTTATAGATAGACGGACACCAATGGGGGGGGGGAGGGGGGAGGGGGTGACCCGGAACACTCACTAATTGATGGACACTGGTGGGAAGCTAACCCGGGACTATAAAAAATAGACACCAATAGAGTTTAAACCCGGGACAACTGAGATATGGACACCAGTGAAAAGTAATTCCTAGACTACCTGAAATGGGCACCAATTGGAACGCGCCTAGGACTATGGAAGTTGAATTGCCAAGATTGCAGGATATAGTCATATTGTTCCAGGTTCACTCCTCAATGGTGCCCGCTAGAAATAGTATAAGGTTAACTCTCCTCTGGATGTCTTCTTCCGCATCCCTGGGTTCAGTCCCCATTGGTATTTATATCTCACAATTCCATGTTTATTCCCCACTTGTGTCCACCTCCCCTGGTACCGGGTTCACTCCCCACTGATATTCACCTCTCATAGCCCTGGATTCACTCACTCTCCACCTCTATGAGTCTCGGGTTCGCTCCCGCTGGTGTGCATCTTCCATAGTCCAAGGTTTACTCCCCACTTATGTCCACCTCCCTTAAGTCTGGGTTCAATCCCCAGTGGTGTCCACCTCCCACAGTACCGGGTGCACTACCCACTTGTGACACCCCACTTAGATTTGAGGTTACTATCCAATGGGCGGAGCCTTGGGTTCACGCCTTAGTAATGTCCACATCTCACAGTCTCATGCCACTTGTATCTCATCCTATAGTCCTTTGATCATTTCCCATCAGTGTCCATCCCCATCGTTCCGGGTTCATTCCCCACTGGTGTCCACTTCACACAGTTCTGGGTTCACTTCCTATTGATGCTTACTTCCATAGTCCCGGGTTCACTCAATACTCACTTGTATACATATGTCTGAGTCCCGGGTTCGCTCCTCACTAGTGTCCGTCTTGCATTTTTTGATCCCAGGTTTACTCTCCACTTGGGCCCCCATCCCCAAATTGTGTCATCAATAGAAGTCCAAAATTTAAGTCCAAAATGATTTGCTGAAGGTCTCTATTATCTCAGAATCTTCTTTAACAACATACGAGCTCGACACCATTCCTACAGTCCTCAACAAATGACTGAACGAGCTCTTACCACCAATAACCTCAATCTTAAACCACTCCCTGTCTTTCTGGACTACTAAACATTAAGCCTTAAACCAGAAGCCTTCGATTATCACGCGACACCACTTTATTATCTGTGCCAAAAAGTAAGTTAAAATCTTTTGGTATTATGGCCCTAAACTCGGGAATACCTGACCGCAACCCATAAAAGAAATCGAGAAAATCTTCAAATCTGCTTTAAACGCCAACTTTATTCAAAATTCATTTTGCACCATGCTGACTGTAATGTTTTGTTTACTATTATTTAAGCAATTTGTCTTTTGTTTAAATATTTCATTTAGAGTACGTAATTCAATATTTGTAAAGCGCTTTGAGATGTTTAGTTCATAGAAAACGCTCAACAAGTGGCCTTATATATATAAACATTGTCTGACAAAAATGAAAAACCCAATTTCTCAGCGAACGTCAGAATAACTTCGCTTGTCCCCTTTAACAGCAGTGAGAGCGAAATATTGAATAGATATAGCTAAAGCCGAATGATGTGATAATAGTTACAACGTGATGCAATAAATAATTTTCCTTCTAGAGTTTCTTAAATCGGTGTGTATTAAATTAGTCAAAGACTGCGAACTAAAAAACATTAATTATGTCCAATGACCTTATCGAAGGAGCAAGAAGCAAATAAAATAATTGTATAATTAAAAAGATAACAGATGGATGTTGATCGGTAAAATGCATTTAATTGCTTTGAAAGTAAAATGTAACTGAACATAAAGCGTCAAATTATTTGTAAAATGTCAAATTCTGTTCTGTAATGGAGATGATGATCATGATGATGATGATGAAGATGGCGATGATGATGATGATGGTGATGATGATGGTGATAATGATGATAATGATGATGATGATGGTGATTATGATGATGATGATGATGATGATGATGATGATGATGATGATGATGATGATGATGATGATGATGATGATGATGGAGAATAAAATGGCAATTGCAGTAGTAGTAGTAGTAGTAGTAGTAGTAGTAGTAGTAGTAGTAGTAGTAGTAGTAGTAGTAGTAGTAGTAGTAGTAGTAGCAGTATTAGTAGTAATAGTAGTAGTAGTAGTAGTA
>NC_088360.1:53273081-53278081 GCF_034508935.2 Berghia stephanieae | reverse complement strand
CACCACCAACATAATTACGTTTCCAATCAGTTTTTCTCGTTTTTTTAAATTTGATACCTATAATAGACGAAAATTCCGGTGATTTTGTTAAAGAGGTAGTTAAAATATCTACGATTTTATTAACCCTGAAAACTACGATTTTTATTTTCCTATTTCAAGTAGGCAGGTCTGCTATTAAGTATCAGTTCCATAGTCAAAAAAAAAAAAGACAAACAAAAACAAAGTTTATTTAATCTTAGGCTTTCGCCAATAATTCATACAATACAATTAAGACAAAATATTGCTACTAATCTCTCCTCATGCATTCCTTAGACAATAACAATAACGACCGTGTTATCTTTACTCCTTACCCAACCAACCCCTAGCTTCCCGCCTCTTCATCACGAACTATCTTATGTATGTATTAGCTTTAGGACGGGCAAGTACGGAATCTGCCCACCCTTCCTTTAAACGTATCTATTTCCTCTTAGAATTCAACTATCTCTTTTCTCAGAAGAGTATTTCTCGTATACTAATTCTATTGTTGAGAAAACCAAAATGGTGGTTGTATTTTATATATTTATTTAGTCGTGACCTTTGAATAAAAGTGTTTTGTTTTATTAGAGGAAATGCAATAGAAAATTACATTGTTTTGCAAAAATATTTAGTATGGCAATAAAAATACAGCGGTAATTACTTGAAGAATTTGAAGAAAAAAAAAAAAAAGAACAAATTAATTTGTTAAAAAAAAAAAAAAATCAAATAAGAAAACAATTTAAATAAATGAGTTTTGAGAAGCACTAAAGAAAACGAGAAAAAAATAAATTTAAATGGTTAAACAAATATATAAAAAACAACACAAGTTAATACTAAATTGATATATTAGTAAATTAATAAATTAAATTCAATACTGGAATCTTCCCAATGTCATTACATCAATGGTACCAGCACAAGTAAGGCAATAAATTAGAAAAAGTACGTTTGCCAAAATCTGCATTTAGTTTATAAGGTGGGCTCATTTGAATTAGCCCGACCTAGTACTAGAGAGGCCAGACAGCAAACTCGGAGTTCAGCGTCAGGCGACGTGACGATGGGATAACGATGTGGGCGGAGTGGAGTGGTTGGGGAGAGGGGGGGGGGGGGGGGGTTGATAAAAAAAAGAACAGGAGCGTATCCTGGTTTATGTATTACGGGGTGCATGGTGATTCTCAATCTATCAAAAATACACACAAATTGATTTCAGTACGAAGTATCAAGTTTAAGTAGTAACTTTTGAAATTATCTAATTTAAATTAGATTATTTCGGACCTGGTAATACAGCATATAACTTGAAAAAACAGACTGGTATTTGCCCACCCTGCCCATTATTACCAGCCGTCCCTGGTTGTGACTAAAGTAATGTTATTGGTGTAAATTCAATGGGAATAAAATATCTACAAAAAAAAAAAAAAAGGACGTGACGTTGATGATGACCGTCATTCTTCTTCTTCTTCATCTTCTTCTTCTTCTTCTTCTTCTTCTTCTTCTTCTTCTTCTTCTTCTTCTTCTTCTTCTTCTTCTTCTTCTTCTTCTTCTTCTTCTTCTTCTTCATCTTCTTCTTCTTCTTCTTCTTCTTCTTCCTCCTCCTCCTCCCCCTCTTTTTTAGCATTTTTTATTGCTGTTACCTTTTTTAAAAAATTGACTATTTCGTTTTTATAAACATACCCAGATCTTCTTTGTCTTCCTTTTCTTCCTATTTTCAATTACATTTAATTCCAAATGGAGTCTTTCTTTTCATCCTTCTTCTATCTCGCTCTGTCATCCGTTTTCTCATCTACTCCTCTTCCCTCTACCTTTCTTCATCCTTCTCTTCCCTCAACTCTTCTGTCTACTACTACTACTACTACTACTACTATCTACTACTATACTACTACTACTACTACTACTACTATACTACGACTACTACTACTAGCAACTCCTACTACTACTCACTACTACTACTACTACTACTACTACTACTACTACTACTACTACTACTACTACTACTACTACTACTACTACTACTACTACTACTACTACTACTACTACTACTACTACTACTACTACTACTACTACTACTACTACTACTACAGCAACTACTACCACTACTACTTTCATGTCTAGACTACATATCTACACATTTACATACAACCACACATGCTCAACTGACGCTTGAATATAACTCCTTAGTCAAGTAGAAACAAATGTTACTTCACAGCAGAGAAGCTGACATGAATAGATAATAACAAAACAAATAGTCATCAAGACGATGAAGGTGGTGATGATGATCAAGATTTATACGGGGAAAATAATGATGATGATGATGATGATGATGATGATGATGATGATGATGATGATGATGATGATGATCATGATGATGATGATGATGATGATGATCATGATGATGATGATGATGACGTTGATGGTGTTGGTGGTCTTGGTGGTAGTGATGGTCGCGATGCTGCTGCTGATTATGGCGATGATGGTGATGATGATGATGGTGATGATGATGATGATAATAATGATGATGATGACGAATGTGGTGAAGCAGGTTATTATGATGAAGCCAATATATTTGTTATTTAAAATAAACGTGGATTATTGTGTTGGCGACGATGGGGGTGCTGGTATAGACGATGGTACTTTCCATAGTTAAATTAATAGACAAATAGTAATTGTGACGTTGTTTAGTGTCAATCCTTTTTCAGCATAGTTTCTCACAGTTAATGGATAGACAATAATGGCAATAGAGATGATATTATAAACAGTGCTCATTGTTGAAAAAAAGTTACCGATGTCGGAATTAAAGAAGATTTGTATCTATTGGTACGAGTGGCTATTGTAATATAGCGTCTGTCCGATGGTAAAGTTTGTAACATGAAGACAGTGGATGCGTATGCTCTATCATTATTTTCCAGCATCATTTTTATTCAAAGTAGAAACGCTGGCAATATTGCTACCTACAGTCTTTCCTGCTCTTTTGACAGTGTTTTGTATTTTTGCTCTTTTTTTCACACTACAACATCCAAACCATACAACGATACCAAAACATTACTATTTTGCACATAATATGGTCAACGTGTATTTTAAAATTCAAGTTATTGTCAATGTATACACCCAGGGATTTTAAAGTGTGTTACGATTTCTACAGGTACACTATCTATTATTATCTCTTTATGTGTTATAGAAGCAGGTTCTTCGAAAATCAAATATTAACTTTTCGTTTTGTTTACATTCAAGTTAAGACTGTTGTTTTGACGCCACTGTGCAAAGTTATTTACCTTACTAAAATAATTCATTGAGGGATTTTCTGTATTGTCTTAAAGGCCTAGTATAGCAGCAGCTATTGTCTAAATCAGAATATTTAATAATGAAACAATTTTCACGGTTAGACTTACAGTCGTTACTATATATAATGTATAACATCGGGGAGCTCACACAGCACGGGGGACAGCCATTGCTGGGAGATTTTGTTTTTGAATTTTTATTTAACTTGATACGCTGTGGCCTTTTGTATAGACATTGTTTAAACCAGTTAATCGAATAATTTCTGACATTTGTCGCCTCTAATTCTTCTATCAATATCATTGAGCCCATTGCGTTAAAAATAAGGAGAAATCAACGAAGAGAAGACGGGCATAATTTGTTGGAATTTTGTCAAGGTGACTTGTTATTTTGTCAATTGTTGTCAACACTGCATCGTCCACACCACAGGACCGTTGATATGCAAATTGAAGTGGATCAAGTATGACGCTCACTTCCTCAAGCAGATAAAAATTACAATAAGTGCTCTCGACACCTTGGAATTGGTATTAAGGCCACTGGACGTAAACTTTTGGAGTTGGTCGGATGCGCTTTATTTTCGGAATGGGGATGAATGTCGACACTTTCCAAATTGTGGGAATGGGGAATTCGTCGATAGAACGTTGGAATAATTTCGTATAGACGTTCCTGATCTGTTCAGAACATTCCTTTAGTATCTGTCCACATATCCCCATTGGGGCCTTTTTCACTTTAAGTTGTTTAAAATGGATATGGCATCGCTTTCAGAGATGGTCGGTGTACTATGAGTAGGTTCATTTATTTCGCTATTTGACATTGTATTTGCTGCTTTCTCAAAGCGACAGTAGACTTCATTTAACGTATCAGCGTCGATCGTCGATGTCTTTGTTTGGTGTTGTATCGTTATTATTTCTCGATTTCTTCTCCATACCCCCCGTTTCTCTTAACATTTTGCGACCTTCATTTGACTGACATGTTTTCAATTTTGTTTCTATCTTGCTATTTGTACGTTATGTTCGTTAAATTAAATTAAATTAAATTAAGCTTTTATATAGCGCAATATCCACTCAACGTGCTTTACATTAACTTATAGCCTGACACTTAAGCCCATTAGGACCCATATTTTTGACGTCATTCTTCAGGTTTGTGGACCGCCTACTGAGTTGTCTTAAGTAGTGCTCAAGGAAATAAGTATTCTCATTGGTTGAACTATCGAATACAATTCACGATTTTGTGGCCAAAGACTCTTTTGACGTCATGTGATGGTCAGTGTCGGGCCATGAGTTTACGATGGACACGGACAGACACGAAGAGTTTACGTGTAAATGACTTTTTCAAGCTACACAGGAAAGAAGAATCTCTTTTTCACATACTTTTCTTAAATCAGTCGGCTTGTCTTGTTTGTGATTCATTTACCTGACGTAGAATGTTTTGGCCTAATTCTGACATTGTAATATAATACTAATAGTATTTGTATAGCGCCTAATCCCGTTGGCAAAACAACTCTAGGCGCACAATATTGTAAAGCATCATTATAAACACACGTGTACACACTCACACATAATATATTAATAAAAGCGCGCGCACATATAACCGCACAACGGCACCCACATACACACACGGTCGCGCGCTCACCAAAACTCGCATATATTATATATACATACAGAGATGAACAAAAGCAGGTAACATGAATTATTGAATAAAAATTCATATCCGAACTT
>NC_088360.1:53255581-53268081 GCF_034508935.2 Berghia stephanieae | reverse complement strand
AACACATTTTACATTGAAGATAAAAAACATAAGTTTGTCAGGGCTTTGGAAGATGATATGACTATTGAATTGAGGTCAGTGAAGAAGAAACGAGGTTTATATTTTCTAAACAAGAGGAAGGCTGCTGGGCCGGGTGGGTTGAAAGGAAAATAAACTATTCAAGTCCCTCCAATGCGTTTCGATCCATACAGTTTGTATAACTTCAAAAATTATTCCTGTTCCCCAAAAAAAAAGGAGAACAGATAAAATTAAAGGAATGCGTCCAGTGAGTTCCTCCTACAAATAACTTGGTGTGAGATGAACACATGGAAATAATTAAACTTAAGATATGCAGACGTAGGTACTCATTTTTTGTCAAAACTTCATCAGTTTAGAATTGATAAAAACCCCTGCACATTATTTTATAAAGCAGTAATTGAAAGTGTCTTGTCGTTTTGTAAAATAATAATAATAATAATAATAATAATAATAATAATAATAATAATAATAATAATAATAATAATAATAATAATAATAATAATAATGATAATAATAATCATAATCATAATCATAATAATATTGAGGATGATGATGATGATGATGATGATGATGATGATGATGATGATGATAGTAGTAGTAGTAGTAGTAGTAGTAGTAGTAGTAGTAGTAGTAGTAGTAGTAGTAGTAGTAGTAGTAGTCGATGTTGTTGTGGTTATAATGACAATAAGAGTGAGAAGAGGAGGAGGAAGAAGAAGAAGAAGAAGAAGAAGAAGAAGAAGAAGAAGAAGAAGAAGAAGAAGAAGAAGAAGAAGAAGAAGAAGAAGAAGAAGAGAAAGAAGAAGAAAGTCGGTCATCATCAACGTCACGTTTTTTTTTTTTTTTTTTTTTTTTTTTTTGTTTTTTTTTTTTTGTAGATGTTTTATTCCCATTGGATTTAGACCAATAACATTACTTAAGTCATAACAGAGTCAACCGACTGAATATTCCTATACCAATACTATTATCTCCATTCATAATCAGTAGAGATAAGGGCAGTGAGATTTCGAAGAGCATGTCTCAATATTCCCGCTGTGCTCACCAATAAAACAATCATAGACTAACGAATGAGATTAGGTAACTAAATCAGAGTGGTGAAAAGTGCCACTGATTTACCCGATTGCAGCTGTGGACTAGTCACTGACTCAAAAGTGGGTTCATCTCCATTTCGTACCTTGGAAAAAAAAGAACACGTATTTAAAATTTTGTCCAGAAAATTCGTCCTTCAAATTTCAACCGATTTAAATTACCGTAGAATCGACTGGTGTTGATGGCAGCTGATGTACTTGATTTTCACTAGTGTTTTTGTTTCGTTTTGTTTGGTTTTGTTTTCTGATTTTTGTTTGTATGTTTGTTTTTTTTTTTTGTTTGTTTGTTTATTCATATATTGCTCTGGGTTTTTGGGGGTTTTTTAGTGTTTTTTTTTTTTAATTTTTTTTTTATTACTTTGATATTCATGTTTTGCTTTGGGTTTGTTTGTTTTTTTTTATCTTTATCTTTCTTCTTTTTTATTTTTGCGTTTTGGGTTTATGCTTTCATTTCTCTCTTTCTTTTTCAAAGTTTGTCTATTTTACAATGTTATTTAAAAAACATATCATTTTGTTGTTTTGTATTTGTTTGTTTGTTTGTTTGTTTTTGTTGGATTTTTTTTCTTTTTTATTGAGGGGGGGGGGGGTGTGGGTATTTATATTTTATTATAGCAATTAGAAATATTATCAGTTTGTTTTTACATAATCGTATCTATCATTAATATTTAAGAACTTTAGGATATTTATCAAAGGTTACAAATATACACCACAGCTAGAACTGATGAAATATTTAATAGTATCAAATAAGAAACACAAATCAAAGTCTACAATTTAATGTGTCAGGACTTTATATCTGAAAATGCGTGTATAATAGGCAAAAATATCCTTTATTCAGCAATAGAGGGAGGATACATTTCTACTATATTATCACTGCACCATACCAATATTTACACTCTGAATTAAGAATGACAAATGGTACGGTTTTGTAATCAAATTTTCAAAAAAATTCAGTTCAACAACCTGTGTGAAACCTGATGGATACATAAATTGTGCAACGGATCTTCTGGTTTCGGAGTGATGCCATCGTGTTTTTTAAATAAATGCTGTGTAGTCTGGTGGTATGACACTCGCTTTCGGATCGGAAGGTCCTGGGTTCGAGCCTCGCTCTCGGCGCATAGTTGAGTCCTTGGAATAGGCTCTTTACTCACATTCTCTCGCCGTACTCAGGTGTAAAATGAGTACCTAACCGTTAAAAGCGTTGTCTTTGTCCGAAAAATTGTAATACCACATAACAGGCGTCATGTCCCGTCCTCCATGTTAAATGTTGCTGTTGACCAGGGACCCCTTGTAAAGCGCTTTAAGCACATTTAGTGGATATTGCGCTATATAAAGCAATAATGGTCGTCTATCCTCAAACCTATACGCCCCATAATCATAAGAATCCGCCTATGCACCCTGTTACTTAAATAGTTATGCTACCATATAATTAAAATATGTAACTTATTCATTGTTATTCAGTCTTCCTTCCCGTGAATGTTGAAGAGGAAGAGAGGAAGTAGACCTGTAACTTCTCAGTTGATTAATTGAAATCAGTCAATTCGTAAAAATTCAAATATTAAAAATAGGAAAGAAATAATGAAAGAAATGAAGAAGAAAAGAATTCGTAAAACTTAGTCGAATGAACGTACATGATTGGGAATGTTCCACAGCGCCACGCATAGCCCATGGGTCGTTTATAGGATATATCATGGAGGGTACATTGCATAATAATGATATTTTCATTATTATAATTCTTATTTTTATTATTATGATTAATATTATGAATATCATCATCATCATCATCATCATCATCATCATCATCATCATCATCATCATCATCATCAATATTTTTATCAGCATCATCATTACTGCTGTTAGCAGTGGTAGTAGAAGTAGTAGTAGAGTAGTAGTTAGTAGTATGTAAGTAGTAGTAGTAGTAGTAGTAGTAAGTAGTAGTAGTAGTAGTAGTAGAGTATAGTAGTAGTATAGTAGTAGTAGTAGTAGTAGTAGTAGTAGTAGTAGTAGTAGTAGTAGTAGTAGTAGTAGTAGTAGTAGTAGTAGAGTAGTAGTAGTAGTAGTAGTAGTAGTAGTAGTAGTAGTAGTAGTAGTAGTAGGTAGTAGTAGTAGTAGTAGAGTAGTAGAGTAGTAGTAGTAGTAGTGTAGTAGTAGTAGTAGTAGTTAGTAGTAGTAGTAGTAGTAGTAGTAGTAGTAGTAGTATAGTAGTATAGTAGGAGTAGTAGTAGTAGTAGTAGTAGAGTAGTAGTAGTATAGTAGTAGTAGTAGTAGTAGTAGTAGTAGTAGTAGTAGTAGTAGTAGTAGTAGTAGTAGTAGTGGTGGTGGTGGTGGTTGTGGTAGTAGTAGTAGTAGTAGTAGTTCTTGTGATTACAGTATTGTTGTAAGCTCTTTTCATTTTTGACATGAGGGGAGGGGAGCCGGTAGTGAAGCAGTCTGTTGCATTGTCATTATGTGCTCGCCATGAAAATTAATCATTGTAATGTCGTTACCATCGACACATTGTGAAGCCTCTTTGTCCGTTTACTTTTGGTTCATACATTGGCCTGTGGTTCCCCGTTCTTTATCATTGTTGTTATAATCGTCACTATTGAAATGCTTCCCCGCCATCATCGAACTCTCTGTTTCATTGAATCGTACTCCAAGTTCCATTGATACATTTTGTTTCCGCGTGAAAGCATCGTGCAGTTCAAGGGAATTAGTACATTAATTTAAGTTCTGTTGACACTTTTCAGGTGTGAGTAATTATCAAACCCGACTAGCGTACACTTGTAAAACGCCTTTTAAATATTTTGCCAGAAATATTTGAGAAAAGACATACAGTGAGCATAGCTACAACTATAAAGAGGCGTAGATGGAGATGGCTTGACATGGTGCCAGAATGAAGGCAACTGATCTACCAATAATAGAACTCCGATGGACAGCTGGTGGCAAAAGACTGAGAGGCAGGTCCAAAGAAACCTGGAGAAGTTCCATGGATAAAGAACTAAACGAGGCTGACCTAACCTGGAACAACATCGGTGACCATGCAGACGACAGACAGAAATAGAAGTCTTTGGTAGATGCCTTATGCGCCCCATGGCCCGACGAGGATTAAATAACTATTATCAATTGATTAAAATGACCTTCAACTTGTCATAAATTCCTTAACCTCAATTGTGTCTTGGATTGAAAACGTATAGTAGTAGGGGGAATTAGGCTAAAACCGTGCAAATTCGGGTTGAAAGCATGAAAATGTGCATACAGGTTGCTAAGACCCATAGAAAAAACATCTGATATAGAACCACTCTGGCAATCAATCATAACGTATCGGTGTAAGGCCTTAGATTTTACCTATTACAGCTATATTAAACAAGGGAAATAACTGCGTAAAAATATATATTTTCTTCATATTCATTGTATTAGGGAAAATAAGGCTAAAACCGTGCACATTGGGGTTGAAATCCTGAAAATTGGCATATAGGTAGCTATGACCCGTATAAATAACACCTGATATAGAAC
Organism: Berghia stephanieae; assembly: GCF_034508935.2. Taxonomy (NCBI): domain Eukaryota; kingdom Metazoa; phylum Mollusca; class Gastropoda; order Nudibranchia; family Aeolidiidae; genus Berghia; species Berghia stephanieae. Next base: position 53,263,486 of record NC_088360.1, on the reverse strand, counting down.
CACTCTGGCAATTTATCATAACAGTGCGTTTTTAGCACTTTTATTTTTTCCTATATAGCATTACTTATCCGAGGAAATAACCACGATAATGCAATGTGCGTTCTACAACTTTAAATACACCGGTAACCATTTACGGTAGCTAACTGATGGTTATTTCGTGTTGAAACTAGTAGATAAAAACGGGAGAGGGGGAGAGGGAGTGAACGGGAAGAGAGAGAGAGAGAGAGAGAGAGAGAGAGAGAGAGAGAGAGAGAGAGAGAGAGAGAATTTTACTCATTACTGTTCTGACCTAACACACACACACACACACACACATACACATCCCCGCATCTACACAAGTCCGTGCAAGGCAAACCGGACCTTAAACACTTGCATCGGGTGCCGATACATTCTCTCTTACATGAACATTTGATGAGTTTTTGGGACACTTTTGAAAATTCTGGAAATAAGCTCCACGGTGGTTCATGTCGATCGTCACATTTGTTACAGGGTTCTCTTCTATAAAAGATATAATGTTAGCAAAAGCTCGACTTCTTTCAAGAACTGTGACATCATCATTATCATCAGCAGTGACATCTTTTAAAGCTTGTTTTTTTTTTTTTTAGTATGACAAATTTTATGGTAGTGTGCCTCCTGGGCGACTAAATCTCCTACAAAAAAGCATGTTTGTTTATTGCAGCCAATCTCTAATGTTGAACGTTGTCTCATTATTATCGTGGGTTGCGAAATATATTCATTCGGTGACTCCTCCACTTCAAATGAAGAGGTTTGGAATTCTTGTATGGCAATTCTTTTAGATTTCTTTAATTCTAATCGCCTAATTTTGTTGGCATTATATTTTACACGACAATACTTATGCCACTTAGCATCATTTTGTTTTAAGCTTTCAATAATCTCATTTCTTTCTGATGAATTAAAAAAATAGATACATCCAACTTGTTTTCATCACAAAAAGAGTTTCATAGTCTTGCCCTTTGTCATACCTCCTCGACTTAGAGGGACATTATAAACGGTCTGTGTTATCTTGTTGGCATTCAAAAACTTGTCCCAGTCTCTGGGAGCAGTTCCTTTTGCTATTGTATGTCTATCTGAAATCATGCAAACGCATTCCTTTATTAGGCATATGCAATATTCTTTCATAACTCTCTCTCTCTCTCTCTCTCTCTCTCTCTCTCTCTCTCTCTCTCTCTCTCTCTCTCTCTCTCTCTCTCTCTCTCTTTATTTCGTTCTTTCTGTTAAAAACCTATCATCAGCAGGCAAAATGTATGCAGTGCCTTACATAAGGACACAACGGTACAAATAGGACATTCTCCCATTGTTCCTTTGAGGTAAATAACGTAAAGTAAATAACTTTCCACAATACAGCATCATAGTGGTTGATGTTGATGATAATTATAGCAATGTAAGTGGTATGCTGACTCTTTACTGTCATCAAGTTTGACCGAAATAGGTTTTAACTCACGTAAAATGATTATAGCAGTATTTTTAGAAAGAAAAGAAAACAGGAGGAGGGGAGAATGAGCACTGCCCTTTGTCAACACCGGTTATCGGCATTTATTGAGCTGTGTTCTGCTAGTCTGTTTTGTCTACCCATCTGCTCGTCTTCCCGTCTGCCCGTCCGTTTTAGAGCAATTGATTATACTTATTAAATCAGATGCAGAAAAAATCTCATATTATAGAGTATTGCTAGCTAGACGTGAAATTGAATAATATTTACGATTAGATAATTTGTATGGTACGTGAATCGAAAGTAAAGGGAAAGGAAAACATCAGCTTCGAAGCTAAAAATAGTCACCAATGGGAATCCAAAGGATGACGTAAAACAACCTTTGGTCGGCTTGCCTCGAATGTTTACAAAATAAAAATGAAAGAAATTATTGTCGTCCATTTCAAAATTTTCTTATCTTAAAAACCTTGCATCTCAACTAATACTAATCTCTCAGAGTGGTTCTATATCATAAATTATAGGGTTTTTCATATTCTACAACATATGTAATTTTCATGCTTTCAACCCTGTTTGCACAATTCAAGGGTTTTTTGGACCTAATTCCCCCTACTATAGACAAGTTGAGTCATTTTAATTGGTCGATATATTATCGTAAAGAATTTTCTGGCCAAAATTTAAAAATTTATTTTGTCTACGAATGATAAAAATGCCTTCAGCTTTTAACACCTGCCTTTTACAGAGCAGAGGTATGTGCGCGCGCGCGCGCGCGTGTGTGTGTGGGTGTGTGTGTGTGTAAGTGTATAAAGCAAGTAAGAAGGGCCAAAGTTAAGATAAGCAAAGTGAGAAGTATGAAGTAAGAAAATTATGGATATTTAAAGAATAATGCATTGTACATAACTATGTAGGTACTTAAGAGATGTTTAAACTTTCATATATATATATGTGTGTGTGTGTGTGTGTGTGTGTGTGTGTGTGGTTAGTAAATAGCATAAATTTACATGCTATAATTCAAAGTGATATAAATAAGTAAGGTGGCTTTTGTTGCTCCAATGAATGTGAATAATTAATTACTGTGATTAAAATAGTGGGTGGGATATTAATTATTTATATGAGCCCCCAGAAAGAATTACTTTCAGCTTGATTTTAATAAATGTGAAATGTGAAGGTTTAAATTATAAATTCCAAAGTTAATTAATTTATAATTGCTATTATCCAGGACGAGAGTCCCGATATATGTCATGTGGTATTTAAGGTGGAAGTTAATATTTTTATTGAAGAAAACGTATGTAATAATTGTCCACACCACACGAGCGTATTACATAGATTGTCAGCTCCCGCACTCACAGAATCACCCAAGTATAGATAGTATGCAGATGACGTCACTCAGGCCTTTGTTATTGTTTTTGCCATCCGCGTTTGTGAGTTGTTCTCACTAAACTGTATTAACCAGACTATAAAAGTTCACGGTTACACAGAGTTTGTGTGTTGGTCCGTTATACTTCCGGATGGCAATGTTGTGAACTCCTTGGCCAAGCGCATTCTGTCTATAGTCAGATTTTTAATAAATGGCGCGTGTTTTTCTTCTTTTTTTCAGCTGCCCTCCAATGAATAGCTGCAAAAATTTGTATGAACCTCTGAATCAATTTGTCTTAATAAAAACTATTTTTTCATAAATTTTAAAGCAATAGGAAAGGATTTCGTTTATCACAGCTATATTAAAATCGACAACAGGTGAGGATCGTAACTCATAGAAGATTTACAGTATCAAAATTATGAATTTTCCGCATATCCATTTTGAAGGAATTCGTTAAACCTGAGTGTTCGGTTAATTGAAGCTTAAACGATAATGTACTAGCAGTATTTAAATATGAAGCAACGAATGGCAATTATTAACTATCAGACATCTACATTTTATAACTATAACATTACTGGTGAATCCAAACGAAAAAAATAATGTTGAAAACAAAATTGCCAGAAAATTTGTTCTTCACAAATTGATTGATAAAAAGGATCCTCATCTCATACCCGAGAATCCAAAATCCCAGGTTTGAGAGTTTTTGACAAGATGATCATTTTAATCGATCGAGATGTGATGAACGACTTTTATCGCTCATTTTTTAATAAACGTGTTTCTTTTCAGAGTACGTCTTTATAGTTATAACCAAATGAACAATGGTGCAGATAAAATGGGTCTAACCGTAAAGAGCCATATTTGTTTTTCATAAAATCGGAATGCATTAGCTATGAATACCTATTTAATGATGCTGGATTTGGTTTATCTGAGACTTGCGATTCTCTTAGATCATAAGTCATAATCGTCTCTTATATTATCATGCATGAAGTATTTGTATTATGTTGAAGTGAAGAGGACCCCGAAAAGCGAATTTTAGTTAAAAGTATCATATACAAACTGATAAGGAGCGCTTTCAAGGATGTCGGTATTAACGAAAACAATGTCATAGAAGTACCCCTTGTTGACAATCGTGAACGTCATAGTCCCTGGCACAAGATTGACCACAGTATTATCCATGAACACATAGAGAAATAGAAAGCATGCATATTTCATTATAGACGTGAGCAAGCGCCTTTCAGGAGATATTTACCATCTGATCTGACCGGCAATCATATGCACGAAAACTTTTGCACAGTCTTTGGAAAAGCCATATCAAAGAAACTCTACTATTCTGCATTCAAAGAACTTATCATCTCACGAGCTGTACTTGGTCAAGAAGAATGTGAAAAATGTAAGTCCTTCTTGTTGCACAAACAACTATGCAACTGTGTAAAAAGGTGTGAACCGTATGCCGAAAATATCATCCATCGGAAACAATACAGAAATGCTAGAAAGATGTATCAACGGGATGCAGATAAGAACGAAAACGCCAACACAGCCCCATCCGGTGTTTGCCGCTGATCTGCAAAAAGTATTTTTACTACCAAGAATGAATCAGTTTAACAGAATCATTTTCACAAGCAGATTGGTCTTATTCAATTAGCCATTTGCACCAGTGGGCTGCAAAAAAAAGTGAGAAGGACATTGCCGTATTATGGAATGAATCAATTTCAGGACGAAAAGATGAAGACCTTGCATCATCTTCTTACCATTTCCTAATATATAAGTGGGATAACTGTAGCGCCCAAAATATAAATTGTACCCTTTAGACTATGTTACTTCATCTTGTAAATGATTAGACTACTACCAAAGCAAGCACCATCACAATCAACTATTTCGAGCCTGGTCATACTTGTATGGCAGCTGACTCCACCCATGCCGGAATCCAAAGAGTTCTGGGGCGGAAAGACAGTCAATATCTTTGATTTCAATGACTTTGAACAATGTGTTATTGAAGCAGGCTGCCAGACAATACCGTTGAAGTTTGATGACTTTGCCAACTGGGAGTCTGGAATCAGTAGTTATCTGTTGAGCAAAGCTGACAATCGTCCCTACCTAGCTAAGATTGTTTGTGCCGAATTCAGGCGAGGATCAACAAAAACACTCTTCTTCAAAATAGCTTTGAAAAAGATACCTTCAACGAATGTGACATTCTGAAAAAGCGGATTTGTTTGCACGCCTAAGTTTCGTACAGAACACAGGGGTATAGGATTGAAAAGAAGAATGAGATCGTGAAACAACTTGTGGTTTTGACGCACCCCCCCCCCCCCCCAATAGAGGAAAGTACTGGATAGACCTACCAACAAGCTCCACGAATAAAGATCTTTGCAAATCCTACAAGTGATTGTCCCTTCATCATTCACTGACTAGTTGGAAACGTTGATCTTCCAAACAGTGTGTACGAGCATGCAGGTTTAACATCTAAGTAATGATTCAATTCATTATCTAAAGAGAAGAGATGGAATATACTATTAGCAATGATTACAAAAGCAAACTTAATGACAGTGAACTATAACGAAAGAGGGAGAGAAAGAGAGTTAGTCTAGTTATACAAATAACGCTAACCAAATCACTGCAAATGAAACTATTATGATGCGATTGTTCTGAAATAATAAAGCATGTTCAGCTTGATGTCCTATATGTTTTTGATTGGTTTCTTTCAATTATTCTAGGGACCCGTGATTCTGGTGTTTTTCCTTATTATAGCTTAACGCTGGGCGATATGCATCCTCACATGACACTGTATATCAAGATGTACAATACCGCTGAATTAGCTTATGTCTATAACAAACAAACGCAAAAACAATATGCGTACGTTTGTCACACACTGGATACACATCCGAACGTGCGATGGACGCATCATATTTTTGCGTCTATCTGTCAAAGACATGTGTCAATCAATTATCAATGATGGATTTGGCAAAAGGTATTTTGTTGAATTACACAGTTGATACAAATATTTTGGTTTTCAAGTTCCATGAAAAAAATAACAAAAAGTATTATCTTTAATTACCTTCTAATTCTTTTAAATCCGAGCCAATAGTTACAGTTAGGGGGGGGGGGGGTAATCAATCTGTTACAATTGCTTGAGACAACATGTAATGTACTCCGTGTGGAGTCCGAGGGTGCAAGAATAGCCCAACGCCAAGCCAGCGTGTCGTACAAGGCGACTAATGATGTGTGACTACGCCTTTTTGAGTCACCTGGTCCTCCGGTTTGGGATTGTCGAAGAGTTAACACCCCTTCCGTAAAACTCATTTTTTTTATAGAAACACAGGCCGACCGAAGAGTTTCTGTAATGACAGAATATATGAAGGAGAACAGACGAGGCCGAAATGAATCTACTGATCCGAGGACGTCTTCGCCAAACAAGCAGATTCGAATTGCGCCCTGGAACTAGATATCTAATTTTATATGACTTATCTCTCAAGCAGCAGAAAAAAAAAGAAAAAAGAGGGCAGCGCGCCATAATATAATATTTTGCGAAATCGTGTTTCGAGAATTATTAATACATCTAGAAATCATCTTTATAACCTAGTGTATACAGTAAATAATTAGTTTTTGTGATTACAATGATGAATTCATAAGGTATAAACCAAATTCTATCACAAAAGTATTTATCTCTGAATACGGAAAAAAAATTCAATTTTACAGCATTTTTCTTTCTTAACGAATCGATTATAAATTTTTTAGGCTTTGATCAATCTACAAACTTTTCTTGTTTTCGTGTCCTATAATGGTCATATTGTGAAAGTTTGATGGATCATGTCATTTAGCCTACATGTCTGCAAAATCAGCCTTAATGTCAAATTATAGAAAAAGTTTGCGCTTTCTCAAATTTCGGTTTATGTCATTTTCTGATTTTCAAGCAATCCTAGCATAGTCATTTTCCTTTAGATTATCTTCGAATTTATTCAGAATCTTTCTATGATGTGTTTTACATCAAGATGGAAGTGTTTGGGGGTAAATTGAAATTTAGCAATTTTAGAAATGTTTAAATTTTACTGTTTTCTTGTTCCATATTGATTATACTTTGAAATTTTGATGGATGTTGGCCTTTGTTGGTCTACAAAATTAGCTTTGTTATCAAATTAAAGACAAATTTCGCGTTTTCTCAAAATTCCATCTTGCGTCATTATCTGATTTTTCTAACATTCATATCTGAATTGTTTTCCATCAGATTGTCTTCAAATTTGGTCAGAATCTATCTTTTGATGTGATTTGCATCATGATAGATGGGTTTTTGGTTTCACAAAAATTTAGCAGTTTTATGAATTTGTGATGTTGTGAGCATTTTACCTAAACTCATAGCATCAATAACCGTCCAAGATATTCGCATCATATGTAGCAATAGCTATAATAATCTAACATGTCGAGAGAGAGAGAGAGAGAGAGAGAGAGAGAGAGAGAGAGAGAGAGAGAGAGAAATTTGCTTGCGCTATATATACTGCTATTATATTCAATAAAGGCGCTCAAATCACTTTATAAGGGTCCTTGGTCAACAGAAAAACATGTTAGACGAGACATGACTGTTAAGCGATATTACAATTGTTTCCCGACAGAGACGACGCTATAAACAGCGAGGTACTCATTTTAAACGCGACCAAGGTGAGAAAATGCGAGTAAATGCGTCCGATCCAAAGGAGGGTGTCATATCATAAGTGTCAAATGCATAACCGCACAAAGAAGTGATGAGAGAATAGATACATATGTATTGAAGGAGGAGAGAGCGGATGGAGTGAGTAAAGTTCTTGGATATTTATAGAAGGAACCAAATTGACGTCACTCATCTCATTGTTATTGTTTTTAGACACCCATTTTTATGATTAGTTCTCATTAAAATATATCAGACTATAACGTTCAAGGTTCCATGTAGATTTTTGGGCTAGAGTGATATTTCTGGCTAGCGGACATTGTGAGTATTTTGATTTAACACAGAACATCAATAGAAGGAATAAATTTGACGTAAGTCAACCCGTTGTTATTGCTTTTAGACAGCCATTTTTATAATTAACTTATCACTAAGTTATATCAATCAGACTATCAACGTTCGAGTTTGCAGTTT
>NC_088360.1:53235581-53250581 GCF_034508935.2 Berghia stephanieae | reverse complement strand
AAGGCATCTGGAACAGGTTTGGGGGTAAATTTTACATATTCGATGAATGATTAAGCATTTCTAGCTTGAGCTTCAAACTTGAAGAAAATGTAACAACATTTTGCCATTTTTGAAAACCATGAGTGTTGCACTTACTTTCAATGGGCTCATAAAAACTTGAACAATTGTCAGAACTCAACAGTGGCAGCAGCTTCTTATGGTTCACACTATTATGTTATGACGATCGACCCAATCAGCAAAGTCCGGTCCGCATTCGTGCACCGTCGCGAACCCGCCTGGTAGCATCGTCACAACACACCTTTCGACTAGATGCTCTGCCGTTTCGGGTTCTTGCCCACAGCGTGGACATATTGGACAGGAAGTTAGACCCCACTGATGTAACGTACCGGCCGTTAGGCAGCTCCTCGACCGAAGCCGATTCGCAGCTACCCAGTGTCTCCTCTTACTGGTATCAAAGCCTGGCAACTTCTCACCAAGCTTAGAGGAGTGTAGGTCCCCGCCCCCACGAGGGATTGAATTCGTCCAAACCGACTTCCATCTCGTATGTGCAGCTCTGTCCGTAGTCAGGGATTCTGCGTACAAGGGTTGCCGGGACTTATTTCGGCTCGAAACGGGGGCACCGTTCATTATGCGCATGAGAGGGGTATCCCCATTCCCTCTCTCTTTGATCTTACTTTGCCAGTTTCCCGTAATGGTCTCCCTCCGGACATCGGGGGGCTGGATCGCCGCCATTATCGGGCCCCATTCTCTAGTGTTCCCGACACTATGTGCATCGACTTGCGAAGTTTTACATCCACCTTCTCAACGTTTCTGCTTCTACCCCACACTGGAGCGCAATACTCCGCGGTGGAATAGCATAGTGCCAGGGCGGATGTTCTCAGGAGCGCTTGGCTAGCGCCCCAAGTCGATCCCGCTAGCTTCCTCAGAAGACTATTCCGCTTCTCTATCTTCCGGGCAACCCCTTCGAGATGAACCCGATAGGTAAGACTGCGATCCAACGTCACCCCTAAATATTTTGGACGCGGCTCATATGGGAGTGGCTGGTCCCCGACTAGGACATTCAGTTTGCGGGTGAGCCAACCACTGCATAAGTTAAATGCAGTGGCCACGGTTTTTGAAGTGTTCATCTTCAGGTACCACTTGTCAAAGTAGGATTTGAGTCTGGTGACGTCCTCGCTGAGTACGCTCTCGAGACGGGTCCACACTTTACTCTGAGTAACGAGTGCCCAGTCGTCTGCGTATCCCATCCTCAGGGAGGAAGTGTTCGGCATATCGCTAATGTAAACGTTAAACAACATTGGCGCAAGTACCGACCCCAGCGTCTCCCAGCGCGACGTGGAATTGCCTTTCCCCTAAGATCGAAGAGAACAACTTCAAGGTCTTTTTGCACCTTATGATTTTTGGAAGTTTGAGCATTAACCCATCGCACCAGACCGTACCGTACGCCGCTGATAGGTCTATAAACACAGCACCTGTTTGCTGTTTTCTCTCGAACCCGTGCTCAATATGCTCTGTAAGGGCAATGACCTGCTCCGTGGTGCACCTCCCTTCCCTGAAGCCTGCCTGCTCGGGTGGCAGGGCAGCGTCTAGGACCGGCCCCCATCGGTTTAATAGAACACGCTCCAACAATTTGTAAAGACAGCTCAGCAGCGATATGGGTCTGTAACTGTTTGCCTCCTTCGCCGGCTTCCCTGGCTTCAGGATGGCAACTATCTTCGCATGCTTCCACACTTGTGGAAGCTTTCCTTTTGCAAGGATGTCAGACATTGCCTCTGCTAGCCAGGCCCGTGCCCTGGGGCCCAGATGCGTCACCATATCGGGATATACACCATCTATCCCTGCTGCTTTGCCGTTCTTCACTTCGCTAATGGCTGCACCCACTTCTCGGGGACTGAACGGGGCCGTCCAGTCCGACTCCTCCGCAGGTAGCGAGTCCAAAATCGTACGGTACGCCTTGCGGACGCCGCGCTCAAAAGCCTGATTAGGGACCCGCTTACTACGGTTCTTAATGTTCTTGGCAATTGTGTCTGCCTCGCATTCCGGTGCAGCCTTCGCAAAATTCCGATCTGGGTCCAATTTCTTTATCAAACGCCAAGCGTGGCGGCTGGAGTGTGTCAAGTCGAGACTTTCCACGGTCTCCTGCCACCGTTGTTTCCTTCCCTCTGCCAGAGACTGAAGTAGTCTATCGGCTGCGTCCTGGGACTGGGTCTGCTGGTACTCTCGGTACAGCTCTTCCGACTCTGCTGTCCAGCAAGGGGTGTAGAATTTCCGTTTGCCCCGTGGAATAGAGCGTTGAGCGCTCTTAACCAGTAGCCTACTGAATCTGGTTATATTCTTGGACTTGGGAGGAATGGCAGGGCAGACCTGCTCGATATAGGAACTGAATTCCTCCCAGTCAGCCTTCCTGAAATTCCATCTGCAAAGTGGGAGAGACTGCACCCTCGGTATTGTCACCCCAGCTGTGACAAGAACCGGCCTGTGCTGGCTATGCGGAAAGTCCCCGAGGACTGTCCGCTTCACCTGCAGCGGTTCACCGTTCGCGCCTTTCGTTACGAGGGTGAGGTCTGGAGTATACTCCTTCTTATGGTGGGTACCCCGGAAGGTACCCTTGGCTGTAGGATCGTACACTAGGTGTAGATCATTACAGTCCATCCATGAGCGGAGTTGTCTTCCTGCCTCGTTGCAGTCTCGGTAGCCCCATTCGTGATGGTGGCTATTAAAGTCTCCCAGACAGATGGAAGGATGGCTGACCACCGGTACCGGTGGTGTAGTCCAAGTCGCTCTAGGTGGTTTGTAAATATTATGCAAACACAGTCCACCTACTTCCACGGAAATTCGGTTCACCCCATTGCTGTCCGTTACGCTCTCAATGACCCTTACCTTCGATGGCTCTTTAGCGTAAACGCTAACCCCTCCTTTGAGCCTCGAAGTGTCCTCGCGTTGGACCACCGTATAGCCTGGGATCTGGAATCGGGAAGATTGCGCGCCTGAATAAAGGTGGGTCTCCTGTAACAGGAGGATATCTACGCAAACAGTGGCTGCTTCTTGTATTCAAACAGGAAATAGAAATCAAAGGCAGTTATAACTTTGAACAGTTTCCAATGGGCCTTTTTACATCCTTTATGTGAAGAGCTTGATACAATGAATGTGGGTGTGGACTTCCCCCACCTTATTCTACTCCTTCAGAGCCATAAGATCCATCTCGCCAAATTTTATTTATAGCGCAAACCAGACAAAAACAATTGCTTGAAATCCTTTTGATTGGACGTCAGTCTATTGCAAAGTACATTCCGCTAGAACTAACAGACCCAACTTGCCAATCATTGCTGGGTGGACAAGGGTCAGAAAAAAATATCGATTTCACGGGGAATTGATCTTTGTCCCTTTGCGTGTGAAGCGAGTGCTCTACAAACTGAGCTATCGTGACCTCCTTTATAAAATAATTCTGGAACTTAATACTGAACTCCGGGTTCACATGGATCTAGTTCCTTTTTTATTATAAATGGTCACAAAAAGTAATAAAAAATAAAATTATTCTGTCCAAAATACGAAAAGAGCGTTTTGTCATTGCACCTCAGAGTTGCCAGAGTTTACCATCTATAAAGTATTTACTAACCTCGTAACGTCGTAAACACTTGATTGACCACTACTCTCCTCGCAAAAACCTTTAAACTGACCAAACTGTCAACCTTCACACACGCGCTATCCATCAAAATCAAGGTTTACCAACAACACCACCGCAGACAATTTCTCACGCCCAAGGGAAAGGTTTAGTCAGTAGAAGTTAAATGTAATTGAATGATTGCGCTTTAGGGGAGAATAGTGTGTGATGGGGCGTGGGGGGGGGGGGTAGAAGAAGAGCACTGTGCTTTAATAATAATAATAATAATAATAATAATAATAATAATAATAATAATAATAATAATAATAATAATAATAATAATAATAATAATAATAATAATAAACGTTCTTGAAAACGGCCATCACTATTGAACTCCAAGTCGCATTGCCATCAACGCCATTTTGTTGAAAACAGTAAGATCTGAAATCAGGTTCCCCACGGAAAGTCACTTCTTTTCCTGAATCAAAATCTGAAAAGTTGTGCATAAAACAGTGTTTCCTTTACATCTTTAATTAAGACTGTCATCTTACACAACTGCCAGCTCCCTATTTTGATACGTTAATCCGTTTCCTGCGCACGTTTCAGCTTTCTTTTCTTCCTTTCGATTTTTTTGAGGTGTTCGAGTTGGGGGCGGGGGGGGGGGGGGGGGGGTTAAAGCGCATTATCTGAAACAAAACCATGACAAGCACGATCCTTCATTATGTAGTTTTTAATTTCGGTCATTGTATCTACTCGTAGATAGTTCTTTTTATTTCATGAATTTATTCCGGGGTTTTTAATGCTCTGAATTATCTTTATTCATTTTAAATTTTTTTTAACTGTTAATTTTTATAATCAGATTGGCTGGTTTAGGAAAAAGAAAAGTACCCCATACCACCACTTATTCTCACACGATTTGTCTAGTTCCGAGAATGTTTGTAGAGACTATTGAAAGCATATAATTTAGTATTTACTTTAGGGTTGGGTGTCAGCACACATTATATCGACTTCGATATTAATTTTATGCATTTGAATCATGTTGAACATGATAACTCAACATGCATACGAGATCATTGCAGGTTTACAAGAGAAGCAGCATCTGGTTTTATACCATGACAATAAATTATTATTATTATTATTATTATTATTATTATTATTATTATTATTATTATTATTATTATTATTATTATTATTATTATTATTATTATTATTATTATTATTATTATTATTATTACCGCCCACCACCAAGCCAACAAAACAAAATATCAACAATTGATTTTTTATCAGAGTTCGGAGAATTTATGTCTATGCAATCCATAAATAAAAATCATAATATTTTTATGGGTGATTTTAACATTGATTATTTCGGAAACAAAAATGAATCGAAAGTATTTCGGGAGCTTATTGACACAAACATATTCAACTTGTAAGCGGTCCTACAAACAACCATGGCCACACAATAGATCATGTCATTCCAGACATTGAACATTCTCTCTGTTCAACAGTCTCAAATATTGATAAATTAATCTCTGACCATCATTTAATTGTGTTTTGCATTTTATTTCCAATGAAGCACGAAGTAAAAAAGATGATAACATCTCGTAATTTGAAGAATATAAACATGAACATTTTTTAAACAAGACCTTGACCATAACGTTAAAAATAAACATGATGCAAATGGTCTTCACGAGTCAATTGTTGGTACGGTTGACAAGCATGCTCCCTTAAAAACTAGAGCAGTAAGAGTGAGACGGCAAGCACCCTGGTATAATACCGAAATAAAATTGAATGGCGGGCAGAAAGAAAATGGCTCAAGTCCAGGGGTGCTGTCGATAAGAAGCGGTACATCGCGGTTAGAAATGATGCTAAAGCCGTCAATTTCAGGGCCAAAAAGAAATTCTATGAAGACAGCCTGAAAAACGTGGGAAGTTCGAGACAATTCTTTGCCTTGACCAAGGAACTGCTGGGACAACAGACGCAATCAGCTCTCCCATCTTTAATCGATCGTGCAGATCTACCAACTCGCTTTGGTCAATATTTTAAAGAAAAAACGGATACCACCAGGAAAGAACTGTCATCTGAATCGATCCTTTCGGAACTAATTGAAAGATATTCAAAACCCCGCCCCTTACGTTTGGCCAGTGATTCCACAAAACTAGTTGTCCCTCGAATTCGGAAAAATACTGGAATGAGATCCTTTTCTCATTTCGGACCCTCTATTTGGAACGCCTTACCGCAGCGCATTCGTGAAAAAGAATCTTTGTCTATTTTTAAATGTTCGCTTAAAACATATCTGTTTCGAGTTTAGTAGATGGTATGAGAAGCAAGATAGGTTTGGTTTGTGTTGTGTGTTGTATTGTGTCTGTGCGTGTGTGTGTGTGTGTGTGTGTGTGTGTGTGTGTGTGCTTGTGTGTGTAAATGATTATGTTTCAGCCTAAGTAATTTGTAATTTAAGCGCTTAGAGTCTGGTGTATCGGAGTTATAGCGCTATATAAGTTTTCAGCATTATTATTATTATTATTATTATTATTATTATTATTATTATTATTATTATTATTATTATTATTATTATCGTTACGTCCCGGTTTGAGATGAGGGTCATTTAAGTCCATCGATATTTTAATGACAAGTTTTTTGGCCAAAGTTTTAATTACATGTCTTTCCATAGTTCGGAAGAAAAATGGTTCAAAATGTCACAACGCAATCTTCTACCAACTGCTCTCTGGACGCAATCAATTTTTGATGTTTAGTTTCGTTTTCAATTGTAACTTTCAGCTCACTTAACACGAGTCACATGATGAATCATGTCATGTGATCATCAAGCGAGAACTTTGCACTCGGAAGTTTGTATTCAGTCCTCTTTTTAAAAGTAAGCAATGGCATCAGAAGACTTAAATGCCTAAACTAAATTATGATGTCGAAATAAATATTAGCCGGCATCCTGAGGACTGGTAACATGCAGTGTGTATCTAGTATCTCGTACGCCGGAAGATTTGATACACTCTTCCTTTGCACAGATTTTCAATCGTTTCTCCCTACATTCAACAATAAGCTAACACACGATTACGTTACTTGAAAACCGTACAAAAGTTTTTGCCGTGTATACGATGGCATATGCGTTCCATGTTACTAAATAAACAATCCTCATTTCCTTTTTTCCTTTGTCCTCTATGAGGGAGCGTATAGTATGCTATTTGTCTGTGTGTGTGTGTGTGTGTGTGTGTGTGTGTGTGTGTGTGTGTGTGTGTGTGTGTGTGCATATATGTGTGTAAAGGTGTATACGCGTGTTTGTGCCGGGGGAGATGGTCTATTTCCATGACTTGTTTACTTTACAGGATTAGCTAAATAATGTTCCTCGTGTTACAGGGCAATCAATATTTTACAATATGCATGACCACCCTGGACACAAATACTTACAAAGGGCAACGAACCATCTGAACTATGAATTATTTATTTTAATGAATAGAGGGTAACTACATAGAATTAGCCTTTGTTGTCAAAATAGATAGATTACTGCATAACATGGTCACAATTTAAGTTTCTTCAAATGCAAAACGCTGAAAGCTTTTTTAAAAATGGAACTTGAATTGACATATTGCTTAAGGCTTTTCAAGAGATACCGATTTTTCCCAATGCAAGTATTCTTTGAGCGGATATTAGGCAGACCATTGTAAATATTCTGACATTTAAGGGATACATTCATAGATTATAAATAATGTGAAAATAAGATTCCCTGTATCCATCCCTGAGGGGAAATTCGACTTTAGTGTCCATTCAAACGAAATGTGTAATAACCCATGCATCAACCGCAGCACAACGCCGCTAAGCGATCCCCGGATAGGGAGTCGAACTCGGTACCTTCTAGGTAATGTTGGGGCCGAGTTGACCACATGGATATTTATTTTTTAGACTAGAATAAAAGTATGTTTGTGTTATCAGTTGTTATTTGTTATTAGTTAATTGTTGTTATCATTTAGTATTTGTTGTTATCAGTTGTTATTTGTTGTTATCTCGACACAGATAAATACCCATCTGCCATATATTTTGTTTGTAGATTGTCTCATTGTTTGTCTGGGTTTGTTTTTTTTTTTGTGTTTTTTTTTTTTTTGTTTTTTTTTCTGGGTTTTTTTTATGTTGTTGTTTCTTTGTTGTTGTTTTTTTTTTTTTTTTTTTTTTTTTTTTTTTTTTTTTGTTTTTTGGAAGGTTTTTTTTTTTTTTTTTTTTGCCTTCTAGGTTCAATTATCTCACTCGGTCGATGAGGTTAACGCTATAGAAAAGAGAGATAAACTCTCTCTCTCTCTCTCTCTCTCTCTCTCTCTCTCTCTCTCTCTCTCTCTCTCTCTCTCTCTCTCTCTCTCTCTCTCTCTCTCTCTCTTTCTGTATGTGTGTGTGTGTTCTTTTTTTGAAATATAAAATTCGACGAAATAGTTAAAAGATCAAGGGCAGCATAGACTCTGGCATTAATCATGACTTACATTATACTTTTAATGTTAACCGGACTACCAGAATCCACGCCAGGGAAACAGAATTTATGAAAATAATAAAGGGAACATAGGAACTAAAAATACAAGTGCGTGAATTATTTATCTCATTCAGTTGGTAAAATATGTTTTACTCGCATCTGTCCAAATAGGGAACATGTCTTCTTTGATATCTCGACTTTTAGACTATTTGACAAATATTAGGTAATTTTACTGTATTATCGTGGATGTTATGAGTTTAGGTAAAATACTCACGACATCCACCATCATTATCATGATGATCATCAGGATCATCATCATCATCATCATCATCATCATCATCATCATCATCATCTTCATCATCATCATCATTATCATTATTGTCATTGTTATCGCTGTCATAATAGCAGATCAAAACAAGATGAGCCACGTCGAAATATCCCTATTAAAACAACGAGATCAAACACAAAGATCAAATATTTTATCGCCATGCAAATATACTATTGATTTTTCTTTCTCATCTCGTATTATTTACTAACACTTCCCCCTTATTCTGCCGTACCCTCTAAAATAAAGTACATTTTTTTTTTTAATTGGCCAGAAAACTCGTCCTTGAAATATCAATCGATTAAAATGACCATTATCTTGTCAAAAACTTTAAAACATAAGACTTCAAATGAAGCCCTAGGTTTGTGAGATTTTAACAAAAACGAGGGTCATTTTAATCAATGGATTTATGAAGGACGAGTTTTTCTGGCCAAAATGTATATAAATATGATTTGTCACATTATAACAGTATTGCACGGGGGCTGTCATTGTTTTAGCTTCCGATTGATGCTCGTCCTACCCTAATATTCCCTGTGGATACCTATCACAATCATTTATTATCATCACTGTGACAAAGGATTGATATTTCCACCCACCCCCCCCCCCCCCTCCCCCAATACACACCTTTTTTCTTTTTCTTTTTTTTTTTTTTTTGGCTTTATTTCTTCCCTTCTTTCTCGCTTTACCTATCTTATCTATCTATCCATTTCCCACTAGCCCCCCCCCCCTTCTCTCTCCTCTCTCTCTCTCTCTCTCTCTCTCTCTCTCTCTCTTCTCTCTCTCTCTCTCTCTCTCTCTCTCTCTCTCTCTCTCTCTCTCTCTCTCTCTCTCTCTCTCTCTCTATGAGTTGGTAGTTTAGTAGGGAAGAAAAGCCGTGACGTCACACCTGTTACTATTCCGGTTCCACACCACTTGGAAGAGTGTATATAACCTTTGGGCGACTAACAATGAATAGGTTACATATTATTGAATCAGGAAGAGCGAGGATGGATGATTTTCATTGACGACCAGTATAGTATTTAGGCTAGAAAATAAGATGCCATCACTCTGAAACCAGAAGATAAATACACAAGGTATGTATCCGATCCTCCGGAAGAGTAGGTTTATACTTCAAAATGAGACTGGAACCGGATTTTTTACATCACACCTTTGTTTCCTATACTGGCCACCAAAACCACCGTAACCAAAAGTATTTTTTTTTAATGTTAAATCAAGACTGAAATGCCGAGACTGGAAAATTCAGAAATGTCAAGAGGGTCATAATAGTAAGTAGATGATTCTTATCTAGATCAGGCCATGTCAGGTTGTCTTATCATTACTCGTTTATATTTTGTGCGGCTATGTGGTCTTGTGGTGTGACACTCGCTTTCGAATCGGAAGCTCCTGGGTTCGAGGCTCAGTCGGCGCATAGTTGAGTCCTTGGAAAAGGCTCGTTACTCACACACTCGCTCTCAGGTGTAAAATGAGTACCTGGCCGTTAACAGCGTTGCCTCGATTGGAAAAAGATTGTACTATCGCCTAATAGGCGTTATGTCTCGTTCAATATGTTACGTGTAGCTGTTGGCTCTGTTGCTTTGTATGCGCTTTGAGCACATTTAGTGGATATTGCGCTGAATAAAAGCTCAAGTTATTTTAAAATATGGCGCGGTATTTCACAGCTTCTAGCTTCAGTTGGGTGATTACGCCTCATTAAGTTCTCTCTAATAGACTTTAAATGTCATGTTATGCATAACATCAATACTCAAATAAATTGTTTACCGACTTGACATTGCATTCACATTGAGCTCCTAACATTCTTGCCTCGATGTTATCATTTTAGTCTCGGCTATAACGTTTATATTCTTTTCTTCTTTTTTTTTTAGTCTCGGCTAAAACGTTTATATTCTTTATTTATTTAGTCTCGGCTATAAGGTTTATATTATTTGGGGTAGAATCTAATGAGAACTTAATCACTCCCTGTGACCGAAAGATGTTATAAGAAACCCTCTGAGTCTCAATTTCATCTCACAAGGTTTCGTGACTTCCTGTCCGCTATAGAATAGATTACAAAACTGCTTTATTAGTCTTCAAATGTCCTCACAATTTAGCCCCTTTTTATATTTCTGAACTAATATTAAGCCTCGAACCAGAAGGCTTCGATCCTCACGCGACACAACTCTATTGTCTGTACCAAAAAGCAAGCAAAAATCTTTTAGTGATCGCTCTTATCAATATTATGACCCGAAATTCTGAAATACCCTACCTCAATTCATTAGAGAAATCGAGAGGGAGAATATCTCCAACTTTAAATCTGCTTTTAAAACCCATTTTTTCACTATTCATTTTACACCATGCCGATTGTAAAACGTGTATACTATTACTTTAGAAATATGTTCTTTGTTTCCATATTTAACTTGACTGACTGTGTTAGTGACGTAATTCATTATCTGTAAAGCGCTTTGAGATGTTTAGTTCATGAAAAGCGCTCAACAAGATTCATTTATTGCTAGTATTATACCAATGGGGTGGTCTATATTAACTTTCTATATGCTCGAGCTCATTGGTCACATTGCAAAATGTGCTCAAAGTGACCCACATTTTGAAAAGTGTTCATAGCTTTTGAAATATCTAACATCACAATTGGCCATTTTGTTCAGCTTGACACGTGGGTATGTTTACAATTTTCAAAAAACAGAGAAGCGTGCTTACATATCAAATCCTTGGACATCAACGAATCATGTGATTGATGACTCGGTTGGACAAAAACCTGAATATAGATCACTCCCATTCAACAACACCCGTTTATTGTTTACAATACAGACAGGTCCGCTAACTGTCTACAAGATAGAAGTATCTATAGTAGCGTAAATCGACATCCGAAACTCGGGTGTATTTTGTCAACAGATAATTCGACACACGAAACTTGGGTGTCTATTATACTCAGATAATTCGGCACACTGAAAAGTTGGGTTTTTATTTTAGTTTGTTGTCGTTTTCTATTATTTTGTCTATTCAAAACCACAAAACGTTTTCTCTATCACTCTCAGTTCGTCTCCCACACTCGCATAAACCGTCAACAGTAAATGAACAACTCTCTCTCTCTCTCTCTCTCTCTCTCTCTCTCTCTCTCTCTCTCTCTCTCTCTCTCTCTCTCTCTCTCTCTCCCTCCCTCTCTCTCTCTCTCTCTCTCTCTCTCTCTCTCTCTCTCTCTCATAAAAACACGGACAAACCCATCACGCTTGTAAATCTACATATATTTATAGAATTAGTATTATCTTCATATCTTGAAATTATTCATCTCTATGCACACTGACCTACCCCAAACATTCCCCTGCATGCACGTCTTATTAACAGGTCGGATAACCTTTCATAATACGCTTCAACAGTCATGACGTCACTTCCCTCGTAATGACGCATGGTAACTTAGTGACTGGTTCTAAACTATCGGAACAATGGGGGACGCCCTTATGAAATCTTTCTCCGACGAGCATAAAAGCGTATCCAGAGGAGAAAAAAAACATTATAAATCTGATCGTGTTTTGACTTTTACACATTCCGATCACAAGACATATGAAAAGTTCTAGCCAGCATGAAGAATAAAAAGTACCGATTTTCTTTGTTTACAACCATGATGTCCGCTGTTGCTGGGCGACATGACATCAGACTATTGAATCCAATAATCGGATTTTTTAAAACATTGCAAGGGGCAATATTTTGCTTTGGATTGAAAATATTTCCATTACAACAATGAGCTCATAACATCAGACCTACAAATAAGTATGTAGTATCACACCTTCCTCTCGGCACACCAGACATTCATTTCATTCAGACTCCATCCAACGAGTAGCGCACACTACACTCTGTTTATTTATTTAGACAATTCTTTGTTTCGTTATGCGAACGAAGGGTTTACATTCGAATCGTTCATTGTTTGAATCGTTTCTTACCTTAGCATTTTGACTGGTCCCTGCTTTCAGATAACCATTTTGCCCGACCACCATGCTGATAAATTCACACGACGGAAGTTGTTGAGGGTAGCAAATTCTCAATATGCGCATACTTGGGTGTCAATAATCTGGTGACAAGATACACCCGAGTTTCGGCTGTCGAATAATACTCCGTTTATGGTTTTCGTATAAAGTAAAATACTCACCAGCGCTATCCATCAGATCAATCGTACCAACACAGAAAACTATGAGTAACCTAAAATATTTATTTGTTTGACCAGAGACAAAAATATAAAGACGCGAAACTTGTGGCAATAACTGTCAGATCGTGTCAAGTCGGTAACATCCTCTCGCTGATTATATGTAATTCAACTCGGGTTTTCGCAGCTTCTATAGATAGAAGGAAATTGACGCCACGCAGGTCTTTGTTGTTGTTTTTAACCAGCTCTTTTTATGATAATTTCTTACTAAATTCTATCATTCAGTGCATTAATATTCAGTTGGATGATTTCTTCTCACTAAATTCTCTCAGACTGTAGACTTTTCGCGTATTTGTCCGATTGATATGGCGTGCAGAAATTGTGTGTATTTTATTTAAACACATAAACACATACCATTCATACTCTAATGCCATGTTTACCCACTTGCCATTTTTCAGCCACATACGGATGGAGCCCAAAAGTTTCATGTCTCGATACAATCATTTTAGTTTCAAGTTTGACTGAGATAATTTGGTGAGAACTAATCATTCAAACGGCTGTCTGGAAAATAATAACGGAGATACTGGGCGATATTAACTCATTCATTCTAATAATTGATATTCTTCACAAAGAAAGAAATGGGTTACTCACTGCAATGCTAATGTCATGGCAAACTCAGTCACTCAAATATATCTGGCAAGCCGCCAACTATTCTGAATACGATTCAATAGTCTGATGTCACGCCGCCTGGCAACGGCGGCCATCTTGGTTCTAAACAAAGAAAATCATTACGTTTTATTTTTCATGCTGGCTAGAACTTTTCATATGTCTTGTGATCAGAATGTGTAAAAGTCAAAACATGATCAAATTTATGTTTTTTTTTTTCCCTCTGGATACGCTTTATACTCGCCGGAGATATATTTCATACGGGCGTCCGCCATTGTTCCGATAGTTTAGAGCCAGTGTTACTAAGTTACCATGCGTCATTAGGAAGGAAGTGACGTTACGAC
Source organism: Berghia stephanieae (assembly GCF_034508935.2). Lineage (NCBI taxonomy): Eukaryota > Metazoa > Mollusca > Gastropoda > Nudibranchia > Aeolidiidae > Berghia > Berghia stephanieae. Next base: position 53,237,057 of record NC_088360.1, on the reverse strand, counting down.
TATTGAATCCTATTGACATTAATATAGATAGCATGCGTCCTTAGGAAACTACTCACAGCAACTGCCCACCAGACGAAACGTACTAACTCACAAAATAATGTGTATTCTTAAAACGCTTATTGTCTGCTATCCTCTCATAACGGTCGCGATTATCTTCGAAGCACGAAGATGCGACTTAATGACAAGACAAGACAAAGCGGTATGATGTCGGGATGAACCAGATGCTATAAAGTCAAATAAAAGATAAACTGGTCAAAATTTGATTTCATTACTATTATAGCACACAAAAATATGACATTCATTCTACTCTACAAAAATGCAAACACAACCAAAGTCAGGTATATCTGGCTATATATTCAATTTTCAGCATCTTCATCCTCCTTACATATAATGTCAGTGAGAACAAATCAGCCAAATGACGGTCTAAAACACTGATAATGAGCTGAGTGACGTCAGCTTCATTCATTCTATGTATTTGGGGTACTCATTGTGACTATGTGTTATATCTAAAAGTAGCCTCTCCGAAAAAATAGTTTCATAACCAATAGCTGAGTGACGTCAGCTTCATTCATTCTATGTATTTGGGGTACTCATTTTGACTATGTGTTATATCTAAAAGTAGCCTCTCCGAAAAAATAGTTTCATAACCAATAGCTGAGTGACGTCAGCTTCATTCATTCTATGTATTTGGGGTACTCATTTTGACTATGTGTAATATCTAAAAGTAGCCTCTCCGAAAAAGGTTCATAACAAAGAGCTGAGTGGTGTCAGCTTCTTTCATTCTATTTGCAATTGTGTTAAAAATTGTAATCACTATGCCGTCAACTTTGTTAAAACCTGACCACCTGCAGTCATTGACGCACTCCCATGTGTGATAAACTTTGAAGGAAAACCATAGCAACGGTAGCAAACATCCTCAAGTTTCTCTGGAGAAAAGGAACATGACAAATATTATGAGAGCAGGCACCGGTGTAAGATAAACATATAAAAAAGATGTGATTAACAGTATTCAGCTGGTCTAGGGATTGATCTCCGTCAAGACAAACTGGAGTTGTTTGCGACTGGTTTTGTTTTTGAGGCTTTTTATTTGGGGGGGGGGGGGGGGGGGGGGGGGAGGGGGGGGGAAGGGTGTTTGGTGTTTTTGGATCTTTAAAAATTATTTTTGCATTGCCTGACACTATTTCATACAAGCCTTTTCAGATTTTGTGTAAAAATATTATTTATTTATCCGAAATAAATTGGACACCGCGTTGGTAAAGTATTATGTCGGAAAATCTCTCTCTCTCTCTCTCTCTCTCTCTCTCTCTCTCTCTCTCTCTCTCTCTCTCTCTCTCTCTCTCTCTCTCTCTCTCTCTCTCTCTCTCTCAGCCTAGCAGAGGGTGTCGCCAGTTGGATCCTTAGTTTGGCACTGACCTCGTGACTTTTTATTCTCTGTTTTCATCCGGCACTATTTCCATACCTTATATTTCAAGGCAT
>NC_088360.1:53210581-53230581 GCF_034508935.2 Berghia stephanieae | reverse complement strand
TCACAATGGTGGCCGAAAATCAAAACAATGGTCAAATTAAGAAATTTTAAACTTTCACAAATCTATCAAGGTTCGTTCTAGAGTTTTTAAAATACTTCTATATGACAAACTGAATAAATAAATGCCTGACAAAATATCAACGGTGAAAATACAAATTTAAAGAATACTGGGGATGTAGGAGCTTTCGGAATGTCTCCCCTTTACTTAACTTATGGGAAAACAAACACCCTAGCACCTTTAATAACACTTATGACTAACCTCTCGAGCTAACCCTAATAGTAAAAAAAAAGAATCAAAATGGCGACTGAAATACCTTCATGTGATCAAGTGAATAATATCACTATGAATGCCACGATTTGCTGAAAAATGCCAACACACACACACACACATGTATACACCACACACAACACACACACAAACACACACACACACACACACACACACACACACAAACATATCATAACAAAACTGATCACCGCTAAATCAACAATACAACGGAAGTAATAATAATACTTGATGTCATAAATAGATGACGCAAATTGACAACTTTTTACAGAGTCAAAATTAGTTGATTTTGGGAGCGAAGTGTCGTCGGTACATATTTTATGATATTATCTGTTTTGACTCAACGAACTTTCAAACTGACTTTAAATTATAAAAGGAAATCAAGTTATCTGTTTATCTATCTGTAAAAAATACATTTCTAATTTTCAAATCTTTCAGTAGAGTTGTGCGCCGTATCAATTTTTTTATTGACTCAAATAAGCACAATGTTCTCCACAATGCTATATTTTTAAAGAAAGGATGGTTTGTCCGGCTATGTGGTCTAGTGGTATGACACTCGCTTTCGGATTGGAAGGTCCTGGGTTTGAGCCTCGCTCGGCGCATAGTTGAGTTCTTGGAGAAGGCTCTTTACTCGCATTCTCTCAGATGTAAAATGAGTTCCTGGCCGTCAACATCGCTGTCTCTGTCCGAAAAAATTGTAACATCGTCATGTAAAGCGCTTTGAGCACCTATAACGGATATTGCTCTATATAAAAGCTCATTTTAATATATATATATATATATATATAATATATATATATATATATATAATATATATATATATATATACATATACATTCATCTTAACTTTGAATGACTCAGCTTACCTGAATTCTTAATGTTGTTTAAAGTGGAACTACTAGTTGATAACCTTCACCAAACTGCATTATCTTGTTGTTTTTTTAAAATCAAATATCTATTCCATGCTCATAATTCCCTTTCACACAAATTCGTGCAGGACAAACATTATCTTCTTTCTCACTTTATTATTCACAATCAATATTAACATTAAAACTTCATGAAACACTCAAACACAAAACAATAACACCCCCACCCCTCCAAGGTAAACCAAACGTACACTCGTTTGCACACACTCTCACACACACATACACACACACACACATGTTCTCTCTCTCACACACACACACACACTCACACACACACACACATAAACATACACACACACGTACCCTCTCACTTCTCTAATTAATGGATCCTTGGAAGAAGCCACGATTTACCCTCGCTATCAATAAAGGCAAGAACTTTTGACAATGCTTACCGAGGTCCTATCTATCTGTCTGTTAGTCTTTTGACTACCAAAATTACCTTTAAGGATTTCTATGAACAACAATGGCGCAATATCTACTATAATCTGTGCTAAATTAAGCATATTAATTTCCTCACAGCCCATTTCCTATCTGAAGTTCAAGTCTGTAATGAATGTGATAAAAACACACTCAGGCATCTCTACGTCCTACCATTGCTTGCTAACGTTGGTATTATCGCCAGGTAAGTGGTTATCATGATCATCATCAACATCATCATCATCATCATCATCATCATCATCATCATCATCATCATCATCAAGGATTTATCTTACAGCAATCTTTTTTCAAACTCTGGAGCCTTCTTTTAATTCGACTTTGGATTAGAAACTTTAAATTGGAAATTATCATCCTTTAAGCAGTGATTTCATTTTTACTTACCTAATTCTCTCAACACAAATGGTAGACATTGAGGAGTACCAGTGAGTTTTGCCTTCCTTAAGTTTGAACCCAGGATCATTTCTCTTTCTACAGCACAACTGTTTATGTGTAAAAACCTTTTCTGCCAATGTTGACAACAACAATTCACCGCCATTACGTCCTCTTCCCCTGTGACAACAAACGATCTGCAACCCTTTCCATGTTGCTCCACCATATGTCCATAGTCAAAGAAATAAACGGAAAAGAGGAAAACCGTGGAGGTGTAAGAGCTAGGATAAGAAACAGAGGACCAAGAAGACCCTTCCTCCCTATATTATTGTTTTGGCAAATATGAGATCCCTATGTTACAAAAATGATGAACTACAGGCCAGCACAAAGCACTTGTATGAATATCGAGAAAGCTCTGTGTTATGTCTTTCGGAAAACTGATTAAATAAGAACAGTAATGACGCTCATGTCAAGGTTTATGGATTCAATTTGAATCAAGCTGACAGGACATAAAATTATGGTAAGGAGAGAGGAGGCGGTGTTTGTTTATACTAAAACAATAAATGGACACACGAAAACGATATTCATGTAAAAGAAACACTGTGCACGTCAGATGTTGAACATGTATCTCTCACTGCACGACCCTATTATTAGCCAAGGGAATTTACGAGCGTCATTTCCAACGTTGTGTACATTCCACCCAGTGTCAACTTTGTGAATTCAAAAGAAATTATTTAGAACAGTATACATAATAAAGAGACTACACACCCAGACCCCATACGCATTCTAACGAGTGATTTTAATCAATGTAATGTAAGCACAGTCTATCCTAAATATCACAAATTATATGTCAGTGCCAACAATGGGTAACAACATTCTTGACATATGTTATGGAAATGTCAAAATCGGCTATAAAAGTACCCGACTACCTCCACTGGGAGACTCGGACCACAACAATATACTACTAAATCCAAAATACAAACCGAAGTAAAAGACGACAGAATCAACAACACGGTCAATGAACATCTGGTCAGACGACTCGTTAGCTGAACTTCAATTCTATTTTGAGACAACGGACAGGGATGTGTTTTTAAACAATGCTGATGACATAAATGAACTCACTGACAATGTAACACCATATAAAAGTTTGTGAAGATTTGTTTATTCAACGTAACGCAGTGACTTGCTACTCAAATAATAAACATTGGGTATCGTGTGAATCCGTCAGGATTGAAGGAGAATTCAGTGAATATAAACAAATTAAAAGAAGTGTTAGACAAGGATGTGTTTTCTCACCAAACCTTTTTAATATCAACAGCGAAACAATTATTAGAACTTTAGGATATAGTCCAAGCATTAAGATCACAGGCATTAAGATCAATGGTGAGAATATCAACAATATTATAAGGTATACAGATGACACAGCACTAATCTCAAACTCAAAAGAAAATTAACAATTACTCCTTGATAGCAGTTACAGAGAGTGAACGTATGGGTTTACATTTCAATGTAAAAAAGACAGAATGCATGGTTGTATCAAGGAGAGAAAGAAATCCAACATATAGTTTAATAAGCAAAGGAGAAACGATAAGTTAAGAAATGTATTACGAGTAACCCGTATGATTTGTTTACAATCCATGAACATGAAGTCACTGTTTCTTTTATGAAATTAACTGTCAACAAATCGTGTGGGCCAGATAAGCGTAGTGGTAACATTTTAAAAACTTGTTGTAACCAACTGGCTTATGTTTTTACATAAAGTTAGGATGCGCTTCGCCAAGGAGTTCACAACATTGCCATCCGGAAGTATAACGGACCAACACACAAACTCTGTGCAACCATGAACTTTTATAGATAGAATGCGCTTGGCCAAGGAGTTCACAACATTGCCATCCGGAAGTATAACGGACCAACACACAAACTCTGTGTAACCATGAACTTTTATAGTCTGGTTTATACAGTTTAGTGAGAACAACTCACAAACGCGGATGGCAAAAACAATAACAAAGGCCTGAGTGACGTCTTCTTCGAACTATCTATACTTTAACATCTCTCTCTCTCTCTCTCTCTCTCTCTCTCTCTCTCTCTCTCTCTCTCTCTCTCTCTCTCTCTCTCTCTCTCTCTTAATGCAATACCTGATTTTTGGAAGACCTCTGAAATTATCCCTGATCCGAAGAAAAAGAATATTAATTGTTTAAACAGCCTAAGACCAGTGACGTTAACATCAATAGTTATGAAAGTGTTTGAGAGGTTTGTTTTACTATCTCTTTTCCCAGTGTTGCAGCTTTGTGTGGATTTATTGGCCAAGAGATGTATGAATCACAGTTTCCTTTACCATACTGGACCTTCTTCGCGTCCTCGGTCGTCTTCGGTAAGTTAAATTTGTTCTAAAACTTCTAATACACTTTTTACGAACATTTGTTAACAAAGTTAACTTGCAATAATAGAAATTGTGCGCTTAGATGTCGCGTACTTATTTCCAGGTCTTTTAATCCGGATCGTTATGGACTCATTGTTGTAATGGAAATATTTGTCAAACCAAATCATAATATTGTCCATCATAACATTGTTAAACCAAGGCCATAACAGCGTCGGGTTATGAGACCTGCAATTATATCCACGTATGCCTGGAGTTAGTTATTAGTATGTAAATGGCCATTAGTTATTAGTATAGGACAGCGCATTAAAAGGAGAAAGAATGGAATTATTTATTATTCCTCAAAAACCTAGTCCATTAATGTTTTTTCCATTAAAATTTCCGAGAGACGTTTAGTGTTTCGTTCTCATTTTTCTTGTTTTTAGTATGTACGAGTATTTCATTTTTCCAGTCTTTTTCGTGTTGCGTTGTTCTATCTTTTCAAATCAATTTCTTTATGAGTTATGTTTACACTTAATAGCCCTATCACATTTCTTTTTCAAAATGCCATTACGTTTCACAATTTGTGGCAATCTAGATTGATCTTCTTTGTCTTGAATTTGATTGTTGACGTTAACTTGTCAGATATTTAATTTAAAAAACTAATTTACTCAGATTTTAGATATTGTCCAAGTATAAATTCTATAGTACTCGTACCAAAAAGGTTTATTACGCTGATTAGATAAATGACAGTACTACCACTACTACACTGCTGCTGCTAATAATAATAATAATAATAATAATAATAATAATAATAATAATAATAATAATAATAATAATAATAATAATAATAATAATGATGATGATAAGAAGAAAAAAAAATAAATAATAATAATAATAATAATAATAATAATAATAATAATAATAATAATAATAATAATAATAATAATAATAATAATAATAATTAACAATAACAATAATAATAATAATAAAAATGATAATAATAATAATAATAATAATAATAATAATAATAATAATAATAATAATAATAATAATAATAATAATAATAATAATAATGATTATCATCATCATCATCATCATCATCATCATCATACTACTACTACTATTACAACAACAACAACTAATTCTACTACTACTATTACTATTTCTACTACTACTACTACTACTACTACTACTACTACTACTACTACTACTACTACTACTACTACTACTACTACTACTACTACTACTACTACTACTACTACCACTACAACTACCATTAATACTACTTCTAATATTGCTACTAGTACTGCGGCCTCTGCTGCTTCTACTATTACTACAACAACAACTACTACTCCCACTTCTACCACCGCCCGCCATCACCACCACCACCACCACTACTACTACTACTACTACTACTACTACTACTACTACTACTACTACTACTACTACTACTACTACTACTAATACTACTACTACTACTACTACTACTAAGACTACTAATACTACTACTACTACTACTACTACTACTACTACTACTACTACTACTACTACTACTACTACTACTACCACTAATAATAATAATAAAATAATAATAATAACAATAATAATAATAATAATAATAATAATAATAATAATAATAATAATAATAATATAATAATAATAATAATAATATATAATAATAATAATAATAATAATAATAATAATAATAATAATAATAATAATAATAATAATAATAATAATAATAATAAATAATAATAATAATAATAATAATAATAATAATAATAATAAATAATAATAATAATAATAATAATAATAATAATAATAATAATAATAATAATATATAATAATAATAATAATAATAGGAGAAGAAGGATGAGGAGGAGGAGGAATGTGGGAAGAAAGGAACGAAAGACGGATGAAGGGTGAGAGATGATGTTTATGAATACAACAATTGCATGTATACATTTTCTTCTCTCAGCGCCCACCATGGTCGCGCTGTGTAAAGTATTACCTGACCCCAGCCATTCACTGTTGGTTGGAGGCCTCATCACGACCGCCGGTTGTCTGTGGACTGCCTTCTCCACTGGACATCAACAAATCTTTATCTTTGGGATTGTAGTAGGTAAGCTGATAGCTGTATGAAAATTACATCTTTAAACCTTTAATCAATTCACTGTCGTCCCCTGGAAAGACATTAATTTAAAAGTTCATCACCGAGCTCCCAGGTTTAAATCGATCGGTATTTGAAGGACCAGTTTTCAAGCCAAATCTGTGTCGTCAAGAGTACGACAGTTAAATGGCTAACAATGAGGTTTAGGAAACGTTTAATATCTCAAGTAAAAGACCTTTAGCTGAGTATCAAAGGTTACATTTGGGTTGAGCATTGACAATAGATTACATTCATGTTTTTAAAATATATTTGGAACCCAGATAGCTCAATCGGTAGAAGGCTCATCTGTATGGTGCAGCATATATTCTTTCTGACCCCTCAATCTACCCAGCAGTTATTGGTAATTAGGTCCTCTCGTGGATATAGAGGAAAGTACTTTCCACAACAACTACTACTACTACTACTCCTACTATTACTACTACTACTACTACTACTACTACTACTACTACTACTACTACTACTACTACTACTACTACTACTACTACTACTTCTCCTACTACTACTACTACTACTACTACTACTACTACTACTACTACTACTACTACTACTACTACTACTACTACTACTACTACTACTACTACTACTACTACAAGGATCACTAGATAAGTTTCCGGGTTCGGGTATAAACTGTAAATATAGATCTATAATTCTTTTTGCAAACCATAAAGCATCATTAATAGGAAATTCCCTCAATTTTTTTATTCATTTATGGTCCGAATTATGAGCACAATAAACTGATATGTGACGTCATATCGCATAAATTGCATCAACAACATTGGTGCTCAATATGCGTAATTTGTAGGCATGATTTATTACGACTTTTTGAAAGGGTTACATTTATCACCTTGTTATGAAACTTTGCACAATCTATTTTTTGAAATCTGTTCCATCAAAATCTTAAATTTATTTTTGGTTTGGTGAACTTAAAAGAGGAGGCAATCCCTCAAAAATGATGACCGTGAAGGTCGACCTGCATGTGCAATAATGGAAAAGTCAATGTCTGCCACAATGGCTATGATTGAAAATGATGCGCGTATTACATATACTGAGATAGAGCATTCCTTAGGCGTTTCATCACCTTGTGTCTGGAAGACACTGCACGCATGCCTTAATGTTCACAAGGTGTCTACTCGATGGGTGTCTCACCAACACACCGATGAACAAAACCAACATGTTCCATTTAGCACCACAACGCGTCAAAGGTCAGATGAAGGTCAATCTAGAATTGTGGAAAACATCGTGACTGGTCATAAAATATGGATTTATATGTAGGACCCTGAAACACAGCGCCAGTATAGAGTGTCTCTCTTTCCCGGTGAGACTCTACCCCTGAAATTAAAACGATCTCGCAACGTTGGAAAGCAAATGATGGCTAGCTTTTTCAATTTAAAGGGTTACATCGCCACAGTGCATCGCCAAGACAGATGTACAATCACCTCAGATTGGAATATTAACCACTGAATAACGACAGTTTTAGAGAAGTAGAGAAAACGGTGTCCAAAGACAGGCACAAGGGGATTGCTATGACACAATGACAACCCTAATGCTCACACATCCATTGCAACAGTGCATTTCTTCATTGAAAACAACGTTCAAATTCTAACCCACCCTCCATATTCTCCCGACCTGGCCCCCTGTGACATCTTTTTGTTCCATGTGTCAAGGAAAAACTCTGTGGGGTTAAACTTGTAGTACCTGAAGATGCTGTCGCGATGCACCTGTTGTTGGAAAGTGGGTTTAGAATGATCAAATGTATGAAATTTTAGGAGTGTGTGTGTGGGGGGGGGGGGGGGCTTAATGAGAAAAGACATTCAATAAAGCATATAAACTTATATTTGGTGTAATATTTCTAGCTATCAATTCATTTTTCAGCAACTTTACAACGCTGACATAATACTGTTTGAGGTGATAATAACATTTTAATATGAAATCCTTTATCTCAACAGGTACTGGGGTTACTCTATCTATAACAAGTACCAGCATATCTTTGGCTCCTTATTTTGTTCAGTGAGTATTTATTCATATAACGTGGAGTCTCATTTTCTCGCTTCCGGTTATAAATTCCTTTTTCAGCAAATTTCTTTTCAAAATGCATGAACAAAATCACCATTACTTCAAACAACAGGCAAATGTGAACAAGGATCAGAATGTTGAAATGTTATGTACTGCTTAACTAAATACAGACCTGGAAAGGCGAATAGATGAATTTGAAATATGGGGTTTTAGACGCATGGGTAAAATATGTTGGAAAGAAAAAAAGACCAGTGAGGCAATTTGCAATATTCTCAACCTGCGCTCGGAATCATTGAAAACATTAAAGACCAGGACATTGAAATACTTTGATCACACTAAACGGCGTAACACCATGTGTAAAATCATTGCCGGAGGAAAAGTTGAGGACAAGAGGCCAAGAGGTAGCCGCCCAAGATCATGGGTAGAAGACATCAAGAGATAAACTGGTATGGCAATTGAAAATTGCAACAGACTGGTACGATACTTGGCAGAATGGCGAGTCAAGTGGGCATCCGATGAGATGACACTGGAATAAGTATGTAAGTAAGTTGGGGTAGAAAAGAGTCTGAAAGTAATCTCCATAAAGCGCAAAAATCCCATTTAGGAAATATTTGCTTTCAATTATTGAGTTTTCCCTCTTAACATTAATTGACCCCATGACTTACTCCGTAAAATTACAATTTACTTCAGGGCATTTCTTATAGTTTTCTAAATGAATGAATAATGCAAGGAAATAAGTTATGAAAACTTGATGGTTTGAAGCCATATCAAACATCATGGGGAAAAAACTTGAGCTTTTATATAGTATATTAGATTATGATGCCTGTAAGGCGCTATTACAATATTTGTCAACAGAGGCAACCGCCATGTATTCATTTTACATCTGAGTGCGGTGAGCGAATATGAATGATAGGAAAGTTTAATCCAAAGATTCAACCTTCCTATCGGCCAGAGCGGGACTCGAGCCATGAACCTACCGGCCCGAAGCCGCGTGTCATACAAGACAACAATGCCGCACAAAAAAGCTAATCATAAGAGTTTTAACCTTCTTTTTACTTTCACTCGACAGACGCAGTAAAAAGGCTGCTGTATGGATATTGGTGGCAGTGGCTTTTATCACGGTCACGGTCCATTCTGCTGTCAATAACCTTTTGGCGGCCCTTGGGAACAGGACATTCGTCATCCTGAGTCCCGCAGCCTGTATTACATCCATTGTACCCTTCCTGACAAGACTTTGGTTCCAAACGAAACGACGGACCAATCAAAATAGTAAGGAACTCTCACAACCATGGTCGTTTTAAATCACATCTCCACTGGAAACCCACTACCCCTCATTTACATCGAAAGTGGTCTCTCTCTCTCTCTCACTCTCTCTCTCTCTCTCTCTCTCTCTCTCTCTCTCTCTCTCTCTCTCTCTCTCTCTCTCTCTCTCTCTCTCTCTTTGTCTTTCTCATTCTCTCTCTTTCTCTTGTTTTCTCTCCCTGTTTATACCTATCTGTATGTCCATTCTTGGAAAACCCTATCATTTCTTAGTTAACATGCAATCGTTGAATATACCGTACTATAAAATATTTATTCAACGATTGCAGAATATTTTCCCTTAATTTATTGACTTTGAAAAAACAGCTGATTGGTCATTTAAAACAGGAACTGTGTTTTCAGTCCACCCGTGGACTGAAAACACAGCTGTGTATTCAGTCCACCGGAAATAAAAATATTTAAAACGGACCAATTATCGATAATGACGACATTGATACTGAGCCTATTGTAAGGTAGTCATCATCAAAAGTGGATAGGCATAACATTTATGGCAATTTGACGGCTTAATAATATCATCTACAGCGTTATATTTACTCTCGGAAAGTCGTGAGTGAGAGTTGTTCGAAATCGGGAGCCTGAAATAGATCTCAATTCTCGATACCATGGTTGCCAGATAGCCATTGATCTGGCCAATTTGGCAAAAATTGACCACACATAGAATGATATTTCTATAAGTAATCTAAAATTGACATTTATATCTATTTTTAATGTTTCCTAGTCCGTTATAATTTTTATGATTACCAAAACTGATGAGTTTTCCAAGGAGATCATAGTTTTAGTATTATGTGCCCAAGTAAAGTTCTATTTGGTCACTTTTCACATCGATCACTGACCTCGGGCACGCCTGTGTACTCCCTTGGCAAAAAATTCTTAATTTTCAAGTTCAACACGTTGACGCCATTCCTGGTGACTCGAGAAGTTTGATCGACTTTTAATTTTGTAAAAAAAAATGATTTATTTTCACTCACTTTTAAGATTATTATTTTAATTTTGAACACAGTGAGGTGTCAAAATGTATTGCCTTGTACGTAACAATATGAATCCGGAGAAGAGCGAAACAAAAACGAACAAACAAAACAAAAACCAACCAAAATAATAAAAGATAAAAGAAAAATAACGAACATCTTTATAGTTATAGGGTCTTGAATGTGTTTAAGGGGAGGGGCGACACCTGAAACTATTTTCAAGAATAATAATTAGATCCAATATATTTTTATATTGGGACATTGCCTATGACCAATGGATTCGAACCATGTGATTTATTTCGGTGGGCGTGTCCGGTTGCCATGGTGACGGCCGCCATCTTGGATTTTTGTCCTCTCTGAGTGCTATTTTTAAAAGTTACTTTCTCAAAAAGTTTCCATGAAATTGTTTTGAAATGTTGCATGGTGGTTTATTTGTACAATACAAAAAAAATTACAGAGCGTTTTTGAAATATTTCAAATACATTTTTATTTATAAATTTTTAAAAATAAACATTTTTCGTACGCAAAAAAATCATGTTTTTTGACATAAAAATGTCAATTTTTCATAAAATAATAAAGATATTCAAAATTCCTTCTGTATGATTTTAGATAATCACTAGAACTCTAGACATGCAAAGTTATAAACAAATTGATTGATAAATGACAAAATAAGATAAAAAAGAGTGTTAAAAGATGGCATTTTGAGAAAAACGAGATCAAACATAATGATTAATGAAAACAATAAAACAAAAGAGTACAACCACCCCAAAACATACCAGCACCGTATGAGGGTCCCCCGTGTTCTTTTTCTGCCTCCATCTGGGCTTTTTCACGGGCCTGGGCTTTTATTTTACGTCTTTCTTTCTCATTATGTTGAGTAGACCGTATGCTTTGGTCAAGTCTTTTTGACTCTGCTTGCTGACTCAACCTCTGGGAGTGTTCTCCCAGTCCACCTATGCCCAAAGAAACTTTCAGGGATGTTATTCCTGCTGGACCAAAATTATACTCTGCAGCTGCACTTATGACACCAAACTCAACTTTTTTCAGGGAATGGAAGTATGTTTTATGGTATCTTGCCCAAACAGAATTATGAAAGCTTTCGTTTGGATTTTGTGTTGCCTTCATCTCACAACGCTTCAACAAAGCATCCGAAGACAACCTTTCATAGACAGGCTTCAAGTGCTCATGGAGTAAATCAAAATTCAAAGGTGTATGTACACGCTGCTTGTGTCCACCAGTATACATATGGGCAGCGACATCTTTTTTATAAAAGCACCAGGAGTCCGGTTCAGGAGGACAAAACATATGTTGAGGAAAGTCATCGGCAGAATAACCGTGATAAAGGCTAGCAAGAATAGCGCGTCTCATTTCCTCCACTGTGGCATTGCTTCGAATCGCTTTATCATAATACTTTTGAAGCTTTCTCATGGTCTCAGCAGTGAGGCGCCCGTGACCTTTGCCACCCAAGGTAATTCCTTTTTTTCTACAATCATCAACTAGATTACGAAGCGCAGTGCCCATACGCTTTGAAACATGATTGATACATTCCTCCTTCACGATCTCAATACCAGGCCCATAAGGCCGTAATGCCTTCAAATTATTGTACGTCTTAGAATCACCATCACTGATCATTGTGGTGTAGAGAAAATTGTGTTTCTCAACTGACCGGTTCCAAAGAACTTCAGCTGCTGTCATTTCCATCATACCAGAGCTTCCGCTGAAGTTTATTGAGCATTCTCCACTTTCTTTGTGCTCTGTAAGCCACCTATCATAATGCTGCGGGTTCTCACGTTTGATCCATTCCCCTGTCTGTGCACATACGTGGCAATGCAAGCTCATTACCTCGTCTTCTTTTCTTGCTTTATTGATTCTTGCAGCAAATAACTGTTGCCTACGTTTGGATTTTTTGGTCACTTTAGGCATATTTATAATAATCCAGTAAAAAATTAGAAATATTTAAAGATAATTAATGAGATTTCGTGTCAAAATTTGATAAAACAATTGATCAACCGAAATGTAAACAGATCGTAGTAAAAATCGTAGTAAAGAGCCGCGAACTTTCACCCTGACTCGACATCCAATCCCTTGCTGGGAGTCTGAGGTCGAGAACAAGGTCAGCCAATCAGATCGTACCATTCGTGATCACGTTGTATTTACCTGACAACTTGACCTCTTGTCAGCTGTTTGACACACAATTTTCGTTCACGACTAAGTTTCTAAACCCCTCCCCTGCCCACATGAGACTGAAACCGTGTCAACGAGAAAGACAAAGAGTAGACCAAACTATCGATATCAAAATTTACAACATCGATATACATTATAATGCTTTTCAGTCCTATTATTTTCAGTTGAATTTTCACAAAAAATTGAAAAGTTTGATATTTTCATATCGACTCCATGTTTATAAAAGACGATTTACAAACTTTTTATTATCCAAATCACCCTCTCAGTGCTGAAAATATGTAAAAAAATGATTGTTCTTTCATAATAAACAAAAAACTGAAATTTTATATTTTGACCCAAAAATCGATTTTTCAGGTGTCGCCCCTCCCCTTAAGGGAGCGTCAGAGAGAAAAAGGGGGTGGGGCAGGGAGAGATTGGAGATAGAGTATAGATAGATAGATAGATAGATAGATAGATAGATAGAGAAAGAGAGAGAGAGAGAGAGAGAGAGAGAGAGAGAGAGAGGGAGAGAGAGAGAGAGAGAGAGAGAGAGAGAGAGAGAAGGACTGCTTTGTAGCTACTTGTACTCGACTTTTATTTTCTATTATGACTCTACATTCTTTTAAGGACTCTTTTGTTTTTAAAGGTTTAATGGCGCTTATAAAACATTGAGGTCATTTTAGGGCTAGTAGAAAGGAAAAAATGGGATGCCAGTCAAAAAAATTACAGTTTTAGAAGACATGATAGACGATGAACAATAGACCAGCCCTACAATTCAAAGGGCAAGGGATGATTTTGAAAGAAAAGGATCTTGGAAGAAGACAAAGTCAAGACTGCCAGGGGGGGGGGGGGGGGGGGGGGGGGGGGGGGGGGGGGGGGAAAGAGAGAGGGAAGGCCTCGAAGCACAGCCGTACTCGAGACCAGTGATCGATGTGAAAAGTGACCAAATAGAACCTTACTTGGGCAAGCAATACTAATACTCTGATCTCCTTGGAAAATTGATCGGTTTTGATAATCACAAAAAAAATTCTAAAGGACTAGGAAAAATTAAAAATAGATGTAAATGTTAATTTTAAATTAATTGTAGAAACATTATTCTCTGTGTGGTCAATTTTGGCCAAATTGGCCAGGCCAATGGCTATCTCGCAGCCACGGTAAGAATCTCGTCAATGTTCGATAAATCGGTTTCGAGAATGGAGATCTATTTCATGCACCCGGTTTCGAACAACTCTCAATCAAGATTTCCTGAGAGTAAATAAAACACTGTAAATGATATTATTCAGCCGTTGAATTTCTATAAATTTTATGCCTGTCTATTTCTGATGATGCCTATAATAGGCTCAGTATCAAAGTTGTCACTATCGATTAAGGTACATATAGACGATAATTGGTCCTTTTTAAATATTGTTTATTTCCGGTGGACTGAATACACAGCTGTGTTTTCAGCCACTGGTGGACTGAATAACAGTTCCTTTAAAATAACCTTTTAAGGAGTTTTATAAATTTGGGTCAAAGTGAAAGTCAGAAGAAAAAAAAAACAATGGCGAATCGAAGATACCACTGCCAGAACCATGAAATTCACCACCAATTACTTATTCTATCTGAAAAGTCTTCTGCTGGTGACCCCCCCCCCCCCCCCACTCAGCCACACACACACACACACACACACACACACACATACACACACAGAGAGAGAGAGAGAGAGAGAGAGAGAGAGAGAGAGAGAGAGAGAGAGAGAATAATAGAATTATCGGCAATAGATAAACATCAACCTTCATTATGAAATATCTAACATCACTTGGAAGCTCCTGAGTTATTTGGCGCGATAAAATAACCTCATTTTATAAATCCAACCCTGTGAAAGAATCCTATATTACTACACCGCTTTCAGTAATGATAAAGAGCGGTTGTTAGGTTCCTTTATTTGCTCATAAATGCACGCTTGTATATTGGCACCGTAGCAACGAAGGTAAGTGCTACTTTTTGTGGGGGTGTTGCGACACATTGCAGATGACATACTAAGGGAAATAATCGATGATTAATTACTATAGACCTTGGAAGGACTATCTCCAAGGTTACGAAATGATCAATATTGTTTGTTTTTTTTAAACTGAACTATGTCAACCCAGTTGTACAATTGTCTATAAAATCGGTCCTATAGTCAATAAATATGAACTTTTAGAATTGTAAATATAATTTCTTAAATAGTCGAGATTCGTATAATTTAGTTTAATTTAAAGTATCAACAACAAAAAATCCTCACATTCTTGCGTATTACTCCCCTTTGTTTATATTATTTAATTGAGTGGAGTAACAAGTTATGGTGACCCAACACAATACAAGTTCAATCGCGCAAGGATTCAATCGAATAATCAAATGGTTTGTCTATAAATAGCATTTTCTCTTAACAATTACACTAATCTTTGCTGACTGTTACTTTTTAATGGGATGTGTAATAATGATATAATTTTTTAACTTGTATTGGTTTCCGCACTCGTTCTCGATAATCGCACTCCTAAAGTAGTTCTATTGTCAAGAACTCGATGCTGAAAACTAAGTTCAAAAATTCTATATTATTATACCCTATGATATTTATCTTGTGATCCCCCCCCCCCCCCCCCCCCCCCCCCCCCCCCCCCCCCCCCCCCCCCCCCGACCTATCTTCAGGTTTGAGAATATTTTACTTAGAAGGGGAAGTTACAAAAACATTTGGTTAGCCTCGTCATAAAAATGTAGTTGTCGCCCTTGATTTGTAGACTGGTGAGGCCATGCCTTTTGCTTTTTGAAGAAATAAAATCCCCAGACTGTATTAAACCATATAATGACTAGTAAAGAATGAATGAAACGGAATGTCACCAACTTCGGTCATTTGAAGGAACGAAAACTTGATACCCCTCAGTTCATTGTTATTGTTTATGGACAGCCATTTTAGCGATTACTTCTCACTACGTTGTATCAATCAAAAAGTTTAAGGTTACACATAGTTTTGTATTGGTGCGTAATATCCGACTGGCGGATGATGTGAGTACTTTAGCTAAATGCACAGCATCAATAGAAGGTACGACTTTGACGTTATTCAGCTCTTTGTTGTTGTTTTTGGCCAGTCATTTTATGAGTAGTTCTTACTAAATTGTATCGATCATACTATAAAAGTTTGAGATTACACATAGTTTTGTGTGTTTATGGGCTGTCTGGAGGATGTTATGAGCATTTTACCTAAGCGCATAGCATCAATTCGGAGCAGCGTGGCTCAGCGGTACAGTCTTTGATTCTTACCCGAAGGTACCGAGTTAGACTACTCGCTGCGCTGCGTGGCCGAGAACAAGTCATCTCGCCTTAGCTCGTGGCGCGGCACTGCGGCTAACGCCTGGGTTATTCCAGTTTTCCCTTAGAATAGACCCTAAAGACAAATTTCACCTTGGGGATGAATAACGGGAATTTTGTTTTATTTTATTTTATTTATTTCTTTATATCTAATTCATGACCAGATCGTTTCCCTTGTCATGGCAGCACCCGAGGCGACCTGGAATCAAACATGTTGATTCCTGAGAAATGTTGTTATGACTCGGTTTGCCCCTGTATCAAAAGACGATTGAGATCGATGACCATTCAAGATGGATGGCTCGTCTCTATCATATCAGTCATTGTGTGGTTGTTTTGGGGTGCCGGTGAGTGGTATAGTAGTCTTTACATTATTATGTGTATTATATATATATATATATATATATATATATATATATATATATATATATATATGTGTGTGTGTTTGTGTGTGTGTGTGTGTGTGTGTGTGTGTGTGTGTGTGTGTGTGTGTGTGTGTGTGTGCGAGTATGTGTGCGATGATGTGATTTTGAATTTTTGTATTGTGTATTTTTTTTTTTTGGTTATTATTCTATTCCTCCTTATCTGTTTTCCAAATGGCTTTCTGTCTTTGTCTTGGAATGAAATTACTTAGTTTTTTCCTGACCCTGGCCGGAGTCCTTGGCTGGGTGGAAAATCGTCGAATGTACAGTTATGATTTTGGGAGATGATATTGTTTTCCTTGAAAATCATCTCTCTGTTATGTATTGTTATTATTTTTTTTATTTTTAACATATGATATGTGAATATTTGAGTGTATGTTAGATCTTAGTTGGATCTTGTGCTGGTGTCTGAGAGAGACATTTAGGTGATCTCAAACTAAGTACTTTGATAGTGTTCTCTTGGAATCTACATGTTTCCTATTTGAATCAATTACCCTTTGTCTTACCTTTTCATGGGTGCTTTAATTGTAATTCTAGAACTTTTAACTATCCCATGTTTTCCCTTTTTACTGGCGCTGATATGACCTTAATGTGTTGCGAGCGCCAATAAACCCTTTAAAACAAAAACAAAACATTGTTGGTTCATTCATTTTATTTCGTTAATTTCAATCAATTCGCCTCTTATTTCTGACACGGTCACACAATGCATTAGGTTTGTGTTTCCTTTTCAGATACTTTTAGATAGCGGTCAATTGTGCGGATGGTCTTGTGATATGACTCTCGCCTTCGGGTCGAAAGGTCCAGGGATTGAGTCTTACTTTAAGCGGCGCATCGTTGAGTCCTCGGAAAAAGGCTCTTCACTCATGTTCTCTCGCCGTACTTATGTGTAAAATGAGGACCTGACCATTAACAGCGTTACTTCTGTCGGAAAAAATATATATATATAATTTTGCCTAGAGGCGTAACGTCTCGTCCCACATAATAAGTGTTGCTGTTGGCTATAAACACCTTGGATATCACTTTGAGCACGGGTATCGCACTCTACAATCGCTTTAGTTTTATTTGAGTTTTAATTTCATTTCGAATATAACTTTATAAAGTTGAGACAAACACCAACGAAGATTTGATCGCTCGATACATTTATTAACTAAGTCCATGGGACAAGATAAATTGATAACATTTACACAATGAAAAAGAATGCTTACCTGTTTTAAGAGGGTTAACATCTGTAAACGTTTTATTTAATTTTCTTTCTTTTGTTTTGATTTTATTTGATTTGTTTTGTTTTGTCTCTTTAAAAAATGTTTATTCAATCTTTTATTACAGATCACCATACGGTTTGTACAAAAAGAGATGTTGATTTCTTTCTATAACTACTTCCCTATTAAAAGCCGAATGCTGCTTCTCATTAGAGAAAACATGTTGTTTGCTTGTTCGTTTTGTTCTTGGTTTTTTGTCAATTTTTGAAAATATTTTTGTTTGTGCATGTTTGCCTGTTTGTATTTATTTCACTAATCTGAACTATTGTTCTGTTGTTTGTTTTCATTGGCAGGGGTTGATTCAACCTGGCATTCCATGTTATTGTCACCTGGCACGGAATCCTCCTGGCTTATGCTCATCTCAACTACATCCGCGTCGATGAGTGAAAGCGTCATCATCATACAACTTCTATTGTCTATGGCAGTCCTTCTCATTAAGATCATCACTGAGCCTAGAACTACATTGAGATCATCTTCTTCTTCATCGTCCTTACCGTCTTTCATAACATCACCTTGCCATTCCAGCGCACAGCATTCGGAGAAACTAGCATTTGGGTGCAATTACATGTTTCTTGGATTCCTCGGTAAGATATAGAGGTCAGCTTGTCAGTCGGATAAAGTTATAACCTCTATTTAATCATGGCTAGAATCCAACTTCAAACAAAGGCCATTGACGTTTAATATACAACAAGGCTTTGATTGCCTAAACTCTTACCTCCTCCCCCATCCAAAAAAAAAAACATGAGCGTTTATATACACAATTTTAGTTTTTAATAAATTGAACATCATCCAAATGCTTTACAAGGAGTTCAAAGCCAATACTATCGTGCTTTGGAAAAACACGTATTTGAAATTGTGGCCAAAAAAATCATCCATCAAATATCGATCGATCAAAATGACCCTTATCTAGTTTGGGAGAAAATTATAGCAAATAGCTTTTGCTTTTCTAATGACAACTTCGCGTCACCCACACACACACACACAGTGGGACTTGAACCCACGACATTTATGTCGGAACAAAGATGATTCCAGTGGTACTAATAAATTTGCATTACCATCACCGAAAAAGCGGACCACGCTGCCAAGACCGTCACTCAGTCGCAATACGTTGCTATTTTTTTAAAAATGGGAATGCATTGAGCAATGTTGGTGAAACTCATCTTAAACATATTTTTCTTACTTCGATGTAGAGTGAAGTGTTATTATTCTTGGGTTTTTTTCATGGCTATCAGTCTAGATATTTCACAGAGTTAAAATATACTTTAGCATTTATAAATGTATCTTTCCATGTAAATGAAACCATTGGTGGATGCATGACCCGGTTACAAATCTACTTAATTCTTGTAAAACTATCAGTATAATATTGTCGAGTTGCTATATGACAAATTTCATACGATGGATGTCCCGAGCAACAAATTCAACAGAATCACATTTTACTCACTTTATAATGAATGCTCTGAATTGTTAATTTATTGAGCACTGTCAGAACTACAGGACAACCATCAATAATAATAATAATAATAATAATAATAATAATAATAATGATATAATAATAATAATAATAATAATAATAATAATAATAATATTATTATTATTATTATTATTATTATTATTATTATTATTATTATTATTATTATTATTATTATTATTATTATTATTATTATTATTATTATTATTATATATATATATATATATATATATATATATATATATATATAATGTGTATGTTTGTGTGTATATGTGTGTATGTATGTGTCTGTGTGTGTGTGAGTGAAATTTAAGTTATATATTATATAATATGAATATAACTTAATTTTTATTTCAAGTCGCCTGATAGACCCCCTTTTTTGTGTTAGGACCCTTACAATATCCGTGGGTAAAACAGAATTTTAAACAAAGCTTATAGAACTAGAGTTAGGATAAATGCATAAATGCCTTCAATATAGAGAATTGGTTTTCATTCTTAACTTTCAAAAACTTTTTTTTTTCT
>NC_088360.1:53135581-53205581 GCF_034508935.2 Berghia stephanieae | reverse complement strand
GTGTCCATGTAATACAATTAATTGTATATAAGTAGTAGCAGAGTGGTGGTGGTAATAGAAGTAGCGGTAGTTGGAGTAGTATTTGTAGTAGCAGTAGTTGTAGAAGTAGTAGTAGTAATAGTACTACTACTAGTAGTAGTAGTAGTAGTAGTAGTAGTAGTAGTAGTAGTAGTAGTAGTAGTAGTAGTAGTGGTAGTCGTAGTAGTAGTAGTAGTAGTAGTAGTAGTAGTAGTAGTAGTAGTAGTAGTAGTAGTAGTAGTAGTAGTAGTGGTAGTAGTAGTAGTAGTAGTAGTAGTAGTAGTAGTAGTAGTAGTAGTAGTAGTAGTAGTAGTAGTAGTAGTAGTAGTGAAAATCTATTATTGGACTTCTGTCTTTTTCACCTGCCTTCAAGATGTATGTAACAACAAAGAACCTGTAGTGGGGCTTTTATTTTGATATTTCTTTTTATATCTTTAAAAAATGTTTTTCTATTGTTTTGATTTATTTTTCCATTGTTTGTTCTTTATCTCGTCAAAAAGAATTGTGTTTGTGCCTTTGCATATTACAAAAAGAAATTTTAAGTCATTGTCTAAATGTCTGCAATATATAGATAGATAGTTTTGTTATATTATTTATCTTTCATTGAAGGGAGAGATTGTGTGTGTATATATAAGTAAATTACCAGTAAAATGTATAGAATCTAAACACATTCCATTAAGACAAAATCTTTAGATGTAATAAACTGTTCTGGTTAGCAAAAAAACCTTAAACGTACAATCAATTTTTAAAAAAACATAAATTGTACAAGAAATAAAAAAAAGCATCCTTTAACAAATAATTTTCATAATAATTTTCATATGTCAAAGTTAGTAATAACACCAAATACACGGTTAAAATTGCTGTGAAAACTTATAAATGTACATTGGCACACGAATGTAAGAATAGTCCGAAAGGCTTTTGGAGGTCACGTCAACAGCAATATTGAATAGAAAATGTGTCAGTATCTTACTGAAATATGATGGTGCCACGGTTACTTCGGATATAGATAAAGCGAATGTGTTAAATGATTATTTTTCATTGGTGTTTGTTCAAGAAGATTCTACAATTATACCAACTTTCAATATTTTCCAAATCAATTAAACTTTCCCAATTTCTATATTATACAAGAAGATATACTTGCCAAATTGTTAATTTAGATGTGTCTAGAAGCATGGGACCCGATTCCCTTCATCCGCGTTTAATGAGGGAAGTGGCCTTTGAAATATCACAGCTACTATCAACGATATATAATAAGTCTCTTGAATCTGGTACCTTACCTATTGAATGGAAACAAGTCAATGTGACTGCCATTCATAAAAAAGGCAGCAGATTGGATGCTGCAAACAACAAACCTATCAGCTTATCATGCTTACTCTGTACGGTTATGGAGTCTATCTTGAAAGACTGAATTATGGACTTTCTTGAAAGTCAAAAGATAGTTAATGACAATCAGCATGGATTTAGACCATAGAGGTCATGCGTTACTCAACTTTTACAGGTGATGGAGGATTTTAACAAGTTAATTGATCGTGATCAAAGCATTGATGATGTTTATCTTGGATTCCGCAAGGCTTTTGATTATGTTCTCATATGAGAGCTTATACACTAAACTAAAATCTTATGGATTTAAAGAGAATATCCATAACTGGATTAAAGACTTTCTTAATAATCGAATACAAAGACTCATTGTCAATGAGGTGGGGTCAGATGTTAAGAATGTCATTAGCGGTATACTCCAAGGAAGTGTATTGGGACCACTTTTTTTTCTTTTATATATAAATGATTTACCATGTGGCATTTATTCAACCTGTAAACTGTTTGAATACGATACGATGATCTATAGTACTACTGAACATCATAAAATTATACAAAATGATATCTTTTCACTTTTCAAAAGACACATGGCATTTGGATTTTAAAGTTTCGAAATGTAAAGTATTACATATAGGAAAAAATAATCCATGTCATCATTATTTTACCGAAACTTCTATGTCAAATCTTCTTTCCGTTACGCCTTATGAACAAGATGATTCATTTTGAAAATGTTGATGTACATAAAGATAATTGTGTAAGCCGTCCAAACAGAATGATGGGAATAATATATAGAACATTTAGAAGTCTTGATATAACCATAAATGTATACAAATCGCCTGTTCGACCAATTCTAGAATACAGAAATTGCATTCTGAGCCCATTATATAAAGGCAATATATTAGTGTACAAAGGAGATCTGCCAAAAAGATTTATACAATACAGTATTTATCTTATAAGGAAAGGTTAGAATATCTTGACTTGCCTAGTTTGAAATATAGAAGAATTTCGTGGGGATTTAATTCAGGTTTATAAATTAGTACATGGTCTGGATAAGATAGACTTTTCTGTTTTTTTTTTCATATTCTAAAATTACTTTTACTAGAGGGGACAAGCTCAAGATATATGACACTAGATGCAAAACAAACATAAAACAAAATTGGTTTGGTACTCGTATTGTCCAGAAATGGAATAATTTGAAGTTTGAAACAAAGAATGCAAAATATATAGATTATTTCAAGGTGTTAGTAGACAGGGAGTTATATGATGGGAGATTTATTTATGATGAATAATACTTGTTTGCACTGCTGTTGACATGGCTTTCAATCTTGTATGTAAATATAATTCATTGCTCTCTTATTATGGTTTTCTTCTATATGGATGCATGAGTGTGTGTGTGTGTGTGTGTGTGTGTTTGTGTGGTGTTTTGCATGTTACGATTAAAGATATATGTTTGTACATCGCACGTACATAGGTACATTTAAGTTGATTAATTATCTTTATCAAGTGTATCATTTTTGTAATCTTTCAATCAATAGATTTGTAGCATTACTATAAGGGCATTCGGGGGATTTTATCCTTTTTCGCCCTATACCATTTGTGTTATGTCATGTATATAACTATATGTGTGCTGGAAATAATAGCTTTTATTTTAAAATATGATGTCTTTACGCAAAAGGAGACAAGTTTTGTAATAAGTCTAATGTGTTTTCACGGAAATGTGAACCACCCGTACCACTCAACAATTTATTGTAACCATAGCTATTACATTGGGGTACATAATAGCTCAGGAGGTAGAACACTTGTTTTACACGCAAAGGGACCGAGATCAGTCCCGAGTGAAAAAAAAAATTCTGCTCCTCCCCCCCCCCCTCCCCCCCCCCCTTCTTTAGCCAACAGTGATTAAGTAGCCGTGTCTGTTAGATCGGGCGAAAAGTACTTTACTATATTGACTAACGTACTATTGGAGGGGTATCAAACAATTGCCACTGCTCAGTTCCCGCTAAAGAAACCGGGAAAAAAATGCGGTCCCTTTGGCCTAATAGCTCTGAAGAACTACTTAAAACGTTGCATTGAAGCTAATATTTACCTTCATCATTATTATTGTGACTTTTTTTACTGGTACTGCTTCAAACAAATCAATCTGGATCATTTATTTCTCGTGTCAATAATCAATATCAGTGCCTCACCTCCTCCCATTTTTACCAACGATCTATTGTTCAGGATCGCATTTCAAGTTTCATTATAAGTTATAATTTATTCCTATTGTTTACATTTCATTGATGTTCATATATATGACCAATCATATCAAAACTGGGTGGGGTTCCCCATCTCCCATAGTGGGCAGGGAAATATTTGTTGTGTCTTCGATCCCCGTGTATCTGTTTTCCAATTGCTTTCTGGCTTTGTCTTGGAATGAGATTGCTTAGTTTTGTCCTAACCCTGGCCGGAGTCCTTGACTGGGAGGTAAACAGTTGAATTTATGGTTATAGTTTTGGCGATGATATTTTTTCCCTTGTAAATCATCTCTCTGTTCTGTACTGTTATTTTTATTTATTTTTAACATGTGATTTGTAAACATTTGAGTGTATTCCTCTTTGTGGGATCTTGTTCTGGTGTCTGGGTGAGACTTTTGGGTAATCTCAAACTAAGTACACTGATAGTAAGCTCGTGGAATCAACATCTGTTCCCTATTTGCACCCTTCCTCTTTGTCTTACTTTTTCCTCAAGTCCTTTTAATTGTACATATAGAATGTTTTTACTATCCAATCTTTCTTCCTTGTTACTGGTGCTAATATGACCTAAATGTGTTGCAAGCGCCGTAAAACTCTTAAAAACAAAAACAAAACAATCATCTCAAAACAGCATTATGTCAGGTTGAATCTCGTAATTCGAATTAGATTATGTTATAGGAATCAAACTAGATGGCTATACTGGAGAGAGTGGACACCCAGCAGTGATTGGATAGCAGGGTTTGTCAGATCTGACTGAAACTTTTTTTTGCGATAGACCCAGGGTCCTATCCAAAGAGCAGCAAGCAATTGCCATTGTCCGTTTTACGCTATGGAAACCGTGATACACTCCGGCTTCATAGGCCCAATAGCTCTGGAGAACTACTGGAGAGAGAGAGTTTTGTTTCTAAGATTTCATAACGCTAAAATTTCCTATTTCTAAACATATTGACTACAAATTCAGCATTTGTGAATCTTAGAATTTTCAAGCGAAAAAGCCATACCTATTTTTGGCTGATAAAAACATGAAACTCAGGGGGTGATTCTTAACAAGTAGAATAATGAACTAAATCAAACAAAAGTTAATACAACTCGGGCAATTTTCTTTATCTGATCAAGTCTGACATAGCACCAGGTTGACGCGACTGTCACATACGCCACTACCACATTATCTCATTCATCTGTGGTGTTTCATTCATCCTGTTTTGTTGATAAAGGGGAAACCTGAAACGTTCATTTGATATGTTTTTGTAATTAAATTGAAGCTTACATTCAATTTCACATTATTATCTATTTACCGAACAAGGGCTATTTCACAAACGTTATAGTGCATACTAGAGATGGAAACAGTTATTATAATCAAATATCCTCACACTGTTGTTTGGAGCAAACGATCCTCAAGGCGATATATTTTTTTAAAGTCTAATTATTAAATCTCTAACCTTGATTAAGCCAATATTATGAAAAGAAGTTAAACACATTAATAGATGAATTAATATGAACATTTAAATCTCGCATTTTCACTGATTCATTTTGATCAATGAGCTGCACAATGCTTCACTTGTTCCTCCGTCATAGTGAATTAAATTTTCACTTCTTACAGTGCAAATGATGTTGCTTGGAGTTTTTAGAAATAAACAATACTAGTCCAATGGAATTGAAGCTTTAATTTAATTAACGAAGACAGATTATTCGGATGTAAGAGGTTTCCCTCTTTGTCAACAAAACACAATGAAAGAAACACGAAAGACGAATGAGATATGAGAGGATGGCCGTGTAAAGTCTTAAGTGTTTCATTCTTAATTTTTGTTGATAAATGGGAAACCTGAAACGTCCACGTGATTTGTTTTTAAATTTCCAATCTATTTGTCTATTGGTGTTCACTTCTTTCAGTACAAATCGCCTGTTAGGTGTCCTTTCTGTACTAACGCTCTTACAATATTAGACAATGCTAATAATATTCTACTTCACACGAGAGTTGAGCAGAGTAATGCTTGTAAAGTGCCTTCCCAATGTCAAGGTCGGGTCTAGAGTTGTGTCACTCATCTGGTCATTGATTAACTACATCACAGTACTCTTCCTTGCCTGACAATCTTTCCATTTATTCTCTGGAGTCTAGTATGTGAAAAGCAGTGCCTTCTATATTATTTCTTGAGAGAGGTCAATACTTCTAATTCTATAACATCCCTAATCCTTTACAACTGCTGTAATACTATAATTAAGTTAATTTAAAAAGCTAGATGAGATTCTGTACCAGAGACTCGTTCAGAATACTCAAACCAATAAAAAGTAATATCAACTCATGAATAGCATTGTGTCGCTTCCTTTCGTCGCTTCTCTCTATCTATGATCACTGGCGAATTCAAAAGCATTTAGTCCTTAATCTATTTGTATTTTTTTCTTCTTCTTCAAGTTAAAATGTTTGTCTCAGTGTGAAAGTGAGCATGTATACGTTGGAAATGGCATTATCTAGGTTTGAATGCATGAATGAATAATAATATTATGACATGTATTATTTGGCTTTAACTGTGTGGCTATGTGGTCTTGTGTATGACACTCGCTTCCGGATCGGAAGGTCCTGTGTTCGAGCTTCGCTCGGCACATAGTTGAGTCCTTGGAAAAGACCCTTTACTCATTCTCTCACCGCACTGCGGTGTAAAATGAATACATGGCCGTTAACAGCGTTGTCTCTGTCGGAAAAAAAATTGTATTATCGCCGAACAGGCGCCATGTCTCGTTCTTTATGCTACGTGTTGCTGTTGGTCAGGGACCCTTTGTAAAGCGCTTTGAGCACTTTTAGTGGATATTGCACTATATAAAAGCTCGATATATTTTTTAATGCCTTTGTCTATTAGTCAGTATTGAATCCTACGAATTCATCTGTCAATTCTTTTGATTGCACGGTTTTGTGTCTTTTTGTAGATCAGTGTGTGTGTGTGTGTGTGTTTGTGTGTGTGTATTTGTCTGGTTGTGTTGGTGGATGGATATTTGTGTAGGTGAATTTGTGTGAATATGGCTATGCATGTGTTCTTTAGTCATTATAATCGCACTTGTCTTGATCTTGTCACACATATGAGAAATATATTATATATTAATGAAATGTGCATGTAGGTACAATCCTCATTTTTCGCTACTAGTGATGTGTGAGTATTATGTGACGATAGAAAGATGATTGATTATTAATGAAGATCATAGTCACAACAGTTATCATTCCATAATTATTGTTGTGTTTGGTTATCTGTCATTGAAGATGGTTTTACCATAATGATTATATCTTATGTGTTAGTATCGAATGGCTACACCTCTATTTTGAATCTTTTAATCCATTCTTCAAATTCTTTTCCTGCCTTATAGGCTGTCTCGTAGCCTCTTGATAGGCTTGTCACTGGGGAGTGGATGACGATGTGGTCCATTGTCTCAGGGCCTCCTTGACAATGACGGCATGCATCTGATTCTCTCAGATTCCATCTATGCATGTTAGCTGCGGTTCTGCCATGTCCTGTCAAAATGCGGTTGGAGGTAACCCAGCATTTTCGGCTATTGCAGAGAAAGCCATGTGTTCTTTCTGTTGGGTCGGGTATGATGTCGCCTCCCCTGGGGCTGTCTTGGTTCCACATCGACATCCATTCCTCTTTCACGTTGAAATGTTGTCTTGAAGTTTTAAAAGGTTTCCTTGATTTCAGTCTTGACGTTGTTGGGGCTTCTTCTAGGACCTCCTTCAATGGGACCCTGTCAGTGACCTCCTCAATTTTGGCATGCATTCTTTGGTTTAATTCTTGTCTTCTGATATCAGGCGGTGCTATGCCACTTAGTGTTGGGAGCCATTGGGTTGGGGTTGACTTGAGGCATCCTGTTATGATCCTCATTGATTCTCTTAGCTTGACTTCAATCAGTTTGGCATGTGGGCTCCTCATCCAGACTAGAGCGCAGTATTCTCCCACGCTATAGCAAAGTGCCAAAGCAGATGTTCTAATTCTAAGTACTTGTTGTGAGGATCCCCAATTAGTACTTGCCAGTTTCCTCAGGATACAGTTTCTTTTTGAGATCCTGTTTGCGTTTCCTTCAAGATGTTTGCGGTAGTTTAGGTGTCTGTCCAACGTAACACCTAGGTATTTAGGGTTGTGGTCTGAGGGCAGTCAGGCATTTCCAGCTATGATGTTGATTTCTTTTTTTGGCCTCTCTGTTGTTGAGATGAAATGTGGTAGATACTGATTTGGAAGTATTCATTCTGAGATACCATTTGTCAAAAAAGATTTTTAGTTGTGTCGTGTCTTCACTGAGAGCTTTTTCAATTTCTTTCCAGTTGTTTGATTGGTAGGCCAACGCCCAGTCATCCACATAGCCAAGTTTTAGTGATTGGCTGCTTGTCATGTCGCTGATATATACGTTGAAAAGTGTTGATGCTAATACTGAGCCTTGTGGGACTCCATTTTTTTATCTTTCTTGTTTTGCTTTTGTCTCCCCCCAGCATAACAAGGAATTGGGGTCTTGTGCCAATCATGGTTGATAGCAGCTTCAGAGTCTTTCTGCAAGGAATCATTTTTGCCAGCTTTAACATTAATCCACAGGTCCAAACGGTGTCATGAGCAGCTGATAGGTCAATCAGGACTGCACCTGTCTTCTTTTTTTGTTCAAAGCCTGACTCAATGTTGGAGGTCAAGGCGAGGACCTGTTCTGTCGTTCCTCTTTGTGGTCGGAAGCCTGCCTGTTGGGGCGGTATATGTGGGTCAATGTATGGGGTAATTCGTTCCAGTATGATTCTTTCTAAGGCAACATAGGAGGGATATTGGTCTGTAACTGGATAGTTCAGTGGGTGGTTTGCCTGGTTTTAGAATAGCAATTACTTTTGCATGCTTCCATGTTTGTGGGCATGTTCCCTTTTCCAAGATGTCTGTCATGGCATTTGCCAGCCAGTTAATTGCCTTTGGTCCAAAGTGGGTGATCATATCGGGGTAGATTCCATCTATTCCTGCAGCCTTACCATTTTTTATTTTCTTTATTGATTCAATCATTTCTTTTGATGTTATTGGGGCAGTGAGAAACATGCCTTGTTCAGGTAAAGTTTTAAGAGTGCTCTGATATTCTTTTCTTATTCCTTTTTCAAATTGCTGATTTGGTGTATGATATCCTCTTTGCTTGGTTTCTTTTGCGATTTCATCAGCAGTAATTTGTGATGCTGTTTTTGTATTGTGAGATTCAGGATTTAGCTTTTTGATGGTTTGCCATGCATGACGACTGGATCGACTGAGGTAAGGTTTTCCACTACTTCGATCCATCTTTCTTTTCGGTTATCATGCAGTGAATTTAGAAGTTCATCTGCTATCTGTTGGTCATTTGTCTCTTCATATTCTTTCAGTAGTTGTTTGCTCTGTTCATTCCAACATGGAATGTACTGCTTACGGAAGCCTCTTGGGACGGTTTTCTTTGCGGCGGAGAGAACAAGTTTGTTAAATCTGCCAATGTTTTCGGCCTTAGCTTCAATCCTTAAGCAGGTTTTGTCAATTGTTTGGCCAAAAGCTTTCCAGTCTGCTTTTCTGAAATTCCATCTTGGTTGTGGTGTTCATCATTGGAATCTGAATTCCAGTTCTTGTGAGGACTGGACGGTGTTGGGTGTGAGGGATGTCTCTCGGGATTTCTCTTGTTTTTGGGAGTGGATTACCATTCACATTTTGTGTAACAAACATAAGATCTGGGGTGTAGTCTTTGTTCCAGCGGGCTGATCTGAGGGTACCTTTATCTTTGGGGTTGTAGATGGCTGGCCCATTGCGAGGTTTCAATTCCTGGATGGTCATTTTATTGTATCCCCAATCTGAGTGATGACTGTTAAAGTCTCCAAGTATTAGGGATGGGTTGGTAATTGCACCTTTTGGGGGAGTGACCCATTTGAGGTTTGGGGGTTTGTAGATGTTAGTTATTTCAGTGTCTCCAAATTTGACAGTGGATCTTTGAGTGCCATTGTTTTCTGTACTGCCTCCCATGTCTGAGATTTGGTCTGCCGCTCTTGCATAGGTAATTATGCCATACTGTTTGTGGTTCTGTTTGTTAACCACTTCATATCCGTTGATGTTATATCTGGAGGGCAGGGAATGGTCATCGAGATGAGTTTCCTGTAGGAGGGCAACGTCAACATCGTATCTTTGCAGAAGGTGTGAGAGCAGCTCGCATTTAGCCATAGATATCCCTTCTATGTTTAGGGAGAGGATTCTAATACTGGCACCAATAGTGATATTGGAGTCTAGTTGATTTCTCATGCCATTCGGAATTCCTACAGTTGACACGTGGTCCTTTTTATCCTGGGCGACGACCGAGCCAGTATGAAATCTTCGCTTTTTCGTCTATGAATAGAGGTGTGGGTCCAGGAGAAGGCAAGCCTTGTCTGGACGCCGGGTTGGATTGTTCTTTGTCTGGCTTCTCGTCTTCGGCTGTCCCAGCATGATTGGATCTTGGCTAGTATCACCCTTAGAGTCATTGTAGCACTCAAGCCCTTGCACGGCGGCAACGTGACAATCCATTGCAAGAGATCTTATGTGTTGATTTTCATAGTTACTGTTTATTATTATTATTATTATTATTATTATTATTATTATTATTATTATTATTATTATTATTATTATTATTATTATTATTTATTATTATTATTATTATTATTATTATTATTATTATTATTATTATCTTTATTATTATTATTATTATTATTATCATCATTATTATTATTATTATCATTATCATTATTATTATGGTTATTATTATTATTATTGTTGTTGTTATTATTATTGTTATTATTATTATTGTTATTGTTATTACTATTATTATTATCTTTATTATTATTTTTATTAGTAGTAGTAGTGGTAGTAGTAGTAGTGGTAGTAGTAGTAGTAGTAGTAGTAGTAGTAGTAGTAGTAGTAGTAGTAGTAGTAGTAGTAGTAGTAGTAGTAGATAGTAGTAGTAGTAGTAGTAGTAGTAGTAGTAGTAGTAGTAGTAGTAGTAGTAGTAGTAGTAGTAGTTTTACTGTAAGAATATTTCATGATTATATAAATCATATGTAAACAAAGCTCATGGTACAGTGTATAAATCATCATCGCCATCGTCGTATTTTATGTTGTTTCATGAAATGTGAATTAGTTCAGTTGTATCCGTTGCCCACAAGATCAAGTGTTATTTTTGGTTGTTATTTTTCAAATTATAATCAATAATTCAATCTATTAAACAATTAATTGATTTTTAAAATAATGTTATTATTATTATTATTATTATTATTATTATTATTATTATTATTAGTAGTAGTAGTAGTAGTAGTAGTAGTAGTAGTAGTAGTAGTAGTAGTAGTAGTAGTAGTAGTAGAAGTAGTAGTAGTAGTAGTAGTAGTAGTAGTAGTAGTAGTAGTAGTAGTAGTAGTAGTAATAGCAGTAGTTGTAGTAGTTGTTGTTGTTGTTGTAATAGTAGTAGTAGTAGTAGTAGTAGTAGTAGTAGTAGTAGTAGTAGTAGTAGTAGTAGTAGTAATAGTAGTATGGTAGTAGTAGTAGTAGTAGCAGTAGTAGTAGTAGTAGTAGTAGTAGTAGTAGTAGTAGGGCAGGGAGGTACTTGCTGTGTCTTCTGTCCCACTGTATCTCTTTTCCAATTGCTATCTGTCTTTGTCTTGGAGAGAGATTACTTAATTTTGTCCTGACCTTGGCTGGAGTCCTTGCTGGGAGGGATACAGTCGAATGAATAGTCATAGTTTTGGGAGATAATAATTTTTTTCCTTGTAAAGAATCTCCCTGTTATTAACAGTTATTATTTAACATATGGTTTGTAAAGATTTGATTGTATTCCTCATATTGTGATCTTGTGCTTGTAGCTTGATGAGACTTATAGGTGATCTCAGACTAAGTAAACTGATAGTGTCTTGGAATCTACATTTGTTCCCTATTTGAATCACTTCCCCTGTCTTCCTTTTTCCTCAAGTCCTTTTTATTGCACAACTAGAATGTTTTTACGGGTGTTTGTTTTTTACGAAACCCGCCGAAACTAGACATAGTTATGGGAAGTAGGCAGCAGTGGGGAGTGAAGTTGGGACTCAGAGAAGTGTACAGCATTGGGGAGTGAACCTGGGACTGGGTTTCGGTGGATTTCGTGAAAAAGCAATTACTTTTTTACGAAACCCGCCGAAACTCTATGAAACCTGACAATATCCGACAAAGGTATGGGAAATAGGCAACAGCGGGGAGTCAACCTGAGGCTCAGGGGAGATTACACCAGTGGGGAGTGAACCTGAGACTATGGTTTTCGTCGGGTTTCGGCGGTTTTAGTAAAAAAAAACAGTAATTGCATTTTTACGAAACCCGCCGGAACCCGCCGAAAACCATAGTCTCAGGTTCACTCCCCACTGCTGCCTACTTCCCATAATTTTGTCGGGTTTCGTCTGGTTTCGACGGATATCAGCGGGTTTCGTAAAAAAGTAATTGTTTTTTTTACGAAACCCGTCAAAAACCATAGTCTCATTTCACTCCCCACTGGTGCACACTTCCCTGAGTCCCAGGTTAACTCCCCATTGTTGCCTACTTCCCATAACTTTGTCGGATATTGTAGGGTTTTATCGGGTTTCGGTGGGTTCGTAAAAAAGTGATTGCTTTTTTTACGAAACCCAGTCCCAGGTTCACTCCCCAATGGTGTGCACTTCCCTGAGTCCCAGGTTCACTCCCCACTGCTGCCGACATCCCATAACTTTGGTTTCGGCGGGTTTTGTAAAAAAGAAACACCTTGTTTTTACTCTCCAATTTTCTTCCTTTTTACAGGCGCTGATATGACATAAATGTGTTGCAAGTGCCGTAAAACCCTTAAAAACAAAAACAAAACAAACTGATGAGACTTATAGGTGATTTCAAACTAAGTACATTAGTGGTATGCTCTTGGAATCTACATCTGATCCCTATCTCTCTCTCTCTCTCTCTCTCTCTCTCTCTCTCTATATATATATATATATATATATATATATATATATATATATATATATATATATATTTATATATTTATCCATCGATCTATCTATCTCTTTGTGTGTGCGCGCACGTGTGTGTGTGTGTGTGTGTGTGTGTGTGTGTGTGTCTGTCTATCTCTCAATCAATCTATCTATTTATCTTTTCTAGATATTACAATATAGCGCACCAGGGCGAACGCTGCCATACACAGATTAAATGAAAAAACGAGAACGTTGTTGTTGATGAAGATGATGACGATATTTAATGGACGATGAACGATTGAAGAATACGATGCAGCAGGATAATATTTACAGGTAGAAAAGCACTTAGAGCAGAAGTATAAAGCAGTTTGTACAGCAAGTAAACTGCAAAATGTAATATTTAAAAATATATTTTGGTCACATTAAATTTTATAAACATACAATGTGGAATTGTAATCAATATGATACAAAGATGGAGTGTCTCCACATATGTCAATTATATCATAATCAAATGGAAATATAAAAAAAAATAAACAAAAGTAATACGTTAAAACATGAATACTACTCATTATGATATTGAAATAAACATTCAGTAAAGTGATAAACTAATGATGCCTTTAACTTGAAATATAGAGAGAACATGAAATACAATGGATTATACGAGTAAAAATGTATCTCTGCAATTACAACAGGGCTAGAAACCTAAGATAATTTAAATAGGAATCATAATAACTAAAATAAAAAAATAAAAAACTATATTTCTGATGCGTTTATGTAACAAGACCAATCCAGTAAAATGCACGATGGGCCTAAACTCGAAACTTTCAACAATATATATATTAAAATTAGGACAGTTAAAACTGTATAATAATAAATGACGATATCACAGTCGGGGTTAGAACCTCTGCGTATGAAAAAGAAAATGAAAATAAATGATGAATAATTCTACAAATACTCATAACGTCCAGAGGTGTAAAACTATTAAATTTGTTCACATTGAGAAGAATTAATTATAAATATCAATAACAATGACGACCGTGGACAGAATTATAAATAACAACATTGATAAAAATAAAATGACGAGTGAAGAAAACTGACAAAGAGTGACAACGGAACAACAAGAAATAATAAACAATAATGGGAGCGATCTAAAGATAGTATGCGCTGGTCTAAGAATCTCATAACATTGCCATCCGGAAGTATAACGGACCAACACACAAAACTGTGTGTATCCATGAACGTTTATAGTCGGGTTAATACAGTTCAGTGAGCATTACTCATAAACGCGGATGGCAAAAAATAATAACAAAGACCTGAGTGACGTCATCTTCGAACTATCTATAGATAGAACGAAGATGACGTCACTCATGCCTTTGTTATTGTTAATTGCCATCCACGTTTATGAGTAGTTCTCACTAAATTGTATTAACCAGACTATAAACGTCCATGGTAACGCACAGTTTTGTATGTTGGTCCGTTATACTTCCGGATGGCAATGTTGTGAGCTTCTTAGCCAAGCGCATACTATCTAAATTCATGTTTTCATCCAACCAAATCATCAATCATGTGATTTGTGCTGTCCAACGATTGGATATTTCTTCAGAAATGTTAACAGGCTGCTTTGTTTATGAAAGTTGTAAATATACCCATGTGTCAAGCTGAACAAAATGACAAATCGTGATGTTAGATATTTCAAAAACTGTGAACACTTTTCACTATATGGGTCACTTTGAGCACTTATTATTCCAACGTGACCAATGACCTCGAGCACATGGAAATGTAATATAGATAGTATACGTTTGGCTAAGAAGCTCATAACATTGCCATCCGGAAGTATAGAGGACGAACACACAAAACTGTGTTACCATGAACGTTTATAGTCTGGTTAATACAATTTAGTGAGAACTACTCATAAACATGGATGGCAATTAACAATAACAAAGGCATGAGTGACGTCATCTTCATTCTATCTATAGACCATACCCATTCTGGTCCGAAGGTCAAAGAGATATCCATCTAAAAGGTGAAGTTTACTGTCCAGATTCAATTCGTGACTGGAACCAAACGAACAAGCTTCTGAACTGAGTGTTGTATTAGGGCCCTCCCGCACTAGGACAGGACTGTCTGGGACGAATTTGTCCTGTCCCACTGAAGAAAATTTTTATTCAAAACAGGTACCGCACTAGGACAAAACTGTTCCAGGACACACCTCGCGTATCGCTTGCGCAAATGCATTATCAATATGGATGAAATAGAGGTTGCATATTTCTGTGTTTTACTACT
The DNA here is from genome assembly GCF_034508935.2 of Berghia stephanieae. NCBI lineage: Eukaryota > Metazoa > Mollusca > Gastropoda > Nudibranchia > Aeolidiidae > Berghia > Berghia stephanieae. The sequence continues at coordinate 53,190,800 of NC_088360.1, read as the reverse complement.
AGACAAAAAGACAAATGGAAAGAGAAAACAATATTGGGTGCATCCTTTAATGACCCAAGGATTGCTCAAGGGTCAATTCCATAGACTATGGTGATCTCCGATCTTATCCTAAAATGTTTTTCTTGGAATCACCTCACTTTACTCAGGAGCAAATGAGTACCAGTTCGCTGATGAAAGTAATTTTTGACGGACTAGCGTCCTATCAAGAGGATAATAGAGGGTCAGCATGGCTCGGCAGTACGGTCTTTGCTTCGTACCCGAAAGGTACCAGGTTCGATCACCCGCTGCTGCGTTTTGTGGCCTTGAACAAGTCACCTCGCCCTAGCTTAATTTGTGGTGCTGGCATGCGGCTGACTCCTGGGTTGTTCCAGTCTTCCCTTGGAATAAACCCTCGAGAAAAATTTCCTCTATGGGATGAATAAAATGAATTTAATTTTTTTTAATTTTAAATTTATCTGTCTGCTCAACGCTACAGAAACATGGATAAGTTCCGGATCTATTAGTTTAGGAGGCAAGATAGCCGAGTGGTTAGCGCGCTGTACTCTGGACTCAGAGGTTCTATGTTCGATTCCGACCGAAGCCAAGTTGTACTTTCCAAGAGCAAGAAAATTTACTCCAATCACTCACTCCATTCAGGTGTAAAAGGGTCCCTGTCAAGCTGGGATAGTAATCTGCGATAGACTATTGTCCTGTGCAAAGGTTTTCAACAAATACGTTAATTGTCCGCTTCACGCTATTGAAACTGGGATAACTCCTGCACCATTGGCTTCAAGGCTCTAAAGGACTTAATTTGTCCCACAATGAGCCCAAGTGGCTCAGAGGACTTACTTAAGGACAAAATATTTTTATTGAGAATTCCCGAAATAAATAACGATAAAGATAATTGATCCCACAGGTTACCGAACAGATGTGCGACCGGTTTTAGACACGTTACTGCTGTGTCACAAAGTGTGACACTTCTTAAATTATATTTATAAACATACGTTATTAAATTGCCGAAAATGTTTATGTTGCTATGCATTCTGTACATGGTTTCATCATATAGAATTATTTTTTGAATTGTTCTTGCTTTTTTATATTCATAATTGAAGAAATAAATAAATAAATAACAATGTTAAATTGAATGTAAGCTTCAGTTTAATATAAGAAAACAGATAAAAATGGACGTTTCGAGTTTCCCCTATATCAACAAAACTGGATGAATGAAACACTACAGACGAATGAGATAATTTGGTAGTGGAGTTATAAACAAAAACATTGATGGGCAGGAAGTAGTATGCATACTTTGTGAGGAAGCATGAATTAAATAGAAATTTATAAAAGGTGCGCAATTGATTAAGTCAAAAGAGGGGAGGCGGGGAAGAACTGTGTAATGCAGTATAAAAAGTGAAATAAGATAAAATAAATACGATACCTATTGTTGGAAAATAAATACAATGGAATTGAAAATAAATACAAAATATAAGGGATATAGGTATTGGTATACTCATCAGTGGCAGTAGCAGCAGCAGAAGCAACAATAGAACTGTTAGTAGTAGTAGTAGTAGTAGTAGTAGTAGTAGTAGTAGTAGTAGTAGTAGTAGTAGTAGTAGTAGTAGTAGTAGTAGTAGTAGTAGTAGTAGTAGTAGTAGTAGTAGTAGTAGTAGTAGTAGTAGTAGTAGTAGTAGTAGTGGAGGTAGTAAATAAATTGTAAATAAAAAATTGCTAAAGTAGAAAGATGAAAAGTGAACATAGGGATGCAAAAAATAAATACAGGCATTACAACTTTGGCAAGGCGCCGCCAGGTCTCGGACTTTTTGTCCTAATGCGGAAGGCGGCTATATTTTTTACTATCACAAATGATATGAACACGGGACTGGAACAGTCCTGTCCCGTTGATTTTGTAGCACTTCACAACAACGGCTCGGGACACAATAGGACCGTTTTGTCCCGTCCCAATAGGTGCGGTAGATATCACTTTATTACACATGTTACAGATTTGTGTGCTAGTGCGGTAGGGGTCTTAGAGAGCAAACGGAATCCTTGACCTTTACCCGGCGTATTTTCTACATGTTTGAAACAACAACTCACAACTACCCTCCAGCCCGCCTTTAAGCAAAAAATCGTGATTTCAAATTCAGTTTGATTCTCGACTGTCGATGGTCTATCATCCGCATTGCTTGCTTGTGAGATTGACCAGAATATCCATTGTCACATTGACTGAAGAAGCCAGTGAAATCTTTAGAAAGTGAATTGTATCACTTGGAGGTAAGAATATAATTTATTAACTTGTAATAATACTTCAAAGACTGTCGGATAAACGATAACAGCATGCCGACCTGATTTAAAAATCTAAAAAGGTAAATTTTAAATTCGGTGTTAAAAAAAAATCAACGCTCTGTCTTAGCTTTGAAATGGGACCATTTGGTTTCGACGAAGCTAGTAACGTTTCTTTTTTTTGAACCGGAGACGATTCTTTAAACTTTAAGATTGTCACAAAAATGATCTATTTTTCAAATTGTCTCTTCTAAAATGGATAAACAATATTCATGGACTTATATACATTTTTTGGAAGAACTTCCATATACTGCCGCCACTCGGAGAAGACCAGTGATTATACATTTAACTGTCATAGGTTATATACAATTCATGGATATTTTTAACGATAATATACATTATATTATTAAATGCATGGGGTAAATACATAGATATGATACATAAGTATTCAATGGATTCAAAATTGAAATAACCGGATAGTATATTGTTCCACTATTTCAATGTGCAATATTTTTTGACAGTTGAATTTCCATAAGGAAGATTAGAATAACCATTAATACAAATATCTGTGAAAGGTGTTCAAATGATATCAAATGTAAAAGACAGAATAAATGTAAAGACTTAATTAAATACAAAGGTTAAGAAAAAAAATAAAGCCTAAAAATGGATTACTTCCCTTGTTCTAAGATTTTTGCTCATAAAAATATTAAAATCGTTTCATTTAATTCCTTTCATAATACTTCAATGTAGGCCTAATATTTTTTTAAGTTTCAACATTTATTACAACGAACGACTTTAAAAGCATCTCTTGGGGATATTATCTAGAATTGATGGCATGGTTATTCTATATATATAAACATCTTGACCATCTAAAATTGTACACGTCGAAATGGTGCGCATATTATATCTAAGCGACTCCGGAAGAGTTGAAAATCTTATTTGATTGAATAATGTCATTCAAAATCTATCTAAACGTCTATATCTTATTTTACGATATTCATATCCATGTATTCTCCTGCAGTTAGGTATGTCATTTAAAGCTTGAAAGTATCAATTCATAGTACCTGAGACGGTGAGGTGATAAAGGATTCAACTTTTATTTCCCACCACAAACTTATTTTACCCCATCAAAATTATTCCCCTATTTTAATTCTTGGGTTGTTTCCCTCAGTGGCGCCTGATATGGAATTGACGGGCCTCGTGGTCCAGTCTATGGCGCTTGAGGAAAGAAGGTAGATTTAGGTAACGTCAAAGAGCGACGTGACTAAAGTCGGTGGATTGTAGTGTAATATCAAAAGCCTCACGGACTGGACCACAAGGCCTAGTATATTGTGGATACGTGTTATTTGAGAACTGAGGAAACAACCTATGTACTTTCTTGATCAAATTGGGTCATTTTTTCAGCAGCCAAGCAGAGGCGGAGTATTTAAAAGCGATTAAGGGAAATATGATAAGACTGCTGCTGGAGAGAGTAAGGGTTGAGCACTTTTAAACTAATTGAAAGTAAAGTGGGACGGTGTCATTAGATTCTATTTTGGTTCCAAAATTAAGTCCAGATTTGTCTTACTTTTTATCGGGTATTTTAGTCATAAACTTGGAAATACATTTTTCCACTATTGCCTCTTTGTTATATACTGGCAATGAAATTACCTTAAAGTGTTGTAAGTCTTGTAACAGGCATGCATTCTTTAAATAGTCTCCATAATAAACCCCAGGACGATATGAAATCCCTGTAAAATATTCATGTTTTTGTCTTTCTGTGGAAATAAAAACCAACTTGGCTATACTTGTGTCCATGTTTCAATGATAAAAATAAATTGGAAAATAAAAGTGAGATCTAACTTTCAGGTCTTGAAAACACTTGAATCGTTGTCAAACGTATAATTTAAAAACTGAAAAGCGAATTAGTTGGTTGTAAGTCAATTGTTCATTTATTGCTGAAATAGTCAGATTGTGTAAATGAAATAAAACTTTGGTTCTTATGGCCTGGTATGAGAAATTGAAGTATTGTGAAACCTTCAGAAAACTTAGACCATTGGAGCAGCCTTGCTTTGAACGTTCCATTTTTTTGTATTTCATTTGTAATGCAAATATTCGGGCTTAGGTTGTTTTTCTTATCTCTTGAACTGATATTAACTTTTTAGCATGGTCCCGCCTGACACATCATCTGAAGGCCATGGGTCACATGGGCCTCGGGTATATTTATAAATATATTGGATAATGATGGCTAACATTTATACACACATAAGATCAGATTTGATCCGGAATATTAATTTTATTTCACAGGTGTAAATCTATATATGTGGAAAGCAGCAACCTCAAGAAATGACCCCCCCCCCCCCCCCTCCCCTAATCATCGTTTAAGCACCAGCTTGACCTCGATGACTTTGATCCAAGAACCAGTTTATTGACAAAGCCAAACGTTGCCAATATTACCAAATAAACCGGGGAGCGGTTCACAAAAAGCAAAAGAAATTTCCATACATCGCAGTGTTTGAATTCATTTTGTCAACATAAACTTTGTGATGTTTTCCTTAAATCGGTAATAAGTGCCGTTGTAATACAGATCCATCACACGGAAGCAGTTATATCCCTTCCTTAGTTCAATGGATTCAAACGTATTTTACTACAGAAAACCAAAATAAAGAAAACACCAAAGCACTTCTAGCGTCTTTGCCTAACATTGAAATTGAAGAGAACACCAATGAGACTAAAACCTATCTGGAGATAAACGTGAAATGCAAGAATACATAGTTTTTGTGCTCTGAAAGATCACCGTGAAACTCTCCAAAAACGATCCCAACAGAAATATCATTTGAAAACACTTCAGCTCGGTTTTCATGCCAGTAGATCAACAAAATGATTAAAATCCCCCGTTCTAATTTCTTCTTAATCCTAAATATCCAGTATCATGTCGGGGATAGAAAAACTGAAAAGAAATCAAAACATCCAAAGCACAAGGGCCCTGATAAGACCCCAAACCATTCAAAAGAAATTAAAAACTTTTGACCAAAACTTGCATCTTTCGGGAATCATAGACACTGTGTGGCTAGGGCTAACATCCCAAGCAATCCCCCCCCCCCCCCACACACACACACACACACACCAAAAAAAAATCATCACATGAACGTCAACAAGTCAAATTTCAATTATTGCCTCGATACCATGAACCTGATAACAGTGCGCAGCCATCTATATCACGGAATTGGAAGTATTTGAAGATCTTAAATGGGAAAAATCGTTCAAAAGGTTAGACATCACCTCAATGTCATCTTGACGAACCTTATCTCATGGGAGTGCCCTCCTTGGAACATGGTGCAGTTGAATAATAATCGGCACTGTATGGCACAGATACAGACACAAAAGATCATGGAACTAAGGAGACAATATCATCCTCTGGTAAGTACATTATCATTTAATTTTGTAGCTAATCAAAGTATGACTCGCCGCACCAATCAGATTTTATGAGGAAATAGCTGAAAGAAAATTAAGCAAAAAGAAATAGCAAATGGTAACATTTGTTTTAGGTTAAGAAACAAAACATGCTATCTTTAACCCTTTGCATGATATTTGTTGGTCACAATTTGTCTGTTTTGCATTCTATAATAGTCTTTGAATACCAAAATGTGAAACAATTGTCTACTGCGCTTACGAAATAATTGGCAAAACGAATGAAACAAGCTAAAATAAAATCCAATTCAGTTTAGGCAAACGTATAAATGGATAGAGATCACAGAAGGGGGAAACGTGGGTCAGCGATACGGTCTTTGCTTCGTACCTTAGCGGTACCGAGTTCTATCACACTCGCAGCTGCGTTGTGGCTTTTAGCAAGTCACCTCGCCCTAGCTCAATATGCGGTGCTGCACTGCAGCTAACGCCTGGGTTATTCTAATCTTCCATTGGAATAGACCCAAAACAGATTTCACCTATGTGATGAATAAATGGAATTATAATAATTATACAGTAGCCCATTCTCTGTTAGTTTTGTCTCCTTTATCAGATTTAAAACCTCAGTTTTGCCCCTTTTTTTCAGATCGTTTCCATAAATACATTATTTTACAAGAGACCACCATTTCATTGATGGGAAGGCGTGCTTGATGAAATGAGCAATAAATGACTACTTCAAAGGAGATTCTCCAAAAGACGTTACAAAATCCCTTTGTTCAAAGGACTGAATCTAATATTTTAAGGTAGGACTTCCATTAATTTCCTCTTTCTTTTTCCACTAAACGTGCTCAAAGTACTTTACAAGGGGTCCTTAAGCAACAGCAACACTTAACATGTAGGTCAAGACGTGAGATCTGTTAGGTGGAATTATTTATTTTTTCGTACAGACAACACTTAACGGTCAGATATTCATTTTACGCCCTAGTACGTGTGATAATGTGAGTAAAGAGCCTTTTCCAAGAACTCAACTATGCGCCGCTTAGATATTTTTTTTCTATTGCAGAAGTATCAATAGTATTCTTTAAAAATAAGACATAGTTGGAAAACGTATAAATAGGTTTAAATTTTTTGAGATATATTTATTTGTTGATTTTTATCATTATCTAAATTTCATGGATAAAAAATATTTAGGCTTTTCCCCTCTAAATTTATTTTATCACCCGTTGATTTGGAGATGTGGTTTCATTTTACAATTTTCCACTCAGGTCTCATTGTTTGCTTTTGTGCAGAGAAAACTTCAATGATAATGTTTTGGTTAACAATTTTAAAAATATCAACACGATATATATGAATCCCTAGATTATTATTTACGATTACTCATGAAGCCTTTAAAATAGATTTTGCCCGAAAGCAAGATTCGGCATCCATCTCAATGTTTGCCTTCTTCCATTGCAGATATATTTGCTATGGGTAACTATACACTCGAGGAATGATCAGTCTCCGTCTGGAATGGACATTTGTCAAGAAGTAACCAACTCAAAATTGTCAAGGAACATCTTGCTCGTTAGATGTGTATGAACATTTCAGAAGCTGGGTATGCTGGGATGCTGCTGTGAATTCAAGATCTTTCTCCAATTAAATGACAGCTCACTTGACGTCATTTAATCGAATAGGATCTTTTATGCGACTGTTTTGTCTCGAGCATGGTGAGATTGGAAATTCAAATTCTATTTATTTCAATGTCAAAATTATCCACACTTGTCACATGGAACAAATCTAGCCGAACTTTTAACTACTCTTTACTTTCGAAGGTCCTCAATGATTTATGTCTATCGATACAACCCGCATTTTATTTCTTTAGAAGCAACAAGGCAAGTTTGTAAACTACTGATATTGGTCTCGTGTTGAGTCATTGTCGGTGGCTCATCTGACCAGTAACGTATCTTGTAACAAAATTAAAACATGTTGAGCCTAGTCAGTGACCAAATAAGTGCAACACATACTCATTTCACTAAAATTGGACAATAGGCAATGACGGATTTTATAAAGTGTATGGAACTTTACTTTCATATGGCGTAATGGAATAAACGAAGCATTGCAACAGACAATTAGCATAACATATTTCCGATGCCACGTATCTATAATGATTCATTCTTTTTTTTTTTTGTAAATTCAAGCTTCCAAATATGTGCAAAATACATGGCGACTGGCGGGGGGGGGGGGGGGGGGGGGGGGGGGCTTCATAATAAGTATGTTTGCAAACTTTAAATTAGGGGCCAAACTTTAAAATAATTCTTGGAAAATGTTAATAGTGACGATGAAGACGTTGATGATTATGATGATGATGTTGATGATGTGTGATAACAATGATAATGCTGATGATAACGCTCATGATTTATTTATTTGATAATCTATTTGATAATCCATTTATTAGCTAATTTATATTTATTCGATTTAAATAGAAAATGTATGATATAGTGCTTAAATTATATACATAAGTGCCCATATATGCATTATGATTTAATCAGCATTCATTCAAAACATTTACTAAATAATTCCATTTTCTCACTTCTTTATTGCGGGTGGTTGGATGGGAGCATCACCCTTGAATCATATACCTATGATGTTCGCATGGGTGTACGATCCGATAGTGATGTCGTTTCTTCTTCTCTTTACTAGCCTATCCTGCTTCTTTGGTTTGTGATTGTATTTTTGACAGGGGATATTTTTTTTCTGTAAATCTTCTGCCTGTTTGTTCTTGGTTATTTATAATTTAGCTTATGATATCTTTAGGTTATGATTTTGATTTACATTTGTACTATTTTTGTTAGATTGCTTGTTTTTTTGTTTCAGCGGTCTCTCATATAACCTCAATTGTGTTGGAAGAGACCTAAAGCAACAAACAAACAAAAAATCACTTCTTTATGTTGTTGCAATGACACACACACACACATACACACACACACACACAATGCTCTCTCTCTCTATTTCTATCCACACACACACACACACACACACACACACACACACACAATCACGTGCGCGGGCACACACACTTTTACAAACCTTGATTGGCAAATAGGGCATGCATAAACCAGAATTGAGTTTTCTTAAAAATTTAAAATGAATGTGTAGTCCTTCAGAACCATTAGGCCCATGGGGTAGGAGTTTATCCCAGTTTCTTTAGCGTGAAAAGGACAGTAGCAATTGTTTGCTATCGTTTGGATAGAACGCTACACTATCACAAAGTACTTTCCACCGGTTCTAACAAATCCAGCTACCCAATCAATGCTGGTTGGACAGGGGGGGGGGTCAGAAATATAATTATTGAGGATGCCAAGTTTTACTATTTCGTAAATCATTGAATTATTTACCAATTACCTATCCACTTCTTACCAGTTAGCACATAAGACCTTTTTGCTGTCTACATTCCTTTGTTAATAATTGTTTGTTCTTTTTTGTTTTGTTTTTTCCCGAATCTCGATGTCAAAATCCAATAGCATTCCTCTATTCAAAAGGCCGTCTCCTGGTGTTTTCCATGTTTAGAAATAAAGTATCTAAATTACTTCACTTAAAATAATATGACAAAGTAAAAGGTGATCTTTTTCATATGCGTGTTGGCCTAGGAAAACATATCAAGCGTCGTCCCCCAGGGAATTTGAGTGTTTTTTCAACCTGCAATCATCACTGATCATAATGCTCCTTAAATTTTAATACTTACTTTAGTTTATGAGGTATTAGAGGGGATAAGATTAAGATATTTGTCGAAATAAGTAATTCGTCTATAAGGAAAAATACCAACTTGTAGAAATATGGAATAATCTAAAGTTTGAGAGAGAAAAAATGTATTTCCATTGTTCTTAAGAATTCCATTGATAAATTAAATCTTACTTAATATTTGATTTCGACGAATAATGTACCATGATATTGGATACTATTTTCATTTTGTAAATTGATTGGAACTTGAATTTGTTGGAGAGGGCATGTCAAATGAATGTTGATTGGGAAAAGTATAACGAATATCGAATATCGGCGATATGTACCAGAATGTGTCAAAGTGATTTTTTACATAGGCGTCTGTCTTTGAGAATTGTTATCAATGCATGTACGTTGCACAAAGCCTTTGAACCCTATTGGCTCTTAAACGATACGATTGACGACTTATATATGTTTTATATTTGTTCTAGTCCCTATTAAAAATTATAAATTGAGCATCGTTGGTACTTCCAACCATACGTAATTCGTTATTTTCAGTAAGGTCATGAACAGAAAGTGATATTAAGAAATTCTAAGTTTACTATTTTAAAAAACCAGCGAAAAGCAAAACAAAAGGGACTTGAGGAGATGCAAAAGTAGAATGGTGTAGATTAAAGTCAAATTCGAGAGTTTTCCTTGCTCTTTGGTACAGGGTTTTCATGTCTTAAATGTGACTTGTCTTTTCTGCTCTGATTGCAAATTTTTCATAATAGGAGATTCATTTATCACTTTTATCACTCTCACAAGTAACATTTATTTACATATTGTATTCCCCGTTTGGGTACCGGGGGCCCTCAATTGAGAGGGCGAAGAATAGTCCCACCGTGCTGCCCCTTTAAGGGGAGGAGCGACAAAACATGCGTTTCAGTTTTCTTGAAAGATTAGAATATTAAAGGTTAGAAAACGAAAAGTTAAATATTCCACGATTTTTATTGATAGAAAAATAGAAATTATTACCTATCCTCCAATTTTGACGAAAGTAAATTGTCATAATAACACAAGTTCAGATTTTGTTTAATAATTTGTTGTCGCTTCTCCCTTTACTGCCATGTTTCGTAAAAGTCGACTAAAGGGCACGCAAGGTGGTGGCTCCCGAAACAGTCACCTGACAAAGGCTTAGCAACCCTACTTTTCAATTAATTTTTGTCGGATGCATCTCTTCGGAGCGGGTGGTTGGATGGGAGCATCACCCTTGAATCATATACCTATGATGTTCGCATGGGTGTACGATCCGATAGTGATGTCGTTTCTTCTTTTCTTTACTAGCCTATCCTGCTTCTTTGGTTTGTGATTGTATTTTTGACAGGGGATATTTTTTTTCTGTAAATCTTCTGCCTGTTTGTTCTTGGTTATTTGTAATTTAGCTTATGATATTTTTAGGTTATGATTTTGATTTACATTTGTACTATTTTTGTTAGATTGCTTGTTTTTTTTTTGTTTCAGCGGTCTCTCATATAACCTCAATTGTGTTGGAAGAGACCTAAAGCAACAAACAAACAAAAAAAAAATGGGACTGTTTTCAAGAGAATGAATTGAGCAAGCACTTTTCTCACTAGACATGCATTCCGTGCTTAGAGATGGGCGACGCCTCGTGTCCAGAGTCATTGACTCAAAATACGTTTGAATCTCATCCAACTCAAGAAAGGCACGTTTTGGGATGTCTATACCCAGATGTGTCCATTGTGCAGTGTGTGATGAGAGACATGTCAATGTTCTAAATGGTTTCCACTACAAAAAGGATAGATAACTCAAATGAAGAGGGTATCCATTTTGGATTATGTGGCTGGAGTCTTATGACGTTCCATGGTTGTCCAGCATGTTTTTCCTTTCCTGTTGCACTTTTAGTTTGTAAACATGGTGGAATCTTTTGCTTGTGCCTGGTTGAGACTTGGGTAAAAATTGACACAGTGGATTGCTCGTGGAATATTTTGTTCTGTCTTTGAACCAGTCCCTTTTGATTTGCTTTTCAGTTTGGTTTGGCGGTAGAATACTTGAATTTACGGAACTTCAGAACAAGTATTAAATTAACTATTTCTAATAATCAGGACTCGGAACAATAATATTTATCAGCTTTAAGTTCATTACTTGCTAAAATACATTGCATAATAAAGCAAGCAAACTTGTCAATTTTCATTCATTTTTTATCCTCAACACACTTCAGGCCAATATTTACAAAGCACATTTATCTATACATTTTACCATCACATACATTACAAGAATCATTCATTGAAGCGTATAATACTCGTTTTCCCCCGTGTGGGTACCGCGGGATTCTCAACTAGAATGTCAGAATAGTCCCAATGCGTTGCTCCTAAAGGGGAAGTGCGAAAGTGTAGAGGTATTTTTAAATATTTTTTCTTTGGATGGAAAAGACATTTTAATGCTTACATACTAGAAATGTTTTTTTCTTCATTCTAATGGTTTACTTTTGCATCTCCAAAAAATGTGACATTAAAAGTAGAAACTGGGTGGGGTTCCCTACCTTCACAGTGGGCAGGGAGGTACTTACCGTGTCTTCTATCCCCGTATATCTGTTTTCCAACTTGCTTTCTGTCTTTGTCTTGGTGTGAGATTCCTCGGTTTTGTCCCGACCCTGGCCGGAGTCCTTGACTGGGAGGGAAACAGTCAAATGCATAGTTATTGTTTGGGAGATATTTTTTTTCCTTGTAAATCATCTCTCTGTTATGTATTATTATTTTTGTTTTGAATGTATAATGTAGGCATTTGCGGGTGGTTGGATGGGAGCATCACCCTTGAATCGTATACCTATGATGTTCGCATGGATGTACGATCCGATAGTGATGTCGTTTCTTCTTCTCTTTACTAGCCTATCCTGCTTCTTTGGTTTGTGATTGTATTTTTGACAGGGGATATTTTTTTTTCTGTAAATCTTCTGCCTGTTTGTTCTTGGTTATTAATAATTTAGCTTATGATATGTTTAGGTTATGATTTTGATTTACATTTGTACTATTTTTGTTAGATTGCTTGTTTTTTTGTTTCAGCGGTCTCTCATATAACCTCAATTGTGTTGGAAGAGACCTAAAGCAACAAACAAACAAAAAAAAAATGTAGGCATTTGAGTGTGTTCCTCTTTGTTGGGATTTGTGCTTGTGTCTGGATGAGACTTGTAAGTGATTTCAAACTAAGTACATTGGTGGTATGCTCTTGGAATCTACATCTGATCCCTCTTTATTCCCAGTTCCCCTATGTCTTACTTTTTCTTGGGTGCTTTAATTGTAATTCTAGAACTTTTTACTATCCCATTTTTTTTTTTTTTACTGGCGCTGATATGACCTTAACTCTCAAACGTTCCACTGTTTTGAGCAAAAGTTGTGAATGGAGGGGGTGCAGGTACATTAGGATACCCTGAACTCACTCACTGTGCGCTAATGCTGGCATGTTATATATCAATTTGCTCGTCATATGTTTTAGTTTCACATTCTTAAAGTTTTTTATAATTTCAAGGCACTTTCCTGGACACAAATATGATTTATGTGTCAAGGTAGGGTCTCAAATTTTCAAGTAAAAACTGCATTTTCTGCAAATGCCAAGAAGGAAAAAAATAACTGTTCAAAATTATGATCAAAACAAGTTTATTTTCTAAAAATACATCATGTCTTACAACTTTTATGCAAAACTCAAGTATGTAATGCATAAATTGAGCATCTGGTGGGGTCTCAAATGTATCCACACATTTACTCAAACAAGGGGCATAATCCAATAATTTTTACATGTTCACAAAAATGTCTCTAAATTGCTTATGTCAGCATTTCTTTGGCATATTTTGGATATCTCTTGGTCAACAGACCTAAACACATGATACAAGAAGACATTTCAACATTGTGAAAAGGTTTTGGGGTAATAATTCCATTACAAAAGTAAAATTATATAATTATTTTAAAATTCACTTGTGTGTCACTTGTTTAGTGCAAAGACTGAACTATACACACCAAAAAAATACACAAGTTCCTTCTTACTGATACAATTGATAATACATGGATAAATATAATAAAGGACTTCAGTATACATATATATTTATTTATATATGTAAATGTATTCGCAGAGAGCGAATAGTATTTTTTTTTTCGCAAAGAGCGAAAACGAATGATTATTCGCAGAGTGCGAAAATATTTTAATTTCACAGTAACAGTACCTTAACAAAATAAAATAAAAATATACAGACAATTTAACATTTAAAAAACAAAGAGCATTTTAAAATACAATAATAAATCAAATAATTTACTCAAGAACTGTATGATACCACAACATACATTTTCTATCCGGCTGTAAACAAAACCATTTTTTACAATATAAACACCTATGTCTAGTTTTCTGTACTTTACCCCTATCTAAGCATAACCTACAATCACCCCTTGAATTTGAAGAAGCATCTGGTAAAATTGGATGGATTAACTTAATTTCTTCATTTATATCATTATTATCACTATTCCTGCTATTTGCTTTAGATTTACTTTTACATTTACAATTACAATTTGTATTTAAAGCAAGTGGTGGACCCTCTAGATCATCTATCCCGCCTAACTGCCTGGCTAACTCCAGAGTAAAATCTAACTGATTATACTGTTTTGGTCTCTGTAATTCTTCAATATCACTATGCCTAGCTCTATATTCTTTGAACAGAATATAACTATTAACCCTAGCAATGTCAATAAAATGAAAAAATAAACTTTTCCACCACTTGTGTGTTTTTCTAAGACTATATATATTCCCAATAAGTTGATCAGACAAATCTACCCCATTCATATTCTTATTATAATCTTTAACTAATTCAGGCTGTGCAACATCTAATTTTCTGAAAACCCCATTATCTTTACTCCTACGTTGTACTACTGCCTCCTTATTTGCATCATGTATTGTAGATATAAATGAAACTGTCTTATTATCTTTCCACTGTAAAGCTAAAATATCACCATCCCTATGCCATCTAAACTCCCCCCTCTTAACCCTCTTTTCCCATTCTCTAACGTTCTTTAGACTAACTGGAAATCCTTTTCGATTAACTATTATTGTCCCACAAGCTCTCACATTCTTCACAACCAAATCTTTAAAAAGTTGAACACTAGTATAAAAATTATCCACATATAAATGATATCCTTGATTGAACAAGCCAACAAGCAACTGCATAACCACATTATAAGCTAAACCATTTGTTGTATTACCCCTACCTTACCCAAATAAACATCAAAATTGTGTGTATACCCTGTCTTTGAATCTGCTAAAACCCACAATTTCATTCCCCACTTTGTTGGCTTGTCCTTCATATACATTCTAAAGCTATACCTTCCCTTATTTTTAACCATCCTCTCATCTATTGAAATATTCTGATAAGGTTGAAACAATTTCATACATTTTCTACGAATATAATCCATCATAAATCTAGCTTTACATAATTTATCATCTCTATTTTCTGTTCTAAAATTACTTATTTTAAAAGACATTTATAACGCCAAATTGACAAAAACCGACGCGCCCACAAACCATTCAACAATGTCTCCTCACACCAATATAAAGTAACACGCTCCACTTTCACACAACTCATGTACATCAACAAACCAATAAATCTATACATTTCATCCACATTCACAGGTTCATCCTTCCACCTCTTATACAACGTCGGTTTTGAATCCGCACACATACTCGCATAATCATTCGTCCACTCACAAAACAAAGACAACAGTTCTTGAGTAAAAAACAAACGAAAAAAATCTAAAGGCGTTAAAAATGTTCGGTGATCTAAGCGAGTCACCGTATCAGGCAGGCGTGGACCAGGGACTCGCTCAGGGAGAAAAGGTGGCACTTTGTTCTCGGGACCACCATCCACACATAGTTTCTTCGGCTGTGATGGGCCAGGGATTTCATCATGATCCGAACGCCTGAAGAAAATAATAACAAGAATTAAAATAAAAAGAAGTACTTTGAAAACAAAGGAAATGAAAAATAATTCTGAAAGGAGAAAGCAATTAATTACACATATAAATATAAAATATCAAAATATTTTATCACTCTCCCTTTTTTACATCACACACTAGTTCTGGAATAATATTTCTTGACATAGAGTTGAGTAGAGTAAAAATACTATAAATAATCTTCCTGTAGACCCAAAACTGAATATATAACATAATATCAACAATAATACATCAGAAAACACAAAACAGTCAATATGAATATAAATGCTCTATAAGAACAACTAAATATCAGGTCAGTTCTCACCTTTTTCTTTGACAAGCAGAACTAGTTGTGGCAGTGGCAGTGTCAGTATCATCAGTAGGAGTAGGGACTTGTGCATGTCTCCCAGTTTCATTCCCACAGTCCTCACACGGAATCCGAATCTCGCTAGAAGAAAGAAAAAAAGAACAATATTTTATTATACAAACTGTCGACACATCAAATCAAGACATACAAATCATTTCTATATCTCATTCAAGTGGCCGAACTAACCGTCTTCTGGCCTCCATGTTTGTTTACATTTTCAACACACAACACTTCACTCGTCCTAGTCAAACTCAAGCACTTCATAAATACAATTATAAACCAAAAAAAAAAAAATACTTTTTGTACTATATTAATGAAATAGATAATAAAGTTGAATAAAATATACATATCATGGGCATTATGTGATCGCTTGATGTTACTTTGAGAAGATTTCTGAAAAATACTTACTCGTCGTTCTCACTGTCAGATCCCATATTTGGCGAGTACGGCAGGTCGAATTCTTGAGACCATTCGGACTCAATTTCATCATCATCCTCGTCATCACTTACATCCACGTTGAAGAGGATGTCATAAATTTCAGACTCTTTGAGATTTGCCATGGTGCAAAAAGTTTAAATAATATAAATTTGATAAATTGTGAGTAGGAGTTGTAGAAAGATTTCCCGAAACAAAATGGCGGATCGAAGGTAACGGATGGAGTCGTTAGCAACCTAGCTTTCGTATCTCTCGTTATTTCGTAACATTTTTTTACATTTTTAACATAATTGTGATGAATTATTAAATGAAAATCATTATTTTATAATAAAATAATAGTTTCAACACATAATCTGGCGATTTTTTTACCGCAAAATGGGATTATGAAAAAGGGGGCGTTGTCACGATCACCGGTGATCGTGGTTTCTATTTGTGGAACGTTTGAGAGTTAATGTGTTGCAAGCGCCGTAAAACCCTTAAAAACATAAAACATAAACAACAAAGTAGAAACATTTTGATATTTCTTTCCCTTTTAGCAATGTTCGTAGAAGTCGACTAAAGGGCACTAGAGGTAGTGGCTCCCTAAACAGAGCCATAAGGTGTAGGCACAGCGAGCCTTAGGCACCTTGTAAATTGTGTACACTCCTAATGGATCACCGCCTTGTCGTGGTTGGAGTGCTTAAGTGCATATCGGGGCAACTAGCCGTACGACGGGGGACTTGTTAGGCCTGCCCCGATATGCAAGAACAAAATGGTGATCCAAAACACAATAGGATAATAATAAGCAGAATATGTGTTATCTTGCATACCCAATCATATGAATTATTGCATTTACACTAGGTAAATGTGATATATTATATACGCAGCATATTTTCATCCTATTACGCGTAATGTATATACTATATCTTATATATGCAATGTATCTAAATTATCTTGCATACAAAAGGTTTGTGCGATATATTATATACGATAACTATGTAAGATATATAATATACGCGAAGTGTCTATATACGTCGGGTTTATAAATTATCCTAAATGCATAAGGCAATAGGATATATTATATATGGAAGTATGTAAGACAGCTTGGAGATGCAATGTATGTAAGTTATCATAAATTCGAGAGGGGTTTGTGATATATTATATACATGCGTCAGTGGGATATATCGTATAAGTAAAATATGTAAGTTATCTTGCATACCCAATGATATGAATTATCGTATATACGATCGGTATGTGTGATATATTATATATGCAAGTATGCAAGATATCTTATATATTCCTGGTATATAAATTATCACATTTACACTAGGTAAATGTGATATATTATATACGCAGAATATTTAAATCCTTTTACGCGTAATGTATATACTATATCTTATATATGCAATATATTTAAATTATCTTACATACAAAAGGTTTGTGCGATATATTATATACGATAACTATGTAAGATATCTTATACGTGAAGTGTCTATATACGTCAGGTTTATAAATTGTCCTAAATGCACAAGGCATGTAGGATATATTATATATGGAAGTATGTAAGACATCTTAGAGATGCAATGTATGTAAGTTATCTTAAATTCGAGAGGGGTTTGTGATATATTATATACATGAGTAAGTGGGATATATCGTATACGTAAAATATGTAAGTTATCTAGCATACCCAATGATATGAATTATCGTATATACGATAGGTATGTGTGATATTTTATATATTCAAGTATGCAAGATATCTTATATATTCCTGGTATATAAATTATCGCATTTACACTAGGTAAATGTGATATATTATATACGCAGCATATTTTAATCCTTTTACGCGTAATGTATATACTATATCTTATATATGCAATGTATCTAAATTATCTTACATTCAAAAGGTTTGTTCGATATATTATATACAACTATGTAAGATATCTTATATACGCGAAGTGTCTATATATGTCGGGTTTATAAATTATCCTATATGCATAAGCCATATAGGATATATTATATATGGAAGTATGTAAGACATCTAGGAGATGCAATGTATGCAAGTTATCATAAATTCGACAGGGGTTTAGGATATACTATATACATGGGTAAGTGGGATATATCATATACGTAAAATATGTAAGTTATCTAGCATACCCAATGATATGAATTATCGTATATACGATAGGCATGTGTGATATTTTATATATTCAAGTATGCAAGATATCTTATATATTCCTGGTATATAAATTATCGCATTTACACTAGGTAAATGTGATATAATATATACGCAGCATATTTTAATCCTTTTACGCGTAATGTATATACTATATCTTATATATGCAATGTATATAAATTATCTTACATTCAAAAGGTTTGTGCGATATATTATATACGATAACTATGTAAGATATCTTATATACGCGAAGTGTCTATATACGTCAGGTTTATAAATTGTCCTAAATGTACAAGGGCGGGTGGTTGGATGGGAGCATCACCCTTGAATCATATACCTATGATGTTCGCATGGGTGTACAATCCGATAGTGATGTCGTTTCTTCTTCTCTTTACTAGCCTATCCTGCTTCTTTGGTTTGTGATTGTATTTTTGACAGGGGATATTTTTTTTCCTGTAAATCCTCTGCCTGTTTGTTCTTGGTTATTTATCATTTAGCTTATGATATCTTTAGGTTATGATTTTGATTGACATTTGTACTATTTTTGTTAGATTGCTTGTTTTTTTGTTTCAGCGGTCTCTCATATAACCTCAATTGTGTTGGAAGAGACCTAAAGCAACAAACAAACAAACAAAAAAAAATGTACAAGGCATATAGGATATATTATATATGGAAGTATGTAAGACAGCTTGAAGATATATGTATGTAAGTTATCTTAAATTCGAGAGGGGTTTGTGATATATTATATACATGAGTAAGTGGGATATATCGTATACGTAAAATATGTAAGTTATCTTGCATACCCGATGATGTGAATTATCGTATATACGATAGGTATGTCTGATATTTTATATATTCAAGTATGCAAGATATCTTATTTATTCCTGGTATATAAATTATGACATTTACACTAGGTAAATGTGATATATTATATACGCAGCATATTTTAATCCTTTTACGCGTAATGTATATACTATATCTTATATATGCAATGTATCTAAATTATCTTACATTCAAAAGGTTTGTTCGATATATTATATACAACTATGTAAGATATCTTATATACGCGAAGTGTCTATATACGTCTGGTTTATAAATTGTCCTATATGCATAAGGCATGTAGGATATATTATATATGGAAGTATGTAAGACAGCTTGGAGATACAATGTATGGAAGTTATCTTAAATTCGACAGGGGTTTAGGATATATTATATACATGGGTAAGTGGGATATATCGTATACGTAAAATATGTAAGTTATCTTGCATACCCAATGATATGAATTATCGTATATACGGTAGGTATGTGTGATATATTATATTGCGGGTGGTTGGATGGGAGCATCACCCTTGAATCATATACCTATGATGTTCGCATGGGTGTACGATCCGATAGTGATGTCGTTTCTTCTTCTCTTTACTAGCCTATCCTGCTTCTTTGGTTTGTGATTGTATTTTTGACAGGGGATATTTTTTTTCCTGTAAATCTTCTGCCTGTTTGTTCTTGGTTATTTATAATTTAGCTTATGATATCTTTAGGTTATGATTTTGATTTACATTTGTACTATTTTTGTTAGATTGCTTGTTTTTTTGTTTCAACGGTCTCTCATATAACCTCAATTGTGTTGGAAGAGACCTAAAGCAACAAACAAACAAATATATTATATTCAAGTATGCAAGATATCTTATATATTCCTGGTATATAAATTATCACATTTACACTAGGTAAATGTGATATATTATATACGCAGCTTATTTTAAACTTTTACGCGTAATGTATAAACGATACCTTATATATTCAATGTATCTAAATTATCTTACATACAAGAGGTATGTGCGATATATTATATACGATACCTATGTAAGATATCTTTTATACGCAAAATAACTTGTTTTTGTATACAACATGTAGGATGTATTATATATGGAATGTATATTAGACATCTAGTATATACTATGTATCTGTGTCTTCTATCCCCTTATATCTATTGTCCAACTTGCTTTCTGTCTTTGTCTTGGCATGAGATTACTTGGTTTTGTCCTGGCCCTGGCCGGAGTCCTAGATGGGAGGGAAACAGTCAAATGCATAGTTATTGTTTTGGGAGATGATATTTTTTTCCTTGTAAATCATCTCTCTGTTATGTATTATTATATTTATTTTGAATTTATAATGTAAACATTTGAGTGTATTTTCTTTGTTGGATTTTGTGCTTGTGTCCGAATGAGACTAATAGGTGGTCTCAAACTAAGTACTTTGATAGTGTGCTCTTGGAATCTACATCTGATCCCTATTTGTTCCCAGTTCCCCTATGTCTTACTTTTTCTTGTGTGCTTTATTTGTAATTCTAGAACTTTTTATTATCCCATTTTCTTCCTTTTTACTGGCGCTGATATAACCTAAATGTGTTGCAAGCGCTGTAAAACCCTTAAAAACAAAATATACAATGTATGTAATCTTTTTACCTGGTTGGAGATCCTGGCCTCCCATAGCGGGCAGGGAGGTACATACTGTGTCTTCTATCCCCTTATATCTGTTTTCCTTTCTGTCTTTGTCTTGGAATGAGATTACTTGGTTTTGTCCTGGCTCTGGCCGGAGTCCTGGCTGGGAGGGAAACAGTCAAATGCATAGTTATTGTTTTGGGAGATGATATTTTTTTCCTTGTAAATCATCTCTCTGTTATGTATTATTATTTTTATTTTGAATGTATAATGTAAGCATTTGAGTGTGTTCCTCTTTGTTAGATTGTGTTTGTGTCTGGATGAGACTTGTAGGTGATTTCAAACTAAGTACATAGGTGGTATGCTCTTGGAATCTACATCTGATCCCTATTTGTTCTCAGTTCCCCTTTGTCTTACTTTTTCTTGGGTGCTTTAATTGTAATTCTAGAACTTTTTACTATCCCATTTTCTTCCTGTTTACTGGCGCTGATATAACATAAATGTGTTGCAAGCGCCGTAAAACCCTTAAAAACAAAAACAAAACATAGCGGGCAGGGAGGTACGTAGTCTTCGATCCCCCTTTATCAGTTTTCCAACTTGCTTTCTGTCTGTCTTGGAATGTGATTACTTGGTTTTGTCCTCGCCTTGGCCGGATGCTCTTGCTGAGTGGGAAACAAATGTATAGTTTGTTTTGGAGATAATTTTGTCCCTGCAAGTCTCTGTTGCTGGGTGGGGTTCCTGCCTCCCATAGTGGGCAGGGAGGTACATACTGTCTTCTATCCCCCTATATGTTTTCCAACTAGCTGTCTGTCTTTGTCTTGGAATGAGATTACTTGGTTTTGTCCTGGTCCTGGCCGGATACCTTGACTGGGAGGGAAACAGTCAAATGCATAGTTATTGTTTTGGGAGATATTTTTTTCCTTGTAAATCATCTCTCTGTTATGCATTGTATTATGTTTTCTTTATAGTATATACGATTTGTAAAACATTTGAGTGTATTCCTCTTAGTGGGGACCTGTGCTTTTGTCTGGATGAGACATTTAGGTAATCTCAAACTAAATGCTTTGATAGTGTGCTCTTGTAATCTACATCTGTTTCCTATTTGAACCAATTCCCCTTTTGTCTTCTCTTTTCTTGGCCACTTTAATTGTATTTCTATAACTTTTTACTATCTTTTCTTCATTTTTACTGGCGCTGATATGACCTAAATGTGTTGTAAGTGCCGTAAAACCCTTAAAAACATAAAAACAAAAAAGTCTCTGTTGTGTACTGTTATGTTTCATCTAGACATGATATATGGTTTGTAAACATTTGAGTGTATTCCTTTTAGTAGGACCTGTGCTTTTGGGTGATCAACTCAGTACCTTTATAGCGCGCTCTCGTAATCTACATACGTTTCCTATTTGAACCTATTCCCTTTGTCTTACTTTTACTTGGGTGATTTAAATGTAATTCTATATGATTGTATATTTATAACATGTATAAATGTGAATTTTGTAGATATATGTAGATATGAATAGTATATGTAAATATGATTTGTATAATATGTAGATATGTATGTGCACTATATGATGTAGATATGTAAAATTTGTAGATATATAAAATTGTATAAATATGAAATATGTAGATATGTAAACTGTAAATATATGTAGATATGTAAGATAAGTTAGAATGTATAAATGAGATGTCGAAATACGAAGATATGTCGAAATGTGTAAATATGTGAAGGTGTAGACATGTCGAAATGTGTAAATATGTGAAGGTGTATAAATGACTTTTTACAGCCGCTAAAATTATCTAAATGTGTTGGAAAGCAAAAACAAAACAAAAAACAAAAAAAATAAAAATAAAATAAAATTAAAAAAACAGAACAAAAAACAATTAAAACAATAGATCTATGAAATAGTTTATATGTAAAAAAATAGGTACATTAAAAATTAAAAACGTCTTCAGTTTTAAATATTCTTGACATGTCTATAAAAGATGTTGGAAAGACGGAGACCTTTAAAGATAACCTTGAATCACTAACATAACCTTACATTTTAGTGCCTAATTTGTTATTTTAAAAAACAAAAAAGAAAATGGAGACGTAAATAAGGTTAAGAAACAAATCATTGGGATATTAGCGGTAAAATATTTTAGGAATAAAAAATAAAACGGAAAAAGGATGAATACATTCTAAAGAGGACAATGTTTTTTAAAACTCATTAGCATTTTTATCCATGTGCATTTTTATCCACGTTGTGCATTTTTATCCACGTTGTGCATTTTTATCCACGTTGTGCATTTTATCCATGTTGTGCATTTTTATCCAAGTTGTGCATTTCATCCATGTTGTGCATTTTTATTTTACCAATATATAATGACAATGTGATATGACAATGTGATGATATGACAATGTCATGATATGACAATGAGATATTGACAGTACCATGTGATTACATGACAGGACAATGTGATGACATGACAGGACAATGTGAATACATGAGAATGCAAAGCGCTTCGAGTTCGTTTAGTGGATATTGCGCTGTATAAATGAACGTTATTTTAATGTGATGATATAGTGATAAAAAGGGAATAATCACTGAAAAATAAAGTTGAGATTAACAAGCACAGAATCACAAGTCTGATATCATTTTTCAAAATAACAACAGGAGCCATTATGTTCAATTATCCTTATTACTGTAAATGGCCTTAAAAACCGATTTTTAATGTAAATAACCGTTTTAAAGACTTTAAATGTTTTTACAATGCATTTTTTACTAAATCAAAATCAAATTTCAATCGACACGAGTTTTACTTCCTTTTGTCCTTCAATGTCCAAGGTGTACATATAAGCACGTCTGATAACCAAACTTAAGTATAGGCTTGTTAAACATTGTAATGGAAACATTATTTTGTAATTTAATGGAATTATTCTTAAACCAACGAACAGCCCACAACAGAAAGGGTCATCAGACCTTAAATAAGTACACATTGCCATGGTCATTTTAGCATCGCTCTATAAAGACTTTTAATTGTATACAATATACAGATCTAGAATACTGGGTGGGGATCCTGACCTCCCATACTGGGTGGGGTTCTTGACCTCCCATAGTGGGCAGGGAGGTACTTACTGTGTCTTCTATTCCCCTAAATCTGTTTTCCAACTTGCTTTCTGTCTTTGTCTTGGAATGAGATTACTTAGTTTTGTCCTGGCCCCGGCATGTTGGCCTTACTGAGAGGGAAACAGTCAAACGCATAGTTATTGTTTTGGGAGATGATATTTTTTTCATTGTAAATCATCTCTTTGTTATATATTATTATATTTGTTATTTTTAACGTCTAATAAAATGTAAGCATTTGAGTGTGTTCCTCTTTGTTGGATTTTGTGCTTGTGTCTAGGTGAGACTTATAGGTGATCCCAGACTAAGTACATTGATGGTATGCTCTTGGAATCTGCATCTGATCCCTATTTGTTGCCAATTCCCCTTTGTCTTCCTTTCTCTTGGGTGCTTTAATTGTAATTCTAGAACTTTCTACTATCCCATTTTCTTCCTTTTTACTGGCGCTGATATAACTTAAATGTGTTGCAAGCGCCGTAAAACCCTTAAAAACAAACAAACAAAAACGATCCTGACCTCCTATAGCAGGCAGGGAGGTAAATACTGTGTCTTCTATCCCCTTATATCTGTTATCCAACATGCTTTCTGTCTTTGTCTCGGAATGAGATTACTTGGTTTTGTCCTGGCACTGGCCGGAATCCTAGGTGGGAGGGAAACAGTCAAATGCAGTTATTGTTTTGGGAGATGATATTTTTTTCCTTGTAAATCATCTCTCTGTTATGTATTATTATTTTTATTTTGAATGTATAATGTAAGCATTTGAGTGTGTTCCTCTTTGTTGGATTTTGTGCTTGTGTCTGGATGAGACTTGTAGGTGATTTCAAACTAAGTACATTGGTGGTGTGCTCTTGGAATCTACATCTGATCCCTATTTGTTCTCAATTCCCCTTTGTCTTACCTTTTCTTGGGTGCTTTAATTGTAATTCTAGAACTTTTTACTATCCCATTTTCTTCCTTTTTACTGGCGCTGATATAACCTAAATGTGTTTCAAGCGCCGTAAAACCCTTAAAAACAAAACAAAAAAACAGATCTAGAATAGCATTTTAAAAAAATAATCGGGAGGCCGTCTGTCATTTCATGACTAAGCAAATGCCGCTGCTACCAATACTGATACCAACATTGCTTACACTACTACCGACACAGCTCACAATATTGCTACTATACTACTAATACTGCTACTAACGCTACTAAAATAGTTACTAACACCACTAATATACTAATACCACAAATATACTACTAATACCACTAACATACTACAAATACCACTAACATACTACTAATACCACTAACATACTACTAATACCACTAACATACTACTAATACCACTAACATACTACTAATAGCACTAACATACTACTAATAGCACTAACATACTACTAATAGCACTAATAGACTACTAATAGCACTAATAGACTACTAATACCACTAATAGACTACTAATACCACTAATAGACTACTAATACCACTAATAGACTACTAATACCACTAATAGACTACTAATACCACTAATATACAATATTTCCCTACTACTACTACTCCCACTACTACTAGTAGTACTACCATAACTGATTCCACCACTTCTACACTTTCCAACTGGCATATCTTCCCAATAGACATTTTCGAGCAATGAAAACTGTATTTCGAAATATTAACTTACAATCATTTTTGCTGGAAATCCTGTATTGTGATGACATTTAAATGATACAATATGATGATTATGATAATGTGACTATTTTTAAACCATTTATTCAGCTGTCAACTACAAGGTATGATGAAAAATGAAGTAAAAAAACGTTGAACAAAACCTCGTGTTTTTCAATTTATCAGGTTTGTTTTATTTTCCTAGCGGGGATCCACTCAGCGACTACCATTTTGGACCAAGACTTGCTGACTCTTCAACGCCCGTCTATATGTATGGGTGGGGTTCCTGTCCTCCCATAGTGGGCAGGGTGGCACTTACTGCGTCTTCCACC
This sequence comes from Berghia stephanieae, assembly GCF_034508935.2. NCBI lineage: Eukaryota > Metazoa > Mollusca > Gastropoda > Nudibranchia > Aeolidiidae > Berghia > Berghia stephanieae. Next base: position 53,165,025 of record NC_088360.1, on the reverse strand, counting down.
CCCTTATCCTGGGTGGGGATCCTGACCTCCCATAGTGGGCAGGGGGGGTACATACTGTGTCTTATATCCCCTTATATCTGTTTTCCAACATGCTTTCTGTTTTTGTCTTGGCATGAGATTACTTGGTTTTGTCCTGGCCCTGGCCGGAGTCCTACCTGGGAGGGAAACAGTCAAATGCATATTTATTGTTTTGGGAGATGATATTTTTCCTTGTAAGTCATCTCTCTGTTATGTATTATTATATTTGTTATTTTGAATTTGAGTGTGTTCCTCTTTGTTAGATTTTGTGCTTGTGTGAGACTTATAGGTGATCTCAGGCGAAGTACTTTGATAGTGTGCTATTGGAATCTACATCTGATCCCTATTTGTTTCCAGTTCCCCTATGTCTTACCTTTTTCTTGGGTGCTTTATTTGTAATTCTAGAACTATTTACGATCTCATTTTCTTCCTGGGTGGGGATCCTGACCTCCCATAGCGGGCAGGGAGGTACATACTGTGTCTTCTATCCCCTTATATCTGTTTTGCAACATGCTTTCTGTCTTTGTCTTGGAATGCGATTACTTGGTTTTCTCCTGGCCCTGGTCGGAGTCCTGGCTGGGAGGGAAACAGTCGAATGCATAGTTATTGTTTTGGGAGATATTCTTTTCCTTGTAAATCATCTCTCTGTTATGCACTGTATTATGCTTTCTTTATATTATATATTATTTGTAAAACATTCGAGTGTGTTCCTCTTAGCGGGGACCTGTGCTTGTGTCTGGATGAGACTTTTAATGATCTCAAACTAAGTACTTTGATGTGCTTTTGGAATCTACAACTGTTTCTTATTTGAACCAATTCCCCTTTGTCTTCCCTTTTCTTGGATGCTTTATTGTAATTCTAGAACTTTTTACTATCCCATTGTCTTCCTTTTTACTGGCGCTGATATGACCTTAATGTGTTGCAAGCGCCGTAAAACCCTTAAAAACAAAAACAAAAAACATACCCCCTTATCGCTGGTTTCCAATTTGCTTTCTGTCTTTGTCTTGGAATGATATTACTTCGCTTTGTCCTGGCCCTGGCCGGAGTCCTTGGCTGGGAGGGAAACAGTCAAATGCATATTTATTGTTTTGGGAGATGATTTTTTCCTTGTAAATCATCTCTCTGTTATGTATTATCAATATTTGTTATTTTGAATATATCATGTAAGCATTTGAGTGTATTCCTCTTAGTTGGATCTTGTGCTTGTGTCCTGATGAGACTCTGGGTGGGGATCCTGACCTCCCATAGTGGGCAGGGAGGTACATGCTGTGTTTTCTATCCCCCCATACTCGTTCTCAAATTGTTTCCTGTCATGCGGGTGGTTGGATGGGAGCATCACCCTTGAATCATATACCTATGATGTTCGCATGGGTGTACGATCCGATAGTGATGTCGTTTCTTCTTCTCTTTACTAGCCTATCCTGTTTCTTTGGTTTGTGATTGTATTTTTGACAGGGGATATTTTTTTTTTTGTAAATCTTCTGCCTGTTTGTTCTTGGTTATTTATAATTTAGCTTATGATATCTTTAGGTTATGATTTTGATTTACATTTGTACTATTTTTGTTAGATTGCTTGTTTTTTTGTTTCAGCGGTCTCTCATATAACCTCAATTGTGTTGGAAGAGACCTAAAGCAACAAACAAACAAACAAAAGTTTCCTGTCATTGTCTTGGAATGAGATTATATTAGTTTTGTCCTGATCCTTGCCGGAGTTCCTTGGCTGGGAGGGAAACAGTCGAGTTATAGTTTTGGGAGATATTTTTTCCCTTGTATATCATCTCTCTGTTGCGGGTGGTTGGATGGGAGCATCACCCTTGAATCATATACCTATGATGTTCGCATGGGTATACGATCCGATAGTGATGTCGTTTCTTCTTCTCTTTACTAGCCTATCCTGCTTCTTTGGTTTGTGATTGTATTTTTGACAGGGGATATTTTTTTTTCTGTAAATCTTCTGCCTGTTTGTTCTTGGTTATTTATAATTTAGCTTATGATATCTTTAGGTTATGATTTTGACTTACATTTGTACTATTTTTGTTAGATTGCTTGTTTTTTTTGTTTCAGCGGTCTCTCATATAACCTCAATTGTGTTGGAAGAGACCTAAAGCAACAAACAAAAAAAAAAAAAAAAAAAAAAAAAAATCTCTCTGTTATGCATTGTATTATGTTTAGTTTACATATTATATTATATGATTTGTAAACATTTGAGTGTATTCCTCTTAGTTGGGACCTGTGCTTGTGTCTGGATGAGACTTTTAGGTGATCTCAAACTAAGTACATTGGTGGTATGCTCTTGGAATCTACATCTGATCTCTATTTGTTCCCAGTTCCCCTATGTCTTACTTTTTCTTGGGTGCTTTAATTGTAATTCTATAACTTTTTACTATCCCATTTTCTTCCTTTTTACTGGCGCTGATATAACCTAAATGTGTTGCAAGCGCCGTAAAACCCTTAAAAACAAAAACAAAACAAACTGATGAGACTTAGAGGTGATTTCAAACTAAGTACATTAGTGGTATGCTCTTGGAATCTACATCTGATCCCTATTTGTTCTCAGTTACCCTATGTCTTACTTCTTCTTGTGTGCTTTAATTGTAATTCTAGAACTTATTACTATCCCATTTTCTTCCTTTTTACTGGCGCTGTTGCAAGCTCCGTAAAACCCTTTAAAGCAAAACTATTTGAACCTATTCCCGTTTGTCTAACCTTTTCTTGTGTGCTTTAAAAGTAATTCTATAATACTTTAACCACCAATTCCTTTTTCTTCCAATTTACTGGCTTTTAATGTGTTGCAAGCGCCATAAAACCCTTAAAAACAATCTCAATCTGTTCCCTTTGCCATTTTTTTCTCGTGTGCTTTCAAATTGTAAGTAGATAATCTTTGACATTACTATCTTTTGGGTAGGGTTTCAGACCTCCCATATGTTTTCCAATTACTTTCTTTGTCTTGGAATGAGAATATTTAGTTTTGTACTGACCCTGGCTGTAGTCCTTGGCTGGGTGGGAAACAGTAGAATATATATAGTTTTGGGATATATTTTTTTCATTGTAAATTATGTTATGTACTGTTATTTTTCTATTTTTAATATATGATTTGTAAACATTTGAGTGTATTCCTCTGAGTGGGATCTTGTGCTGGTGTCTGGGTGAGACTTTTAGGTGATCTCAAAATAATTACACTATGTGCTCTTGGATTCTGCATCTTTTCCCTATTTGAACCATTCCGTTTGTCTTACTTTTTCCTCAAGTCTTTTAATTGTATATCTAGAATGTCTTTACTATCCAATTTTCTTTTTTGTTTTGGCGCTGATATGACTTAAATGGGTTGCAAGCGCCGTAAAACCATTAAAAACAACAAAAAAACCTTTCTATTTTCTAAATGATAGAGGAAAGGTAGATATGAAGTGAAAAATATAGAATGAAAAAGAGACAAAGGATCCCACTGTGAAGAATGAATGCACTTACATGTTTACAAAGTATAATATACAATATTCAGAGTATTTTATATAGCGCAGGATCCACTAAACATGCTAAAAGAGCTTTATATTGGGTCCGTGCCAACAGCAATAATACAATACATTTTTTTTTTGCACAAACAACGCTGTTAGCCAGGTACTCGTTTTTACACAAAGCAAGGTGAGAGAATGTGAGAAGCGAGCCTTTTCTAAAGGCTCAACTATGCGCCGCTCAGAGCAGGAATCGAACCCTGGGCCTTCCACAATGAAGGCGAGTTTCATGCCACAAAAACCACCTTGCAACCCATTCAAAGCTAATAATTATTGTAGCACACAACAGTAAGAGATGTCTATCAGAAAAAAGTACTATACATTTTAAAAGTCTCCCTCTCAGCTAATGTTTTGTTTTTGTTTTTAAGGGTTTTATGGCGCTTGTAACACATCACGGTCATATCAGCGCCAGTAAAAAGGAAGAAAATGGGATAGTAAAAAGTTCTAGAATTACAAAGCACCCAGGAAAAGGGAAGACAAAAGGAGAATTGGTTCAAATAGGAAACAGATGTAGATTCCAAGAGCACACTATCAAAGTACTTAGTTTGAGATCACCTAAAAGTCTCATCCAGACGCAAGCACAAGTCCCTACTAAGAGGAATGCACTCAAATGTTTAAAACTCATATAGAATATGTATACAAAACATAATACGGGGAATAACAAGGGATAAAAATATCATCCCCCAAAATTAACTAAAAATTTGACTGTTTCCCTCTCAGCCAGGGTATCCGGTCAGGGCCAGGACAAAATCAAGTAATTTCATTCCAAGACAAAGAAAGAAAACAAGATGGAAAACAAATATAGAGGGATAGAAGACATAGCAAGTACCTCCCTGCCCACTATGATGGGAGGTCAGGAAACCCATCCAGCCTCTCAGCTAAGGATCCCAGGCAGGACTAGGAAAGAAACATCCCTAGCAATCTCAACCCAGAACGAAGATAGAGAGCAACATGTATCTTTGTTTTAAGGGTTTCATGGCGTCAGCAGATCAACCTCCTCCCCACCCCAAGAAATTCAAGAATGAAAATTGAACACATGAATCTTTAAATTCAAAGATATGAACACAATGTTGAGCTCTCAAGTTTAATACAACATTCATAATCAGATTTTGCATAATGCACCAACTATGTAGGCTACATCAAAAATTTTGGTTGGATTGCAAATATGAATAACAATACAGAATTATCAGACCAATTTGTTTCAAAATTAATGTATCTGTTTAATAATATTAATAATTCAAGTACTATTTAAATTCATCTTTAATTTATTTACTTATCTTCGCGGCGCAGTGTGGTTTCACAATTTTTCTCCACTGCATTATCTGGGATAAGGGCCTGCACTCAAAATTATGTGACCACAATAGGAATTGTACACATGTTGTCTTTTTTCATGTTATATCATAATAGTAAGCCAATATCATAACAACAAATAGTTTTCAAAATATACACGAGAATAAGTCATTACAATGAAAGAAGTCAAATTCAATAAACATTATGTATATTACAGAACAATGATTAATATATGAATGACAAGAGATTACAAGGATTAAGTCATCTGATATAATTACAAAACTATCAACAAAAGCTGCTTATAATATTGTAAAAAATTATCAGACCAACACGTTTTTACATCTGTATAATACTATTAACACGGAAAGTACTCATTAAATTAATTTATTAATTTATTTACTTATTTGTTTGTTTTTAAGGGTTTTATGGCGCTTGAAACACATTAAAGTCATATCAGCCCAGTATAAAGAAAGAAATCGGGATAATAAAAAGTTCTAGAATTCCAATTAAAGCACCCAAGAAAAGATAAGACAAAGGGGAGTTGGTCCAAATAGGAAACAGAAGTAGACTCCAAGAGCACACTATCAAAGTACTTAGTTTGAGATCACCTAAAAGTCTCATCCAGATACAAGCACAGGTCCCCATTAGGAGGAATACACTCAAATGTTTACACATCTTATATAATATGTAAACAAAACAAAATACAGTACATAACAGAGAGATTATTTACAAGACAAAAAATCATCTCCCAAAACTCTAACTATACATTTGAATGCTTCCCTCCTAGTTAGGGTATTCGGCCAGGGTCAGGACAAGACCAAGTAATCTCATGCTAAGACAAAGATAGAAAGCATGTTGGAAAACAGATATAGGGGGATAGAAGACACAGTTAGTGCCTCCCTGTCCACTAAGGGAGGTCAGGAACCCCAACCAGATTTACTTATTTGAATGGTGCCCGCTAAATAAATTGATAATAGAGGTCAGAAACCACTACTACAACAACCACCTCATCACCATGACTAATACCACTACTACACCGACCACATCACCACCCGACCACCACTACTACAACAACCACCTCATCACCATCCCTAATACCACTACTACAACGACCATATCACCACTCTGACCACCACTACTACAACAAAAACCACATCGCCATTCCTAATACGACAACTACAACCACCACATCACAACCCCGACCACCACTACCACAACAACCACCACACCATCATCCCTAATACCAATACTTAAACCACCACGTCACCACCCCGACCACCACTACTACTACAACCACCACAGCACCATCCCTCATACCACTACTTCAAACACTACAGCACCATCCCTAAAAACACTAATACAACCACCACAACACCATCCCTACCACCGCTACTACAACCACCGCCACCTCCCCATACCTACAACCACTACTACAACCACCACCACATTCATTACCATCTATACCACGACTACTGTAATCACCACCACATCACCATCCCTATCACCACTACTACAACCACCACCACATCACCATCCCTAATACCACTCCAACTACCACATCACCATTTCAGATCTTGAAAAAAAAAAAGCTGGCAAAATGGCAGCAAGGGCAGAGTATTTGAATACCATGAAATTTATTGTTCAATCAAATGCATTGATTCCTTTGGCTAAGTTGAAGAAAAGTGAAATTGAGGCCCTAACACTTACAGTGCTGTGGAATCAGCAATTATTGAATTGTCCCCACTAGCGTCAAATGGATAATGCGTTGTTTTGATCCGTGAATTTTTTTTTTTTAATCATCTTGAAAACTCCTTGAATTTCAAAATGGAGTTGTTGTCTGTAGGAACCCTGTGTGGTGCAATGGATCTGAGGTTCGAGCCCCATTCGAGGCAGGCTGATTTTTTGGGATTTTGTTTGTTTTTGTTTGTTTGTTTTGTTTGTTGTTGTTTTTGTTTGTTTTTGTTTTCTTATTTGTTTGTTTTTTTTGTTTTTTTGTTTGTTTTTTTTTATTCTTGTATTATTTTCTCTCTACTTTGTCTTCCGCTATTCCAACTGACTTTTATAGATCTTTATCTTACTTAAGTTCCTGCTCCTTAATTTATCACTTTGATATAACTCAAAAGTCTTCACCCCCGTCCTTTCGTGTTGCGTGATACAGCGGCGAGGGTTCACAGCGGAGACTCTTATCCTTGTAAAGAATGTAGGCAGTGAATCGTCCCATATGACCGGTAATCAGAGGTCTCAGGTTCCATCCCCATTCGATGCAGCTTTTAAAAGTAAAATTAAAAAATAAAATTCCCTTTATTCATCCTCAAGCGGAAATTTGTCTTTAGGGTCTATTCCAAGGGAAGACTGGAATAACCCAGGCGTCAGCCGCAGTGCAGCGCTGCAAAGTGAGCTAGGGCGAGGTGACTTGCTCAACAAGGCGATAGTCAAGCTCGGTACCTTTTGGAAGCTAACACCGTACCCATGCGCCGCGCTGCCCCTTTGGTTAGTAATTTTCTTCTATATTTCTCTGCTTTGTCTGACAATTTTAAACATTTTCTAAAAATCGTTATCTTACGCCAGTGCCTGCTCCATAATTTGTCACTTTGATATTTCCAAAAAAAATTTGAACTTGCGGTGAGAGAATGTATTTTTTCCAAGGACTCAACTATTTACCACTCAGAGCGGGACCTTCCTATCCTAAGGCGAGTGTCATACCATTAGACAGCAGATGGGCACATTATAGAAAACCGTATCTCATACTAACCATACCATTTTGTGGAGTGTCTCAAGGATCTATTCTCGCTCTTCAATTTTTACAATGTATAATTACGAGCAAAATGCTTATAAGATTAACTATCTCACTACATAATGAAGTTATAAGAAAAATATCACATGTTATAGGAAACTGGAACTGCGGATTCAAAAAGCATCTTTTTTATTAGAGTCAGTATTTCCTTCCCAAAATTCAACATAGAATCATTCACGATGTTAGAACCAGCAGCATAAGATAATATTAACCTCTTAAGAAACGCATGCCATCCTAAGATATCATGTCGTTACCTCTGAAGGTCCTGGGTTCGAGCCTCGCTCAGCTCATAATTGAGTCCTTGGAGAAGGCTCGTTACTCACATTCTCTCACCGTACCCCAAAAGTCGTAGTAGTAGTAGTAGTAGTAGTAGTAGTAGTAGTAGTAGTAGTAGTAGTAGTAGTAGTAGTAGTAGTAGTAGTAATAGTAGTAGTAGTAGTAGTAGTAGTAGAGTAGAAGTAGTAGTAGTAGTAGTAGTAGTAGTAGTAGTAGTAGTAGTAGTAGTAGTAGTAGTAGTAGTAGTAGTAGTAGTAGTAATAGTAGTAGTAGTAGTAGTAGTAGTAGTAGTAGTAGTAGTAGTAGTAGTAGTAGTAGTAGTAGTAACTTTGTTGTTGTTGTCATTGTTGTGATATTGGTAGGAGGAAGAGGAGGAGAACGAGGACGAGGAGGAGAGGATAAGGACCAAAACAAAGTGAAACAGAAGGAGGCGTGTCATAAGGGATGAGGACTTACCCGCGCCCTGATAATTATGGCATCTCTCGCCTACCCGAAATGTTTTGAAAGCCAGGCTTCCTCTTCCAACTTTTCCATCCTTTCCCGGGAAAACCTCAACAACGCGAGCCAGTTTAAAGTGTCCTTTGAAAATTGATGACGCTGGGTCTAAAACAAGTACGACGTCGTCAACTTGCAGATTGTTATATTCATCTTTCCATTTTTTATGTCTTACCAAAGTTGATGCATACTGTTGGGTCCAATATTCCCAAAATTGTTTTTCTATAGATCCAGCTAGTACTAATGTAGAGTACAGACATCCAGAGAAATCATATCCACCTGCGTTGTCTGCCAAGCAGGAGAGAATTTGGTGTTAAAATACTTATAGTTGAGTCCGCATAGGGAGATTCCCGAAAGGGCGCTCGTTTAAACTATTTGCTATATTTCTAAAGACGATGATAATTTCTAACAAGGAAAATCTTTGGTACCTCACAACCAAATGAAATCCTGCTTGATGGGTTTGATGAGCGCTTCAGCAATTCCCTGATGCCATGGGCTATCCACATGAGAAAAGGTCCATTTTACCCCATGACAGAACTCAGAATACCATACTAATGATGTCAGTACTCACTCTCAACTGAGATCCTGGATCTGAGTAGATCTCTGCAGGCCAACCCGCATTGAGACAAATATACTGAAAGCCATTTTAAAAAAAGACTGACCGTCTAACCCACATACAACTTCAAGGTGAACAGCCCTGCAACAAAGATCTGTAAAGATCGCATCCCAAACCTTATCTTTGATCCGTTTCCGTACCTCATCTCTAATTTCAAATGGTCCAAATAAATCCATCAATGTGTAGGTGAATAGAGCAGAAGGCAGGGAGTGGCAGACTGGCATCTGACCCATGGCCTGATTCTAAGTTTTAGTTTTGAGCGCTTACACAATTGACAACTGTCACAAATCGCTTTGCCCATTTTGACTTCACTGGAAGCCCAAAATCTTTATCTAAACCTAGCCAAGGTGGAATCTCTGCCTCCGTGACTACTCTCTTGGTGACACTTTTCCATTAATCTTCTCTTCATTGAGCTATTGTAAGGTAGCAAGATTTGTGGAAGGTTCTCGGGAGTTAAGGGACTTGAATAACTAATACGAGTACCTGTGACCCAGATGTCATTTTGAAGCACTGGATTTAGGGTTCGAAATTGTGTTTTCACAGAGTTGTTTATCCATATTTTTGCGTTTCCTTGATCAAGAATGTGTCTTAAAAGATCAGGTGTTATTTTTATTCTTATACCACCAGAGAATGAGCGATCTAGAGCATTCAGGATACGAGCAAATGCTGCTACAATCGAGAGCATCGATCAAAAGAATTCTTTGCCAACTCAACATATACCTTGTGAGTGGTCACTCTTTTGTCACAAAAATGATATATTTGTTCTTGTAGTGGTCCGAATTTTACACCCAATTCTTTGATATCACTTTGTAGAAAATCGGGACCACGATACCATACTGAATCAGATCCCAAGTCTTTAGGGGAATGTCCTCGGGTCACCCAATCTGCTATGTTCAACTTACCAGAGATCCACCCCCAGGAACTTACATCTCCCCCCGTAGCCGTTTGTATCTCGCCGATACGAACTCATTAATACACCTTAAATCGAGTGCTTACTTTATGGAGCATGTTGAGAATTGTCTCAAGACTCGACAAGATGCAAAACAGAGGATAAAGTAAATCTCATTTCTAATTCAATACCTTTGCTTAATCTCTTTGATAGAACAGCTCCGTTTAACTCCATCTGGGGTATGGAGATGCGATTCACAGGAGCCATTATTAGTCGAGTCCAAAACGTGCCATCTTTTAATTCCCATCTTATATTATGTGCTGTACAACCAGAAGCGTGGAGCTTTTGGATGGCATGGTGCCAAGCACCGCGCCAATCTTTTAAAAATCAATAACAACATACTTTAATTAAAAACTTAAAACTGAGAAATTATACAACTACACGTCTTTCGCGCGCCAACCGCCCGAGACACTGACTGAACTGCCTTTTTACTTAAGGCTCGTCTCCACTCGAACTATTCCGATTCACGCATTGTGCCGACTCGTGCGTTGGCGGTGACATCACAGTGACTGAATCAACACGCGGTGCAAAGCAATCAATGCTCCATTTAAATGTTCTACCCATCAGAATCGCCACATCTGATTGTGAGAAACTGGTTCGAATTATACCGTAATATTTAAAAACGAAAAAGCCACCCAGTAGTGCCAGAATCTGACAGCTCCACCATTGGACTGGGGGATGCGCCGATGTTGAGCCATTTACGTCGCCATAGGGTAACTTTGGCCACCTAAATATTACACTAACTGTAAAAAAAACACTGATTATTGTCCAGTTTATCGGCAAGCAGCAAAGAGAAACAACAAAAAACTAAAAAATACGTATTGAAATGCCCCCCCCCCCCCCTCTCCCCCTTCTTTATCACGATTATTGAATAAAGTAATTCTATGCAACGAAGCACTGTGGACGAATTTAGCAACCTATTTCTTGCTTGTAAAGCCAAGTTGATGCTAGTGTGTGTATGAGTGTATGTGTGTGTTTGTGTAAGTGTGTGTGTGTGTGTGTTTGTGCGTGTGTATTTGTGTCAGTCAGAGAAAGAAAGCGAAGATGGTCAACAGTTATCCTTTTGATGTTGGTGTGGTGTTTGACTCCTATGTACTTAGGTGGAGTGTTTTTTTCTTTGTGGTGCTTTAAGATCTGAATCTACCTTTTATTTGTGTTGCCATTAATCGTATTCTACAGATTTCCATTATTTGTGATATACTTTGAAGTTATCTTTTTTTAAACAATGAATTGCAATGAATCAAGTTGACTCTTTACCTCACCGGTTGTTTGATAGATTGACACTAGATGACAAATTATAAATAACAAGACTAATGCCTCACCAACCAACTGATTTTGAATTGACACAGGTGTGGAAAGCTCGAAAACGCTCTTTTTCTGTGACATGGTTTGACAGACATAAATGGCTCACAATTAGTTTAGAAAAAACCGTTTCTTTTGTTTTTATTGTCTACTTTTTACAGATGCAACAAACTGACAAATCATGGGCATCTATAGGCTATAGTGGCCTAACCACGTCCATCGGAGCGAAAAAAAAAAGTGAAAATACTAAGACTCGTCTAACAAATGCCGTTCGTTATAGAACTTTTGGATCTGCAAATACATCTACTCAAATGGGCCGTTCCATTAGTTTGTATGTTCAAAGACATAATCAGCGTGTTGATAAAAATAGGCATGTATTGAATAAAATAATCGACTGCATCCGGGATGTAAATGTTTCAAAATTATTAGGATTTCCTATCTTTCACACATTTTCCAGTTGCCCAAAGCTCCTTAATATTTCCTTATAATATCTCAATACCAACAACTCATGATAAGAGATACTGCTGTACACATAGAGAATGTGCAGTGTGTATCCAATTTCAATGTACTGAAACACTTAAGGAACACAACTGTTGTGTTAGTAACGATTATTCGTGTATTAAATCATCGAACTTATTTCCACGAAAGCTTCCGAATTAAAAGGATTGATAGCGTTCGAATTTCCGAATTTTCCTAATTTTTATTCGGAACTAGATTCACATCTGTTGTGTAAACAAGTAAGGTTATTTTTAGTTTACCTAAAGCAAAACATGGGAAGCAAAATGGAAAGTAGAAGTTGGTGGATACATATCAAGTATTCATGACTCAGCTCTGAAGTTGTTACAGTTTCTTCTTAATCTGGATTTATTTCTGCTTCTGTAAGTAATTCCTGTGTGTTGCAATTCATTTAATTAATTTTAACATTTTAAACCAATAATTCATTACTCTCATTAATCTTTGGTTGAATTATAGAAATAATTTTAATTCTTGATATACGAAAGTTGATGGTATAGTTTTCCTTTCGCCGGGAATGAATTTTAAGAAACCTAGATGAATTTGTTCAATTACAAGAATGCTGTAAATAAGAAATGGTAATATTACGGTACAAGCAATGTTCAGACCATATCTACTTCAATCTGTTGACGAATTTAATAGCCTTGAAATGGTGGTTGCTCTAAGGTGGATTGGCTCGCTCCAAATGTCACTGAGAACAGGTCGGGTTGTTAGTTCGATGACGTATGTGGTTGAAGGCCGAAGATGAGTTATGACGAATTCCATTTGAAGAATCGTAAAGTCCATATGCTCTACGACATATTGTTGCTAGGAAAACATAATTTTTAAAGGAGTTAAAACAGTTGCATGATAAAAATAAATATACCGCACAACGTACATGGGCATTTTTGTATACACGTTTAAATTACAGAAGACGAGATGTTAGGCAAGATAAAATAAAGAGAAAATATACCCGTATGAATAAAGCATTAATACTGCGCACTCACAAAAAAATAACATTTATAAAATGTTTCCAAAAAACGGTTCCTTCGGATATCTATGATTAAAACGAAAACTCTCAAACCTGAAACGTGAAGAAGAAGAAGAAGAAGAAGAAGAAGAAGAAGAAGAAGAAGAAGAAGAAGAAGACGAAGAAGAAGAAGAAGAAGAAGAAGAAGAAGAAGAAGAAGAAGAAGAAGAAGAAGAAGAAGAAGAAGAAGAAGAAGAAGAAGAAGAAGGAGAAGAAGAAGAAGAAGAAGAAGAAGAAGAAGAAGAAAAAGAAGACGTGGAATACTTGGAAATCGAGGTTTGAGAGTTTTTGACAAGATGAGAGTCATTTTAATCGATCCATATTGGAAGGAGGAATTTTTATAGTAACATTTCTTTAAACTGTTTATTCTTAGTGCGGCAAATAGGCAATTGTAAAATGCTGATTATGAAAAACACCGCTATAAACATCATTGATGCCAACGTCCTCATTATTTCAATTTAGTATTGCTACTACTGCTACCACCACGCTACAACCATGGCTACTACTACTACAACTACTACTTCTACTACTCCTAATCTTATTATTATATTGACTAGCTTATTACAGCCGTGAAAATCATTCATCATATTTATCAACTTCAATAACACAACAACGTCATCTTCAGCAATAACACATTACAATCAGTTGAACAAACAACAAGAAAGATATCAACGCCACAACGTGACCCGAAGACTTACATTATATTGTGACATTCGACCGGTCTCGGCAATGGAGGAATAGTTGACCAGCACGACTTTATCACCAAAATGTGTGTACTGCTTCTCCCAACCAAGTGTGATTGCTGTCTCATTCGAGTCCACCACACTTGCTCGGAGTGGGTCCAATTTAACTGAAATTAAATCAAAATTCAAACCAATCAATTTAAGCAGGATGATAGAATCGAATTATTAAGAATTAATCATAGTGAAAAGTATGGCCATGCTAAATCCGAGAACGCATGCACTATAAAAGTGAATGCATATCCACGAATTATCTTCCGCGTTGCACCAGTTTCAACTCCAGCATGATTTGCTTGCAGTTTTCAATAAATATGATTGCTCCATCAAAGCTGAGATAATACATGGGAAAGGCAAGTCCTTAAAATTCTGGAAACATGAAATTATTTTATCATGAAAAATAAAAAATAAACCATTTTTGCAAGATGAGAGATAAGAATGTAATCAATAAAGAGTAAATTCTACTAATGATCCGCACTCAATGCGAGGAGAACGAAGTGATTATTGGAGGAGGAGGAGAAGGAGGAAGAGGAGGAGGAGGAGGAGGAGGAGGAGGAGGAAAAGAAGAAGAAAAAGAGGAAGAAGAAGAAGAAGAAAAGAAGAAGAAGAAGGAGAAGAAGAAGAAGAAGAAGAAGAAGAAGAAGAAGAAGAAGAAGAAGAAGAAGAAGAAGAAGAAGAAGAAGAAAAAGAAGAAGAAGAAGAAGAAGAAGAAGAAGAAGAAGAAGAAGAAGAAGAAGAAGAAGAAGAAGAAGAAGAAAAGGGAATACAGTGGTGATCGCCCAAATACCCGGTGGTTGGAAAGCAGAAAAAAAAGGCATTTAGGCGGAACGGGCATATAGACGAAGTTGATCAAGATCATGATAAATACTAGTATATGAACATTCATATCACGCATTTCAATCGATTCACAATGACTACTGCGCTCCAGATTGGTTTATTTATTCCACAAGTAGGCTGGGTTTAACCAAATTTCCATTACAAACTGTACAAAGTGTCGCAGCTGTAAACAGTACAGAAAAATTCTTCTTTTCTTTCTTACTTTTTTTTTTCATTTGTTTTTTTTTTTCTGATTTTTTTTTATCGGGCACTTAAGTGATTTACAATTTAAAAAGCGGGCATTTAGAGTTACGTTCTAAAGAGTATTTACTCCGTTTCACCTAATAAGCGGGCATTTAGGCAAAACGGAAACTAAGCCGACGGGCATTCAGGCGATCACCACTGTATTAATCTGGACATTAATTGAGCCTCGTAAGAACCTTGGTTATGTTTCAATAATATTTGATGATGATGAGGGTGATGGTGCTGATGATGATGATGATGATGATGATGATGATGATGATGATGATGATGATGATGATGATGATGATGATGATAAATATAGGCAAGAGAAGATGCTGGAAGTGGACAAGGATGGGGATTAGATTAATACCGTGAGCTTCAATATCAAACGTCATCCATTTTGAAGTGGCCCTCAACACACTGTTATCTTGGTGTGTCATCCCAGTGGCATAAAACAATGCCACCGAAATGTTAAAGGTCATGGGTAAATCAAGCAACAGCCCATCCCAAGCCGTCAGAACGCAAGAGTTAAAGTTCGAACATGTTTTGCTCCTGGTTATACTGGTTGATGAAACGGTAAAAAAGAAGTAATAAATCTTTCATTATTCTTTTAATTTGGAATTCATGGAGGTACAGAACTCGCTGTATTATAGCACGATCTTTGGAGAAGCCAAACAGCGTGCTACAATCCGATCGTGCCGAAATCCGATACTGATCGGAAATAACGGCTTATTGTGTAGATAAAATTCGGTAACCAAGCTTCAGCGTGTCGTATTGCAGAGCGTGCTAGAAGAATCCAGCGAGTACTGCTCTGCCGTCCTCTGGAGAAATAAAAAACATAATATCTGACCCTTCGCCTGAAAACGGTATTAAGTCGGGTTGGTCAAGATGTTGAAAATTGAATTTATAGTCAGAAATATCCAACTTGTGTTGAGTTTATATCATTTATTGAGGAGAATGGCAACCATATTTTAGGGTGCTGATGCCAACAATTTATATTTTTGACCAGTTTAACATTAAATTCGGCTTATAAGCATTTGGTTCGTTCCGACATAATACCGTTTTGAGACGATGGGTCACATATTTGAAAATTTACCCAGAAAACTCGTCCTTCAAAATAATATCGATCGATTTAAATGACCCTCATCTTGGCAAAAATTCTCAAACACGGGACTTCTACAGCAATGCTGCATTGTTGCGATATACTCGTAATAGAAACATTCGAAAAGAAGTAGGTAAGAACATTTTCTGAACTCAATTTGTCATAAAGTTACTATTATCACATAACTGAGAGCCGGTCTATAGACTGTTTTTGATAATAACCTCCAAGCGTATCAATGGAATTTTGCCATAGGGATATCGTCATCGAATTGTTACCCAACCTTTGAAAAAGGTGTGCCCAGTTTAATAGTAATAGGCCAAAGCCGCCTAGTTTTATAAGCCAAAATGAATTCATACATACTGACTGGAGCTTTAAATCCAAAACAAAGTAAGATGAAACTTTAATTTAACAGTGTAAGACGAATGATAATTGGTGTTTAGTGGTTAGTTAATTCCACAATGTTGAGCCCCCAGTAGAGAACGACCTTTGACCCAGTGTGTCAACCTATGGCTCGGTTGAATTAAAAAGTATTTATCACAAGGTCATTGTTTGCGTTTTGGGGAGAATATATTATGTGAAGAATTTTAGACAGAATAGGAAATGCCAGATTATATAAACTTTTGACAATTAAGATAACTACAACTCAAAACCCGTGTGTCCAGATGAACTCACACTTAAGTAAGGTATTTTGAATAACATTGTTGAAAACATGTATAGAAAAGAATAATTTACCTGAGGGCACGGCCTCTATGATCGACCTGCAACCAGGTGATAACAGACGTCACTCTCTCCGTGTGTAAGAATGTTTGGATGTTCTCAGTCGTACACGTTATATTGGCATGTCCAAACGTGACACATTTGATTTGTGGTCGGGATGGGAGTGGCACTGCAAACAATGATTAGTAAAGTGACGTACTCTGGAAAAATCCCATGTTTAAAAATTTGGCCAGAAAACTCATCCTTCAAATGTCATTTAAATTTAAATTGATCGATATTTGAAGGACGAGTTTTCTGGCCAATTTTTTTAAATATGGGTATTTCCAGAGTACGTCAGTAAAGCTGTCTTTTAATAATTTTTCTTTTAAAACTTGAGCGATTATACAGTGCAATACCTACTAAACGTGCTCAAAGCGCTTTAAAGGCTCCTTAGCCAACAGCAACACTTAACACGTAAGACGAGACATGACACCTGTGAGGCGATATTGCAACTTTTTTTCGGACAGTTAATAAAAAAAAAAAAAAAAAATAATGATAATAATAATAATAAAAGAAGAAGAAGAAGAAGAAGAAGAAGAAGAAGAAGAAGAAGAAGAAGAAGGAGGAGGAGGACTCAATTATGCGTCGCTCTGAGCAGGACTCGAACCCTGGAGTTACCGATCCGAAGGCAACTGTCATACCACTAGACCACATAGCCGTTTAAGAAGCTTAAATCCATGTCATTTCTCTACTCTCTGGTTTAATGCCTTATCAACGTATTTATATATTTTAGAAACTATTCTCTAAAATAAATATGCATTATAAGCGCTTCTCATGGATTTTCAATTTTTTCCTAATAGGGAATGAGATTAGCGGAAGAGTAGCGTCCCTTGATTGGACGTCACCCATAGTATGTGACGTCACCGGCGGAAAAGTTATTAGAGAGAGAACGTCATGTTGGTTGTGCGCATGCGTCTCTCGTTCTCGCGGAGAGACGCATGCGCACAACCAACATTACGTTCTCTCACTAATAACTTTTCCGCCGGTGACGTCACATACTATGGGTGACGTCCAATCAAGGGACGCTACTCTTCCGCTAATCTCATTCTCTATACGCCATTGAGGTCATATGCCTCTAAGGCAACCTCTTTCTTTGATCTCAACGGGTACGTGGCTATCGTCAGAAATGGATACTGTAGAAAAGCAAGTGCATAACGGACGCATAACAGTCAAAAAGCAATTATAACATGGAAATTTGGTTCCTTATAGTCCTCTAAGGCGGCAACGGAGCATTGTTAAGCGCAATAGTCGTGATGAACCTTTGGAAGTGTGCTTTATAAATGTTCATATTTATCTATTTATCATTTATTTATGTATACACGCAGAAGCTTTGTTTTTTAAACAACTAAAAAGTAGTTATTTTAGCTGAGTAAAACATTTACCATCAACAGTCAAATATTGCGAGGCACGACAAAGACGTTGACCTTGAACTTGACACATACAGAAACCTCCCGGTATCAAGGCAGTGGCTGTTACATTGACACAAACTGGATGACTGAGGGAACGTGAAGGGGTCCGCGATGTTTCCTCACTCCGTCCGACTGGTTGTAATGGGTCATTAACGACAATATTGGTGTTGGCATCGCAAGAAAATCGTATCACTGGATAGTTATTGTCACGTGGGTTCCAAGGAAGGGATTGACCATTTCTTTCTGAGTCGATGGGTTGACAACATAAACGTGTTGTGCTGCCAACAAAGATGAAAGGGTCGACTGGACGAAATGCTGAAAAAGATAAATGCACGGAATGTATTACTTTTATCTTTTCAAAAATCTCGATTTAAATAATTTAGGAATTCACTTTCCCCAAAAAATATTACTAATTATCTTAAACATCTAGACTATAGATAGAATGAGTTGACGTCTCTCAAGTCTTTGTTATTGTTTTTTGCCATTCACGTGTATGAGTAATACGCTTCAACAGTCGTAACGTCACTTCCTTCGTAATGACGCATGGTAACTTAGTAACTGGCTCTAAACTATCGGAACAATCGCGGACGCCCTTATGAAATATTTCTCCGATGAGCATAAAAGCGTATCCAGAGGAAAAAACATTATAAATCTGATCATGTTTTGACTTTTACACATTCTGATCACAAGACATGAAAAGTTCTAGCCAGCATGACGATCGACCCAATCAGCAAAGTCTGGTCCGCATTCGTGCACCGTCGCAAACCCGCCGGGTAGCATCGTCACAACACACCGTTCGACTAGATGCTCTGCCGTCTCAGGTTCTTGCCCACAGCGAGTACATGTTGGACAGGTAGTAAGACCCCACCGATGAAGCGCACTGGCCGTGAGGCAGCTCCTCGACCGAAGCCGATTCACAGTCACCCAGTGTCTCCTCTTACTGGTATCAAAGCCTGGCAACTTCTCACCAAGCTTAGAGTTAGAGGAGGTAACGTCCCCGCCCCCACGACGGATTGAATTCGTTCCGGATGGCAATGTTCTGTTGTGAGCTTCTTAGCCAAACGCATAATATCCATATCAATTTTATCTTACAGATGATTATGTACTCAGGGGGTTCAATATAAATATGGAACAAGGAAGAGATATATGGCTGCCGTGTAACTTTAAAAAAAGCAAAAAACAACCAAAGTATTCCAAATCATATTTCCTATGCATAAAAATCAGTAGTTCTGAAACGTAATATCCACGGGTTGTATGACACTGAATCACCACTGTTGATCAAAGGAAGCCCCCTTGTATGGCTAGAACACTAAGTCAATTCAATGAAAGCCGGCATTGGATTATTTAAGAGCTCAACACTTCAACAAATGTCCCATGCCGGCTTTCTAGACATCACATAAGGGCTTCCTCGCAACAACAACAAAAAACCTCAAAAGATCGAATTTCTTATCATTTAATTTAGTTTGTTTTTTGTTGTTTGTTTTTTTTGTTTTTTTTTTTTTTTTTTTTTTTTTTTGAGGTTCCATTTATCCCGACAAAACACCGTTTTGATACGATAGGACACAAATTACTATTTAGTGCTTGACAATTTAAGAAACTATCGTCTTTATCCTAAATAAAGCATAAACACTTGACCCATCTCTCGTATTTTTACTATAAATTCAGTTTTACCATCTAAACCACCGTTTAGAGGCGGTGGGTCACATTTTAGTGAGACTTAATCATTTAAAAGGTCTTCTATTAAACAATAACATAGAAATAATGTGTATTGTTGGTAGAAAACTGAGAAAAAATTTTATTCCGTTAAAACATTCGCTTTCGATACGTGTTCTGTTCGGCAACTGAACGTGAAAGAAAAACGAAAGGGGTATGTGCTTTTACATGTGCTTTTACATTACAGGACGTTACCATTTAACCCGTTTTGCAACTTTTTTTTGTGCCGGTGCCTTGTATGTCGTATTGCTGAATGTCTTCTTTCGAGAGACTCCTCGATCTCCTTTTCGATCTTGCCTCTGTCCACGACTGTCATTCAGTGCAATTATTTTTTTTGGAGTCTAACAACTGTCTCTCATTTTTGCCACATGTCCTGACAATTTACATTTTGGTTGCCATAAAATATGTAACTAATCGGTATCTTTCGTTTGGTCGAGATTGTACCTGCTGCTTATAGAATCTCAAATAACAATGTGAAATTGAATGTAAGCTTCAATTTGATAAACGAAAACAGATCGTGTGGAACAGCATGAATGGACTGCAACATTTACACATTGTACAATCTTAAATAGGATTTTAAAAAGCATTCTTCTTTCCATTAGACTATCGCCTGTTAACAGCTTGTTAATTAATTTACTTAGGACACGGTTTGGAATATCGTTGCGGGAAGAGCACTGATGAAATCATTTTGCTTTGAGATTAGGTTGGGAGGTTTGGATCTAAAGCTTTCTCTTTGTATCGTTTGAATGAATTCCTCGTTGGTGTGTGTTTGTATTTTCAAGATTTCTGTGTCTTCAGTATCGAAATAAATTGGTTATAGCCTTATATTAGGTCATGACATGATTTGTGAAAACATTCTTACCAACTGTTTTGGACAGATTGCTTTTTCCTATACAAACATGTTTCAGCGATCCTTCGATAAACAAATTGTTCCAGTTCTGTGGAAAACTTCAATTATCGTACCAGTCCCTAAAAAAACACAATCCAACAAAACTGAATGATTACTGTCCAGTCGCATTAAACATTAAAAAACACAATCCAACAAAACTGAATGATTACTGTCCAGTCGCATTTAAACATTAAACATTTCATTGTAATGAAATTTTTCGAAAAGATTTTGAAATATCAACTTCTACAAAAAAATAATACGTGATTACGAGATACTTGACGAACATCTATTTGCTCACTAGCATGGACGCAGCGTAGAAAATGCCTTATTAACTGTTATGAACACGATGGTAAAACATCTAGACAAATCACCTGCAAAATATTCACGAATCTCATACGTTGACTCTTCATCTACTTTCAATTCAATAAACACAACCGTCCTCATTAACAATCATGAACACACCACGATAGTTCATACATCGGTCCCACAACTTTCTATTGGAAAGATACCAGTAGATACATTGAAATGTGAAAACATTTCTCCGCGACAAAGTCCAGTTCAATTGGTTGTCCATAAGGATGTGTTAGCTCCCCAATTTTGTATATTGCATACACAAATGATTATATATCTATTTTTGACGAATCTCTTATTGTTAAATATGCGGACAATACAGCCATTTTAGGACTTTTGAATAGCCAAAAATCAGAAAATCATTATATAAACCAGATTAACATTTTGTGAATTGGTATCAGAAAAACTTAATGTATCAAAAACAAAAGAACAAATTTTTGATTCCAGAAAAAGTCTGGTTCCTCCACATGCCGTGGAAATGAAGAATCAAAAAGTTGAAATCGTCAAAGAATTTTAATATTCATTGATAAATCACGTCATTTCAATCCTCATGAAGATAACATCTCAATGAAACTTTGGCAAAGAATATATATATTCTTCGAAAATCTAGAAATGTTGATGTTAGCAGAAAGACAATGCTGCAAATCTATTATTCCCTTCTTATTTCAGTTTAACAATCTGGTTGAGAGGACGTGGAGTGAAAGAGAAAGCAAAATAAAATAGAATAATTAAGAATCGAGTCATATAATGAACTGCAAACCGAAAAGAATTGAACACTAAATACGAGCTGTTGAGAAGACAGCATTTGGAATTCTCAATAACAAGGATGTGACGAACGATTTTCTTTCACTGAATGCTTTCTTTATCGTTCGTCAGCGTCTCATTCAAAACCACTTCAAATCTAGTGGACAACATATATTTGCCATGGGAAATTAGCATCTCGAGTTAAAATACTCGAAACATGGACAGTCTTTTCTCCAATAAAGCTCTAAATTTTGCTAACGGAAAATTTGGTCAATATGTAGGAAACCTTCCCATTGTATAATGGGACGCTAAATCCTACTCCTCACTCTCCACTTGGAGGTTTATTCACCTGTTCAAATTGTCTGCCCATTGTATTCATATCTCCTGCTAATTACCCTTTCCAAACAAGACTCCAACGTGCATCTGCCCTGAGGTTCTCGTCTCGTTCAAGAGTAGCTACAATTGCAATCAATATTCTAATACTCAGTATTAATCAAAGCATCTGAATATCATTGGCTATCTAAATAGGAACATTCTTTCTGATTGGTTATCCCCATAATTCCAAAGCGTCCCTTTACTTCACAAAATCAAATTCATCTCTGAATTGAATCACACACACGCTAAGAATCCCAAGAAAGAAGAACTATCCCTCCAATTTCAAACTTGTAAAAGTTTTACCTCTCGGTTGAAGGTAAAATGAATTATTGGTTAACATTCAAAGTGGAACGAGATATTACTGTGAATTCAATGCTTAATCTACCATTACTTTCGTAAGTTGAAATACTTGTACAAACCTATATCTATATGTATATTATACTATAGTTAACATTTGTTTATGATCTATGTTATTATTTCATTTATATTTAATATGTATATTGCTTGATGTCTGTACTCTACCGCCAATCCCCGGCCACACATCATAATAATCACAATTATAATTGATAAAATAAATAAATTATAAAATATAAGGGACACATTCCTGTATAATTCTCATCATATAAGATAGTTCAAACTGTCACTTGATGTTTGATACAAATGCAATAACTAACCATTATCATGGAGTTACTGCTTCTCCTTGCCTTTGTCGGCAAATAAAAGCTATTATGATGTGTCGCTCAAGGACGATTCGGTGGCGAAAGACAAACTCGATTGGCTCTAAGACCTTCTTGTTTTAACTCTTAATTGAAGGTCTTTGGCTATCACCAATCCGTGGCTATCACCCATCCATACTCCGTGCCCAATCCTTGAAGCACCCAACCCCTGATGTCAGTCATCGCCGACACCAGAACCTTCCTGTCAGCCCATAACTACAACGCACTGTTGTGAAGTCCAGATAACCCTGGAAGCAGGAGCCAACCCTGGAACTAGCTGATACATTTGCCTCAATCAAGCAAGCCGGCAGGATAAAGATAAGCCAAACGGGCTTATACCATTTTCAAATGAATCACATACCGACACATATGATTATACTAAAGTAAATAAATAAATAGATAATAGATTAGATCCACTCAATTAGAGCCATTATTCCTGATACAAACTAAACACTTCTTTTCTCTATCTTTTCCTGTGATAATCTAATTAAACTTTATGTTTAGAATTGTTATTATTGTATTGGGCATTACTATTGTCTTGACCCACTTGTTATTAAAACAATAACAATTAAGTTACAAGGGACCCTAAGGCAATTCTTAATCACCCCTAGATTAAACCTGAGCCGTTTGTGGTGTAGGTTGAGTGGCGCAGCTGGTAACGAGAGCCATACGGCGCATACTAGTTCGAATCCAGACCATTGAGCTATCGGTTGGACTCGAACCCACAAAAATAACACACAAACCCGCCACAAAGGCACATCGTTTAAAAAATGAATTCACTCTCTAACCATCTGATAGACAATATTTCGAGACAAAATATATAACAAATAGATATACATTTACTTTCATGCATTGTACGATTATTATTTTATTTTATTTTTTGCACTATCGCATGATCCAGATAAATAGTAGACCGTGTGTGGGGGCGTAGGGGGGCGTGTGAGTAAGAGAGAGTGTGTATGGGTTTCCGGAACTGTTATGAAACATCACCTTAATTTTGATGTTTATATAATATTTTTGGCTATCTATGTAACGTGATTTTAATTTCAAATATTGTAAACCAAATGACAAATGCCATTTTCGACAATAGATATTATATTACGTTATATTATATGTGGTGCCCATTCTTCCTACACAAAATAAGGAAGCATTAGTAAATACAATAATGTCTTACCCAGAAGTCCGGTGTATGGACATCCCCCATCTCCCTGACAAAGCACAGAGAGAGAAAGCAACAACGGTAGTATGAGAATCCAATGTGATTTCACGACTTGCGAATGTGACATCATGTTTCCCTGATTCTGGACTGGTAAGGATTACAAAATTATAGTGAGAAAATTGATGGTGGTGGTGGTGATGATGATTAAAATGCGGATGATTATGATAATGATGATACTGAACATCTATTATTATTAATTTTTTTGTTAATGTATTATTATTATTATTATTATTATTATTATTATTATTATTATTATTATTATTATTATTATTATTATTATTATTATTATTATTATTATTATTATTATTATTATTATTATTATTATTAAATTACTTTTGAATGAAAAGAAAATTATACACCAAGGGAGATAAGAACGGTTTGAAAACGAAACAAGAGGAAATAAAGAAAGAAATAAAGAAATGCAAGGCTATTTATAAGTCAAAATAAGAGGATGATTTAAGATCTGGGAATATTAAGGGTACGTGGAGGGGAAAGAAGACGATCATCAACCATAACAATAACAACACTAAAAGTTAATCAAATTCATTGAGTGACGTCAATGAATTAAACAATTTTACGCACGTTTTGATGACGGTAATTTTGAAAATGAAACTAATGGAATCAGATCAACATTATTAACTGACGAGACAGAAGATGAGATCGTGTTTGATGAACGGCAAGTGAGGAGAGAGGTTGAGAGTGTGAATGCGTGTGGGCCTATGGCATTGGAGGAAACTTATTATTATTATTATTATTATTATTATTATTATTATTATTATTATTATTATTATTATTATTATTATTATTATTATTATTATTATTATTATTATTATTATCATCATCATCAGCATCATCATCATAATCATCATCATCATTATTATTACCACTATGGCTGGGGAAAAGGGCTGTTAGGAGGCGAAAAAGTTGGATAACGCTACATTCTTTCCTTTTCAAAAACATTGGGATCAAGTCGAGTAGTAAGATTAAACATATTATTAGTGTTTAAGTTTAACGTTCTTACATAGTAACAGTATTCAGTGAAAAACAGTAAACTCACATAATCAGAACCAAAAAACAATAATTTCACAGATTCGCATAAATCAACCGGAGCAACTTTGAACACTTTTCAAATCGAGAGCTCTCTCCAGTCTAGGAAAATTGAATAGGCCGCTCAACACTGCTTTGTGAGAACGGAAAAGAAATCCAATGCCCTTATAGTAACATGGCAACCAGCTCTTGGTTGCTGTCTCTAGTTTCAAGTGTCTTTAAAGTTTCTTGGGAAATGGGTAATTTAAACCATTTTAGTTAACATACTTAATCGATTTAGTTCGACAAAACGACGATATAACTTGGATTTTATTATCAAAAAATGGACAAAGGCTTCAAGTTAATATGTGTGGGCCAAAGCCCATATAGCTTCATGGAGCCATTAATCTCTGCACTTGACCCAATCCTAAAGAGGATCCTTTAAAAAGCAATAGATTGTAATTACACGGCCCTCATTTATGTAACGTCATGTCTACGCCCTAAGTACGGTACTTGACAATTGTCAAAATCTCATGATGGTAGAACAGCAAGACGAGACACGCCGTCTGCAGGCTCTAGCGTAATTTCTGACGAAGGCAACGCTGCTCTACAATAGAGGACCCAGAACACTAAGATTGGAAACATCAGTTGTGACTGGCATATCAGACAATTATTTATTTTTTTAAAATAAATAACTATATGTTTACGAAACATAATCCAGCAAATAAACATTACCAATTATACTCTTTGCTTTCAATTTGGTAAACAATCTTCATGGGAGACCGACTCAAAAGCTTGGCAAAAATCAAGATATATTACACGAATAACATTTTTTTTTTACGAGTACGTTCTTAGTGAAATCTTCCGTGACCCGGAGGAACTGCGCAGCACAAGATCCTCCACGTGTAGCTATTACAACATCCAAAGCCCTTGGAAATACATTGTTTAGCAAGCTTAAAGTGTTGATGATCGCCTTAACTTTATGAGAGTGGAAAAAAACAAAACACACATGAGAATAGTGTTTTTAGACATACATAGCGGGTGGCCGGTTCCACCAAGATGGGTGACAAGTGACTACACAATTCTCAAAGAGGCCGAAATATTACTGATATCATTTTATATATTAAACCCAAATTAGATAGACAGGGATTTAAAATTGCCGGTAAACCCCAAACGTCCATCGAAAGAGATTATTTTACGACACAATTTTACAAAACCAGCATTATAGGCTTGTAATTGCGAGTTTGCTGAGGTACCTAAAACAGAAAGTAGAGGCCGGTTTGACTTGAAATGACTCAAACCGACGTGAACATAGTTGCAGGTCTGATAGCCAAACGTTATTATGGTCTTGATTTTACATCGTTATAATGAACAATATTTTGTGTAGTTTTGAGATAATTTCCATTACAACAATGATCCCCAAACAAGTTGGGTTATCAGACTTGCAAATAAGTTCACGTACATGCCTCTCATATCTTATTAAGATTCTGGTCCGCAGAAAAAAAAGAACCGATGTTATCTGAACAAAGAAACACCTCGTTGGAGGAACAATTAGGAACTGAATGATGACTTTATTGAAGACTTCTGACTCGTAGGGTTTGGAATTAACATTGTTCCGTACAGCCAATGTTAAATTTTCGCCAATGAGCACAGAATTAATGGCAAATCAAAAAATTATAAAACTATTACTTATATACGAGTAAAGCAAGGGTCATTCTATCACCTGTTGACTCAAATGGATATTTAGAAAATCTGCTAGGTCGTATTGCTCGGTCATTAATCTGATCTTGGCCAAGAGAATCGCCATTTGACTGCCGAACCGTGCCGATCAAAGTTGATTGCTAAAAAGATTCGTCTCGATCTATGTTTATTTCCACAATAAATTAGTATACAAATTAAAATAGATGAGTGTATGTACGTGAATGCCCTTATTTCTCCGCAACTATTGCGGGTTCTTTATGGTATATATATGGGTATATATATATATATATATATATATATATATATATATATATATATATAATATATATATATATGGGTCATCATTCCACCCCAATCATGCCCCTGTAACACTGTTTACTATATGTCTATAGTGTCAAGGGAAGATCATAGCTGTTTGGTTTCTTCACCCAAATAATGTCATGAAATAACTGAAGCTGCTCCTAGCTGGAAGTAGGTTTATATGCCTTTGAAAACAGACAGTTAAAATTCAAATGAATAAATTGCTTTAGAATTCATGACAAATAATCGCTAGGTTCAAGATCCAATACGTTTCATTTGTGAATTTCTACCAATTATGCCAGGCAGTTAAAAAGCTCTATGTTTGCAACAACAACAAAATGACTTTCACATCTCAGTTCATCATGCAAAGAAAATTCGCCATTCAACAACGCAGCCAACAGTTCCTCGCACTCATCGATAAACACTTCCCGAAGAACCACCGACTGCATAAAATAATCAACAGAAACAACGTCAAGATAAGCTACAGCGGTGCACAAAACATGAAACAGGTAATTACCAACCACAACAGACATATCCTATCCGAACCCAACAATAACAAAAACAAAGGCAATTGAAATTGTGGAAAGAAGGACGACTGCCCTCTACAAGGGAAATGCCGAAAAAGCGCCATAGTCTACAAAGCCAGCAAGCCACTGACAACACAACAGCACAATATTATATCGGCAGCATAGAACCCCCATTCAAAACTAGATAAAACGTCCATAAATATTAGTAACGAACTATTGGGAACAGATAAGCACTAACAAAATCCCAACTAAAACCTGGGAGATAGTCAAGCAAAACAGCCCCTATAGACGCGGTGCAAGAAAATGCAACCCTTGCCTGACAGAGAAACTGGAAACACTCTTACACAACCACAGAAACAACACCTTAAACAAAAGATCAGAACTAATGACAATGTGCAGACACTCGAATAAATTCAAGCACAAAACACAAAAGGTTAAATAACGCCCCCCCCCCCAACCCACCCTTTATAACATGATAGATATATGAAATGTGTGAGATGATGAATTAATATTAACAAATACAATTATTATAGCTACCTACTATTATTATATGTATGATAGATTATGATATGATTATTATTATTATTATTATTTATTATTATTATTATTATTATTAGCTATTATTATTATATATTATTATTATTATTATTATATTATTATTATTATTTATTATTATTATTATTATTATTATTATTATTATTATTATTATTATTATTATTACTATTATTATTATTATTATTATTATTATTATTATTATTATTATTATTATTATTATTATTATTATTATTATTATTATTAATATTTTATTATATATTATATGTTAATATTATATTATTTTCATCATTATCATAGCATTATATATTATAATTATTATCATCACTATTATTATTACCGTCATCATTATTATAACTATTATTAGAACTAGTATCGACCTGTACCTCCTCCTCCCCCTCCCCCTTTTTTCCACGCAACTACATTCCACAACACATCACACACACACACACACAGACACACACACACACACACACACATACAGGACACATACACACACGTATACAGCACACACACACATACACACACACACACACACACACACACACACACACAAGGAGAACACATTACAACATGTCACTACATAACAACACTATTCACCTCCCAACCAATAACATACTTAGCGGAAGTAAGAATAAGGACGAAAATAAACATCGACCTCAATTTACGGAAAAGTACACTACGGATAACTGTCGACTGCCGATAGGGAAACCCATTAAAACAATTGTATCGACAGAAAAATGTGAGTGTCCTTATTTATAATATATATATATATATATATATATATATATATATATATATATATATATATATATATATATATATATATATATATATATATATATATATATATATATATATATATATATATATATATATATATATATATATATATATATATATATATATAAAACAGGTGCCAAAATCTATGAAAATGAACTTATGACTTACATTAATGCGTTCAAAAATTTTGACGATTCGATTTTGAATCTTCAGATTGCAATGAAACTCCGAATTCAAAATGCCTGTCTTCGTACACCAATTGAATTCTCTCAGTTTGGTTTCATAGTTTGCTTAAAGTTAAATCCATCCGATTATAAAAGCTTTTTATATCAAATTATTTCAATCCTGTTTTTGGACAAAACAGGTTGCTATTCCTAGAGACAGGTATTTCCCAATGATTAAACTCCACGGGAAAGACTACATGAATAGTATAAAGATAAAAATTTAGGTTGTTTTTTAACCCGTTAACTGCCGCACTCTGGTAAAAATGCATTTAAAAATGTGGCCAGAAAACTCTGTCGCGTCTATGTCGGAGAAGTGGAAAGTAGGAGGAGACAAATAGGAGTCAGATAGTTTCCTCAAAGACAAAAGTTGTGGCGATCAGGTAGAGTATTTTATTTTTGACGATAGTCGCCTCGCTTTGGAGGGTTTGCAGACCGTTTCAACTTTTTGAAGCGGTTTTGTAGTGTCGGGTCATTGCTTTCAGCATCTTCCATT
>NC_088360.1:53115581-53130581 GCF_034508935.2 Berghia stephanieae | reverse complement strand
CCTTGCTATAATATGCCGCTGAGTTATTAAGATTTGTAATGATACCCTTTTTTTTATCACTCAGATTATAAAAGCGCTCAAGTTTTCACATAGTTTTGGGTCTTGGTACGTTATATCCGGCTGGCGGATGTTATGATTATTTTTCCTAAATGCATAGCATCATAGACTCATCAATGGTATCACTATGCACTCAAAAATAACGAATGTATATTATTGTTTTAAATATTAATTCCACGACGATATAAAATCGAGCTGAACATTTAAAACGAGTGTGTAACATAAAACCTTTCAAAGTTTGATTTTATCACTTCTAGAGTAAATAAGTACTCTGCAAGGCCACTTAACGATGGCCACTTAACGTCTTTTGTATGTCTGTGTGTGTGTGTGTGTGTGTGTGTGTGTGTGTGTGTGTGTGTGTTAAGTGCGTGCATTAGTGAGGGGATGAGAGAGAGAGAGAGAGAGAGAGAGAGAGAGAGAGAGAGAGAGAGAGAGAGAGAGAGAGAGAGAGAGTAGGAATGTAGTTCCTCTTTGCATATCTTAACGTTATCATGTAATGTCATCGCACGTGTAACTAAATGACAAATTGCTATATTTATGGACAATAACTATCTATTGTTATTGCAATTATCATTATTATAATTCTTATCATCATCATCATCATCATTATTATCATCATTATTATTATGGGTGACAACATAGGTTATTCCTGTTGACATCAGGCATTTTGTTTGATGGATTATCTAAATCTAAATTCCTTCATGGAATGCCGAGGCGACGGTATCTAATGATGCTGTAGTGGAAGGATGTAATTTTTTTCAATTAAAAAAAATAAAATACTATGGCTATTATGATTATTATTATTATTATTATTATTATTATTATTATTATTATTATTATTATTATTATTATTATATTATATTATTATTATTATTATTATTATTATTATTTATTATTATTATTATTATTATCATCATCATCATTATCATTATCAATATTATTACTACTAGTAGTAGTAGTGGTAGTAGTAGTAGTAGTACTAGACGTAGTAGTAGTACTAGACGTAGTAGTAGTAGTAGTAGTAGTAGTAGTAGTAGTAGTAGTAGTAGTAGTAGTAGTAGTAGTAGTACCACTTTGAGATTTTCCTCAGGCCTATCACCCAACGTAAAAGATTAATCGTATGTACATGATAATGTTATGATTATTAAGTCACGAGCCAAATCACTATAAATAGCAATGACGAAGAGAATTTGTTGAAATGGATTTTAACTATTGCAGTCAATATTTATTTTAGTATGTCAGTAGATGTTACATAATCACGAATTCTTGTCAATCAGCCGCGATGTTAAACTATTATT
Source organism: Berghia stephanieae (assembly GCF_034508935.2). NCBI lineage: Eukaryota > Metazoa > Mollusca > Gastropoda > Nudibranchia > Aeolidiidae > Berghia > Berghia stephanieae. The sequence continues at coordinate 53,129,226 of NC_088360.1, read as the reverse complement.
ATTAGTATTATAATAATAATAATAATAATAATAATAATAATAATAATAATAATAATAATAATAATAATAATAATAATAATAATAATATATAATTATAATAATTATTATTATATTATTTTATTATTATTATTATTATTATTATTATTATTATTATTATTATTATATTTGATTCGAAATTGATGGCAATAGTTTGGTAATAATAATAACAATAATAAAATTAAAATTAATAATAATAATAATAATAATAATAATAATAATAATAATAATAATAATAATAAATAATAATAATAATATAATAATAATAATAATATTAATAATAATAATAAAATAATAATAAAATAATAATAAATATAATAATATAATAATATAATAATAATAATAATAATAATAATAATAATAATAATAATAATAATAATAATAATATAATAATATATAATTGTAATATTTACCACGATGTTGAGGGTCAGTCTACATCGATGGCTGAACATCGATGTAGACTGACTCCAACATCGTGGTAAATATTACAATAATAACTCGCTCCATTGTTACATGTCGAGCACTATTCGTACCATATTTGTATCCAACACGATTCAATATATATTATATAAATATAAGCGATAAAAGACACAGCATGCCCTGCCCACCATGGGAGGTGAAAGACTCCACCCAGGAATGTGAATGCCAAAACAATAACTAACTAAACACAAAATGGGAAAAATAGCAATTGGACAAACTTTATATTATTTCATGATCGTCTTTTATTTCTATGTAAAGACCTCCACAATCTAATTCCAGTAACTTTTATTGCAGGCCATAGCAGTGATATGTTTTTCTTGTACCATTCCCTGTTGAAAAATAGAGGAGAGAAAAACAAAAAAGGATTAAAAAATGTAAATTTTCATTTTTAAAGTGAATAAAACTAAAAAAGATACCAAGATAAAAAAAATTATAGAAAATAAAAAGACAACCATTAATACAAGACCTTATACAAGTTTGACTGTACATAAAAATTATACTTACTTATTATACTGGAGATGGCTGGATCTATTCGCATCTAAAAAATCCTTATAGAACACAGACATTTCTTGAGCAGTTAATGACTCTTTTTCTCCAACATCTTCGCTTTTCTTGTATTTCTTGACAAAATCGTTTTTTTCCTGTTTTTTTTTTAAATTAAGAAGAGGCGTGTTATAAAAAAATCACAACTGTATTACAATAATGAGACAAAACAGGCGTTCATTTCAATGTTCTAATGTCCTAACATAATAAATCAAGTCGCCTTATGTTAGAATTTGAAATACAATTTCTTGTTTTCTGGGTTCCTCCTATATCCAACCAATACTGGTGTACTTTACAGTTGATAGCTATGACTATTCTAAGCTACAATTTGTAGTACCTACACATATTGGGATAAACTCTAGTTCTAGAAATCTAAAAGAAAGTCAGACCACAGTGAGCATTATTTTGATCATTTATTAATACTGACTTAAATATCTTTAAAACATTAACAGTGCTGAGCAATAGTTTACTGTCTGTCTAACAGATATTATACCAAATGATTGTGCTACAGCTGACAGATATATCACAGAAGTCTGGAATGGACAGTGAACAATATTAGCAACATGGAAAAAGGTGCTCTCTTTTGTTTGCAATTTAAGATATTGTTGCTTTTCAAAAAACTGTTCATATGATTTGTTGGTATAATGTGGTGGTGGTGGTATAGTAGTAATAGTGTTAGAGACGATGGTGTGGTGGTAATTATAGTACTCACGATAGGTAGGATGCTGTGGTGGTGGTTGTAGTAGCAGTGGTGGTCATAGTGATGGTGATGTGGTGGTAGTTGTAGCAGTAGTGGTGGTAGGGATGATGATATGGTGGTGATTGTAGTAGTGGTGGTCGTAGGGATGATGTTGTGATAGTTGTAGTAGTGGTTGTGCATGGGATGATGATGTGGCGGTGGTAGTAGTACATGTAATAGAAATGGTAGGAATGATGATGTGGTGGCAGTTGTAGTAGTAGTGGTGGTAGGGGCGATGATGTGGTCGTGGTTTTTAGTAGTGGTGGTAAGGATGATGACATTGTGGTGGTTGTAGTAGTAGTAGTGGTGGTAAGGAAGATGATATGGTGGTGGTAGAAGTAGTGGTGGTGGTGGCAAGGGTTATGATGTGGTGGTGGTTGTAGTGATCTCACTAATTGTAACAATTTCAGAGGCATCATATTATCAGTCCCAGGAAAAATATTAAATAGAATATTACTGAAGAGGATACAGACTGCATTGACCCCATATTAAGAGACCAACACCTGTCGTTAGAATAGAACATGTGTAGACCAAATTGCCACCCGTAGAATCATAGTAGAACAAATAATCAAATGTAATCCATCACTATACACACTTTTTGTTGACTTCGGAAAAGAGTTTGATAGTCTGGACAGAGAAATTCTATGGAAGCTCCTCAAACACTACGGCATCCCAAACAAAATCACCACAATAATCAAAAACACATATAAAGACATGACATGCAGGATATTTCATGGAGGACAGCTATCTGACTGTTTTGAAGACAAGACCAATCCTTTTCTTGTTAGCAATAGACTGGATCATGAAATCCACCACAGAAGCAAAAAACAATGGAATCCAATGGAGTCTCTTGACACAGCTGGGTGTCTTGACTTTGTTGATGATCTTGCTCTTCTATCACACAATTTCAAACAAATGCAAGACAAAAAGAAGAGACCACACGATTTCTCCTGCAGCACAGGACTGAATATCAATGTCAAGAAAACTAAACTATTGAAAATAAATACTACTAATATCAAGGAACTACTGATTGATGACAGTCCCATTGATGAAGTCGAGGCCTTTACATATCTTGGTAGCATAGTAGACAGAGAGAGATGTTACAGCTAGGATAGGTAAAGCAAGAAAAGGAAATGTAAAATCGGTGTTACTGTATGACTCAGAAACGTGGCACTTAAATAAGAACACAAGTCATAAAATACACTCATTCATCAACAACTGTATGTGAAGAATACTACAACTTAAATCGTATGACAAAATTAGAAATGTAGATCTATGGGAAATGACAGGCCAAAAAGAAATAGAAGTAGAAATTAAGAGGAGATGGAAATGGCTTGGCCATACCCTGAGAAGGCCTGCAACAAACATTACAAGGCAGGCTTTTACATGGAACCTGCAGAGAACAAGGAAGAAAGGCTAGCCTAGAAATAGCTGGAGAAGGGCATTGCTGGAGGAAACTAAAAACTGAAGGTTTAACATGGAGAGAAGCTGAGAAGATGGCACAAAGCAGGACAAGGTGGAGGGGATTCATCAATGGCCTATGCTCCAGCAGGAGTGAAGGGCCTAAGTAAGTAAGGGATGATAATGTGGTGGTGGTTGTAGTAGTAGTAGTGGTGGTAGTAGGGATGTTGATGTGGTGGTGGTAGTGGTAGTGGTAGGGATGGTGACATGGTGGTGGTAGTTGTAGTAACGGTGGTGGTAGGGATGATGATGTTGTGGTTGTAGTGGTGGTGTTGGTAGAGGTGATAGGCAGTGTTGCCAGTTGGTGGATTTTCCTCCAAAATTGGCGGATTTTTATCAATGCATGGCGGGGAAAAAATTGGCCTGGCGGATGGCAGATTATTTTGGAGGATTTTTGATGATTTGTATCCCCTTTAAGAAAGTAAAATTATACCAATCAAGTCTATTGTTTTCAGAGAATCTCGAGGCTGAAATTAATCCAGTGCATATGTGAATTTGGGGGATATCAACCCCGAATCCTCATGCCTTTAAAAAGAAATAGCCGTGCATACAGCTGATTTTTATTCTGAGACATTACACTATTGTTGATTATAAGTGTTTTAAATCAAACGGCAGATTTTTTAGGCAGATTTTGGGCAAATGGCCAGGTAAAGTAGGATAAAGTTGATGGATTTCTGACATTAAGTTGGCAGAATTTTAGCAAAGGTACCTGGCAAAAAGTGATAGGGATGGTGATGTGGCGGTAGGGATAATGATGTAGTGGTAGTTGTAGTAGTAGTGGTGTAGGGATGATGTGTAGGTGGTTGTAGGAATGGTGATGCGGTGGTAGTGGTAGTGATGATGATGTGCAGGTGGTTGAAGTAGTAGCAGTGGTAGGGATGATGTGTAGATGGTTGTAGTAGTAGTGGTGGTAGGGATGATGTGTAGGTAGTTGTAGCAGTAGTGGTGGTAGGAATGGTGATGTGGTGGTAGTGGTAGTGATGGTGATGATGTGTAGGTGGTTGTAGAGATGGTGATGTCGTGGTGGTTGTGGAATTGGTGGTGGTTGTAGTGGTGGTGGTGGGGATGACGATGTGGTAGTAATTGTAGCAATGGTGGTGGTAGGGATGATGGTGTGGTGGTGGTTGTAGTAGTTGTGGTGGTGGTAAGGATGATGATATTGTGGTGGTTGTAGTAGTAGAGGGGGTATAGATGATGATGTGGTGGTGGTTGTTGTAGTAGTGGTGGTGGGTGGCAAGGGTAATGAGGTGGTGGTGGTAAGGATGATGATGTGGTGTTGCTTGTAATAGTAATAGTAGTGGTGTTAAGGATTTGATGTGGTGGAGGTTGTAGGAGTAGTGGTGGTAGGGATGATGATGTGGTGGTGGTTACAGCAGTAGAAGTGGTAAGGAGGATGATGTGGTGGAGGTTGTAGTAGTAGTGGTGGTGATAGGGATGGTGATATGGTGGTGGTATTTGTATTAGTAGTGGTTGTGGTAGGGATGGTGATGTGGTGGTGGTAGTTGTAATTGTGGTGGTGGTGAGGATGATTCGGATGATGATGTGGTGGTAGTAGTAGGGATGGTGATGTGGTGGTAAGGATAATGATATGGTAGTTGTAGTAGGGATGATGTGTTGGTGGTTGTAGTAGTAGTGGTAGCAGAAAGGGTGATGCAGTGGTAGTAGTAGGGATGATGATGCATAGGTGGTTGTAGTAATGGTGGTAGTAGGGATAGCGATGTCGTGGTGATTGCAACAGTGGTGGATAATGGTGCGGTAGGGGTTGCGGCTATGGTTGTGGTAGGATGATGATGTGGTGGTGGTAGTTGTAGAAGTGATGGCAAGGATGGTGATGTGGAAATGGTTGTCGTAGTAGTTGTGGTAGGGATGATGATGTGGTGGTAGTTGTAGTAGCAGGACTGTAAATGGTTGGTGAAAAAATTGTTGAAACTTTTTGAACACGCAAAAATAGATAAACAGGACAAAAATTAATAAACACAAAACAGATATGACATGTCAATTGACTAGTCATATCCTGTCACTTTCCCCAACTCATTTATAATACAAAATAAGCAGGTCCTTATTTTATGGTACCAAAAAAAAAAATCCCAATTATTTGAGAGAGTACACACATTTCTAGGCCCAGGTCTGAGTTACTTGTAAAATGAAAAGAAGAGAACAATTCATACCTTTTTGAAGGATGTGTATCTAGTACTTGAAATGAGAAGCTGCTGTATCTTTGCTCCTGTTTGTTTGTGTTAAATTTTTATGCTGATTCTTTGATTTATTTGCATTAATTCAAGAAGAAGAAGAAGAAGAAGAAGAAGAATACAAAAGAAGAAGAAGAAGAAGAAGAAGAAGAAGAAGAAGAAGAAGAAGAAGAAGAAGAAGAAGAAGAAGAAGAAGAAGAAGAAGAAGAAGAAGAAGAAGAAGAAGAAGAAGAAGAAGAAGAAGGACGAGGAGGAGGAGGTGGTGGTGAAGGAGGAAAAAGAGAAAAATTAAAACAATCACAGTCATGATGAAAAAATACTTCCATTGAGAGCTTTCCAAGAAAAATACACATTTCAAAGAAAAATATTTATTTCATATTTTTTTATTCAAGTTGACTTTGAGACTGATACAAAAAAAAAAACCATGGGAAGGAAAAAAGAGAGTCAGAGAAATACATGTATATCGGTAGCAAAATAGAGAGAAATGGCCCGGTCAGAGACACGCTGTGCGCGCTAATTACTTACTGACCATCTCTCGCTGCCTGTGGCACCGTAGGTAGGCAGTGAATACATTCATGTCTAGCGGAGCGTGTAGGTGGAATGATAATTTAGCTAACTGACTAGATGGTCTAGTTATGTTTTGTCTTTGATGCGATGAATAATAAGTTTCTTTTTTTTTTTTAAAGTTTGCGTGCGAAACGGAATCAAAACTGATTTTACAAGGAACAAAATAAAACTCTTTTATTTTCTTTTTTGTTGGTTCTGTGCACAAATTTTATTTTTACTTTTAATTTTTTAAAAACATTAGCATTTAACAGAATGCAAAGTCGTACTGCTGGAAATCCGAAAATTGTCTGAAGATTTACAGGCCTGTAGAGTAGTAATGGTGTTAGGGGTTATGATGTGGTACTGGTGGTGGTAGGAATGATGATGTGGTGGTGGTAGTTGTAGTAGTGGTGGCAAGGATGGTGATGAGCTGGTGGTTGTCGAAGTAGTGGTGGTAGGAGTGATGATGAGGTGGTAGTGGTAGGGATGATGATGTGGTAGTGGGGGTGGCAGAATTGGTGATGTGGTAGTAGTTGTAGCAGAGGTGGTGGTTGGGATGGTGATTTGGTGGATGTTGTAGAGTAGTGGTGGCAGGGATGTTTATGTAGTGGTTGTGGTGAGTCCTTTTTATTCATAGAAAAATTTGAAAAAGGCGGAACTGTGATGGCGATGGGAGGAGATGAAACATCATTTAGGTTGAAATCTGCATTTATGCGGAAGATCCCCAGCCCTGAATATTAAAAATAAATTTAATGGCTAGAAATCAGTGAAATCAATAATGACATGGTTGGCTGACAAAGAATAAAAGTAGACTGAAGTAATGGAGGTTTGGCACATTGAATAATGAACTATTGGTATAGGTCGGAAAACACAAAGGGTCTCAGAGGGTTTTCATTTTGGGGCCCATTTTGACCAATTTTCAAAATACTCCAAACACATCATATTTGGTATCAAATGAAAGGTAACACCTAGCATTGAGCTTTTGATTTATTATTTGAAAAACATATTTCAATTTCACCTTGAAGAATTTGAGATTGTGGTGTGACCAGAACTTTTTATTCCATTCTTGAATAGCAGCCCTCCTCAACCTAAATTCTTTTTCAGTCTGTGTTTCATCAGCAGGTATGTGAGCTTGAACAGGACGTATGTTGGAGATTGGATGAGGAGGGCCGATATAATCTGTTGTTCTGTCTGCTGGGGGTTCCACTAACATTTTCATGTTCTGAAACACATATCAAAATTGAACCCATTGCATATTTGTTTAATGTAATCATGCAATTTATGGTAGGGAATAAAATTCATATATCCTTTAATAAAATAAATAATCTTATTTTTGTTTGTTCCTGACTAAAAAAGTAAGCAGTAGCCCATCCAAGCCAATAGTCCCATGGAACCAGATTTATCCCAGTTCCTATGGTGCAAAATGGACAATAGCAACTGCTTGCTACCCTTTGGATAGAATGCTAGTCCATATCACAAAGTACTTTCAACCAGGACGGTGGGTGAACAAGGGGTCTGAATAAAATATTAACTTCACCTTGGATCAATCTACTTTCCTTTACATGGGAAACAAATGCTCAACCAACTGACATATGGGCAAAGGGACCTAACTCAAGAAGGTAGAAAAATAATTTTAAATTAATTTTTAAAATTCTAATGTTATATGTTCCTGTTAGCTAAGAGGGCAGCGTGGCTCAGCCGTACCGAGTTCGATCACCCGCCGCTGCGCTGTGTTGCCTTGAGCAAGTCACCTCGCCTTTGTGGCGCTGTACTGCGGCTGACGCCTGAGTTATTCAAGTCTTCCCGTGGAATAGACCCTAGAGACAAATTTCCCCTACTATGGGATGAATAACAGGGAATGGGAGGCCTTTCGAAAGCTCCTACTCCTACACTACATCCCCAGTATTCTTGTTCAAGTAGGGGGTTTGGGAGGGGGGAGACTTTAAAAACAAATTTTTTTAAAAGTTTTCCCCTCCCAAACCCATACTAGAACATTATAAAAAAAACAAGAATACTGGGGATGTAGGAGCTTTCGGAAGGCCTCCCGCAAAGTTCAATGGCTGGAACAAAATGAATGAATATGTAAGCCTATGGCTATGTATGTAGCTCTGGCTCTGACAGGGTTTTCTCTAATCTAGCCTTTCTGAACCACTACCAATCTGCCCAAATGAAGTTTTATATAAATTATATATAGGGTCTAGACCCCAGAATATAAACTTTTCTTATTATAAAGTAAGTTGAAAGTATCTCTGTAAACCTTTCTCTTTTGTTGAATAGATTTTGGAGTGAAGAGAAACCTGACTTGGAACTGTAGGAGTTTCAGGTGTTTGGTCCTGCAAAAATTCATGATTTCAAGGGTGGTTCGAGAAAAGTGAAAACACAAGCCAAAATCATTGACTTTTTTTTTTTTTTTTTTTTGTTATGATCTATCTAGACTCAAGATATGTTTGTTATTGTTTGTTGTCTCTCGGAATCAGCAGAAGGAAAAGCGAAAAGGTTTGAGGCAGGTCAGGTCAAACAAAACCGTCGAATGCCAGAATGGCATTCCAGGAAATAAAAAGAGCTAAAATAGCAAAACGGTGTATAACGTTAAAATTTCCTTAATCAAACTAGACTCTGCTGCTTACTCGTCTTTTGTTCAGTAGCAAGACATTGCATAGCCATTAAAAACTAATTTTAGAAAATACATTTCAATTCAATTGAGGCCCCGTAGTGATCTAGAGTGACATTGGCTTTTACTTTTATAGCTTTATCGTTGGGGCACTGGCAGAACTTGTCAGAAACTTCATGCCTTCATAGAAAATAATATTTTACTACTCTATAATTTATATGGATACAATGAATCCCTGAAATTTCACTCTATTGAGCAGTAAAGTTAGGTGCCCCAAACGTAAACAATAACAAGTTGCTAGTGATTTCCGTTAGGGACCGGAATAATTTACGCACAATATAGGTCTCTCAATTTTGTAGTTTGAGTTGTAGGCAATACACTTTCAGTATTGAAAATATGTTTACATAAAATCTAACAGTTGCAGAAATAATAATATAAGGCTAAATTATTATGAAAATCAGGCTCCGAATAATTCTCGTTTTGTTCACACCAGCGCAATAATTTGCTCTAATCTAAAAATAGATAGACTGTAACTTTTGATAAATTTTAGAAAATTTTACCTTTTGTTCCATAAAATATCCATATCTAGACATTATTTGATGCATGATCGAGTATTATGAATATGTGTTTCTGTTGCCACCTAACAGCCAAATTTTAAAGTTATTTTTTTCTATTATTTACATTGGAACGTGAACTGTCAAGACAGGAACATGTGGTTTGCCACGTGCTTCTCGACCTTTGTTTACGTTTGGGGCACCTAACTTTACTGCTCTATTTATCCCAACGAATACTCGATGATTATTTTCTTTCTTAAGATGCAATTTATGTCAAGTATTAAAACGAAATTGGATTAGGAAAGATAGACTCAATTTAGTTCCATTTATATCGATGATCAAGTTTCCTGCTCGTCATCACTCGTCAAGGCTGATCCAAAACTGCAATCCACAAACAAAACATGGCGGACACGAACGTGGTGGAGAGTAACGGCAATAATGCTGCTGCTACCGGCAATGCAGAAGGAGATGAACAGGTAAAGCTATACTGTTTCCCAGTGTTAATATTACGCGTTTGATAAATGGTAAGAGTCCCTTCAACTTCAATTAACATTTGATCGTTACTCTACACATCCCTCTATTTCCATTGTCATTGGTCGAGACTTCAACTTCAACTTCAGTTCCAGAGTTCGAGTGGAGTGCGAATCTCATAGATTATAGATATCACTCGAGTCGAAACCCTATTCCCAAAGCCCAAGAGGACGTCCGGGGATTTATTAGTGAAGAGAGTAAGAGTAGAGTTCTAGGATTAGGATCTAGACAAGTAGTAGAAGTATTTAGAGAAGAGTCCAGTTTCAGTGGCTTCTGTCACTGTCAGATTTATTGTCACTGATACTGATATTTTGAAATACAAGGTTTCATCAGCATTTTATCATCATCATTGTCCCGGTAGTAAGTCATCATCATCACCACTGTCATCATCTTGATGACTATTTGTTTTGTTTTTATTAGACTGTTTGCTTCTCTGCCTCTGCTGTGAACTCTAACTCTATTAGGCACTTTGATAAAATTTTCAAACTCAAAATATCTTAATTTGACCCAGTCAGGGGGATGGGACTTGAAAAAACATAAAATTTGATACCTTATTTGTTTCTCTACGACTTACGGTTCCAAAGTTATTTATATTTTTCTGTTGACATTTTTTGTCAATTTTACAGAGAGAATTTGTGATCTCACACTCACTGCTGCCTCAAAACCAGCATCTCGCGGCTATCGGGAAATTTTGAGTTTTGCAGTCAACATGGCCCACTTATTGTTTTCAGTAATTGTTTCAATTAAAAAATAAATGGTAAGTGTTAGATATCATTTTGAAGGTCAGAAAATAATAAGCTTTATTTTCATATAAATCATTTTCATGTATGAAGAGTATGGACAAAATTAAGGATAAATGAAAATGGAAAAAAATATGAGGTTTTTGTAAAAAAAAGTGGGGTTGATGGCGGAAAAAATAAAATAATGAGCGAGTGTATCAATTTTGATGAAATTTGGCAGAGATGTTCTTCAATTGATTGTCTATCGATGTATGAAGTATAATTAAAATGTATCCATAATTTAAAAAGTTCTTATAAGTCAAAATTTGATAAATTTTTATTTCAATAGCTTTCTGAGAAATACAATCAGGAATTAAGAATAAAATATACCGTTAGAAAGCTTGTTTTGTGCCCTTTAAAATGATACCAACATTAGTCACATAGGTTCACAAATAACGCCATGGTGACCAAAACATTAAAGGGCCAAAAATAAAGTTCCAAAAAACGAGTTTCACCTTACAGTGAGCCTATCGGCGGCCACTGAACTGGAGTTATCAAAGTGCCTAACTCTATCCTTATTACTATCTACTAATCATTAGACTGTAACTAGAGAGGTGGGCCTTTGGCCTACCAACCTCCGCTGCACGTCCAACTCGCCTTGAGCATGCATTCACGTAAAATATAAAGATTTTTCTTCAAAACCTACCTCTGTTTCAAAAACTAGCATCTTTCAACATTCTAAGAAACATTTTGATTTTTCAGAACTTTAGTTCGTTAAAAAATACCGGCCAATCTGACCCGTTGAGTCGAATGAAAACGAAATTTTGTTGTTTACACGGTTCAAAGGAAATGCCGTAAATAAGCTTTCATGGACTTCCTGTGTTGTTTTTATAGTGTCACGTGACCGTTTTGAGAAATTTGTCGTCTGCTACAAATAATTAGACCGGTAGGGAGTAGATATTTTCGTTGGAGCAGAGAAAAAGTGAGTATTATTTCTTGGACTTGTAGAGAGGCCTAGGGTCCACCAGCAGTCAAGTTGATTGAATAAAAGAAAAAAAGGCCTTTTTTATCCGCCGCCACCACCACCGTGAGAGTGGAGAGGGGGGGGGGGGGGTGTTGCATGATGAAGACAAAAGGGAGACGTGTCGCTTGGTGACGTAGAGCTTGTCAACGATGCTGGCAGGTGTTCTTAACCCCTTAACAGCGAAGCAAATTTTTTGCTTTCAGATAATAGTTTGCTTTTATCTTTATTATTGTTAACGTAAAGTACAGCTTTTCCACCAAGAGAGCAGTCAGACTATCGCAACTCGGACTTCAATTGTCTATAATCGTTTTGCCGTTACTTGCCTTTTGATGAAAGAGGATTTGGTGTTAGGTCAAAGATCGAATTTGGCCGCTAAAGGTTGCATTGCTACTGGGTTTGCTCCCCCCCCCCCCCCCCTCCTCCTTTTTTTTTCAACTTAGTATTGTTGATTGCTATTTCCTTTTTTTATGATTAGCATGTGCCGTAGGAGTCTCACAGGATGCAGGAGTACTGCAATTAACCCTTTGCCAGTGACATTGATTTTTTTGTTTTCAAATAATAGTCCTCATTTATATTATTTTTTAACGCAGAAAAAAAAAAACGTTTCCACCATAAGAGCAGTAAGATATTGATAAAAAGCGCTTTGAGCACGTTGGGTGGATATTGCCCTATATAAAAGCTCAAGTTTTTAAATTGTAATTTGTTTTTTGTCTTTTGATGAAAACGTAAGATTTTATTTTTGGTCCAAGTAAGATTGATATTCGCCTTTAAAAGGTTAAGTTGTTTTGTTTTTTTCAGGTTTTTTTTTTTTTTGTTTTTCAAATGCGGATACGCTGCTTCTTCTTTTTTTTTTTCCTCAACTGGCAAGCTATCGCTGTACTTACCCGCATGGCTTGCACACACAAAAGGATACATCTAGGTCACAAAACCTTACATCCAGGTCACAAAATCAGACAACTAGGTCACACCTCAAGACATCTCTGTTTCGTTTGTTCCAAGATAGCAAAACAAACCAGACGTCTTGGAGTTCGAAAGAGCTTTCCATAAAATATTTGGTATTTGCTAGACCCCCAGAAACCAATTCCCTATACAGCTCTTGTGCACGGTTACTTATGACCTTGATTTCTTTCGTACCCACCCCCAAAATCCCACTTATTGTGTGTTATAGGCAGAACATAATAAATAGCTGGGCTGCCACGTGCGTGACTAAATTGGCCAAAGAGAGAATCTATACTTTGGCATTAGACACCAATTACCTGATGTCTTGGTTTTCTATCCTAGCCGAGTGAGAGAGAAAAAACAAAACAATCATACATGTATCTGCAAACAGCAAAACGTTTTCATTTTACATTGAGATGGGAAGGGATAACACTATGATAAGAAAGAAAGAGAGAGAGAGAGAGAGAGAGATGGGCGGGGGGATGGGGGGATAGTAAGGGGGAATGGGAAAAGATGAAAGAAACAATGGGTTGCCTGATGACATAGATCAAAGGATTGTTACAGCGGTGTTCACGGAGCGTACTTCATGAAATTTTAACCTTTTACAGTGACACTGATTTTTTTCTCCAGATTGCTTATGCAGATTAAATCGTTTCCACCAAGAGAGCAGTAGTAAGAGTATATTTCGACTCGGGCTTCAATTAAACTATAAATCGCAAAGCTTGTCTTTTAATGATTAAGACTAAGATCTGGAGTTTGGGGAGTGTAAGATGGAATCTCGCCATTAATGGTTAAAATTGTTTTGATTAAACAAAAACAACTGACACACACACACGAGCGCGCGCGGTCACGACAGCGAGGACCATCACTGACAGAATGTTGCAACGGTAAACCGGTTTACGTGTACATAGATCCTGAGGCTAGATGCCCCCGTTACCGTGTACGTAGGCACTCCCAATAAAAAAAAGGAAGAAAGAAAGAGACACACACACACATACTCACACACACACAGTCTCGCATCCTCTACGAACTAATTTTGCACACCAATTTTTACTGCACTTATGCACCAAATTGCATACCTATCTAGGGATACTTTTTTCCGTATCTTTTTCTCAATAAACTTTTTTAAAAACCTTTGTTTTGCGCGGCAGGCGGCTGGCACTAGGGGGCACCAACCACTGAATCAGACGAAAAACACACACGATTTAGCGAGGAATGAATCATGAAACTATTTAGAATATAATTTCAAACACAACTTTTGATATTCATCAAG
>NC_088360.1:53065581-53110581 GCF_034508935.2 Berghia stephanieae | reverse complement strand
GTTGTTGTTGTTGTTGTTGTTGTTGTTGTTGTTGTTGTTGTTATTATTATTATTATCTTAAACAATTACATTCCATTATAACTATCCTCTATCCAAGGACATGTACGTTTATGTGTCAGACCAAGAAGAGTTTACAGAGTATAAAAACGAGGAGTCCCTTTTCTGGTTGGAGCGAGGTATTGTTTACGGAGATTGGATGGATGGGCCCAATATGGATGGTACATTTGAGATGTCTGGTCAAGTGCAAGCATCAGAGGTTTGTATAAAGTCTTCATATATTTTACCTTTTCGGGGGTAATAATATTATTTCTTATCTATTGTTAATCTTCTTTTTCCAGAACTTGTTGCTATTTTTTTCTACAGATATAGAATTCCTCTTGCGATGGTGGCCATCTGTATATGTGTGCTGTTCACCATATAACTTGAAACTTAGATTCTAGTTTGTTTTTTTTTTTTGTTTTTTTTTATGTTGTTTTGTTTGTTTGTTTTTTGTTTGTTTTTTTTCGTTATTTTGAGTTTTCTTTTTTATATATTCAATATTATGACATTTTAATATCACCAAGATCCGAAATTTTTGTATTTTCCGTTTTCTTCAGGCTGTTCAAAACAATGGTTCCATCTACCTCCATGTTTACTTTGTTAAGGAAGGAAACTCTCCTGACCCAAGTGATAGAGCTTCAAAAAGATATTCAAAAAAATTCACAGTCCACAGGTCAAAAAGTAAGTTATGAATGTGAACACAGTACATATTTGTATTTTTATCTACTCGTACTGAAATAAATTGGAAGCGATATGATTCCTGGAATGGTAGAAAATATTAGGGTCGGTGAGGACAATAAGTGTATTTCAACAGTTTATAGAGAAGGAAATTATTGAAATATAACCTTTAAATAAATATATAATTTACTTATATTTTTTAACGCTTAAATTTTTAACGATTCTTTCACTATGCTATTGCAGGATTAAACAAGTTCAAAAGAAGAAAATTCCATTCAAGAACCAATCTTCTGACTGGAGAAACAGATGTACATCCAGATCTTGTTCAGGTTAGAGGCGTTTTGAAATCAAAGATGCATAGTTATAACATTTGATTTATCTGCTCCGTGGTTTAACAGGATCAATTGTACCATTTTACTGAACACCTCTTTCAATTCTAATGAAATTATTCTTTGTTATACCCGTACAAATATTACAAACTACTCCACGTCCCATAGTTTGATAGTTATTAACAGTGATGCCAATCTTCCGCGGATCCGAGGAATTCCTCCTTTTTTCCTCGGTTCCTCCCATTTTTCCTCCGATCACAAAAAAAAATAAAAAATGTGTGAAATTATAATTTAGCTAATCATTGAAACAACGAAGCTTATTTTTACACATTTTCATATCATATATATTCTACTTTAACTTCTAAATTATTAGTTCGCTGTCTCTGCTACTATTCCTTACATCACCATCACCACAACTGCTACCTTAACCATCACACAATATGATCCTTGTAATCTTTGCAATATGATGGTGATATCACAAAAAATATAACTGCAATATATACATAAGTTTTTTTAAAAAAAGTTTTATGTGTTTTATGACTCCTTCACCTGATTTTTGAATGGATAATAAATGCTCCCAAATTCATATGGGAATTAGTCCCAGTCCCAGAAAGCCTTATTTTGGTACTTTAAAAAAATTATTTTCCGGGAGGGGGCATGCCCCCGGACCTCCCTAGTACGAGGCTGCCTACGGCAGCCTGAGCCCGCCTTTGGAGGGCATGATGAGACGTCAATCATTTTTCTCCTTTTTTCATTTTTTTCTGTTGGCATCACTGTATTAAGGGCTGAAAAGATAATGATACTTTTAAAGCTTTGATCTAAGAAGATTATTTTCATCTTTTTGCCTCCATCATGAAATCCAACCCTTTGTTTCAGCTCTGATAATTACATATAGGGAGGTACATGGTGTGTCTTCTATCCTATATCCCTATATCTGTTTTCCAACTTGCGTTATGTCTTTGTCTCGGAATGAGATTACTTGGGTTTTGTCCTCTGCCCTGGCCGAGTCCTTGGAGGTTAACAGTCAAATGTATGGTTATTGTGTTGGGAGATGATATTTCGTTCCTTGTAAATCATCTCTGTTATTTATTGTTATATTTGTTAGTTTGAATGTGTAATGTAAAGATTTGAGTGTATTCCTCTTATTGGAATCTTTTGCTGGGGTCTGGGTGATACTTTTAGGTGATCTCAAACTAAGTACTTTGCTTTGGTGCTTTAATTGTAATTCTAGAACTCTTTACTACCCCATTTTCTTTCTTTTTACTGGCGCTGATATGACCTTAATGTGTCGCAAGCGCCATAAAAGCCTTAAAAACAAACAAACATATTGTGAATAGAGTTAACCATTGTTAAAATCATTTTGCCTTTTCTGTATAAATTATTTTTTCAGAAAGAAAATATGTCATCCTATGAGATTTTGTCTCATTGGCATCCCAACTTGACCATCAATCTACTAGATGACCATTCACCCTGGTCAAAAGGATCTGTTCCTCAACCTCTGGATGAATGTAAGATGTCTTTTTGAATTACACTTTTTTAAACAAATCATTCCATTTAAGCAGCATTCAATTAATAAACTGTGCACGTGCCTGTTTTAGTAGTTGTCATTACTCTCCTATTCTCATACCTCTTTGCCCTTCAATAAAGTACATGAAACTTGTTCAGTCGTAGTTTACATGACACAACTTCAATTAATGGTGTTTATTCATTTCCCTTTTTTAAAAATCTTCCTCAAGATCGACTGGCAATGTAGCTCAAAGACAACAAACAATTTACAAGTGATTGAAATTCAGTGCTTATTTCATTTACCTTTCAAATCCAATTTTTGACAGAACCTTATTGGTAATTTTTAAGGGGACATCAGTGGTGCCAACCTTACGTAAAAAATGCGTATTTTTACGCATTTTCATTCATTGTACACATTTTTTCTGAGGATTGTACGCATAATTAAATTTCTATTATTTAAGCATTTTTAGCATTCATACACTTTTTGGTGTCCTTAAACACTAAATGTTGCTTGACCCATCAGAATTATATGTGGATCTGGAAGTTGATACTATTTATCATCTATAAAGTGTAAGCTTATTCATTATTTCAAATATTAATTATATCATTGCTATCATGGTCTAATTGCCCATTATCAGATTTAGTGCTAATTATCGATTTTACAGAATTGTACGCATTTTTTCAAAATCTTACTCATTTTGGCTCTCCATTGTACACATTTACATGGGCTAGGGTTGGCAGCACTGGGACATGCAATAGAAGAGGTAAAATTGTTCTTATTTATAATAATGATGATATAACCCAATTCACTGAATAGGTCAATAATTCAAGAAGTTAAGAAATGTACAGCACACTAAAAAACATTTACTATTGCCATGGAAACGGAAAATGTTTTGGCCCATCTGGATTATTAACTTTTAAAAAGGACAAAGGTTCAAAACCTGATAGATGGACTTAATTGTATTGATGTATCTGAATCTGAATGTTCGTGGAGGTCGACTCAATTCTGAGTATTTGTATTCATGGGCAGAGAGAGTTGTTGAATGTTGGTGTTAACGCTGAAGAATTTTGATAATCTTCGCTTAAATCTGTTGTGTTCACATATAATTTAGGAAGAGCGCATTTACATGGGCTAGGGTTGGCAGCACTGGGACATGCAATAGAAGAGGTAAAATTGTTCTTATTTATAATAATGATGATATAACCCAATTCACTGAATAGGTCAATAATTCAAGAAGTTAAGAAATGTACAGCACACTAAAAAAACATTTACTATTGCCATGGAAACGGAAAATGTTTTGGCCCATCTGGATTATTAACTTTTAAAAAGGACAAAGGTTCAAAACCTGATAGATGGACTTAATTGTATTGATGTATCTGAATCTGAATGTTCGTGGAGGTCGACTCAATTCTGAGTATTTGTATTCATGGGCAGAGAGAGTTGTTGAATGTTGGTGTTAACGCTGAAGAATTTTGATAATCTTCGCTTAAATCTGTTGTGTTCACATATAATTTAGGAAGAGCGTTTCAGTCTTTATAGTGTGGGGTGCAAATGAAAACTTGAAGATGTTTGAGTTTTTAGATTGGTGTTTTAATGTTTTTGAGTGGGTTTTTCTTTGAATGCGTGAATTTCGTTGTATGTGTAGTCCTGGTGAGATGGTCGTCATCTTTTGTAATTTTGAACATGAGAGTTAGTCGCTGTTCTTTCCGTCTATCTTATAACGGAGTCCATCCAAGCTGTGTGATCATGTCTGTTTATCTGCTATGGGGGCTGTAGTCATTAAAGACAAATCTTGCAGCAAAGCGTTGGAAGCTTCAATTACCTTTATATCTGATTATAGGTGTGGGTCCCAAACTGTACAGGAATTGTCTAAGATTGATCTTACGAGTGATATTTAGATGGTGGTTTCTTTTAGATTTGCATGGCAATGTCTGTTCCTTTTGATTAACACATGTGCTGAATTTGCTTAATTTTTTATTTTGTTGATGTGTGCTTGCCATTTTAGGTTTTCTTGTATAATGAAACCTAATCATGGATTTTCTGTAACTTGTTCCATTGTGTGATTGTTCAGTGGGTAGTTGGATCTAAGCGGTATTTTGCTGCAGGATTTTCCATCTTATAACATTTTACTTCATTGAAATGTATGCCCCAGGTGTCTGCCCATTGTTAGAGATTTTGTAAGTCTGCTTGCAGTTGTATTTGGTCTGATGGTGATTTGATGTGTCTGGAGAATAGACAGTCCTTGTTTGAGATGCTACAGCTTTGGGAAGGTCATTTATGTGACAGTGGAAGAGTATTGGACCTAGAACGGTCCCTTTTGGTAATCCCGAGTCATGGGATAAGTTAAATATTTTAGTTATGGCAGGTGCAAATTCTGTTGCATAATGTTTTAGGATGTGATTTGGGATGTTGTCTGATCCACTTGCTTTGTGTACTTGTATGTTTTTAAGTAGCTTCAGCACACCTTCTGTATTGATTTCTAGTTCCTCTATTTCATGATAAATCATTTCTGGTGGTGTATTATCAGTTGAGATATAGTAAAAATAAATGTAGAAATATTTGATAAATGCTAACCTCAAATGACATTATAACGTCTGGCTGTGTAATCTAGGCAATCACATCTTTATACTGAAGATAGGTAGAAAAAAAAAAGAATTAGAAGGTTGCAGTTGAGAAAAACGTTTTCTAGATAAAATCAGAAAGTAAATTGTTGTCATGGAAAAAAAGCTCCAAATTTTGTCTTTACAAGAGGAAAGTTACAGGGATAATCGATAAATAGTGAGCAGTCAAAAATGGCATTATTCAAATTTATAATTACCCTTTATATAAATGTCTTATTGAAATTTCAATACACTGTTTGTGCTTATTTTTGTTCCCACCCATGATATAATGTGATCATATTCGTCTCTGGATTGATGTCAAAATTAAATTGTTTCCTTTTTTTTTTTTTATACTGTTTTATATTTTTTTTATTTCCACAGACATTGATTTTATTCCTGGTTCCAACAAATATTACCCTGTGATCTATCTCAATGATTACTGGAATTTGAACGCTGACTACATGCCCATCAACTCAACAACCAAGTAAATATTTAAACTTGCATTCATTTGTAAATTGGGAATTTGAAACTTCTTATGTGTCAAGCAAGCCTCTTCTTTTTTTAAGTTGCTATCGACTGTATAAAAAATGGGACACATGAGAGGGAATGTTCAATGATCAACTTTGATAAACGGGTGCAAAATGCACTCGTAAGTTGTTTTTTAAAATGATCTTTCTAATTTTTTTTTTGGATTTTATCTGCCATGTGGAAGGCAGTATTTCTGAAGTAAGTTGAATATCAGACTGGGAAATGTCTATAAAATGAGTAATATCCCTTTGCCTTCAGTAGATTATGAGTAGGTATCACTCTAAGTGAGGGCGTTTGTTTTGGCTCGAACATTTCAGGATAAGACATTGGCAGAGTTGATGAAGATTGATGCAACCATTCTGTGCCAAGATGTTTTCTTGATTCCAGTGATCTCTTTTCAGTAGAACTCAGTGCAATTTCTTGAATAATTTGGTATTGTATGACATTTTTAAACCACTGCTTGGTTTAATCATTTCCAATGTTTGCTTCAAAATACATTATAATTTCTAAATCTTAAAATTTCCCAACTTGGCTTTTAAAAAAAAAAAACTTTTTTTTAATTAAAAAAAAAAGTTGTTTGGGTATAAATTAGAAATTGTAACTTGAAATGATTTGACATAAAAGTGTTTCATATGTTCATTTTCTATCAATCCAGAATGTTAAATCTGACCTTGACCTATTCCCCTATGTCATTGTTCAAGTGGCAGCTTTATGCAGCTCAGGGCATGCGTAATAAATGGGCAGGCATACTCGGGGATATGGGCGGAGAGGATGATGATGACCAGGACTCTCTAAAGGTATGTTGTTGTTTGTAACGGTTGATGTCTTATGATATAGCATCTAAAGGTGATGTGACCTGTAAGCTGTAACTCCTTCACTGAGTTATCCACTGGATGACATGTGTTAGTTGCGTCACAAGAGTTTTATCTCCGAGGGCTTGACTGAAAGTCCTGCCTCCAAAGTCATAATTTGAACATTAATAATATTACAAAAGCCAGCCACTTATCAAGCCAAAACTTTGGATGTCAGTATTATGTGATCCCTTTATTTTTGCCTAAAGATAAATTTGATTCTGTGATGCATTCGAGTAATGTTTAATCCGTTCAATTTTTGTTTTTGTTTTTCTCGTCATAGATTTATTTAGACTTTTTTGCGCACATGTTTCAATGTTGGGAAGAAAAAAAGTTAATATATAATGTAGTCAGATTGTGTTGTGGTTGGAGAGTTGGTGTAGAGACACAGTCCTAAAATGATGAAATTGTGCTTATTAACTCCCAAACATTCCATGTGTTTCAGACCATTTTACATTCCACATGCGGTCACCTTTTCTAAAAGTGGTTCAGGACATCTTGCAAATGACTAAATATATCAAATGACCCCTCATTTTGTTCAGAATTGGATGAATATTGCATCAGAATTGCAAAATTTGCTTATAAATGCTAGTTTAGGGGAGTAATCTTACTTGGAGCCAATAATGTAACACGATGAAAACAAACGACAGTGCTCTTGTTTCTACACATGCAAAGAAGAAAAATAATTCATTTTTAGAAATAATTCCTTAATTCCTTTATTAACACAAAAGCAAACCATTTTAACATGATAAATTTGAAAATCATCATCCAACATAGATAATATTTCATTATACAGTAATTTAATGAGTCACCAATTTATGGGAGAAGAAACGTAAAACTAACAATGAGGATGAGAGCTCTGAGATAAATACTAAAAATACAGATAAAATAACAAAATCAACATAGTCAAATGGGTAAAATATCATGAGTTATTTAGTGGAAGGACCGAAAAATAATTATTAGATTTAAAAATTAATCATAAATACTGGCTCTTACATAAGTGAGAGTGTCCCAGTTGGCAATACTACTGGATTACCATAATGGAAATGTTTGAGACTTAAAAGTGTTGTCATTTATCATGTGTTTCATATTTAGTCACAATGAATTATACTCATATGACAAACTTGATTCAAAATTATTTTTTTCCCACCTAGTGATGATTACTTTTCGATTGTTTTATATTCCAGACTGCCTTTTTAGAGACAAATCCTTATTTGTTAGCAATGACCATTGTGGTGTCAATCATGCACAGTATCTTTGAATTCTTGGCCTTCAAAAACGGTATATTGTATTGCTTATGTCATGTTTTCTTTTCTTTTGTATTGTTTCTTTTTGTTCAAATTTTGTCATTTTATATATTTTTTTGTTTTGTTTTGTTTTCAATTTGGAATCATCAGTATATTGAAAATGGGGATAATCAGATTTCCTGTACTTTGAAAGACAAGAGATCACACTTGTTGTACAGTCAAAGGGAGTAACGGATCAAATCTAGGATGTAAACGACAGAGAGATGCCACCA
Source organism: Berghia stephanieae (assembly GCF_034508935.2). Classification (NCBI taxonomy): domain Eukaryota; kingdom Metazoa; phylum Mollusca; class Gastropoda; order Nudibranchia; family Aeolidiidae; genus Berghia; species Berghia stephanieae. The sequence continues at coordinate 53,102,530 of NC_088360.1, read as the reverse complement.
AGGTGTCGTTGAAAGCGTCTTAGTCATGTGGATGAGTGATAAGTTAACTCTTTAAGATTCAACCCGACAAAAACTGACAACGGCATAATATTCATGGGCGGGGTAGCCAAAACTAGCCTCAGTAAGTAAAATCCAATCGTTGTGAAGGAAATGACAGGCCTGTCACTGTCGTAGGATGTTTTCAGCTTTGATTTTGATAGATTTGCCAACAGAAAATAAAATTTGTTGTAGAAATTGCGATTTGAATCCTATTTTATTTGCGGGTGAAAATCATTGACATTGCATTTTGTTTGGTAAAAATCGGGGAAAAATTACGACTTTGGTGATGAAAAATGACTTTGATAACAATTTTTGTAAATTAAAAAAAATATTATGAATAATTTATAATTCCCTTATTTGTGGGGTGATTTTGTCATTCGTGGTATCAATTTTATTGTAATAAAGAGATAGGAACTTCAGAGTTATTTTTTCTGATGTGAAATTATTACTTTTTATTTTAGCACTAAGAAAAGTAGTTGGTAAATAAATTTGTTACAGCTCTCTGATCAACCGCCACCGTCCATTCGTGTAGAATTGTGAATCAAGCATCTCAAAGTCTTCGACCAATCACAGGCTATCTATCCAGCTGGCCGAAACAAAGACGCTTCTCGCCGTCCATGTACTACGCTATTGTTACGCAAAGAATATAACACCTTTTTTAGTAGGCCTAAAAGCTAAAATATAAAAGTAAAATATAATTCTGAGGAATTTGAAAGTCACATTGTTGAAATTTGCTTGAAAAAAAGAACATTGGTCCTTATTTCAGAAAAATCGGTTGAAAACCAACTGTTTTACGAATAAATTTTATTTAAAAAACTGCTTTTGTTTATTTTAGCTTTTTTTAGCAACATTTTTATTTATCGGCCGATTTTCTTGATTTTTATATCATTGTTTGTATCTCAATGAGACGAGATCAGTGATATACTTTGTTTCTTTCAAATGTAACTAGAACATAATTTGGCTTTTTTACCTATCAACCATGCCTGGATAATTTATTCAACAACGTGGTGATTGTGACGCAACTATGCGATGACTCAATGTATTGTTGACGGCTGTTGACACGTGGGCTGTCAGAATGACCAATCGTTGAAGGGTCAAGATTCTAAATAGCCAATCGTTCTTCAATCAAAAAACTTAACTCACGAGAACAAAAGTTTGAAATGTGGTGTTGGACGGACCTATGAAATCGTTTCTGGGCGGAGTTTAGCCATGAGTGACCATAGAAATGAAAAGGCGACTGCAGATATCAAAGGATAGGCTTATATCATCAAAGGATGTCTACATGATTGACATGGCCATATAGGGAACTCATTATCTACTCCCACAAAAAGAATCTGAACACGAGAGAGTTGAACCAATGTACTCCACTGCCTGGAGACCTAATCAAACAAAAGGTAACTTAACTGGCATCAACACAAGGCACATCTTTCTTCCCATCAGAAGGCTGGCTCACAAGATGGAAAGGTCAACACAATGTCTCGTTTAAAAAAGAAGTATGGGGGGGAAAAAATTATGCTGATGCTTCACAATTACTATTCTTACAAACGATAATGTCAAATTTTGTTGTCGATTATACATGAAAAAGAAAAGAGAAAATAATCCCCCCAGGAAACAGCTATAGTTCCAATAGTGTTCTTTTGCATTATATAGCTTTTTACATACTAAACCATTGAAGACAAACCGCAATCAATTTGCAAAGCAGACGGGTTGCCAGATAAAAACATCCTGTCATCCCTCTTCTTCTTGAGAAAATCAGGCTTGGCTAACATTGTTGTCCTGAGCCAGGGGATGGATTTATTTTCTACCCAAAAGATATTAGGGCCCACTCATTTTAAAAAAATAATAGATCAGGCAAATGATAGCCTAGAATAATTAAATAAAAAGTGAAGATTTACTGGCATTGTCGTTTTATGTACTGAAATGTTATATAGCAATGTAATTTTAAGGCATCTGTGGGGGGGGGGGGGGGGGGGGGGGGGGTATAAATTTTCATTGAATTTCATTGTTTTGCTGCTACTGATGTAATGCAGATCTTTTTTTGTTTACTTTTTTTCAGACATCCAGTTTTGGAAAAGTCGCAAATCATTAGAGGGCTTGTCTGTCCGTTCTGTGTTCTTCAATGTCATTCAGTCCTTGATCGTGCTGTTATACATTATGGACAATGAGACCAACACCGTTGTCAAGATTTCAGTCTTTATAGGTCTCTGCATTGAAATCTGGAAGATCCACAAAGTTGTTAATGCCAAGGTAAGAAGGCTATGCAAATTGTTATGGTACCATGTTTTATAATCAGTCTAATTTACCAGTAATATCAGGACAAACCAATCACTGATGATAGACCAGTGGCGCGGGTGGCTGGATGGGAGCATCACCCTTGAATCATATACTATGATGTTCGCATGGGTGTACGATCCGATAGTGATGTCGTTTCTTCTTCTCTTTACTAGCCTATCCTGCTTCTTTGGTTTGTGATTGTATTTTTGACAGGGGATATTTTTTTTCCTGTAAATCCTCTGCCTGTTTGTTCTTGGTTATTTATAATTTAGCTTATGATATCTTTAGGTTATGATTTTGATTGACATTTGTACTATTTTTGTTAGATTGCTTGTTTTTTTGTTTCAGCGGTCTCTCATATAACCTCAATAGTGTTGGAAGAGACCTAAAGCAACAAACAAAAAAAAAAAAATAGACCAGTGGCAATGTGTTAAACTAAAGAAATGTCTTTTAATTTCTTCGCAGAATTGGTGCTTTCGATATCAACAATGTTGTTCATTCTCTTAATCCATTGTTGCTAGCACATTATGCTTTTGTTTGACAAGATTTGCCCTTAATAACATAATATTTGATAAATAGATTGGTTATGAAAATCACTAAATTAATCTTTTTCACTTTCTCTTTGATTTATATAATTTGTAAGCTGATAAAGAAAGATTAACAGTTTTGTTTTATCATCGGGCATTCCCTTTCAGGCCAGATTACAAAATCTTAATCATGAACGGGGTTCCTGACCTCCCATTATGGGCAGAGTGGCACTTACTGTGTCTTCTATCCCCTTATATCTGTTTTCCAATTTGCTTTCTATCTGGAATGAGATTACTTGGTATTGTCCTGGTCCTGACCGGAGTCCTTAGCTGGGAGGGAAACTCGTCAAATATTTAGTTTTTGTTTTGGGAGATGATATTTTTTTCCTTGTAAATCTCTGTTATATATTGTTATATTTAGATTTTGTTTTTGCTTTGACTAAAGGTCATTTTCGTTTGTTTCATCCTAAAAAGACGTCATTATTAAGTAATTCTAAGATTTATAGAGTAGAAATTATCATGGTAATCGATGGTTTTTCTTATTAAGATACTGATGATAACCAAAACTATAATACTGACACCAAAAGAAGAACGACTTTAAAAAATGAACATTGATCATGCTTCTATTTTTGCTACTCTTTTGATGCAACTACCTGAAGGTATTTTTCATTATTCAAACCAGAGAGAAAGTGATAAAAATTAGATTCTTCCATAATTTTTCAAATTAGATTAATATTTATCTTCAATGATTGTTATAACTATTTGTTTGGGGTATTAATCATTTTGCTTTATTATCAATACATTAATTTTCAGTTAAATGTTTACAAATAATAAGTTTTTACCGTTTTTATAAATCAATTTCCCCAGTTGGATAGAGAAAACCCAATTTTAGGGTTTATTCCAAGAATAAATATATCTGAAAAATCTACCTACACAGAATCAAGCACTAAAGAATATGACATGGTGAGTGAAGTAATAGTAATATATTCCTTTTTTGTTCTGTTGTAATAGTAATTGATTTCTTAGTTTTGTTTTGTTATAAAACAAAATTATAGCATTTTTTTTTTTGTCTGTTTGTAATATGCAATTTTATTATTAATGATTGTATTCTTTTTAACAGAAATTTATTATAGTTCACTTTATCATTTATGTCATTTCATTTTCTAAAATGGTATTATTTATTTCTGAAAATGTTTAAACTAAATCGTCCAATTTAATATAGTCCCTGATTTTAATTTTTTTTTTTTCTTCATTTTTCCCCATCTCAGCTTGCATTCAAGTATCTTTCATGGCTATTGTACCCTTTGCTAGGAGGCTATGCTATATATTCCTTACTGTATTTAGAACACAAGGGTTGGTACTCATGGGTGCTCAGTATGCTGTACGGGTTCCTGCTTACCTTTGGTATGTATGTTCTGAAGTTGTTATAGTCAATATAGAGCATTTGTATGTATTTATTTTTTTATTTGTTGTTACTCTTGATAATGGTTGAAAGAATTTCATTGGCTTTTATTGAAATATGAATGGTCATATGTAGAGTACCGAGATTGATCAGTAGACAGCCCAAAATTTTAGTTATTCCCCTAATATATTTATCTCATAGAGAGAATAAGATTTAATCTGAAGATCCACCATGATCAAGAACAAAATATTGCCTGCAGGTGTCCTTGCAAATCTTTGGTTTCATTTATATCAGAAAGAGACAAACGATGTCTTAATCTCAATGAAGCTACTATCATACCTTTGAGTGCTATTATTTTACATTTTTATCATAATAGAAAAATTATCGGCAGATGTGTGCAGCCCCGTAAAAGGTTGCACTGTTCGATCAATTCAAAGTTTTGTTGCTTTTTTCTTTTCTCGAATATCTATTAAAACATTATTTTTATTAAGCAGAGTAAGAGAAATGAGATTGCATGCATTAAAACTTGTTTAACAGAGTCAAGGAGCGAATGAAGTGTTATAATATGATTTTATTTGCTTTTCCCAGGTTTTATAATGATGACACCCCAATTGTTTATTAACTACAAACTGAAATCTGTTGCTCATCTCCCATGGCGTATGTTGACTTACAAGGCTTTAAACACTTTCATTGATGACATCTTTGCCTTTGTCATAAAGATGCCCATCTTGTATCGCATTGGATGTCTTCGAGATGGTAAGTCAAGATTAATCCACCCTATATCATCTGCAATGATTTGAAAATATATTTACATTTTTAAAATATTTGATAGATACAGATGTTCTTATTGATATCAGCCATGTTTCACTCTCTATAAAGATGATTAAATATAGTACATGTGAATCACATTATTGTGCTTTTGTCTTCTTCAACATTGTTTTAACTCTTTCACAGTCTGTTTAAATAGATGAGCACTATTTAAATAATTTAAAGAAAAGGGAACACTGATTTTAGGTAATTTCAAGTTTGAAAGAAGTCTCTTAAAAAATAAAGTCTCATAAATTATTCAGCAATTGTCCCTATTAACTGATCTTTTAATTCCTGCCATACCTAAGACATTAGCTGTTCACTTTTTTTATATTTTCTCACAAATCTGCTGTAACCAACTAATCTTAATAGTCAACCATTACTTCCAAAAAAAGCAACAAAAATACTTTAGCTTTTATACAACACAATATCCACTAAATGTACTCAAAGCGCTTTACAAAGGTCCCTGACCAACAGCAACATGTAACATGTAGAACGAGCGAGACATAACGCCTGTTAGGCGATATTACAATTTTTTCTGACAGAGACAATGCTGTAAATGGCCAGACACTCATTTTTACACCTGAGTACGGTGAGAGAATGTGAGTAAAGAGCCTTTTCCAAAGACTCAACTATGTGTCATGCAAAGCTCGAACCCAGGACCTTCCGATCCGAAAGCGATTGTCATACCACAAGACCACATAGCTGCTTCAGTGTTAAATTAAGTTTTGATTGTTTTTAGCAAAATACTTTCTAGGACAAAAACAAGAGAGTGGAAACTTGTTATTTTTGATATCTCTAACCTGTATTTGTCTAGGTTGCCAAATTTTCCATATATTTATGGAATTCAGTATTTTAAAACACCTCAATATATTTTCCAATCACCTTCTGAATGGTATTAGAAGTTCAGTAAATTTTTGCATGCCGAGTCGGCAACCTTGAAATATATTTATAATTATTGGGTTAATCAAAAAGATTTATATCACTTAATTTATGAAACATTTTCTCAAATTTTGATTATTTTTGGACCATTAGTTTTAAATACCTAGAACTAAACATTTTAGATCTAAAAACAGCCCAAGTTTTTCTCTAGCTTTGGACTGAATTTTGTTACATTGCAGTAATGTAATCTAAGCTCCATTCAACTTCTTTTGATTTCAGATGTGATATTCTTCATTTATTTGTATCAACGCTACATCTATTCTGTTGATCCCAAGCGGGTGAATGAATTTGGAATCAGTCAGGATATGCTTGACGGCAAAGCACCTCCTGAAGCTTTAGAAGGTGAAGAGGGCAAAGAGGAAGATGCAAAGGACCAAGCATCAGGAAATGGATCGGATGGAGATGGAGGGGAAAAGAAAAGTGAGGACAGTGGGGAAATGAAGACTGAGGAGAAAGGGGAAAATGGATCAGCTGTGAAATCCAAAGAGGACAAAAAGAATGAATGATGTGGAAATAATTCATTTTATTTATTCACCAAAAGTAGAGAGAGAATGATTGTGTTCATATTTGCATGGAGTAGTTGTATGTAGAGAGTAGAGTGTATTAATGAATGATTCAGAAGAAAATTATTGTCAGTCCTCATCAGTAGTTGATAACAGAGATATGTAAGATGTGAGAAGCTTTTTATTGTACCAAAAATATGCGCTTGAAACTTCATTTCTTACGTAAAATTCTTTCTTTTAGTATTTTTGTTAATCCAGCTTAATGATCTCGCTAGAAAATTAAAAATTATATATTCATTGTATATTTTAACGTTTGTTTTGTCATAACCTCATATCTTACATTTCTTTCTGTTTTCAAGAGTATGTACCTGTGAGCATACTGCAAATATGGAGGAACACATGATTTTTTTCAAACTATTACATGGAACAAAAATGCTTCTATTTACTAAGATGTTGGATTGTATTAGTTGTTTTATATTGTGGTTAGCTATGTTAGTTATTGTACAAGTTTACGTCCCAAAGATTTTTTTTATTGGAAAATCATACTTTTTTTTTTTATTTTACATCTTGTGTATGTATTCATTCATATAATGTATTATCAACACCTACAGCAATGGTACCCTGCTAAGATTTGGTTGAAGATGAGACTCTTATAACAGAAAAAGACAAGATATTTTGTACAAAATGATGATAACTTAAACATTTTTCTTTTGAAATGATATATTTTTTCAATGAATTTCTACAAAACTGTGCGGTGACCACTGTAATATCTTTGTATTTGATGTGGTTTGACGTTTTCAGTCTTGAACATTGCATTATATCTGCATATTTCTATAATCGTTTGGATGTAGGTCAGGGAAGTGGATTTGAAGTGGATGTAACTGAAGTGATTTTAATTTTAACAATTATTGGGGGGGGGGGGGGGGGTTTGGTCACTTTTTGTATGTATGAAAATGTTAATTAGTATTGAAATACATATCAGATTACCAAAAGTATCTCGTACAAACCCTAATTTTGCCATGAATCGTTAAACTTATTTCTGATGATTATTCGATTTATTTATTTTTCAAATAGTTTGATGCAGGAAATGAAATATTTGTAAGATTTAGTAGACATTTCAATCTGTGCTAGATTTTCTCAATTCTTCTTCAAGACGAACTAATTTGTTTGCTCTTCTTTTTCTTTTTCTTTTTTTCTTAAATGAGAAGCAAAGCAGTTTGCCTTACTAGTCTGTTTTAGAACTGTCAGATGTAATGATAAGTGTAATCAATTGGGATTTTTTTTTTTACTTTATTTGGTGCCATAGTATTACGAATCCATTTTTGTCTTGTAAACCACAATGACTATGATATTACCCGACTTCTCATGGGAGCGAATTATCTGGAATTTAGCTTTACATCTTCGGTATCATTTCACCGTTCCTCTCCAAAATGATAATTTTAAGTTTCCATTTATGGCAATTACTTCATCCAGTCCTAGATACATCTAAGTTCTCAGTGAGAAAAGGTTACCAAAAGTAAAGATTGAACAATGAATGTAATATTTCAACTTTGAATCTGGAGCATGAGTTGCAAGGAGCACTATTTGTGCCCATCACCTACTCCCTGCACTTGCTACTCCAGTCCCCTTCCTTGTGATATTCTGTCCTTGCCCCACTTTGAGAATTTTTGATGTTGGGAAGGGGGGTGTATTTTAATAATTTTCAACATATGAAACAATAGGGATTTTTTTTTGGCTGAAATGATGAGAGAAAAATCATTCTGTCATTGGAAATCAGTATTATCTGCATCGTTTCATTGTGTTTGTTTATTATATTCCATTTCTGGGCGCTGATAGGTCTTCAGCAATGGCCCAAACAAACAAGCAAAGACCAGAAAGTAAGCAAAAGTTTGCATCGTTTACATTCCTGCAATGTGATGACTACAATCTAATGTTCTTTTCCTCCCTTTCACTGTAGAAGTTTCTCAGGCTGTTTTGCTTGAAGGAAAAGTGTTTAATGTATTTTAGCAGTTTATCACACACTTCTCAGAATTCTGTCTTTATTCTACTTATGATCATTGACTGGCATGAGAAGCTCTTTTACTCTTACATAAGGTATGATAGTTTTTGCTGGTTAATTTAGATTGTATTCAGTACATTTAATAATAATTCATAATTTAATTGTGTCCAATAATCAGATTAAACAGCCGGATTGTTCATTCATTGTTGTAATTTTTTTTTAAGTTTGCTCGCCTCCAGTATATACACTTTTTTAAAAATGAAAATTCATTTTTTTAAAAAAAATTTTGCATTTGTATTAAAACATTTCTTATGAATATTTTTAGAATGTATTTTATATTTCCTCGCTGGCCTAATTTTTAATTGAATAATTTTCTTTGATTTTCTTTCTTTTTTATTTGTTATTTAATATTGATCAGATGTTCTGTATGAAAAATGTATTTTTATATTTTTTTTCCAAGGAATGTGTTCAGTGTTTGTTAAGAAATCAGAAATCCTTTTGACTTGTCTCTTTTCTGTGTTATATTCCATTACAGATAGTTGGAAAGTCATCTTTTTATAAAATCACATGAAAAACTTTCACCGTTTTTGTATGAGTTTAATGGTCTCTAAATAAACTAAGACAAATGTCACATCTTTCAAATGGGTAAGAATTAAATATTTATGACACTGAAGGACAAACCACAAATCCTATACAGTATACTTCCATGGTTTGAATTTAATGTAGATGATCAACTCCAGGCATGTAAGTGCCATTTCCCCTCATTCTCTAGTTTGAGAAATGTCCTGTTGTAACAGTCACTTGCAAGACAAGAGGCAGAGACCAATAATTTACAGTTGTTTTACAATCAATCTTCATTGAACTTTATGAGATTTTTTTTTTATAACTTTGGAATTTTAAAAAATATTTTCATTTTCTTTTGAGCCGGTTTTGATCCCAAAAGTTAGAGTTTTGACAAAGATAACTGCAATTCTTATTTATTTATACATCTGGTTCGTTTTCCCTAGCGTTGCTTTTATCTGTAATGGTAGTAGGTGAAAACCATTACATAAATTGAAATAAAGCACTTATACTTATTGTCTCAGTTCTACTCTGATCATGCCTCACTTAAATGGATATGGATATCAATCTTTAAATCATTATTATAATAATTATCTCATAAAAGGCTTCAATTTTCCACAAGCATAAATTTGGTAGAGGGAATTAAATGTTCAAATTAATGAATTGTGAGACAAAAATGATCGGATGTGCATAACTTTGATGACAAACCTAATCGTGGCACATTCTCGTATATATTTGATTGTGCTAAAAACCTTAGTCACATAAATGGAAATCCAAACCCTCTCGACTTTGGTCTTATGTTTATTGAAATCAAAATCGAGCAATTGTTCTACTTTCTGTGATTGTAGTTTCATAAATGTCAATGAATCACTCAATTTTATTATTTTCACCATTTCTGCATCCCTTTCTTTAAAGGGCTTATGATTTTTAGGTGGATAAAGCTGATATATTTTTATTAAATAGGCATGAGTAAACATCATGGTTTCACAGTTTGTGTCATATGATATTGCATTGAACGTTGTGATCTTAATGCCCATTTTGTGCACAAAGACAATGCCATAACATGTATTTAGTATTTTTTAAGTTCCTGATAGGGTGGTGTTCTGATTTTCATGCTTTGTTATATTAGATATGTGTGCTATAGCTGTTATGAAATGTGTTAATGTTAGTGTTAGATTCTGATGAATAGCTCTTTTAGCCCCTGATTGTATGTCTTTGTAGCATAACTACCATCTTCAAAGTTAGGGTGAGGGGAAGGAGGACATGGCGTTTTTTTTCAACTGTATTTTCCCAAGTAAACAACTTCTTTTAGTTTTATCAATTTCTTTACTTTTATTACTATCACACACACTCTTCCTAATGAAAGAAGAAAATAATGATAAATGGACAGGGCAGAAGCACAAATTTAAAAAGACATTGGTTTTGTAGGGAACATAGTGCAACCTCTCCTATAACGACACTGTCAGGACCTTTAAAAAATGTTGTTATAGAGGGTTTGTTTAAAAAATAAAAAGGGGGGCTTGAAATTCCATTTTCTCTCTGTAGTTTATCTGGGCTTGGGATAAGCAAGTACTTCTAGAATGTATTTACTATCCCATTTTCTTCCTTTTTACTGACGCTGATAGGACCTGAATGTGTTGCAAGCGCCACCACGGTAAAACCCTTAAAAACCAAAAAAAAAAAAAAAAAATAGCATACACAGTCACATTAAAGAAACAAACAAACTTTGTTTTATTTTTTATTATTATTATTTTTTTTCAGATATATATATTTACACACAATAGTGAAGAAGTCATTGATGACTGTCTTTGTCTCTGTCTGGAGGAGACTATCCCACATCAGTTATCATTTCATTGTATGGCCCATCAAGAGCATTCTCTGGTTCTCATTGGCTACATGCCGTGTGAGTATGGGATATCGTTAGTCAAAGAGTAAACCTTTTTCATTGACTATGCTTCATACAAGTGTGGGGTGTCATTAGCTGGAAAACTAGCTTTTTCATTGGCTGTGAAGACAAATTTCATTGGTAGAATAGCTAACAGTTTCATAGGACTAGGAATTTCAATGTCGCTTACCAGGGTTTTTGCTAAATTGTATGTCGCTATAGAGTTTTTTATTACTAACAAGATATAGGAGAAAAAATTGGGACTTGACCGGCGTGTGGCTATTGAGGGAATGTCTCCATACTGTGTCTTCTATCCCCTTATATCTGTTTTCCAACATGCTTTCTTCTGTCTTTGTCTTGGAATTAGATTACTTGGTTTTGTCCTAGCTGGGAGGGAAACAGTCAAATGCATAGTTATTGTTTTGGGAGATGATAGTTTTTTCCTTGTATATCATCTCTCTGTTTTGTATTATTATACTTGTTACTTTGAATGTATAAGGTAAGCATTTGAGTGTATTCCTCTTGGATTTTGTGCTTGTGTCCGGATGAGACTTATAGGTGATCTCAAACTAAGTACATTGGTGGTGTGCTCTTGGAATCTACATCTGATCCCTATTTGATCCCAGTTCCCCTATGTCTTACTTTTTCTTGGTGCTTTAATTATAATTCTAGAACTTTTTACTATCCCATTTTCTTCCTTTTTACTGGCGCTGATATAACCTAAATGTGTTGCAAGCGCCATAAAACCCTTAAAAACAACAACTAAACTTGCTAGTTGATAATATAAGCACATTATTCTCAGCTGGGTTGGGTTCCTGACCTCATAGTGGGAAGGGATGCACTTACTTTGTCCTCTATCCCCCTATATCTGTTTTCCAGTTGCTTTCTGTCTTTGTCTTGGAATGGAATGAGATTTCTTAGTTTTGTCCTGGTCAGAATGCTTTGCTGGGAGTGAATCAGTTGAATGTATAGTTGTAGTTTTGGAGATGATATTTTTTTCCTTGTAAATTATCTCTCTGTTATGTATTGTATTGTATTTTTTGAACATATGATTTGTTTGAGAGTGTTCCTCATAGTGTGGACCTGTTCTTGTGTCAGGATGAGACTTTTAGGTGATCTCAAGCTATTCACAATGATAGTATGCTCTTGGAATCTACATCTGTTCACTATTTGTGCCATTTCCCTTTGTCTTACTTTTCTTCTCCGCTTTTATTGTCCTATTTTCTTCCTTTTTACTGGCGCTGAAATGACCTAAAGGTGTCGCAAGCGCTGTAAAACCCTTAAAAACAAAAACAAACCTTAAAAACAAACAAACAAACATTATTCTCAGTCAACTCTGTGGTTCATAGGGATATATTACAGTATTGGTATGTCAATCATTTCTTGTTTTTTTTATGTTGTTTTATAATCTGGTGTCACTAGCGATGGAAATGTTTTATGTATTTGCAAGTTAAGAGTTTGAGCTTTACTTTTACATACAACTAGACTTGTGTAAATTATTACTGACAAAGGAAACAGAAAGTATTGATATTTGAATGTCCCACTAGTATTTGATAAAACTGTTGAAGGTATACGAGAAATTTCGACCAAGTTATGATCTCCAGTCCAGCAGCATTGATGACCATATTGAGTTTGAAAAGCTGGGTGGGGATCCTGACCTCCCATAGCGGGCAGGGAGGTACAAACTGTGTCTTCTATCCCCCTTTATCTGTTATCCAACATGATTTCTGTCTTTGTCTCGGAATGAGATTACTTAGTTTTGTCCTGGCACTGGCCGGAATCCTAGCTGGGAGGGAAACAGTCAAATGCATAGTTATTGTTTTGGGAGATGATATTTTTTTCCTTGTAAATCATCTCTCTGTTATGGATTATTATTTTTATTTTGAATGTATAATGTAAGCATTTGAGTGTGTTCCTCTTTGTTGGATTTTGTGCTTGTCTCTGGATGAGACTTGTAGGTGATTTCAAACTAAGTACATTGGTGGTATTATGCTCTTGGAATCTACATCTGAGCCCTATTTGTTCTCAATTCCCCTTTGTCTTACTTTTTCTTGGGTGCTTAATTGTAATTCTAGAACTTTTTACTATCGCATTTTCTTCCTTTTTACTGGCGCTGATATAACCTAAAATGTGTTGCAAGCGCCGTAAAACCCTTAAAAACAAAAAAACGAGTTTGAAAAGCAGTTCTATCGTCAATGATCACTCTTGGGTAGTATCCTTCCCAATTTCTAAATTGACTTTGATGGTCCCAGAATTATTTTTTTTAAAGAGGTAAATTGACTTTAGACGATTACTTTGACCACTTCATATATTAAGCTCCCCCTGTAAAGAATTTGTCAAATGATTTGTTTTGCCTTATAAGAAATAATTGTTTCCATCCATTGTCAGACTTAAAGCGGTTGGTAGAGTTCCCTTTAGGGACGGGGAATGTTGGAACTCCTCCACCTTTCCATGATTGATGATCTTCATTGGTCTACAGCCGTGTCATCTCTTCTTTCCCCTTTTATCATTTTTCCTACCATGCAGCTTTTGGTATCCTTGTTCATCTCGGCTTTTCATGGATTTTTTTTTCTTTTTTTTTCTGACAAGGAAACAGTCTGAAGGATTTATCTTTTAGAAAGAGACTATTTTTTCTTCTTGTAAATCAAACCTTCATTATGTATTTTTGTAACCATCTGAGAGTATCCATTTGGCAGAGATCTTTTACGGTGTCAATGTGGTTTTAGCAGAGCTATGTGGACGTATCACTCTTTGATATACCTCTGATCTCTGTTTAAATGATCCCTTTTCCTTTTAAGTTATTTGCTGCCATATATTTATATGATGGATCATATGGTTAGAGTTTTCTGACCTCCCTTTGTGGGCAGAAGGTCACTTTTGCTGTGTCTTCTATCCCCCAAACTTTGTTGCTCTCTGTCCTTTTTCTGGATTAAAGTTGCACCGGTTTTTCCTGGTGGGGATTCTTAGTTGAGAGGTAGACAGTCATATGTATAGTTAGCTCCTTTTATTTTTAGAAAAAGATATCTTGTTCTATGTAAACCATCTCTCTATAATGGATTATTATAGTATTTAGTTTTAGATATAATGCACTTTGTAAGCATTTGAGTACATTCTTCATGACATGATCCTTTGTGCCTGGATGGGATTTTAAAGTAATGTCAAAATAGGCTCATGGGGTCCTCTGTTCTCTATTTGACCAGTCCCATTTGTCTTGCTTTTTCTTGTTGCTTCTAACTTCAGATCTAAAACTTTCCTCTTATCTTCCTTGTTACTGACACTGAAATGAGCTATCAGTGTTATAAGCGCCGCAAAACCTCTAAAAACAACCATATTTCATCGCCATCCTTTTTATTGACACTGAAAATACTTTAAATTGTCGCAAGCTCTTTAAACCCCCTTCAAGCAAAACATAAATGAGTATGTTATTTCTTAAATGCAAATGAAGCAGACTTTTTGAAGAGTGGCAAATATGATTACTTCTTACTTTAAAGTTGACTAGAAGGGGAAAGTGTTGAAATAGATTTTCTCTCTTTTCTTTTTCTTTCTATTTTTTTTTTTCTTTTCTTTTTTTTTTTTTTCTCATTTCTGTTTAGCAGATGTTACACGCTCCATATATTTCCATCACTAGTGACACAAGATGTGTTATTTGTGCAAAACCTATATAGTCACAGTGATTTGATGAGTGTCCAATGCTTTTATAAAAGTTTGCGCATTATGTATATTATACAACTGTGACTGTGAAGCGGGTATTATAGTATATGGACAGAAAGTCACTACATAGAAAACGTAATGAACTGATGTGTTCTTTTTCTATTTTGAATAATCTGAATAAATTCTCAATTCAACCCAGAATAGTATTGCTTTGTTTCACTGTATTAAGATTATTTTTTTCTCCCCTGGCCAGTTACCTGGGCCGTGAGGTCCTCTGACCTTGCTGTGTCTTCTATCCTCTTACATCTGTAACTTTTTATTACCCATTTTACTCCTTTTTACTGGCGCTGATATGACCTAAATGTGTTGCAAGCGCCGTAAAACCCTGAAAAATAAAAACAAAAACAAAACCAGACATTTATTAGTTGATCTCCAACTACACTGATAGTCTGTCATCTGCATTTTTTGCCAAATGGGGACCTAAAATTTTCCCCAAAAAAAACCCAAAATTTGCCAAGAAATTTGCCAAAAAGACCAAAATTTACCGAGGAGAACTAAGCATTTCAGTAAAAATTAACACGCGATAGAGAAAAAAAGTATAAAAGACAATTTATTAAATTTAAGGAGGCTACATTATGAATAGCGTTGTTACAAAGATTTTTAAGGATCATTATCCGTAGAGAGTAGCTTCCCTTGGTTTGGGCCCAGGCAAAGCTGCAACATTTCTCAAGTTTCGCACTTTTTTTTCGTTATTTTGTTTTCGCTTCTTTTTTTTTTCTCAAAATTTGTCACGCGATTTGCCAAATTTGCCAATTTTGGGAAATTTGCCAAAATTTGAGGATCGCCCTGATATTTGCGGCCGCAAAAAAATGCAGATGACAGGATAGTGTACACTTGGAATCTGCATCTGCTCCCTATTTCTTGGGTGCTTTCTTGGAAATTCCAGAACTTTTTACTATCCCATTTTCTTCCTTTTTACTGGCATTGATATGAACTTATTGTGTTGCAAGCGCCGCAAACCTGGTGGGATCCTGACCTCCCATAGCGGGCAGGGGGTACATACTGTGTCTTCTATCCCTTATATCTGTTTTCCTACATGCTTTCTGTCTTTGTCTTGGAATGAGATTACTTGGTTTTGTCCTGGCCCTGGCTGAGAGGGAAACAGTCAAATGTTGTAGTTATTGTTTTGGGAGATGATATTTTTTTCCTTGTAAATCATCTCTCTGTTATGTATTATTATATTTATTTTTAATGTATGATGTAAGCGTCTGAGTGTATTCCTCCTTGTTGGATTTTGTGCTTGTGTCCAGATGAGACATAGGTGATCTCAAGCTAAGTACATTGATGGTATGCTCTTGGAATCTACATCTGATCCCTATTTGTTCCCAATTCCCCTTTGTCTTACTCTCTCTTGGGTGCTTTAATTGTAATTCTAGAACTTTCAACTATCCCATTTTCTTCCTTTTTACTGGCGCTGATATAACCTAAATGTGTTGCAAGCGCCGTAAAACCCTTAAACACATAAACACACACAAGCGCCGCAAAACCCTTAAAAACAAAATCAGTCTTCTTTGTCTTTCCTTTTAAAGATTTTTTTTCACTATCTCATTTTCTTCCTATTTAATGGCGCTGAAATGACCTAAATAAGCGGTGTAAAACCCTTGAAAACAAAACAAAACAACTTGCCCGAATTTTTGACTGAGTGGGAAACAGTCAAATGGATAGTGTTCGTTTGGGGAGATGATATATTTTTTCTTGTAAATCATCTCTCTGTTATGTACTGATTGTTACTTGTGAACATTTGAGTGCGCTGATATAACCTAAATGTGTTACAATCGCCGTAAAACCCTTAAAAACAATCTGTTCCTCTTAGTCCGATCTTGTGCTCAGTACATTGATGGTGTGCTCTGGAATCTACATCTGTTCCCTATTTGAACCCTTACCCATTCGTCTTACTTTTTCTTGTCTGCTGTCAATTGTAAATCTATATCTGTTTTCCAACATGCTTTGTGTCCTTTGTCTTGGAATGAGATTACTTGTTTTTTTTTTCTTGGCCCTGGTCGGAGTCCTGGCTGGGAGGGAAACAGTCAAATGCATAGTTATTGTTTTGGGAGATATTTTTTCCCCTGTAAATCATCTCTCTGTTATGTATTATTACATTTGTTATTTTTAATGTATAATGTAAGCATTTGATTGTGTTCCTCTTTGTTAGATTTTGTTCTTGTGTCCGGATGAGTTTTATAGGTGATCTCAAACTAAGTACATTGGTGGTATGCTCTTGGAATCTACATCTGATCCCTATTTGTTCCCAGTTCCCCTTTGTCTTACTTTCTCTTGGGTACTTTAATTGTAATTCTAGAACTTTTTACTACCCCATTTCTTCCTTTTTACTGGCGCTGATATAACCTAAATGTGTTGCATGTGCCGTAAAACCCTTAAAAACAAACAATTGTGAATCTATAACTTTTTTCACAATCCCATTTTCTTCCTCTTTACTGGCGCTGAACTGACCCAAAATTAAAACAAAATAGGCACATTAATGGATTGCTCTTGGAGTCATCTATTCCCTATTTGAACTACCCCCCTCTCTTTTTCTTTTTCTTTGATGACTTATGGGTGGGGATTCTGACCTCCCATATACAGGGAGGTACATACTATGTCTTCTATCACCTCTTATCTGTTTTCCAATTGCTTTCTGTCTTTATCTTGGAATGAGATTGCTTGGTTTTGTCCTGACCTTGGTCGGAGTCCTTGGCTGAGAGGGAAACAGTCGAATGTATAGTTATAGTTTTGTGAGATGATATTTTTTTCCTTGTAAATCATCTCTCTGTTATGCATTGTATTATGTTTAGTTTACAGATTATATGATTGGTAAACATTTGAGTGTGTTCCTTTTAGTTGGGACCTGTGCTTGTGTCTGGATGAGACTTTTAGGTGATCTCAAACTAAGTACTTTGACGGTGTGCTCTTGGAATCTACATCTGTTCCCTATTTGAACCAGTTCCTCTTTGTCTTACCTTTTCTTTTGTGCTTTAATTGTAATTCTAGAACTTTTACTATCCCATTTTCTTCCTTTTTATTGGCGTTGATATGACCTTAATGTGTTGCTAGCGCCGTAAAACCCTTAAAAACAAACAAAACAAATTCTTTGATGACTTCATATCTACTTTTTACCCCAACATCTTCTTTTTATACTGGCGCTGAAATGACAATGACCTAAAAGAGTCGCATGCTCTGTAAAAACCCATAAAATATTTTTTTTTTAAACAAAAAACAAAACAATCCCAACTCGCATCGCTATTATTGCTCTTTTGGTGAAAATGGTAATTTTATGATGTCAGGTTATTAGTAAACTTGAACTCCACATGTAAAGGGTTAATATGTCGCAAGTTGAAATTTATTTATTAAAAACTAGAATGAAAACAAAAATGTCGATATCTCAAGTTTATTTACTTGAATTGGGTTCATATAATAATATTCTAAAACATCACATGAAAATAGTAAAATGTACAGATAATAACAGTAATTTACATTACATTCTCTTGTTTTTCTCACATTTGCCTTATTTACAATGATATAAGAGGTAAGTATGGCCTAACCTTGACTGTCACCCATTGTTTGTACTACTTCAATTCTATGACCTTTAAGTGTCAAGGAAAACTAAGGTAACTTAAGGGAACTACATGTATTGTTTACGCATAAAAACATTCATTGAATTTCCCTTGTAATAATATAAATCCATGTTAGAAACCGATGTTGCAGGTCTGATACAATGATGAAATTAATTTAACATCGTAGTCATACCAATATTTGACGTTGGTTTGAAAGTATTTCAATCACAGCAATGAGACCATAACAATATGGGTTGTCAGGAATGAACACGAGAACACGTACGACTCATTTTTAAACCGACGTCTGTATCCAGATGTTAGGATCATAATATATATATATATACATTACCTCTGACCTGTACATAAAATACGAAGCTGTAGGTGTATTTACAAATTATGATGGCAATGGTAAAAATTAGTAACAATTATTATAATAATGACAATAATAATAATAATGATAATAATAATATAATAATAATAATAATAATATAGTATTAATAATAATAATAATAATAATAATAATAATAATAATAATAATAATAATAATAATAATAATAATAATAATGATGATGATGATAGTAGCAATAATAATAATAATAAATAATAATAATAATAATAATAATAATAATAATAATAATAATAATAATAATAATTTAGTAATAATAATGATAATAATAATAATAATAATAATAATAATAATAATAATTTAGTAATAATAATGATAATAATAATAATAATAATAATAATAATAATATAATAATAATAATAATAATAAATAATAATAATAATAATAATAATGGTGATTATGATGATGGTGATGATAATAATAATAATGATAATAATTTTATAAAACTAATCCAGTTAGGAAACCACAGATGGTTTACAATATCACAATTTGTATGGATGAGATGCGTGCTGCATGCAACCTAATTCGACTGTTACTTTGATGAGGGTTCAAATTGTTTTCAAAACAACACTTATTCATTTATGTGCTTGCTGATCTTTTGATATACATGTACTGCAAAGTTTTAGAGTTTTTCATTTGTTGAACTAACCCAGAAATGAAGTTTCTAATGCGTACTAGACCTCTATACTTGAATTAGCGAATTTGCAACACGTTAATAACATATGCCGTGCTTATCTGATAAAAACTGGAATTGAGAAATTTACAAATCGATCAAGGTGCAAGAGAAGTCTTTTAGAAAAATAAAATCGTCAGACCCACTCAATTATGGCGAGTTCATCGGTTGCAGTCTACCTCATGCTCGTGGTTACACACCTGCAGGGAATGGTCATACATCGTTCCTTTTGGGCAGACCATGCGTATTGACCCTAGCCTGTCAACTGTCAAGTGGGCACACAGAAGGAAGTAATGACATGATTCAGGGTCTGGATGGATGCCGATTCCACGCTTGTTGCATTCTGTTCGTAAAAGTAAAGGGAATAACAACGCACTCAAATTATTGCAATGTTTCAGTAGACTAATGATAAATGATATAACACAATAAGACAATATGTAAGAAAAAAAATCCCCTTCCACTTCAAAAAAAAAATATTTTTAAATGACCATTTCCCTCAAGGTGAAAGAGACCAGCAAAGAACAGGGCAATCAATAATTTCACTCCACGGCAAAAACAAAAGGTAAACTGGTAGAGATTAACATATCTGAAGGGGATAATGAGGAAAGCAGAATTCAATAACTACTCTTTGTTGCATGTACTTAAAACAGTTATTAATTTTCTTACCCGTATCTACATAAATTTTTATTTTTTTCTTTGAATGTAGTTAAACAGGGAAATGGGAATTGTTAGCGATTATTGTTCTGGTGAATGTTTCATTTATGGCAATTGTTATAATCCTATTGTTTAAATCACTTTTGTAACGTAGATGAATGGGTTTTTACATAACTATTTTATATGCTGTGGACACCTAAATTGCATCTTTTGAAAAAGAAACGAAGGTTATCGGGAAGCAAACCGCAAAATTATAACCATACTATGCAAGTCCCGATCGTCTGATCTATTTGCATTTTTTTTTTTTGGGGGGGGGGGGTCAGTTATCAATTTGAGGACATACAATTTGGAAATCATTTCTGAGAACTCCTGAACGGGTGGTTGGATGGGAGCATCACCCTTCAATCATATACCTATGATGTTCGCATGGGTGTACGATCCGATAGTGATGTCGTTTCTTCTTCTCTTTACTAGCCTATCCTGCTTCTTTGGTTTGTGATTGTATTTTTGACAGGGGATATTTTTTTTTTCTGTAAATCTTCTGCCTGTTTGTTCTTGGTTATTTATAATTTAGCTTATGATATCTTTAGGTTATGATTTTGATTTACATTTGTACTATTTTTGTTAGATTGCTTGTTTTTTTGTTTCAGCGGTCTCTCTTATAATCTCAATTGTGTTGGAAGAGACCTAAAGCAACAAACAACATGAGAACTCCTGAAAATAAAAAGATTACCAACATGTTTTTCTTCTTCTTGGGGTCTAACGGTTAATATTTTGGCAGAAGGCCCATGTGGACCAATCATTTCAAAGTTCACAAATCCGTCATGAAACAAACAGACATAATAAATATACATGTCGGCTCTGCGTTTTATGTGCTTTGATGCATTTGTCTGTGTCTGATGGTAATGCATTCCACCCACGAATGGGTTTTAGGAAATAAACTGAATTTATATTTGTTGCGTTTTGCAAATGGTTGTATGTATTTTAATCCCGTGTTTCATTATGTATTGTATTTATTACTATATCTGGAAGTCGAACCTTTATCATAATCATCAAAGTGCGTTTCGTTGATATGTTTTACGGCGCTTATGATATTTTGAGATGATTTCAGCACATGAGGATACGGCATTTAGGATACGAATTTGATGGATGTAACACTCTTGGGTCACACGTGCTTAAAAAAGAAAATAGTCCTTCAGTAATTAGGCTCGGGGAGCCGGGGTTTATACCGGTTTCTATGACGTGAATCGGACAATAGCAATTGCTTTCTACCCTTTGAATAGGACGCTAGTTTATCGTAATTTCCGACAGATATAATAGATCCAGCTACCCAATCTGCCGGGTAGACAGGAGGGTCAGAAAAAAAAATCTCTTCACATGGGATCGATCAGGTCCCTTTGTGTGTTAAGCGAGTGCTCTACCAACTGATCTATCGGGACATAGGGTAATAGTTACAAATATATTCCAACAGCAATCCGCCCCTCTATTCAGCCTGTGACAACCCAAAGTCTTACACAGACAACGGTATGGTATCTTCGAAGAAAAGGAAACTCACAGAATGGTAATTATTCTAAAACAGTCTCTCGTGAAGATTAATATTAATATATTGGGGGAAAATACTCTCACTCCCTTCTATTTCCTACATAGAAAGGCCTCGAGCCAGGGATTTAGCAAAACCAAGTCATCTTCCTCCAGGATAAAGACAGAAAAGCTTGAACGATAGATTAAGGGGGTAGCAGGCCCTGCCAGTGGCGCCCACCAACCGAACCGATCGAGATGAGAGTTACTCTACTGCCAGCCAGCATACTAAGTCTGGCGGCTGCTGTATATTTTACCCTTTGGTCACATTTGACTTTACGTTTTTTAACATATAATTTTCCTGGACCGTTGACATGATAACATAATGTGTATTACAAAACAAAATAAAAGATAAAAATCAGATCGCTCACCTTTATCATATAAACCTTTTTCACCGAAATTCGGATATCCATAATCATAGTCATAATTTGTACTGTAGTCTTTATGAAATTCTGAAGATGACGTCGATGATGACGACGATGAATGAGGGTCACCATAGTCAGAAACATGAGAAGTACTATCCGCCCCAGCAGGAGTATTGCTAGAAGCAGACGAGGATATCTTAAGATTATCAGTATTGGAAGAAATGGGATGCTTTGGTTGTTGATGTTGTTGATGGTGACCTGAAGAGGTTGCCATAAGATTGGCCAATTCCGATCCTTGAGTAAAAACTTCGGTTACTGTCCTCAAAAGAGGATACCTTGGGCCTCCACAGGAACCTGCAAAATCATCCATCTCCACAGACCAAATAAACGCACCTCCTAAGCCTTCTTTTAAAATGGTGACAGCCTGAAAATACAGTCAAACGATTTCGAAAATACGTGTTATTATATGTCTGCGATTTCTCCATGCACATAATGTGCAAGTCGCCTAATAGTCCCTTTTTGTTCTAGTTTTATCATAATATCCGTACTGCCAGTGACCTATACAGTTATACTCGAGTCAAGTGGGGTATATTTAAAGTGCCACAGTTTTGTGATCATTGAGACTCTTTAGACCAAATTCAAGCTCGCATGACTCGTATTAACTCACTCAACACTAACCCCGACTATATCCGTAGTTTACCCGGATTACTTTGACCCCATGCCTATTTTTTACAATTTTATGAGTCAAATTTTAGGCGTAGTATCAAAGCTATTGTTTTTAGTTTTTACATGTAAATGTTAGTTGAATAAAACTATCTATGCACATGCTCATTTTTAATACAATTTTTCCAATTTTGAAAAGAAGCAAAAAAAATATAGGATTGAGTGAGTTAAGACGACACAATGTAACTGTTGACTATCAGGGTGACTGATCAGAGTTTTGAAAACAACGTTCATCAACGTTCAAAAAGTTATCCTTTCAACCAACCATATTAATAATATTATATTTTATTATTTTATTTTTATATTATTATTATTATTATATTATTATTATTATTATTATTATTATTATTATTATTATTATTATTATTTATTATTATTATTATTATTATTATTATTATCATTATTATTATTTTACAGCTGGTTCAAACTTAATGTCCCTCACCAAATTTTCTATAACTTCATTATTTATGAACCAATTTGCACCAACTTTGAAGAAAGAAGTAAATATGAACATTTGGAAGCCAGACTGCGTCGCAATGTTTTTTGTTATTGTAAAAAAAAAATAAACTAGATAGAACCGACATTATAGCCATGTCTTGGACATCAATAGAAAAAGCATTTTGTGTTGAAAGATACTTGCATCTGAAGTCACCAAGTAAATTCCAACTTGAATTTTGCAGGGAATACCAAATTGATTCCAGGTTGAAATCGCAAGACAATCAAAAGATGAAAATGGTGTGAACGTTTTATAAATCCATTCACAGAAGGTGGTCAGCATCTTAAACAGAGCAAAAACTGATGAAAATGTGGCAAGAGTTCGAAATTCTGTCGAGGAGACACCGAAAAAGTCTGTACGTAGACAGTCTCATGAACTGGGCTTGTCAAACGGATCAACATATAGTATATTAAAAAACAATCTAAAACTGAAATCCTAGTGCGGAAGAACAATAGATTTCTAAAGGACTACTCGGTTCAGCGTTGAAGCACATTTTATATAACTGGCAACATTTTCTAAACGTTATCCATTGGTCAATAGAACGACCAGACGAAGGCATCGAAAGAGATAGACATGTGAAAAAAGCAACAGGATGGGTGGCTTTAAGCGCTCCGGGCATCATTGGGTCATTTTGGTTTTGTCATGAAAATGGAGAGACGCAAGCTGTTACTGCTGATCGTTATGTCAAAATATTGGGCAATTTTGGCGGTTTTGGGGACGATTGTGTAGCAAAGAACGACAACAGCAATGGTTTATGCAGGATGGTGCAGCTCCCCACACAGCAAAGCATTCCCTGACCTGGATCCAGACTCATTTTGTTGATCGTTTCAATAGCCGTTAAAGAGCATACTTGGGCCTCTCAAAGCCCCAACTTGAACCCTCGGGATTTTTTCGTTGGGGTTATTTAAAAGACCAAATGTCGGATGCAAGATTCCAGAGTCTTCATGAACTGAGACATCGAGTGGAACAACTAGTAAAGGTTATTGACCCGCAGCTTTGTGAGAGAGCCACACACCATTTCATCACGAGAGTACGAGAATGTGTGGGACGCAAAGGATGTTATTTCGAGCATCTCCTTTAATAAATTCACCATATTTATACAGTGGGTAGGCTTTTTTCTGTTAAAACATATGTAACTGTTTTTCCGAATGGTTACAAAATGTTATTTGCTAAATAAATTAACGAATTTTGTGATATTCGATAACTCCATAAGGACATTAAGTTTGAAACACCCAATAATAGTATGACTGTGGCGCTTCAAGCCTGAGCCTCAAAACTCTTCAAATTGTTGGGTTATTATTTATTTCTTTTTGTCTTGTTTTGTTTTGGCTCTGGCATAAACAGTCAATGACCCCCAGCTTTGAAATCAAATAAAATGCCTGCTTAATTAAGGTTAAAGAATCATTATAAAAAACGCTACCTTGAGATAGAAACTGTCCGGAGACTCAAACCCAACCCATTCACCTTCTCCATATGCGTAAGGGACTTTCTGTGAATCGATCCATTCTACTTTCCATCCGTCGTCAATTACATGCTCGCAAATCTGAGAAGTGGTAAAGAATAAAACTAATAAAGTGATACGGCAGAACTTTTGATATCATAATACGGAAGAAAAGTGATATATATCTAGTGCTCCGGAAGAGTGGTTTGACACTTCCAATGAGCTTAGAACCAGTATTTTGACCTCACACTTTTATTCTCTATTCAGATGATGAGTTGACTTTCAAACCGCTAAGTATCATTCAGAGAGAAAATATTAATACTCTCAAGCACTCAATTAGACTCCATAAAATCATCATGAAAAATTTTAGGTTTTGAAGTATGAGGCAAAAAATACAGTTAAAAAATCCTCTTGGAGTCTCTAGATAAATAACAAAAATTGTAGTTCTTTTTGAATGATAAAAAAGCGACTTATCGGTTTTTGAAAGCTTACTCTTCAGATAGATACTGCCTTTATAGAATTATGTAAAAATAAATATAAAAAGTGGTGTGTTTAGAGCAGGAATGTAGGCTACTAATAACCAGTACAATGACAAAACACCGTCTCTTTGTTGTGATTTTTATAAGTTTTGGTCAGAAAATATTTATTCATTCACTAAAGATTAAGATGATTCCAGATTTGCTCAATATTTCAAGCCTGAGATTGATAATTATGATAACTGATGTTGATGATGATGATGATGATGGTGGTGGTGATGATGATGATGATGATGATGATGATGATGATGGTGGTAGTGGTGGTGTGGTGGTGGTAGTGGTGGTGGTGGTGGTGGTGGTGGTGGTGGTGGTGATGGTGGTTGTGTTGGTGATGGTGGTGGTGGTGGTGGTTGTGGTGGTGATGGTGGTTGTGGTGGTGGTGGTGATGATCAGAGGAAGAGAATGAAGAGAAGGAAGAAGAAGAAGAAGAAGAAGAAGAAGAAAGAGGAGAAGGTGGACGAAGGGGATGAGGATAATGTCCTATCATAACATGTACCTCATAGTGTGACAAAATACCCTGTTCCACGGTATATTTCCCTTTGGTATTCCCTCCATCAGCAGGAGCCCTCACTCCAGTTTTCGAGGGGTCTGTCAATTTCCAACCCAGCCCATAAGTGGCCATCCCGACAACCAGTTTAGACTTGGGTACGCCCATCTGCAGCCAATATTTGACTGCCCAAAGCTGAAAGTAAAGATGACATGATCGTTTTTTGTTGTTGTTTTGTTTTTTTGGTTGTTTTTTTTAAATATAGATACCCCCCAAAAATGTTTTAATTAATAAATAAGGATAAATTCCCTTTATTCATCCCATACGGGAAATTTGTCTCTAGGGTTTATTCCAAGGGAAGACTGGAATAACCCAGGCGTCAGCCGCTGTGCAGCACCGCAAATTGAGCTAGGGCGAGATGACTTGCTCAAGGCCGCACAGCGCAGCGGCGGGTGATCAAATTCGGTACCTTTCGGATACGAAGTAATGACCGCACCGCTGAGCCTTGTAACCGTTTTAATTTGCATTCTTTCCATCCCTATCATCCAAACAAAATAACTCTCTCTCTCTCTCTCTCTCTCTCTCTCTCTCTCTCTCTCTCTCTCCCTCTTTCTTTCTCTGGGATAGACAAATAAAGGGAGTAATCTCATATTAAAGCGGACAACACAAAGCAAAAATACGTTTCGTCCTTTGGCCATCCTCGGGTTATATGCAGATAATGGCTATATATATATATATATATATATATATATATATATATATATATATATATATATGGTGTGTGTGTGTGTGTGTGTGTGTGTGTGTGAGTGTGTGTGTGATTCAAGCTCATCTCTTACAAACATATATATATATATATATATATATATGTCCTTTTCTCTCTCTCTCTCTCTCTCTCTCTCTCTCTCTCTCTCTCTCTCTCTCTCTCTCTCTCTATCTATCTATCTATCTAACTATCTATCTATCTATCTCCTCCTCCTCCTCCTCCTCCTCCTCCTCCTCCTCCTCTTCTCTCCCTCTTTCTTTCATCCCTCTCTTTCTCTCTCACCATTCCCTCTCACCCTCCCCTTCTCTCTGTGTATCTACCTCCCATATTTTTCACTTACACACACACACACACACATACACACACACACAAATATACACACATAATTTATTTCCTGATTATGAACTTGCCCGGTGTCTTTCACTCATTTATAAAGTAACTGATATTTTCTCACAATAATATTGACTTGAGAGGAACTGCAAAAGACGCATATTCTACTCACAACAAAGAGTTCTCTCTGTTCTCCTTCGGGGTCGAGTGGGTGTGGTAAGAGAGGACTGGGATGGCCTGTATGTTTTTCCCAACCAGAACCATGAAAGTTGTAGGTCATAAGAAGCATGTAGTCAAGGTATCTGTGAGAGAAATAAGTGAGAGACGCTTGACACTGACACTTTATATATATATATATATATATATATATATATATATATATATATATATATATATATATATATATTATGGCCGAAATTGGACCAATAAACGTTTAGTTCTGTATAAGAATGATAAGTATAATGAGTAAAATAGTAAGCGAAAAGATACTCACTTGTGTATTTGTTTTGCTTCATAAGACTTTTCAATATAATAAACACTGGCCGCCGTTGCTAACGTAAGAATTAGTTTCGGTTTTCCAGTTTCTTGAGCCTCCTCAGCGAATGATTCGTACAGATTCTGAGGAGTAACAAAATAGCATTATCCATATCAGTTTTCACGCGTCATCGCCAGTATAAACTCATTTATTGAGCCACCACAATTGGACTTTAAGTTAAAACACACTTTAAAAAGTGAAAAGGTTGCCTATTAAGTCAGTTGCCAGATGTTTTCCATTGATGTCGGTTAACAGACAATTTAAGATGTGCTTATCTAACAGTTGTCTTACTTAAGTTGTTGAGGGGAGTATGAATCAAATGATATTGTCATGGTTTCAATCAATATAATAATTTGCAAAGGAAAGGTTCGATTAGATTGACTTGCAAGGATTAGTGCGCACTATACCTATCGCCAAAGTGGGGACTTTCCACCTGTCCAACATGTACCCGATGTGGAAAAGAAACCCGAAACCACAGAGCATCTAGTTGAACGGTGTGTTGTGACGAAGCTTCCGGGCGGATTTGCGACGGTGCACGAGTGCGGTAAAGAATTTGAAGATTGGGTTGATCGTCATAACATAGTAGTGTGAGCACCATTAGAAGCTGCTGCCAAACTGACAAAATTAGAGAGCAGGTTCGATACCCGGTCGAAGAAGGCTGATTAGTTGGGATGTTTGTTTGTTTGTTTGTTTTTTTTTTTTTTGTTTTTTTTTTTTTGTTTTTGTTTTGTATTTTTCTCAATTGCTTCGTCTGGCATTGTTTTATTATACGTAGAAATTTTGGCCAGAAAACTCGAGATTTGAAGGACGAATCTCCTGGCCACAATTGTTAAACGTTTTTTTTTTTATTATTTTTTTTTTGTTTTTGTTTTTTTTTTTTTTGTACTTTCAATGCACGGCAATAGATGATTGGAATATTTGGTAGTTATTTCAGAGGGATTCCAACTTGACTATTAGATGGCCATCGGCAACTCAATATTATGTTTTGTTTATATTTTTCAAATCAAAGACAAAGTACGATCAAATACCAAGTAAGGAAACAATTAAATATCTATCTATATATAAAATTATATATATATATATATAAATTATAAAACAAAAACCATGAAATAATAGTGCTCAACTTTAGTATAAAAGGAGCTATTTATAAACATTTGAAATATAATTAAGATAGTTTGACTTCTACAACGTTGTTATCGAGCGTTGCTCTCATCTCTGATGAGAGCAACGATCGATAACAACGTTGTAGAAGTCAAACTATCTTAATTATATTTCAAATGTTTATATATATATATATATATATATATATATATATATATATATATATATATATATATATATGTATATATATATAAAGTGATTAAAAGTGATTAAAAAGCCGTGCGCAGATTGATCAGCGAGTGCACTTATCGCACCTTCATTAGCAAAGTAAACTTGTGTTTATCCTCTGGACCGCTGCCTCTCCAGCCTGGAAACTCCCAGTCCATGTCAAACCCATCAAAGCCATATCTGGAAAATAGCGTCATCATATTGATTGACTAATATTTGATTTGTTAATGCAAAAACTCAATTTTGATAAATTTTTATGATAGAATTAATAAAAAATTCTTTTTCAAAAAATAAAAGGTGTAATGAAAATGATGTCAACGAAAAGTATCCAAACGTCTACTTTTTTTTGGGGGGGGGGGGGGACGGGGGGGGGGGGGGGGGTAAATGATAATAGATAAATAAATAAAAAACAAAATTACATGAACACAATTGATGATTTATGCTGCTGACAGAGAATTAGATGTGAAACCCAAACATGTCTTGACGCCTATAATATGTGTATGCACACACGTTAAATGTGAAATTTATAGACAATATGAACACAACAAATAAATTGAGAAATTCTCTTGGACATGCTTTTTTCAGAATAAACAAATAAATTAAGAAATAAAATTACAATGTAACGAAGACACTTAGAATTGTAACTGTTAAGCATTAGTCTAGAGCTAAATAACATGAACTGTAATTATAAATATATATATATATATATATATATATATATATATATATATTATATATATAATCCAGGGCGCCTGATTGATGCACGCCCTCTTATATTCTTCCAGTTGAAGTCCGGGGCCATAGATGTTAAATAAATGACCTATTTTTCCACCAAAAAAAAAAAAGAAGAAGATCAGCAGGGACCCAGCGGTAATTTGTTCATTACCTTCTGAGACGTGGCTCCTGGAGTACGGCATGTGTCAAAGTCTGGAGATCAATCATTGTAGATATCTAAAATTCTCCTCTTCTATCGAACCAGACCCTAAACACTCGGGAGTTATCTTAGACTGGACACTCACATATTAACAACACATTGAAAATACAGCAAATGAATTACGCAAATGGAACGGAATAATTATTTTTAAATTCTAACACGAGGGCTAAATCAGACTATACTTAGAATCTCCTCCCTTTTCCTGTGCTACAGTGTTGCTAAATATTGCGCTCCTGTTTGATCCTGCGCATCTCACACCAAGAGATAACCCCCCCCCCCCCCCCCCTACTGAATGAATGACTCCATGAAGACTATTTCAGGCACCCAAAAAAGTAAACCAACATCCTGGCTGCTTGTGATGAGTGCCATTGCCCCACGTCGAGAAGCGGCAATCTAAAACCAACACCAAAATCAATACCCCTCTAACCTGATAAAAACTGCTCCTAAAAGAACACACCTCAAATCCAGAAAACCTTTTTACGGCCCACAAAATTACGCTTTTGAGCTGAAAAGGCATGGAGAGATGAATAGTACCAACAAAAAAATACCAAAAGAAGCAAATATGATTCAATATCCCAAAAATGTCCCACTTTCAGGCTTCAAAACATTAAATGAAAAACAACCGAGTTAGATCAAGACGTAACAGAACAACCTCAACGATACATCGTTAGGGATACAAGCCTTCATAAAACTGCCCGATTTGCAACAGCATCATGCAAAACATGGATCACTTTAACGAATAATGCTCAAATACAGCACACAAGGCTGATGAGTGGTTAAATAACTATAGAGATGTGATGTGACCAAACAACACGACTAATATACAACATTACCTTCTGAGATACTTGATAACGTTCACCACCCATAATTTCCTTGAGGATCTAGACTTGATCAGTGGCAAAAATGGCTTGGATCCGATCTTCCAGCCGCCCACAGCTAGCAGGATTTTTAGTTTGGGGTTTGTCTGTTTGAGGGCGAGTGTCCTAGCGTACAAACCTAATTTGGGCGCGTTGGGATTTGGGAATAGATGAGATCAGCAAAAAGAATTAAGCAATGGAACATTATCTTAAGAGCGGTTGAGTCTCACACATCGTAATTAATCATAATAGTATCGTGGTTTTATAATTTAACCACTATCACCATAATCATCATCATCATCATCATCACCATCACCATTATCATCATCTACTCTTATAAACTCATATATACATACATAACAGTATACACAAACGTACACATCAATATATCAACACACACAAAGCCGTACATAATGTACGTACTCAGCCAGACAGCATAATTACTCCCACACCCAACATTACTCCAGTTGACTGTTCTTGTTCTATACTATTTCAGCTTTTATATAGCTTAATAACCACTAAATTTGCTCAAAACGTGTTACATGAGAAGCCAACAGCAACACCCAATAATTGAGGGACAAGACATGATGCCCATAAGGCTCTATCACTTTTTTTTCTACAAAGGCAACGCTATTAGAGGCCAGGTACTCATTTTACCTAAGTGTGGTGAGAGGGTGTGAGGAAAGAGCCTTTTACAAAGACTCTACTTTGCGTCATGGGACTCAAACCAGGGAACATACTGGTCTGAAGGTGATTGTCAAGCAACATGATTAACCGTACTAACCATCGGGACCGAGATCATCAACATTGTTGGGCTTCAAATCTGTCCCATCCTTAGTGACGTCAACGAAAGCAAAGATCAGGTGACTGCATAAGAAGGGATCGATGTTCTCGGGGATGAATTTCCCCTTGCTTGGTCTCTTGTTGGCGGATGAACCATAATAGCAAAATATTGGCTTTTTCAAGTTACCTGGAAGTGAATTAATCAATATAAATTTCGATGTGGAAATCTTCAAGCCATTAAATGGGGGTGTGTGTGGGGGGGGGGGGGGGGGGTAGGAATTACTCAAATATAAGAACAGACCTTACCCTTTTTCATTAAAGGAGCAATTACAGAAATATGAATTTGGCTTTATCTTAATTTTATTTCGATTTAAATCGATCGATATTTAAAGGACGAGTTTTCTGGCCAAATTTTCAAATACGTGTCTTTCCAGAGAACGGCAGTTAACTGGATAAAAAGACTGCAAGAAGGTCATTCCTGATATGTCGTGTGACAAATATTATGTCCTTATCATATCATGGTGGAAGATAAGTATGTGTAACTCCTATAAATGCATTTCACAATGGCAAATATTAAGTGTCACTAATTAATGATTTAGAAATGCTCAGAAAGTTCTGCAATTGAACCCAAAAACTTCGTAATTTGACGAATGTTTTGTTGTAGTAGTTGGCAGGTTTGGAATAGTAGTTATGTTCAGAAGAAATGCAGCACGTTTTGTTGTTTTGTTTTGTTTTACGCAATATAATCAAACATGAAAACTTTAGGGAAAAGACTATTGCTTATGGCTTATAATATATGATATATTATTTCTAGAGTAACTCATTTTTCAAGAAAATATGACTTATAATCAAAACTACCAAGAGTAGATTTGTTTTATGTTTTACGACTTTGGTGACTTCAGATTTGAACAGCTCATCCGGCCTCAACTGGAGATCGTTCATGAGACCTCCTTCAATAATGCTAGACAAAGCATAAAGTAAAATACAAGGAAAACAATCATACCAAAATATCAGCTTGCTTTGATCAGGGATCAAACTTCAGACCTGACAAATCAGGCTGACTTTTTTCTTGTAGTTTTTCTTTCTGCTTTGTCTGACACTGTTTTTCAAATTTCTATCTTACACCAGTACTTGCTCCCCAATGTTTCTCCCCTTTAAGTAATATGGTAATATAAATCATAAACTTTTTATCGCTTGCATATTACATATTATGCATGGTTTGCTATGAAAAAGGAACTCTGTATTAGAGATGGAAATGATTTAAAACCACCCACCCATAACATTTCATTATGGATGCTGAATGCTATCAGACCCCATCAGTCTCCCCCCCCCCCCCACTTTTCTTTTCAAACATTTTAAAAAGACCTCAAAACTCTCCTTCCAACTATATACTTTTGCTAGGAATGCTTCATATCAGATGAAATGGCTCTTATTATGTCATTTAATGCTGATGACCTTCAAAGGCTTTTTGCCAAACGAGGAAATAACATGTTTTCGTTCTACTCTCTTTGCAGTAAAAAGAGTCCCTGTAAATCCCTTTTGTTATTATGGTAGCACCTTGATCCTTTTCAAAGTACTTTTTAACAAACCTGAAGTTGTCACAACTTTCCATTCGCTGTTGGGTGGAGAACATTGGAGTAGGTTTGGAAGTAGAACATTATTCTGGCTAATCGCAGAACCGAACAGGATTCATTTGTGTGCTATTCCAACGCTCATTCAATTGATTGACTGCATCAAATAGAGATGATAAACATGTTTCCGTCTTAAGAAAGAGTCGTTTGGTCGGTGGTTTACTGTGGACGCTTCTTATATGCACAGTTATATTTTTGTGTAACTAACAAACAGTGATAATTTTGAATTATTTTTAAATTACTGCCTTTCATTATGTTTGCAAAAAAAAATCAAAAGTATTTTTTTAATGTGCTCGTGAGACCCTACTTAAATCGTTAATGCACTTTGAAAGTACCCCCTTTATTGTTAGTATATTAACCCTCTAACGTACCGTGATT
Organism: Berghia stephanieae; assembly: GCF_034508935.2. NCBI lineage: Eukaryota > Metazoa > Mollusca > Gastropoda > Nudibranchia > Aeolidiidae > Berghia > Berghia stephanieae. The sequence continues at coordinate 53,069,427 of NC_088360.1, read as the reverse complement.
AGTCCGTTCCGAAAGGTTTTCTGAATTTCCCTTGTGTGAGGCGACGGCGTTAACAGCTTGTTTCCTCTTCCCCTTTCGTCTCCTGTCTGCAGCAAAAGGAACTGGAACTACTTGGTCAGTGGTTTTTTCTTGGCCATCTTGTTGCCACGCGATCGAACTGTTGATCTTGGTGACATAAGTAGGTATTGACGCCCCTGCAGCCGTTGTACTATGTGATTTTTGATATGTAGTTTGGGGCATGGAATGGTACCTTCTAGTGATCGGAGGCAAATATGGACTCTTGGAGCTTGAAATCTCTCTCGACTTGACATTTTGTACGAAATACAAGATAGCATAGATTGTTGTTGTAATCACGAATTGCTGATTTGTAACCGCCTTCATAGTGAAAACACCCTGAAATGATTACGACACAAACGTGAACAAACTGAATTGGGAAAATAGGACAAAAAGCACATATTATTATTATAAGGCTCTGTCATAAGATATTTTTAAATGAGCAAAATAACGAAAACAGCACCAACAGCAATTGTTGTAGTTGTAGTAGTAGTAGTAGTAGTAGTAGTAGTAGTAGTAGTAGTAGTAGTAGTAGTAGTAGTAGTAGTAGTAGTAGTAGTAGTTGTTGTTGTTGTGGTATGTTGTGCGTAGTAAGTAGTAGGTAGTAGAGTAGTATTATGTATTTAGTAGTGTAGTAGTAGTATTGTAGTAAGTGTTATGTAGTAGTAGAATAGTAGTAGTAGTGTAGTAGTAGTAGTAGTAGTAGTAGTAATAGTAGTAGTAGTAGTAATAGTAGTAGTATTAGTATTAGTAGTAGGCGGAGGAGGAGGAAGAGGAGTATTAGTGGTAGTAGTAGTAGTAGTAGTAGTAGTAGTAGTAGTAGTAGTAGTAGTAGTAGTAGGGAGAGGAGGAAGAGAGTATTAGTAGTATAGTGTAGTAGTAGTTAGTAGTAGTAGTAGTAGTAGTAGTAGTAGTAGTAGTAGTAGTAGTAGTAGTAGTAGTAGTAGTAGTAGTAGTAGTAGTAGTAGTAGTAGTAGTAGTAGTAGTAGTAGTAGTAGTAGTAGTAGTAGTAGTTATAGTAGTAGTAGTAGTAGTAGTAGTAGTAGTAGTAGTAGTAGTAGTAGTAGTAGTAGTAGTGTAGATTCGGTAGAAATGATTTATAGAAGAAATTCCTAAACATGTATTTCTATGCTAGATATGAGATGATGACGCGTTGGCATTTAAAAAAAAAATATGATATTATTATTTGACCTAAATAAAATTATGCCTATTTTAATAACTTTTGTAAACAATGCACTTTAAAAACAAAGCAACATTCTAATGTGGATATTAACACATATATAAACCTGAGAGAATGACAACAAAAATAACACTACTTAGTGTCTTGCGTGTGTTACAATGGACAATGATCATTTAAGTGTCGTTATTAATCAGCCAATTCATGAACTAGGTTGGAGTTTTTTTCTTTTGTATTGATTTATCACATTGAAAAGGAGTGGTAACGGAAAAATAATTCCGTTCTAGCATCCCATAGAGTGAAATTACAGCAAAGTCGTAAAAGATTAAGCATTTATATAGCGCAATATCTACTAAACGTGGTCAAAGCGCTTTACAAGGTGACAAAGTTAAATATCTGAACAAGTGTGTATGAAAGGTGCCAGACGCAGCAAGAGATCAAAATACAAGAAAAAAAAACACATCCCCAAAAATCAGTCTACCTCTACTGGGGATCGAACCTCAGACGTTTTGATTACCGGTCTGACGTGTTACCATTACACCACAGAGGCTCCCGATAGTTGGTACAATTTTGATACCTATATTCATCACAAGGGTACGCGTCTTTTACTGTGAACCCTCGCTTGCATCAAACATCACAATCATTGAACACGAGAGGACGAGGACGAAGATATTTGGGTTACTCTATTTTTATTTTTTGAAAATATAAAATTAAGAAACTAGGGAGCAGTCACCAGTCTAAGATAATGATCTGAACAAGTGTGTATGAAAGGTATATATATATATATATATATATATATATATATATATATATATATATATATATATATATATATATATATATATATATTATCCTTTCTTTAAAAAATATAGCATTGTGGAGAACATTGTGCTTATTTGAGTCAATAACAAAATTGATACGGCGCACAACTCTACTGAAAGATTTGAAAAATAGAAATGTATTTTTTACAGATAGATAAACAGATAACTTGATTTCCTGTTATAATTTAAAGTCAGTTTGAAAGTTCGTTAAGTCAAACAGATATCATGAAAAATTTACCGAAGACACTAACGACACACTCATGGCCACACCCTCAACTCTATCTGTCCAGTAGAGTTGTTACTTCCGTTGTGTTGATTTAGCGGTGATCAGTGTTATGTAGTAGTAGTGTGTTCTCATTGCGTGTGTGTTTATGTGTGTGCGTGTGTGTGTGTGTGTGTGTGTGGTGTATATTTGTGGGTGTATGTGTGTTTTGGAATGTGGTTGCGTGGAAGAAAAAAAAGGGGGGGGGGGGGGGGTCCATCAATATGGAATGATGACATCTAATCGTAATCAAGCTAATCAAGAAAATGATTCTGGCAATATCGAATGAAAATAGTTCTTTCCCTGCCAATTTGCGGGCTTTTTACTAGTATATATATATATATGTAAATATTATTTTAAGATCGTAAGAAAACAAACAGGAAAATACATGATGTTTGACCGACGTGTTTGACTTTTTTTTCTTAAACGGCAGTCGACCGTCGTTTCCTCTATTACGCTTGTTGACTATGTGTTTGAAAGAAAGAGGAGTAACACTAGTTAATGTCATCAGCCCACCTTTGTTATACTTAATAGAATTGGATTTTAAAAAATTATCTCGACAAAATCTGGCATTTATTGATAAAGCTGAAAACTAAATAATCTTTGAGAGATGCTTGAAACTATTTTTAAAAATTCAATTCTTTTCAAAATGGTTTATGAGTAAGTCGTTAATCCAAGACAAAAAAAAAACAATTGAGAAGTTCACAGTAACCCTCACAAGACAACACGACGTTCGTAATCGCATTCCACAATTTTAGAGATTTGACAGTCATAAGAATCGAACTTCAATCAGATTGACTTTTGCAACTGAGAAACAGCACATTGTAGCACATATTATTACCTCCAAACATTGTATCGTCAAAGAAATACACCGATTCAGCAAACATTTTATCCTTCGACTTGGCCCCGAACCTAATTTTCGGTTGTCAAGAATCAAGAAGAAAATGTCGACTCTCGTAAACTGCTATTGACAATGGATGGAAATGACCTGTTATGATGTAGGTACTTTAGTGATGGGAAATATTAAAACATGCCTAAATGAGAAAAATGACTCACCTTCATGTTTTTAAAGTTATTTAAACAATCCATTAGAAACAAGACGCGGAAATTTTTCAGTTCAAACGGTTCAAAAAACTTTAAATTGCAATTTGAACCGTACGTGTTTTCATTGTTTTTGCAATTTCTCTTCCGTTCGTTTTTGTGTTTGTTATATCCTTTAATTCTTCTTCTTCTTCTTCTTCTTCTTCTTCTTCTTCTTCTTCTTCTTCTTCTTCTTCTTCTTCTTCTTCTTCTTCTTCTTCTTCTTCTTCTTCTTCTTCTTCTTCTTCTTCTTTTTGAGTAGAAATGGTAACAAACATATTGATTAACTTCAGGTGACAACATCTTATCACAGTTTGATCTTATGGTGAAAAGATTTTCCCTACAGCTGTCATAATCTCATTACGTCACTGGGGGTATCACGTGGGAGGAAATGTCTACGTTAAACCGTCTGGGGGATACGCGTGAGGGCAGAATTATGAGAAAGGGTCAAT
>NC_088360.1:53055581-53058081 GCF_034508935.2 Berghia stephanieae | reverse complement strand
TATTATTATTATTATAAGTAGCAGAAGCAGCAGCAGTATTAGTAGTAGTAGTAGTAGTAGTAGTAGTAGTAGTAGTAGTAGTAGTAGTAGTAGTAGTAGTAGTAGTAGTAGTAGTAGTAGTAGGAGTAGTAGTAGTAGTAGTGGTGGTGGTAGTAGTTGTGGTAGTCAAAGTTGTAATGATACTGATATATAACAAAAGGAAATGACGATGGATGGCCGGGGGGGGGGGGGGGGGGGGGCAAGAGACAAAGGTAGTATAATATTTAAATTAGGTCCAGTCTCGAGTTCATGCCGTGAGGTGAAAGGGTGTTCAGTTTTTAGTATCAGTTCTGCCTCCCTATATTTTCTATGTTGTTTAGTGGTGTGACAGAACTGAAAGACGGCAACTTGGATGTCGTGTAATCCTCAATGGCTGGACCCATTGAAGTGGTGGGCGAAAGATTTGTCCTCGTCGTTTTCAATAGGCCGCAGATGTTGCCCAAACCTGTCGCTTAGTTCACTTAGTCTCTTGCCAGTTTCTCCCACGTATGTCTTGTGGCAACGTTTGCAGATTATAGCGTAAATTAGGTTACGATTCGTGCAGGTGAATGAGTGTCGGATGTACCACACTTTATCCGGGAATTTGATGGAATTGTCCACGAATAAGTGTTGGCATGTCCTGCATCTGCAACGTCCACAAGGCTCCGTCTTACGTTGATTACCGGCCATATCCATCGTCAAGCGGCTCCTAACTAGTATGTCCCTCAAATTACGGTCCCGTCTGTAGGCGATTAGCGGCGGTTTGTTGATTATTATTATTATCATTATTATTATTATTATTATTATTATTATTATTATTATTATTATTATTATTATTAATTATCATCATCATGATCATCATCATGATCATCATCATCATCATCATCATCATCATCATCATCATCATCATCATCATCATCATCATCATCATCATTATCATCATCATCAACATCATCATCATTATTATTATGTCATTCCAATAACATCACCTATATCATTTCTTACCACTGATTGATTCTCCAATTTAATGATTTGACAAAAAGAATTATCGTTTTGTTCTGAGGATAAAAATTATAGAATTCCTAAGTTTATTTATTATTTTTTTTATATTTTATTTATTTTATTTTGTTTTGTTTGTTTGTTTATTTTGTTTATAATAGAAAGGATAATACGGACGCCTCAAAATATTTTTGCTATTACGCTACAGTTAAATCGTTTTCCCCAGAAAATTAAAGGGTATAAAAAAGCGCATATCAAGATACAAAATAAACTTGCGATCTATCACGTGCAAGTCACGTTTTCGGAGTTAAATGTGACAATCATCTCAGAAAGAATAAGGATAATGTGTGCAAAATGGCCTCTCCGTTGTATCTGGGTCGTGGATTAAAACCTTGAAAGTTGTTACACTGAGAACTCCCGCTGCCTGAATGTCCAATACGACCAAGTTGTTCGAGAAAACATACATTAATATCAAATTCGTCATTCACAGCGCCCACTATTTTGAATCCAATATGACTGTACATCTGTATTGTTACTTCATTCTCTCAATACGATTCGCTTCTTTTAGGTAAAGAGACAAAAATATAACGACGGGTTGATCGCGTGATTTTGTTTTACTCCAGAACACACTGATCTTAAATAGGGTTTTTTCACACAAGGCTAGGGTAGAAATTACAAAGAAGTAGAAGGGCATATACGTTGATAGAATTTGAAAATGTCAATAAATGACAAGGAAACCAAAATTCTATTGTGGTGGTGTAAAAGAAAATGTGACAAGATGTTTGGTCCATTTTTTATTGGCGACATTTTATTGAGAACAAATAGGTAAGTTTTTAAAGCTTTAGCTACTTATAGATACAGGAAGGAACGCCATGTCTTTTACTGAACATTGCACATTGCTGTTTGAAAAACAAGGGCGCAATCTTCAAAAGGGCATACTTAACATGAAGACTTGCTCTGAATTCAAATATTTAAAGAAACTAAATTGTGCCTTTAAACTGTACTTACGGATGCAGATGGCGTGTGTGCATCATGAGTCAGATTTGCTTCAACGACTTTAAGGAACCAAACACGGTCACTACTCCTACGGCAACATAATCGTATTTTAGCCATGCAGCCAAGCTTGAAAGATCTGAAAAAAATGACACAAATCATCGCCGTGGACAGTGACTGACCGAATGGGTAAGAATAGAAAATTAATTGGTAATGATATGATATTCTCGGATGGCTCCGTTTTTGGACGACACTTGTTTGGTGTATGAAGGAGACAAACGACGAAGAAAAATCACGCACCCATCTCTTCCAAAATGTGTAAAAAGAAAGAAAAAAAAAGCAAACAAACGAACAAATAGATAGGGCAGCTTTGCTCACCGGTATTGTCTTTGCTTCGTACCCAAGAGGTACTGAATTCGATTACCCGTCGCGCTGTTTGGCCATGACCCTAGCTCACATTTGGGCGCTGAACTGCGGCTGATGCCTGGGT
>NC_088360.1:53045581-53050581 GCF_034508935.2 Berghia stephanieae | reverse complement strand
GTGCGGCAATGATTTCGCTGCCTGGATATAATATCATCATAACATTGTATTGGGAAACCATTAGAATCTGCTACCTAAAGTACATTGACAGCGATGCGACTCGCGTTCCTTTGAATACCCTTGGTGAAAATAGGTAAGATTAGATGAGAGATTGAAGTAAAAATAAGCCCCCTCTTAATGGTCAAATATGCCTATTCGTCTATTTCTCTTCAGAGAGCTTGACCCTGTCCTTGAGGAGTATGAGGCTGCCCTACTCATTATGCTTGGTTTTGGGGGATTTTCTATTGCCCTTGCCCTCGTGTATAATTGTATAAGGTAAGTGTGCGACTGTGTGGTCTTAGATCGCTTTCGGATCGGAAAGCCCAGGGTTCGAGCCTCGCTCGGCACATAGTTGAGTCCTTGGAAAAGGCTCTTTACTCACATAATATCACCGTCCTAGGTGTAACTGCCGTTAATAGCGTTGTCCTGTTGGGAAAAAAATTATAATATCGCCTAACAGGTGTCATGTCTCGTTCCACATGTTATGTGTTGCTGTTGGTCAGGGACCCTTTGTAAAGCGCTTTGAGAACGTTTAATGGATAATGCACTATATAAAATCTCAAGTTTTTTTTATTTGGGTGGGGGGGGGGTGGGAAGGGGAGGGGGGCTGTTGAAGTGCTAATGACTCGAAAACACCACAACTTTAATTAGGATGTTACAAAAGAAGTGTGCGGTCACTTCTTCTTCTTCTTCTTCTTCTTCTTCTTCTTCTTCTTCTTCTTCTTCTTCTTCTTCTTCTTCTTCTTCTTCTTCTTCTTCTTCTTCTCTTCTTCTTCTTTCTTCTTCTTCTCTTCTTCTCTTCTCTTTATTCTTCTCTTTCTTCCTCCCCTCTCATTCCTTCTCCTCTCTTTCTTAGTACGATGTGCGGTTTGTTTTCTTATAGATATACTCAACTTGTGACCTGTAAGTCCTTGTTCAGGTCCCGCTGTAAAAATTAAATCCTATGAAAAGGTGGTTCACTAAGATTTTTCACCATGATTAGGTGTAACCTGAATACCTGGCCGGTACGCAGTTGTCTTTGACGAAAATATGCATGTCAGCCTGACAATCATCATATCCTTTAAAGGAAACTAATATTCCGTCACGAAGCTCTTTATTATTGGTTTTAGACAGCTATTTTAATTATTAGTTCTCACTTTATTATACGAATCAGTCTATACACGCTCAAGGCTACACATACGTTTGTGTGTTGGTACGGTATATCTCACTGGAGTATTTTATCTAAGCCCATAGCATCACTATGTTGAGCGTTGTTATGAGTTTTAGACCTCAGTTAAAGCGCTGTTACAACATTCGTTGGATCTTTCACTATAGAAGCCTACTGTTTTTAAAACAACCATATCAAAACCCTGTGGTGCTGTGTTTTATGTATCTTATCTAATTTGTGCTGAAGGGAATAATTTTTACTCTCCTCCTCAGACGTTATGTGTACAAGGACGTAAATAATGTGGACTCGAGCTTCGATGCAGGAGGGAATGTGAGCGCCTCGTTAACAGCTGTCACAGTAGCTGGACAACTACTATGGCCTGGTGATCTCATGCAAAGCGTTACATTTGCAACTAAGGTGTGATTGAAAGAATACAATTATCAATTTAAATATATTGTAAATTAAAAATCTTTTAAAGGAATATATATATATATATATATATATATATATATATATATATATATATATATATATATATATATATATATATACACACCAACAAGAACCTTGAGATCGAGAGATGATAAGCTCAAACTGGTGAGTGGCACTCAATCGTTTCAATTTGCCTCCCCAAAATATTGGAATTCCCTACTAACATCCCTTAGGTCATCCTCATCCAATCAAACTTTTTAAAACTCAACTAAAATCCCATTTGTTCCAAATGTAATGAAATGATGAATTGTTTGTTTTTGTATTTGTAAGTTCAGTTGATGTCAATGTACAGCACCTGGTGCCTGTTTAGACGGGGTAAAGCGTTATAATAAGTGCTATTTATTAAAAATCGAGGTGTAAATTTTTTATATGACCCCTAATCTGTATTTCCATAAAGTTTCAACATTATCTTCCACGTTTCGTTTGCGTAATGTTGATAATAATCTAATATGGCGGCATTGTATACAAAAATACTGAGGATATGCTGCTGTTCAGAGTGGTCGTATATATATATATTACACACACACACACACACACATATACATATAATATATATATATATGTATATATATATATATATATATATATATATATATATATATATATATATATATATAATTAAGTTGGGTATTCTTGGTAATGACGACGAGGATCTAGAATTTTGACCTTCACCTATCTTGTCTATACTTTTCTACGAACAATCAGTGCAATTGAGTCACTTTACGAGATTAGAACTATATCTAGTGTTCTGAGGAGGAATCGAAACCTTTTAAATTCATTACGATATTCTTCATTGTTCACAAACGATGTGTTACATTCTAACGTGTACTCCTTGTAAAGCGCTTTGAGCCTATATAATTTTGGTAAGCACTCGATAAATGCGACTTGTATATTCTTATCACAGTCGGTTATAAAAACAGAGGTGCTGCCTTTTGAACAATATAAACTGTTGTCTAAATCAAAGCACAGCATTTCTATCAAAGTAAAGAAATAATATGGCAATATATAATAGAAACATACACAGGTAAAATATTTTGTTTTGTTTATTTTAAGGGGAGGGGGGGGGGGGGTTTTGTTTGGTTTGGGGTGGGGGGGGGGATTTTTTTGTTGGGATTTTTTGATTTTGTTTTGTTTATTTATTTTTTTTTTTTTTTGCTTTTTTTTTTGCTTTTTGTTTGTTTGTGTGTTTTTTTTTTGTTGTTGTTGTTTTGTTTTGTTTTGTTTTTTTACATTGGTCATATTATGCTTTTTACTTCAATTATAAACCCCAACCTGTCAAAATTATTAAAGCTGAGACCTAATGTTTTTCGTCATACGCTAGTTTTATAACACAAGTAACCTGTTGAATACACGTTCGAATGTGAGATCCCTACATAGTGTCTTATCACTCATGCAATGAGACTTAGTGTTTTGTGCCATACAATCATTTTATTACATTGGCAACTTTTTTGATTGGAAATTCAAATTTGAGATTCGCTATATTATTTGTCTAATAAATTATGAAATCTTGTTTTTAACTTATCAAAACCCAAGACTTGGATTTTTTTTTTACGTGATAAGGTCATTTTATTATATCGTCATCTTGAGATTTGAATTTAAGATTCGATATAATTATGTGTATAATCAATTATGCAATCTTACAACAATATCATTCCCCTCCCCCTGCCACCCCCCCCCCCCTTCTCTCTCTCCCTCTCTTTCTTTCTTTCTCTCTCTCTCTCTTCTTTCTCTTCTCTCTCTCTTCTCTCTCTCTCTTCTCTCTCTCTTCTCTCTCTCTCTCTCTCTCTCTCTCTCTCTCTCTTCTTTCTTCTCTTTCTCTCTCTCTTTCTCTCTCTTTCTCTCTCTTTCTCTCTCTCTTCTCTCTTCTCTCTTCTCTCTCTCTCTCTCTCTTCTCTCTCTCTCTCTCTCTCTCTCTCTCTCACACACACACACACACACACTTTCTCTGTCTTCGAAATAATCTAGTTTGGCATCGCTGGTGCATTCTGGTACAGTGCTGCACCTGTCATCAACATGTCACTGTTCCCTTTGTTGTCATTCAAATTCAAGACTAGAGCGCCTGGAGCTAAAACCTATCTGCAGGTATTTATACTACGCATTTGTGACCCACGCCATCAATCTGATATTACAAAAAGTAATAAACAAAAATGAATATAACAGCTTCAAAAAAGAACAAAATATCAAACACGGAAAGTTTCGGAACAAATTGTTCGCTGAAAGAAAGGTTTTGAGCCCGAAACGTTCTGCAGTTCATATATTCTTCTTCTTTTCTTTTCTTTTTTTTTAAGCCGTTATATTCCTTTTTGTTGAATTATGGCTGAAGAATAGTTTTGAGCCCGAAACGTTCCATGTTCGATATTTTATTCTTTTTTTAAAGCTATTATATTCATTTTTGTTTAAAACTTTTTTACAGTCCACAGCTTCTACAAGCTTAGTATCCCTTTGATTTATTTTTGAACGATATCGAAAATTATATTGACCCAAAAGGAGAAGATGAGTTCACTTTCCCATAATGTATTTCGAAACGTACTCGATGAAAATAGTTGAGCTACAAGTTAAGTCAAAATTACCAGAGAAGTAATAATTATTAGTTGTTTTCTTTTTACTGTCAAAGGAGAAAACTGACCAGGCTCCATTGAAGAAAAACTTCATTTTAAACTCAAATTCCCTTCGTTAAGTTTTAAATTTGATCTTGAGCATAAGGTTAATCCCAACATAATACTGCTTTGAAGCGATTGAGTCATTAGGGCCACGGTGCCGGAGTTTATACCGGTTTCTATAACGTAAACGGACAATAGCGATCTCTTGCTACCATATTGGTAGGACGTTATTCTATGGCAAAGTACCCAGCTACCCAATCTTCGTTTTCTCCTTCTGCTTCCCACTTCGGCATATTCTAACACTTATAGCGGTATGTCCACGAACAAATAAATTTTATAAGCATACACTACATATATTATAAACACTTGCTTATATATTGCTTCCACGGATTAATCGTGCTCAATGCCTTTCATAATGCTTCATAAATTTCGCCAGCATTATTGAAACAAATATCGATTTCATAAAGAACACTTTGATTGTTAGGTGTCCTTTTAGTTAAGGCTACCCCTCTTAAAAATCCATCAATGCTCATTACCTCCTACGTTGAGTGGGCTAGAGTGGGTAAAATGCCTTATCCTAAAAAATAATTTTTGAGCCCTGACTTTTGCGATCATTGTCACTCATCCAACATCTAAATGCGCTCAACATCTCTTGATTTCTGTTACAAAATAAGACACCGTACCTCTTAGCGATTGACGCCCTTGGCAGCTGGGAAAAAGTC
>NC_088360.1:53038081-53040581 GCF_034508935.2 Berghia stephanieae | reverse complement strand
ATTTCTATTTTATTAATGCTTTTATGGGGGTTTTTTATTGGTTGAAGAAGGGGTTTAAGCCCGACACGTTCCTTGTTTTGTATTTTGTTCTTTTCCTGTTCTAAAGGTGTTAGATTCATTTTTTTTTCATTTTCATTCCTTTTTATAAGTCCACAGCTTCTAGCAACTAAGTATCCTTACGACAATACTACAAAACCGCACAAAGCCCGTCACGAATTCATCACTTTACTTTTTATATCCAAAACAGCTTTATTCCTTGTATCCAGCGTAACGTATTGCGACCAAGCAAACTGGCAGAGTAGAGTGGCGGCCAAACCATTGAAAGGTGCAATCGGTATCCTTTTTGGTGCATTTCTCTGGTTCTCTGTGCCCGCCTCCATAGGCCTAGTTACAGGAATTACATACATATCCGAGACTGCATTGAATGAGACGATGGCCCTAAGCATTGGACAGATTGACTCGGGTAAGGGTTGTCGTAGCTTTAACTAAATATCTTCACAACGTTAAAAGAATGGTTAGTTTATTTACCGAATCAAAGCAGATACAGTATTTCAGAGCCATAATGCCAATGACGTTTGAATTTATCCCGTTGTCGTAAAATTAAACGAACAGCAGCAATTGCTCTTCTACCTTTTGGTCAAAGGACACGTCTACCAAAAAGTACCTTCTGTCAAATCTAATAGAACAAGCTACCCGGTGACTTCTGGGTAAGCAGTAAGTCAGAAAATATTGTGACTTCATCCAGGATCCATGCATGATCAATTGCTGGTGAGACAAGAGCTCTACTAGTGAGCGACAAATAATGGAAAGAGAAAAGAAATAAAAAGAAGCTTGGTCAATATAATTTACGATTCAAAGTTCCTGGTTTGTTTTTCTTTCTTGAAAATATCTATTGAATAATTTACACCCGTGTTACCTTTGTCATCATTTAACATTTTTTTAAAATCCAGAATTTGATTCAATAGGTTGTCAGAAGAGCAAAAATGTAAATCGGCCAGGCCTAGGCTATGAGAATACTTAACCATGTTCGTTTCCTAATTTTCTTGGAAGTGTTTGAAGAGTCACAATTCTCTTTGTAAGATAAAGTCTCCACTAACATTGTATTCTGGAAAAAGTTGCTCTGAAAAAATTAAATCTACTTACATTATCCGGGAATTCCCAGAAAATAGTCGCCACAAACTTCCTGGCAAAGCCGTGTACTAATTAGTTGATGTCTGACTTTATTGACTTCAGCCTTTAACCCCAGTCGGAGCATAAGCCATCACTGTTGCTTCGTCATTTGACACTTCCTTTGGCTGTCTTCACGTACCTGCTTCCATGTCTAACAGGCTCTCCTTACTTACTCCACCATGCTTCTTTGCCTCTATTTATTGGCCTCCCTGGTTTTCTTCCTACTCGGGGAGTCCATGTCATATCCTGTCTTAAGATGTTGCAGGCATGTTTACTGTGTGGCCTATCCATCCCCACTTTCTCTATCTGATTTGTATATTTATAAGTTGCTGGTTGGTGGCTTCCCAAAGATCTTTATTTGGTATAATTAGTTGGTGTCAGCTACTTAAGATATTTTCAAAAAGCCATATTTTTCATCTTCTATTATAATTATATGCTTATCTCGCTTAATGTTTCATTAATCGTCCTAAATATAAACATTTTGATATAATGTCTGTAATTATTATGTCTTCTGTGACTTTGATTTGGTTTTTTAATATAGAAATGTATTTTTCCTTATCATATTGAGCATGATACATTGGTGGTGGTGGGGGTAGGGAACGAGGTTGCCGCCGATTTATTAAGGCATTGCACTGTGATCCGGAAGGTCCTGGGATGCCCCGCTTCAGGCATTTCTGTTTTTTCCTTGAGTAAGTTTATTAACCTTCAATTTGCTCATTTTGGACAATAAGGGTGATTCTTGTTGACATCAGATGTTTGTTTGATAGATTATCTATATTCCTTCATGGAATGCTCGGTGACGGCATATATGGGTGATGTGTGGAAGGGCGTAAATATTAGCAGTGCCACTTGAGATCATTAACAATTTAACATCTCTCTTTTTTCAGGTATTGTTTCAACTTACATGGCCCAAAAGGCCCTTGGTTCTAATGGGGTGTATATGATGTTGATCATGATAACAATGCTGACCATGACCACAGGCTCCAGTGAGATAATGGGAGTTTCTTCCATTATAGTCTATGACATTTATCAGACATACATCAACCCATATAGGTATCTGTTGAAGTAAAATGAAGTGCAGATTTGAGAGACTGAATAAGATTCTACAAAATTCATTGAAATATTTGGGCTAAGTGGGGTAGATGAATGAGAGGAGGAAGAAGAAGATGAAGAGGAGGAGGAGGAGGATGGGGATGATAAAGAGAAAGAGAGGGACGATATGGATCGCATTGGTAGAAGTGGAATAATTGAAGTGTTAGCATGACGATTACTTTTTGTTCACCCTCATTCAATCATTCTCTATTGATTTTTTAAAAAATTGCTTCAAGAG
>NC_088360.1:52960581-53035581 GCF_034508935.2 Berghia stephanieae | reverse complement strand
AGCTTTCCTGGAGTAATCATGTCAATCGTTTGGGTCAAGGTCACGGCAATAGGACTCGTGATAGGTTCGTAGCTAGAATTGCAAATTTAAGAAAAAAATAGCCATTTTTTCCTCTCCTGTTTGATTGCTCTGGTAACAATTTTCTCACGATTGCTTCATATAGGTATTTGTAATAGACCATTTACATAATTAAGTTGATTAATGGAATGAATAAAGTACACATGCCCATGCGTGTAATTGTAGAAATGTTCAGCATTTGGTATAAATCTTTATTTGACTACTGTGTACATATCAATTCTGACAGGGAGCATAACCGGTTTCTGTTGTGGTATCACGTCCAATCTTCTATTTGCCTACCTCTACTACGAAGGCGAAGGAGGTTTTATCATTGCCACTTCCATGCCGTATGCTGTCCTGGCTGGATCGGGTATTGGGGGAACTTTGAGTCTAATCCTCACAATATTGATCTCCCTATTCACCCACAAAATAAAGACGAAGGAGGATGAGGAGGAGGTGTGGCAAAAACTAAGGAATATCGATAACCCATTGCACCCATGGAGCCAACAATTTGGTAAGCTATTGATTGTTAATGTGCTGATTCCTCTGCACTGTAACGAACTCAATGCACCTATTATGTTCATTCCACTCTGTCCTGTCGTAGACTTACATCACACCTTTTTATTATTTTGACCAGAGGACGTTTCGGCTTTGTATTTTAAGATGACTCCCAACTTGTGAAAATGTTCATGGTTTTCAACATTCTGATAATATGTAGGCCATTGTGTTATATCTATATACTGTGTAAGACTCCCACTCCCACTGTAAATTTCGTAGCCCCCCCCCTTTTTTTTTTCCAGTCTGTTAGACGCATTTATAAAAAATAAATAGTAACGCAACTCGGTGAAATTTCGGGCGTGTTCCCAATGCACTTCTTGTAAGAACATGATATTCTGGAGTCTTTGAAATTATTTTTATGCAACTTTCTGGCGATACAACAGTGGGATATAAATTAGATGGTAAAGTGACATTCCAAAATTTTCGTCAAGAAGTGGCTGTTATAATACCATTCTTTAATGAAAGCGGGAACTTATTGATCTCGAGTAAGCACCTTGTTAACCTGTGTTTCACTCTCGGATCAATGTAATTCAGATATCTTATTATGTGATCATTTTATGCTTAACGAATTACAAATCCAACGAAGACATCAATTAAAGCTGATATATTACAATTTAACTTTTGAAATGAATTAATCGTCAGGTTCTCCCAAACATAATACTGTTTTGAGACGATTGGTCACAGCAACAAATAGGCATATAGGCAGACAAACAAATGCTTTAGATCACGGAGTATAGTCGGAACCCGAGGAGAAGAAATCGCGGCTAAGTTTTGGAATGTGGTAGCCATCATCACTATGCACTCTTCCTCATAAATCATGTTATAATATTCTAAATGTGACTAATCATTCAAATGATATATTTTCCTGGTGAACCTTATGCTTTAAATCATTTGTTACTTCCGACTGAAACAATTTGAGCTAAAATCAATGCATCCACCGAGGAAAGTGTGTTTCGTTTCTTAAACGTGTAAAACCTGAAATTTTGCATCCGTGCTCATTTTGAGAGAAAAAGACACTTATCCTCATCGAATTCGGCTCAACATAATACTAGATGGGCAAGATTTTAATCAATTGCATGCTTGTACAATGTATGTACGAATTCAAATAACAAGTTCTAAACAGAAAGGTTAAAAAAGGAGTCGAGAATTGTCGATAAGCAATTCAATAAACTAGAGAAAAAAAGAAATAAAACAAAAATCTACGAATTTATCAGGTTTAAGAATTATTGTATATACAATCAAATGTTATTTATCGATATACACTTTCCTGTCGAAAATTGTAAAAGCGTATGTTGTCATTGTAAAAAAATGAGAAAGTATGAATAAAACAGTGCAGGCAAAGCAGAA
Organism: Berghia stephanieae; assembly: GCF_034508935.2. Lineage (NCBI taxonomy): Eukaryota > Metazoa > Mollusca > Gastropoda > Nudibranchia > Aeolidiidae > Berghia > Berghia stephanieae. The sequence goes on along the minus strand of NC_088360.1, from coordinate 53,033,619 downwards.
AGACAAAACCATCTCAAAATATCAGCCTTCTGTTTCACCCTCACCTTTTGAGAATATTATCTTACACCAGTGCCTGCTCCCTAGTTTGTCATTCATTTCGTTGCTGTATAGCAGTACAGTTGTCTAACATGTTATTGTTTTCTTTTTCAGTCCACGATTTTCCAGAATTAGGGGGCTTATACCGGCCCATGAATGAACAACTGGAACACTTACATAGGCACGGACGGGTTGTGTCAATCTTTGGCTTTATTATATTCTTCATCCTTTTCATTGTCATAGTCCCAGGCGTGATGATGTCCTTAGAGGTAAGGAAGATGGGGAAAAAAGATGGAAGTAAGTATCAATTTGCAGTTTATCAGCCAACGTCAATACGTGTCTTTCTAGAGTGCGGCATTTAGTTTAAGTTTAATGTCAGTATTAATTCGAACACGAGTCGCATCTCTTGTTGATTTTATGATAAAAACTTGATTGATAACTGTCGTTATCTCTAATCCAATTTCCTGCTTATACAGAACTTCAATTCATAATGTGGTGTTTTGCTTGAGCACCTTCTTTGCATTCTTGGAAAGCATATTAAGTGCATGCGAGTTGATAGACATTTTCTAACAAAACCAACGACATGGAATGGGATAGATCTAACTGGTTGAACGGATGAATATTATCATAGACTCAAGATCTGGCGTTTTCACTTTAGCCAAAGAACGTAACACTTGGGTATCAAGCTATCATAGACAGAATCTGATGTCGTTAGTATAAGAAAGTACCTTTCTAACAATCGGCTTGCATTGTAAAACAAAAACAAAACAAACAAACAAACAAAAAAACAACAACTGAAGTTTGATTCCTTTTGAACTTCTGAAGTAATAAACAAAATGTACAATGCGAAGCCTATTCAACATGGTTTATTCCAGGTCACTTGTGATCTCAGTCCAGACAGTCATCCAGATTTTGAGGTGTTGATTATTAGTAATATAACTCATAATCAATTGCAACTCAGTAAAATAGAATCTTATTAATATTCCACACAATCCGTATATATTTTAAATTTCTCTTGCCGTGTGTGCAAAGGAAGTTATTTTTGAAGTAAGTAAACCAATAACTCTCGAATAAATAAACTATACCACAACGACACTTTGTCATAACTGCTATAATTTATTTTTCAGGTGCTGACATTTGACGAGTTTGAGGGTTGGACTATTTTCATCACAGCTTGGCTTCTAGCTGCGGCATCCATTTTCATCATAGCAACTCCATTAGAGGAAACATACAACATCCTCAAAACTCTTAAGGCCAACTTCACTTCCTCTATGGATGAAGAAGAAAAGATAAGTTCACCAGAGGAGATCAGAAATAACTGTTTGGTTTCGAATGAAAAAGGAATAGATGATAGAAGTAACCAATCGAACTTGTCAGTGAAAGGGAGCAGTAAAAATGACGAAAGACCTGATTCATTGACGGAATCAAGCAACTCTCCTATTGAATTAATGGACATAGAATATATCCCTGCCGATCTTAAAGCCTCAAAAAGTTCACAAAACGAGACGAGTCCCGATAACCAAAGTGATCGTATATTGTCAGAAGAGAAACAGACAGAAAATGACAGTAATCAATCAGATGTATCAGATAGAGGAAGTAGTATTCATAGCGAGAGTTTAGCTTCTTTCGAAGACAAAGGCAATCGTGATGCGATGCCAACTGAAACAAGTGGCGGGGTAGATAACAAAGCGTTTATAGATGATGAAGGAAATAATCTTGAACGGGAAGAAAGGAGGAGCAATAACCATAATGATGTGTCAGATAGAGAAAGCAGCATTCATAGCGATTTTCTGGCCTCATTGGAAAACAAAAGTGACGACCAAAGCGACCCACTTTTTGAGTCAGAGAAAAGAATAAATGGCGACTTCAAAGATCCTATTGTATCAATGGCGTCTGAAATAGACGATGACGAATATAACAAAGCTTTTATAGATGATAGAGAAGGCGATCCTGGTTTATTTTCAACAAGATTGTAACTGCAAAATCAATCATTGAACAGAATCGCAGATTAAGGGTAGTTTGGACTTGAAGTCTTTACCATCACATGACACTCTACTTTTAACTACAGCACACAAATTGAAGACATCAGAAAAATAAACGGACTAATCACCACCCAAACAGACAAGTACGACAGAACCCACATAATATTTACTCGAACCAGATACTGGAATAGCAAACTAGACAAACAAGGACGCTCTTTCAGATTGTAAAATATTGTCGAAATTGGCATGCACATAGCAATATCTCATACGGATTACTGGGTCTAAGTCACTTGTGTTAACCAAAGTTACCTCGTTATTCGCTATAACAACACTCGGAGAGTTTTATAATTTTTCTTTATTGTAGATGTTTTGATATAAGTGGCCATCTCAGTGGAAGACGGCTAACTTAAAACGTGTGAAATTCAACCAATTAATTTCTTTTAAATGTTTAATTAGTCTTTATATAAAAGCTCATTTAAAATTGGACTACTACATTTTCCACGTTTATATGGCAATTTTCCGCCATTACATGCCCAAAACATTTTGTGTAATACAAAAAGGCAACAATAGCTTATGAATAGGAACAAAACCAAGATAGTCATCATGAAAAATAATTTGAATGACATTTACAATGTTACCGTGATGGCGTTTTTATATTCAAAGTGCCAGGCGTGTATTAAACAATCGGCAAATTTTGTCTCGGAAAGCTACGATACCGATATCTATCCCTTTTCCATATCACTGCATTGCATTTTAAAAAGAATATACTAAGTACAATGTTGGTTGTGAATATATGTTATTACAATTCTTTCAGAAATATTTGCTAAAAATATCAATAATTTTGAATTGAGACGAGCATTAAATTCTTTGGAGACGAGAGAAAAAATATGTAACAAAGAGCCTCGTTTATTTGCTCTTCGGACAAAAAGAGTTTCGGGTGACATAGTAGAATCAGATCAGGTGATCTGCCTACGAAATATCGGGATTTGTTGACTATTTAGTGATACATCCATGCCTCGAACTGGGAATAGCCATCTTCTCATCAAGAACGTGAACCAATGACAGATTGTTTATTTTTTAACGTTAATTATAAATCTTCAAGATCTTTAGACCCCATGATCAAAATACGTGCCTGCGTTCTTACACCTATTATTGCAGTGATTGTCAACTACAGTTAATCACTTTCTGATTTCCCATGAGTTGGAAAAACAGTTGTTCTTCTTTAAAAAGCTCTCTCTAGATGAAAACCAACTTTAAATTTAAAATTGCCCGTTTGAAATATGTCCTAAATTTCCAGAACACTTGAAAAAGCTGTTGCCTTAGATCAACTTTTATTTTTATCTTGTCTTCTAACTCGTTACTATGAACATTTCAGTCAACATACAGGGCCTGGTGCAAACATAAATAGCACAGAAATTGCTCTTATTCGTGTTTTTAAAAATATGAATTGGTAAAATAGATATTATTTCAATGTTAATAGAAAAGTGCTGTCCTTTTATCTTATTGAATTTAAATGCAGCCTTTGATACGAGAGGTCATACAATTTTGTTCTAACCCATATTTGACCTATTTTATATTATATCACAATTTGTTATGATTAATAATAAATTCAAAATTTTCAAATCAAAATTAATTATTTTAATCTTGCCTTTCCCGTATAATTATGTAAGCAGACTTTATGCATATCTATTTTCATTTAATCTTTAACAATGAAAACTATATCGTTAGTGTAACTGAAATTAAGCTTAAAGAAATAAATAGTGGATGATTTAATATAAGGTTCAAAGAGAAAATAAAACAGAAATCTTTAAATTCCAAAGCTAATTATCAAGCAAAAGTATACCCAAACTATTACTATAGCTAGCACGAAAGTTGACATTTCTACTGATGATATTCTAACCTCAGAAATAGTTTTGATAAAGAAATGATTATTAAAGACGAAGTCATACACTGCGTTAGATAATTTACATTAACTCAACAGAATTAACACCTTCCTAGATTTAGAACTATATTTTAGGTGGGATTAATTATTGTTATGCTCGTTTAATATGTGATAGAAAAAATACAAAAAGTTCAAAGTAAGGCAGTTCATATTGCATCTTTAACTTTAAAAAATAATAATAACTGACCACATCGCACCTTCATAGGCTGACAGTCGAGTCAAATATCGCATTTACTTTAAGATCATCTGATGTTTATAAGTGTTTTAATGCCCCAATCACGACGTGGATATCTATAAACCTATCCTAAGTAGTTCTTCGGAGCTATTATTTTGGGGCTCATGGAACCGCAATATATCCCGGTTTCTATTGCGTGAAACGGAAAATAGCAATTAGGTAGGACGCTAGTCCATCGCAAAGTACTTTCCGCCAGATCTAACAGGCCCAGCTACATAGTCACTGCTGGGTGGACAGGGGAGTCTGGTATAATTGTGGACCTCACACCGGATTGATCTCGGTCCTTTTGCGAGTGAAGCAAGTGCTTTATCAACTGGGCTATCCTATAAATCTGTCCGATCACTTGTCTTCTCATGCCCTTTTACAAACAATACCAAATAAACAGTCTTCTCAGCTTCTCCTATATAGGAATTGCATCCGTTTTAAAACCAAATCAGGCACATCTTATAGTAAATGTAAAATCACCTAAGACAATATTATAGCATTTTAGGCGAGTATGTATTTATCTTTTTATGTTTGCTATTGATTCATTAATATTGGCAATGCTTCTATTTGAATGTAGTATAATTTGTGATAGATGTATGAGTAAGATTAAGATGATTACTCTCTGCTGAGCACCGTGCTGTAGTAGCAAGTGCTATATTATAATTACATTTTATCATTGTATCTAAAAATATGTTTTTTATTATTATTATCATTATCATTAATAAATCAGTAATTTGGCCTCAGACCCAATATTTTAAAGTTATTTTGAGAGTGTAGTTTTTTCTTTGAGATTGTTTGGGCCAATCGGGAAATCATTTAATTCTAAGCAAACGAATTGATTTCAAAGCAACATGGGGTCGAGGTTTGTGTGTGTGTGTGTGTGTGTGTGTGTGTGTATGTATGTATATATATATTTATATATAATATATATATATATATATATATTATATATATATATATATATATATTGAATCGTGTTGGATACAAATATGATACGAATAGTGCTCGACATGTAGCAATGGAGCAAATTATTATTTCAATATTTACCACAATGTTGGAGTCAGTCTATATAGATGTTTCAGGCCTTTTCAGCCATCGTCAGGACTGTGTGTTACATGAGTTTGGTTTGTTGTGTTTTGTTGCTTGTTGAAGTGGTTCCGAAGGTTTGTAGTTGATTAATAAGTACTTCCGTCTCATTTTTCGTGTTGAGTGTGGCTTCATGAGGCATAAGCTACAGTGCTTTGATATTGATGTGTATCTTGTTGCTTTAGATATAATTTTCCATGAAATGTTGTGGTCTAGTTTGTTGTCTTTTAATTTCCAAATATGTTCGCTGAGTTTTGTGGATGTTTTTTTGTTAGTGTTTCTAAATGTTGAGGTGTGTAGGGTGTATCTTGTTTTGAAATTATTTTCCGTTAGTCCTACATATTTTTCTTGCTTGTTTGTTTTAGTTTCGATGACTGTGGCTTGGTAAATTAAACTTGATTCTAAACATTGGTTGTTTAGCGGGCAATGTTCCTTATTTCTGCAGTTGCATTTTCTGGTGGGTGGGTTTATTAATATTTGTTTGTTGTGGCTTGAAATTATTTGTTCTATGTTGCGCATACACGAGTAGCTTATTTTTATGGTCTTCCTGTTGATAATTTTATGTAGCTTGTGGTTTGTTTGTTTTTTGGAAAGTGTGTATCAATTAACTTCAGGAACTGCTGTCCAATGTTTGTGCTGACGTTTTTGTCGAAAGGTGGGTTGAACCAAGTAATATGTCGTTTTCTTGTTTCGCGTTCTTCACTTGTGTGATCCTGCTGGCGGGTGTTTTGAGCATTTTTGACAAACTCACAGCATCGATAGTTATTCCTCACATACAGAGAAGATAGATAAGAAGGAAAAGAGCGATAGGGAGAGAGAGAGAGAGAGAGAGAGAGAGAGAGAGAGAGAGAGAGAGAGAAGAGAGGGGGAAGAGAAAGGACGAGATTCTTACCCTTATAAAGGAAAGAGGGAGGAAATTTGATGTGCAAATCTCATTATCTCATTTAATGTAACTTTACTATTACAAAATTGCATGTTATAAATATAATATGAAGATATTACTATTTCTGACATAAGCGTGAAAGAACAGAGAGAGATAGATAGATAGAGAGATAGATAGAGAGGAAAGGAAAGGAGAGAGAGAGAGAGAGAGAGAGAGAGAGAGAGAGAGAGAGAGAGAGAGAGAGGAGGAGGATGAGGACCACAGGCTATCCCTCTCATAGCTTGTTACAGGAAATAATATAATATGGATTATGATGAAGATGGTGATGGTGTTAAAGGGGAATGGTGAAAGTGAAGGATTGTAACGAAAATTTTAGGAAGGTTGTTGTGATGATGATGATGATGATGATGATGATGATGATGATGATGATGATGATGATGATGATGGTGTTGATGATGACGATGTTGTTGTTGTTGATGCCCTTATTCCAATGACTACGATGTTACTCGTGTGCGTCTGTGTGAGTGTTTCTATGTCAATATTGTTTTGTTATAAATGTTTGACCAAATGACAAATTGCCACTTTTTTAGGACAATAAAGATTTATTATTAGAATTACAATTAAAGCTCCCAAGAAAAATTAAAACAAAGGGGAACTGGGAACAAATAGGGATCAGATGTAAATTTCGAGCATACCACCGTTGTACTTAGTTTGAGATCACCTATAAGTCTCATCCGGACACAAGTACACTCAAATGATTACATTATACATTCAGAATAACTTATAATAATGCATAACAGAGAAAACAGAGGAAAAGATATCATATCTCCCAAAGCAATAACTATGCATTTGACTGTTCCTCTCGCAGCCAAGCACTACGGCCAGGGTCGGGCAAAACTAAGAAATCTCATTCCAAGACAAAGACAAAAGGCAAATTGGAAAACAGATATGAGAGGATAGAAGACACAGTAAGTGCCATCCTGCCCACTATGTGAGGCCAGGAACCTCACCCAGAAGGGGATAGAAGACAAAGTAAGTGCCTCCCTGCCCACTCTGGGAGGTCAAAACCCCAGCCAGTTAATAATAATAATGTACTTTATTCATCCAAAAGGGGATGGTACAAATAGGGAACAGATGTATATTCCAAGAGCATACTATCAGTGTACTTAATTTGAGATTTCCCAGAAGTCTCACCCATATACAGCATAAGATCGCACTCAGAGGAATACATTGAAATGTTTACACATCACATGTTAAAAATAAATGAAAATAACAGTACAGAACAGAGAGATGATTTACAAGAAAAAAATATCATCTCCCAAAACTTCAACCATACATTCAACTGTTTCCCTCCCATCCACGGACTCCGGCCACTTCAGGACTAAACTAGTTAACCGCATACCAAGACAAAGACAGAGAGCAATTGGAAAAGAGGTACAAGGGGATAGAAGACACAGCAAGAACCTCCCTGCCCACCATGGGAATTAACTATACATTTGACTGTTTCCCTTCCAGCCAAGTAATCTCATTCCAAGACAAAGACACAAAGCAAGTTGGAACACAGATATATGGGGATAGAAGGCACAGTATGTACCTCCCTGCCCATAATGGGAGGTCAGGAACTCCACTCAGGCAAATCATTTTTCAATTTGTGTAAAAAATTACAAAATTATTTAATTTTTCCCATTGTATCGATTTTTCTTAATAATGTCAAGCGTCCTTGTGTTTGTTTTTAAAGGTTTTACGGCACTTGCAGCATATTTAGATCATGTCCAATGGAATAGTTAAAATATTCTAGATTTATAATCAAAGCATCATAGAAAAAGTAAGACAAAGGGGAATTAGTTCAAATAGTGAATATGTAAATTCCAAGAGCATACCATCAATGTACTTAGTTTGAGATCACCTAATAGTCTCATCCAGACTCAACACAGAGTCCCACATAGGGGAATACACTCAAATGTTTACAGAATACATCAAAAACAGAATAAAGTAACTAACAATACATAACAGAGAAAGGGTTTACAAAGAAGAAAAGAAAAAAATATCATCTCCCAAAATAATAATACATTTGACCGCTTCCCTCCCAGTCAAGGGCTCCGGTCATGGCTGGGAAAACTAAGTAATCCCATTCCAATGTTTATTTGTTTTTAAAGGTTTTACGGCGCTTGCAACACATTTAGGTTATATCAGCGCTAGGAAAAAGGAAGAAAATTGGATATTAAAAAGTTATAGAATTACAATTAAAGCACCCAAGAGAAAGTAAGACAAAGGGGAACTGGGAACAAATAGGGATCAGATGAAGATTCCAAGAGCATACCACCTATGTGCTTAGTTTGAGATCACCTAAAGTCTCATCCGGACACAAGCACAAAATCCAATAAAGAGGAATACACTCAAATGCTTCCATTATACATTCAAAATATCAAACATAATAATACATAACAGAGAGATGATTTATAACGAAAAAAGTATCATCTCCCAAAACAATAACTATGCATTTGGCTGTTTCCCTCCCAGCCAGGACTCCGGCCGGGGTCAGGACAAAACCAAGTTATCGCATTCCAAGACAAAGACAGAAAGCAAGTTGAAAAACAGGTACAAGGGGATCGAAGACACAGTATGTACCTCCCTGCCCACTTTTGGAGGTCAGGAACCCCACCCAGAATCCCATTCCAAGACAAAGACAGAACGCAACTCGGAAAAAAGATATTGGGGGATAGAATACACAGTGTGACCTTCTGTCCAGCATTGTATAACAATACATAACAAAAAACAACGAAAAAATATACCCCTTCCCAAAACAATTACCATATGTTTGACTTTCCCTCCCAGCCAAGGCTCCCACCCATGGAAAGGACAAAATCATTCCAAGACAAATTCAGTAAGCAAGTTGGAAAACATTATATAGGAGTATAGAATACACAGTAAGTACCTCCATGCCCACTATGGGAGGTCAAGAACCCCACCCAGCTTTTAGAGTCTCATCCAGACACAAGCACAGGTCCCACTAAGAGGTGTACACTCAAATGTGTACATACCATTATAAAAGAATGTAACAGTACATAACAGAGAGATGATTTACCATTTGAAAAATAATATTGTTTGTTTTTAAGGGTTTTACGGCGCTTGCAACACATTTAGGTCATATCAGCGCCAGTAAAAAGGAAGAAAATGGGATAGTAAAAAGTTCTAGAATTACACTTAAAGCATCCAAGAGACAGTAAGACATAGGGGAACTGTGAACAAATAGGATCAGATGTAGATTCCAAGAGCATACTACCAATGTACTTAGTTTGAGATCACCTATAAGTCTCATCCGGACACAAGCACAAAACCCAACAAAGAGGAATACATTCAAATGCTTACATTTTACATTCAAAATAACAAATATAAACAATACATAACAGAGATATGATTTACAAGGAAAAAAACATCATCTCCCAAAAAAATAACTATGCATTTGACTGTTTCCCTCCCAGCTAGGAATCCGGTCAGGGCCAGGACAAAACCAAGTTACCTCATTCCAAGACAAAGACAGATAGTATGTTGGAAAACAGATATAGGGGGATAGAAGACATGGTAAGTGCCTCCCTGCCCACTATGGCGCTTGCAACACATTTAGATCATATCAGTATAAAGGATGAAAATAGGATAGTAAAATGTTATAGAAATACAATTAAAGCACCAAAGAAAAAGTAAGACAAAGGGACACTGGTTCAAACAGAGAAAAGGGGTAGATTCCAAGAGCATACTATCGTAGCCATCGTTAACATAATAACCTGACACTAGAACCCTCAAGGACTGGCAGTTTGACGTCATTTTTTAGGTTTGTGTAGCGTCTAGTGAGTTGTCGTTAGTAGAGCTCATGGAAACAAGTTATTTCATTGGTTGAACTATTGAATACAACTCACGATTTATTTTCTTTTGTAGCAAAAGACATTTTGGCATTTCAACGTCATTTTTTCATTAAAGAACACAGTATGTGCTATTTGGTTAACATTGCATATACTGTATTTTTTAAAAACAACGGCAATTTTGGTCAGTGTCAGGCTATAAGTTAACGATGGGTACGATACTATCAGTGTACTTAGTTTGAGACACCTAAACGTCTTATCCGGACAAAAGCACAGCTCTGTTTTGTTTGTAATGGTTTTAAGGCGCTTGCAACACATTAAGGTCTTATCAGCGCCAGTAAAAAGGAAGAAAATGGAATAGTAAAAAGTTGAAGAATATTAAATAATGCATCCAAGAAAAAGTAAGACAATGTGGAATTGATTCAAATAGGAAACAGATGTAGATTCTCAGAGCACACTTTCAGTTTACTTAGTTTGAGAGCACCTAAAAGTCTCGTCTAGACACAAGCACACATATCCTAAGAGGGATACACTCAAATGATTACAAATTTATATATACTAGTAAAAAGCCCGCAATTTCGCGGGGAAAGAACTATTTTCATCCGATATTGCCTGAATCATTTTCTTGATTAGCTTGATTACGATTAGATGCACACTTTAATCGATGTGCTTGTCGTCGCTGCCATGCTTTATTCGGCATGATTTTAGTTTCTCAGTCAGGAGATATAGATATCAATAAGTCACAAGTCTTTACCACGCTTGACTTGGGAGGCCTTCCGAAAGCTCCTACAAAGAGAAACAACTTAAATGATATTCCCTCAACTAACCCCAAGAAAAAGTAAAACCTAGACTACCTTTAACTAACCCTAATAGGAAAATAAACACCCTAGCATTATGACTAACCCTAATAGAAAAAAAAACCCTCGGACTGCTTTGCACTACCTTTCAATATTTCACAAATTAAAATGGCGGCCAAGAATCAAAACAATGGTCAAATTAGGAAATTTTAAACGTTCACAAATCTATCAAGGTTTGTTCTAGAGTTTTTAAAATGCTTCTTTATGATGACAAATTGGATAAATAAACGTCTGACAAAAGATCTACGGTGAAAATACAAATTGAAAGAATACTGGGGATGTAGGAGCTTTCAAAATGTCTCTCCCCTAGCACCTTTACTAAGACTTATGACTAACCCTAATAGGAAAAAAAATCATTATTAATCTATATGATGACAAATTGAATAAATAAACGCCTGACAAAAGATCAACGGTTAAAATACAAATTGAAAGAATACTGGGGATGTAAAAGCTTTCGGAATGTTTCCCCTTTACCTAACTTATGTGAGGTCAAATTAAAATCTGAAGCAGATGCGAAAAATATCAAGTTTGTTCGGGCTAGAAGCTAGACAGATACAATTGACAGTTTGCCGACGTTTAATTAAATATTTCCCAAGGCAATAATTATCACATCGATGGCATAAAAACGACCGTAATATCAGCAGTAATATTAGTTGACGTTGTTAATCGGTGAAACTTGTTTAAAATTTGTGTAAATCCGAATACCTTCATGTGATCAAGTGAATAATATCACTATGAATGCCACGATTTGCTGAAAAATGCCAACACACACACATGTAAACACCACACACAACACACACACACACGCAAACATACACGCAATTAGAACATACTACTACATAACAACACTGATCACCGCTAAATCAACAACATAACGGAAGTAATAATAATACTTGATGTCATAAATAGATGACGCAAACTGACAACTTTTTATAGTGACGAAATTGGTTGATTTTGAGAGAGCTAGTGTCGTCGTATTATTTTATGATATCTGTGTGACTCAACGAACTTTCAAACTGACTTTAAATTATAAAAGGAAATCAAGTTATCTGTTTATCTATCTGTAAAAAATACATTTCTAATTTTCAATTCTTTCAGTAGAGTTGTGCGCCGTATCATTTTTTTATTGACTCAAATAAGCACAATGTTCTCCACAATGCTATATTTTTTAAAGAAAGGATATATATATATATATATATATATATATATATATATATATGTGTGTGTGTGTGTGTGAGTGTGTGTGTGTGTGTGTGTGTATTTTTTCTTGTGTTCACATAACATTGATGATTTACAAGGAAAAAAGTATCATCTCCCAAAACGTGATATTTTAGACTATTTCCCGCCCAGTCAGGGTATCCAGTCAGAGTCAGGACAATACCAAATAATCTCATTCCAAGACAAAGACAGAAAGCATGTTGGAAAATAGATCTGAGGAGGATAATAAAAACAGTAAATGCCTCACTGCACACTATGGGAGGTCAGGAACCCCACCCAGGGGAAAAAATCACCCCAGGATAATAGAAACACTAAATGCCTCCTGCACACTATGGGAGGGAAAAAAATCACCCCAGGATAATAGAAACAGTAAATGCCTCCCTGCACACTATGGGAGGTCAGGAACCCCACCCAGGGGAAAAAAATCACCCCAGGATAATAGAAACAGTAAATGCCTCCCTGCACACTATGGGAGGTCAGGAACCCCCCCCCCCCCCCCAAAAAAAAACCCTATAATATACACTTGACTTTTTAACTCCCCGTCAAGGACTCCAGCCTTGGCTCGGACGAATCGAAGTAATCTCATTCTAAGACAGACAAGAAGGAAATCAGTAAAAAAAATGTTTAATTCCTTTATTCATTCCATAGGGAAATTTGTATTTAGGGTCTATTCCGAGGGAAGACCAAATAACAGGCGTCACCCGCAGTGCAGCGCTTGATGACTTGCTCCAGGTCACACAGTGCAGCGGGTAATCTAACTCGGTACCTTTTGGGTACGAAACAAAGACCGTCCCGCTGATGTTTGTTTTTTAAGGTTTTAGGGCCCTTGCAACACATTAAGGTCAAAACAGCGCCAGTAAAAAGGAAGAAACGTCAAGAATCACAATTAAAGCACCCAAGCAAAAGATAAGACAAAGAAGAATTGATACAAATAGGAAACTGGTGCAGATTCTAAGAGAACACTATAATGTTCTTAGTTTGAGATCACCTAAAAGATCTGTAGGCAGGTAAAAGGTGGACTCCACCCAACCATACCAACAGTGACCTCCTTGGCACTATGCAAAGTCAAAAGCCCCCTTACCTCCGAGAAATAAATGGTAAGAGGTATGTTTCTCATTAACATTTTATTTTAAAATCATTGATATATAAAATAAAAAATTAAAATTGTAAAAAAGGTCATCGACATCATCATCATCATCATCATCATCATCATCATCATCATCATCATCATCATCATCATCATCATCATCATCATCGTCGTCGTCGTCGTCGTCGCCGTCAGCATCATCGTCGTCATCATCATCGACTATATTGAAAAGACATATGTCCGTTTAAAAATGTAACGGTGATGGTGGCATTCAATATTTAAAATCAAATGTGTTCTAAAATAACATGCAGTATAACAATACTTCAGATTATGAAATTTGTGCCACTTGTTACATTAAAGATTATCCCAGCGCCATTAAATATGAAAGGATTATAAAAGGGTATAAACAAATAAACAATTATCTTTTTAACGACGTTACATATTAACAGGTCTGACAACCCAAATTGTCATGGGCTCATTTGTTTCGTGGAAATATTCTCAAACCAACGCAAAGTATTGTCCATTACAATAAATAGGTTATCAGACCCAAAAATATGTACATAATGTTGAGGTCATGTCCGTTCTTTGTTTTGTTTGTTTTTAAGGGTTTTACGGCGATTGCGACAGTAAAAAGAATGAAAATGGGAAGCAAAAAAAAATATCAATTGACAATTAAAGACGCAAGACAAAGGAAGACAAAGGGAAAGTGGCATCTCCCAGTGGCTATGTACATAAATTAAAAATACAGGAGCTATGTACAGAAATATTTAAAAATAGGGACTATGTACAGAAATGTAAAACCAAAAGCAGGGACTTTTTACAGAAAAATTTTTAAAACAGTGGCTATGTACAGAGAAATGTAAAAATAAAAACAAGGACTATGTACAGAATTTTTTTAAAAACAGGAGCTATGTACAGAAATATCTAGAAACGGGGGCTATCTACAGAAAGATTAAAAAACACAGTGGCTATATACAGAAATGTAAAACCAAAAACAAAGACTATATACAGAAAATTTTAAAAAACAGTGGCTATGTCCAGAATATATAAAAACAGGGGCTGTCTACAGAAAGATAAAATGGGACAAAACCCTCAAAACTACGTTCTGGAAAAGACAGAATATAACGATCCTACCTCATTACATTTGGAGACCACGTAAGAACGTTGCAAAGATAAAATTATTTAGTGACTTTAAACCAAGCACTGAAAACTAGACAAGAAGGATTAATTACATAAACCATTAACCGGAGTTTATTCAGGTTTTGAAGCGTTCAATGGGCATGATCTATATTGTCTTTCCATGTTCTGGAGGTCATTGGTCACATTGCGAAGTGTGCTCAAAATGACCCACATAGTGAAAAAAATTGATCTTTTATATAGCGCAATATCCACTTAACGTGCTCAAAGCGCTTTACAAGGGGTCCCTGGACAACAGCAACATTTAACAGGTAGGACGAGACATGACGCCTGTTAGGCGATATTACAATTTTTCGGACAAAGACAACGCTGTTAACGGCCAGGTACTCATTTTACACCTGAGTACGGTGAGAGAATGTGAGTAAAAAGTCTTTTCCAAGGACTCAACTATGCGTCGAGCGAGGCTCGAACCTAAGACCTTCCGATCCGAAAGCGAGTATCATACCACTAGACCACATAGCCGCACGTGAAACGTGTTCACAGTTTGAGAAATATCCAACGTTACTATAGGATTCAATAGTCGTAACGTCACTTCCTTCCTAATGACGCATGGTAACTTAGTAACACTGGCTCTTAACTATCGGAACAACGGCGACGCCCGTATGAAATATTTCTCCGGCGAGCATAAAAACGTTTCCAGAAGGGGAAAAAAACCCATGTCTTGGTTTTTACACATTCTGATCAAAAGGCATATGAAAAGGGAATGAAAAGTTCTAGCCAGCATGAAGAATAAAAAGTAATGATTGTCTTTGTTTAGAACCAAGATGGCCGCCGTTGCCGTGCTGCGTGACATCAGACTACTGAATCTAATTGGTCATTTTGCTCAGCATGACTCATGGGTATGTTTACAACTTTCATAAACACAACCCGTGTCCAATCGTTGTACAGCAACAAATCATGTGATCGATGACTAGGTTGGACGAAAACATGAATATAGATCGCGCCCATTAATAGAGAAGAAAAATCAATGTATTTATTAATCTTGGACAATATGCAACAATCACAAAGCACATTCTTCCAAATCTGAATCATCAACCAATTCACAATTATAAAAATGAAATCTATATTACTTTGGACAACATGGTTGATTCCTGTTGGCAACAGACATCTTGTTTGATGGATTATCTTTATCCCTTTATACAATGCATAGGGACGGTTTCTGATGATACAGTGGCTGAAGGGCGTAATTAAAAAAAAATATATAATAGCGAAATTGCAGACATTTGACTGCATGCCCTGCATACATAAAGGAAACAAAAGTGTGATGTCAAAATACTGGTTCCAATCTTATTAGATTGGATTCATACATTATGCAACTAATCTTCTGTTTTCAGACTGATGTCATCTTATTTTCTAGCCCAAGTAAATGCTGGTGGTCCCTAAAGATTATCCATCCTCGCTCTTTTACACCCCGTAATCATAAGAATCTGCCTATACATCCTGCTACTAAAATAGTTTTGCCACCTTACGAGTCAATATGAAATCTATTTATTGTTTATACATTGTCCGGAGGATTGGTTATACACCTCCAATGAGTTTTGAACCGGAAAGTATGAATATGTGACGTCAATACCTCTATCCTATAGATAGTTCGAAGTTGACGTTACTCGGGTCTTTGTTATTGTTTTTTGCCATCCGCGTTTATGAGTAGTTCTCACTAAACTGTATTAAACTGACTATAGATAGTTCGAAGATGACGTCACTCAGGTCTTTGTTATTGTTTTATGCCATCCGCGTTTATGAGTACTGCTCACTGAACTGTATTAACCCGACTATAAACGTTCATGGTTACACAGAGTTTTGTGTGTTGGTCCGTTATACTTCCGGATGGCAATGTTGTGAGCTTCTTAGCCAAGTGCATACTATATATTGTGACAACCACCAAGCATGACCTAAACATGGTTATGGTGGAATGAACCGCATTCAGTCATTATGGATGGTATACGTTCAGATGAATAATCACCAATTCTGCTCGCCAGATCCATCGTATCTACACACTAAACGATGTGTAACTTTTAACGTTTGTAGTCTTTTGGACATAATATTTGAGTGAGAAATACTCACCCACCTTACAGTCTAAAAACAAAAACAAAAAGCCAAGTGACGTCAACTTCATTCAATTAATCGCTCAATTGCCTGACAATCATAAGGATGGCGCTTAATGCTGGGGGTCATACGCAAAGTGAGCTGTGTTTCAAAACATGAGTTTTAATAAGAGAAATTGTCAATTTGTTTAGAATTTATTTTTGTGATATTTTTATAAGGGTTTTACGGCGCTTGCAACACATTTAGGTTATATCAGCGCCAGTAAAGAGGAAGAAAATGGGATAGTAAAAAGTTCTAGAATTACAATTAAAGCAGCCAAGAAAAAGTAAGACATAGGGGAACTGGGAACAAATAGGGATAAGTGTAGATTCCAAGAGCATACTACCAATGTACTTAGTTTGAGATCACCTATAAGTCTCATCTAGACACAAGCACAAAATCCAACAAAGAGGAATACACTCAAATGCTTATATTATACATTCAAAATAACAAATATAATAATACATAACAAAGTGATGATTTACAAGGAAAAAAATATCATCTCCCAAAACAATAACTATGCATTTGACAGTTCCCCTCCCAGCTAAGACTCAGGACAAAACCAAGTTATCTCATTCCAAAACAAAGACAGATAGCATGTTGGAAAACAGATATAAGGGGATAGAAGACACATTATGTACCTCCCTGCCCGCTATGGGAGGTCAGGATCCCCACCCAGTTTTTGTGATATATATATAATAATAATAATAATAATAATAATAATAATAATAATAATAATAATAATAATAATAATAATAATAATAATAATATAATAATAAATGGCATTTATATAGCGCTTTACCCCGTTGTCACAGGCTCTAAGCGCTTTACAGTGATATAAAACAAAACATATTACAGTGAGACAAGTGTGAAGGAACGTGATACGAATTCAATTTAACAACAACAAAATATGAAAATAATATTGCAACATTATGACGTAAAAAGATCAAACTTTAAGCGGAATTTGAACGTTGTCAACGAATCCGAGCATCTCACGTGTGATGGGAGAGAGTTCCAAAAATGGGGGGCCGAAAATTGAAAAGATTGTTCACCTATTTTACGCAATGGCTTAGTCTTAGGTTTGACAAGGATTGATTGGTCATTGCTTGACCTCAAGTTTCTATTGGGGACATATATGTTTAGAAGGTCTTTAATATAGGAGGGACTGTTCGTGCTCAGGGATTTGTAGACAACAGTACACACACACACATATATATATATATATATATATATATATATATATATATATATATATATATATACATACATATATATATAATATATATATATATATATATATATATATATATATATATATATATATATATATACTAGTAAAAAGCCCGCAATTTCGCGGGGAAAGAACTATTTTCATTCGATATTGCCTGAATCATTTTCTTGATTAGCTTGATTACGATAAGATGCACATTTTAATCGATGTGCTTGTCGTCGGTGCCATGCTTTATTCGGCATGATTTTAGTTTATCAGTCAGTAGATATCAATAAGTCGCAAGTCTTTACCACGCTTTACTTGGGAGTGCTTTGCACTACCTTCAATACTTCACAAATTAAAATGGCGGCCGAGAATCAAAACAATGGTCAAATTAGGAAATTTTAAACTTTCACAAATCTATCAAGGTTTGTTCTAGAGTTTTTAAAACGCTTTTATATGATGACAAATTGAATAAATAAACGCCTGACAAAAGATCAACGGTGAAAATACAAATTGAATGAATACTGGGGATGTAGAAGCTTTCGGAATGTCTCCCCTTTACTCAACTTATGTGAGGTCAAATGAAAATCTGAAGCGGACGCGAAAAATATCATGTCCCCGAATCTGTCTACTTTTGGTTTGTTCGGGCTAAAAGCTAGACAGATCCAATTGACAATTTGCCGACAACGTTTAACTAAATATTTCCCAGGGCAATAATTATCACATCGATGGCATAAAAACGACAGTAATATCAGCAGTAATACTCGTTGATGTTGCTAATCGGCGAAACTTGTTTAAAATTTCTGTAAATTCGAATACCGTCATGTGATCAAGTGAATTATATCACTATGAATGCCACGATTTGCTGAAAAATGCCAATCTGACAGTTCCTAGCAAACACACACACACCCCCCTCTCCCCCTTTGCTCAGGAATTTCTCTACTTAATGGACACCCCCCCCCTTTTTTTTTCTTCCACGCAACCACATTCCAAAACACACACACACACACATATGTATACACCACACACACACACACGCACACATAAACATACACGCAATGAGAACACACTACTACATAACACTGATCACCGCTAAATCAACACAACGGAAGTAAGGACTCTACTGGACAGATAGAGTGGAGGGTGTGGTCATGAGGTGTTAGTGTCTTCGGTAAATTTTTTATGATATCTGTTTGACTTAACGAACTTTCAAACTGACTTTAAAATATAAAAGGAAATCAAGTTATCTGTTTATCTATCTGTAAAAAAGACATTTCTATTTTTCAAATCTTTCAGTAGAGTTGTGCGCCGTATCAATTTTTTTATTGACTCAAATAAGCACATTGTTCTCCACAAGGCTATATTTTTAAAGAAAGGATATATGTGTATATATATATATATATATATATATATATATATATATATATATATATGTGTGTGTGTGTGTATGTGTGTGTGTGTGTGCGCGCGCCGGTGTATAATATATATATATATATATATATATATATATATATATATATATATATATATATATATATATATATATATATATATATATAAAAGATGTCATGCTTTGAACGTTTAATGTTTTTTTTTTTTCTTTATGTTGTTATTTGATTTTTTTAAATTGAATAATTTGAAAATACAAATCAGCATTGTATTGTCCTTATTGATTTTACCTTTGATCAAAAGGCAAAAGTCGAATTTTGTTACTTAATTTATTTTAAAACAGTTGAGCACACAGATTACCAGATGATATGTCTAAAAATAAATACGATTGTTCCGATCGTAATAGTTACATTTTGCTCGTTGAGCTGATGGTTCCTATGGTATTTTGTTAACCAATTAACTTTCTACCTCTAGTAAAACATGCTTTTAAAAATTTGGCCAGAAAACTCTTCCTTCACATATTCATCGATTTAAAGGACCCATGTGAGGTCCCAGGTTTGATAGTTTTTGCCAAAAGAATTCATTTAAATCGATTGATATTTGAAGGACCAGTTTACTGGCCAAATTTTTGAATTCATGGTTTTTTCAGAGTTTTACTGGTTAACACAATGAATATTAAAGGAGAAAAAAAGATGTCTTATGCAAATTATCAGTAGATGTATACACCATCATATCGTGTCCCTATCATAGCATGTTACTATACACATAATGCTAATCACAAGATTAATGCATGGCATGGAACGAAATCCACCAAGTCATTCCTGGGGTCGACAAAATAAAATTACTTCTGACCACTATATTATTATACTATAACAGCGCAGTATCCACTAAGCACGCTCTAAGGGCTTTATAATGGGTCCCTTGCCAACAGCAACAAGTAGGACGATATATAACGCCGGTTAGGCATTAATACAATTATTTCGGACAGAAACAACGTTGTTAAGAGCCATGTACTCATTGTACACCTGAGTACGGTGAGAGAATGTGAGTAGAGAGCTTTTCTAAGGATTCAACTTTACGCCGCTCAGAGTAGGAATCGAGCCCTGTGCCTTCCAATCTGAAGACCACCTAGCCAACCATCCAAAACTAATAATGATAGGACCACACAACAATAACAGTGAGATGATTAACAATGGAATATGTTTGTTTTTGTTTTTAAGGGTTTTACGGCGCTTGCAACACATTTAGGTTATATCAGCGCCAGTAAAAAGGAAGAAAATGGGATAGTAAAAAGTTCTAGAATTACAATTGAAGCACCCAAGAGAAAGTAAGACAAAGGGGAACTGGGAACAAATAGGGATCATGTGTAGATTCCAAGAGCATACCACCAATGTACTTAGTTTGAGATCACATATGTCTCATCCGGACACAAGCACAAAATCCAACAAAGAGGAATACACTCAAATGCTTACATTATACAATAAAAATAACAAATATAATAATACATAACAGAGAGATGATTTACAAGGAAAAAAATATCATCTCCCAAAACAATAACTATGCATTTGACTGTTTCCCTCTCAGCCAGGACTCCGACGAGGGCCAGGAAAAAACCAAGTAATCTCATTCCAAGACTAAGACAGAAAGCTTGTTGGATAAGATATAAGGGGATAGAAGACACAGGATGTACCTCCCTGCCCACTACGGGAGGTCAGGATCCCCACCCAGAACAATGGAATAAAATATCTCTTTAAAAGGGTACTATACATTTGACAGTCTCCCTCCCAGCTAAAGATTTAGGACATAACCAGGGAAAAAACACCAAGCAATCTCAATCCAGAAAAAGGGTTTCATGGCGCTTGCAAAACATTTAGGTTATATCAGCGCCAGTAATAAAAAAAAAGGAAAGAAATGGGATAGTGAAAAAATTAAAATATCCAAGAAATTCCAAAAGCATACCATCAATGTACCTAAAAGTCTCATTCAAATGTTTAAAAGATATTTTCAACACAAAAATGTAACGATCAGTCGATAAAAGAGAGAGGATTTACAATGAAAATCCTTGCATACTTTTGACTAAATCCCTCTCAGCCAAGGATTCCGGAGAGGATCAGGACAGAACCAAGTAAACCCATTCCAAGACAAAGGAACTCATAAAACATATATAGGGGGATAGAAGACACAGCAAGTGACCTGTTCACCATGAGAGAGCAACAGGGAAAGGGAAAGAGATAAGAGATAAAAGACGCAGTGAGTGACCTCTCTTTCCACCATGGGAGGTCAGAAGACCCCATCCGGGGAAAAATAAAGAAATAGGAAAGATGAGAAAGGACGTGGAACAAATAGTCAGCTGGAGAAGCACAATTCTCCTCCCCCCCACCCCCCCTTTCCCCATCCTAAAGAATTCGAGAATGAAAAATTGAACACGTGAATCTTTAAATTCAAATCTAAGAAAACAATGTTGAGTTCTCAATTTCAATACAGCATCCATACTCATGTACATCAATAGTATGAAAAAATGGCAACAATAAACGAAGGCAAATTAAAAAGTTGACAAAGGTTCCTCAAGACGACTTTTAAAATGTCAACGCTGGTATGGAGAAATGTATTAAGATCAAATATAGGATCCCATTGAATCCATAAAATCTCAAAAGAGAGTCGTTTGTAATAAGATTGACATATCAAAATATTGGAAACCAGTACTTAGTTTGATTTCCTCTCTTTTTAATTTTGTCTTCAGAGGTTAGGCGAGAAATACGTATTCAATTTTAGTTGAATAAAAATGTATTTATACCCAGTGCTTCAGCCAAGAAAATATTCAACTTTTAATTCATACAACATTTTGGTAATAATTGTTTTTTTTCATTTATTATTTACGGCATCAACATTTTTATATCTAGATCTATTAATGTTTTGAGTTGACAAGTCACCGATTTGTGTCATAACATGACCAAAAAAAAAGAAAGAATATAAATACAGATATAATGTTGAAAAGTCATAACATATTCATAGTCGACAGTAGCTGCATTTAGCTAGAGCTTCAGATTCAATAATTGTTTTTTGACTTTAATGGTTTTACGGCGCTTGCAACAGATTCAATAAAGATCCGGATAAGAATCCTCATTTTGCTATTATGTAAAAAGCCATACCTATGTTTATCAAGCCATAAGTCGGTAGCTAAGTCATATTCAAATTGTAATATGATCCACACATAGCAAGCGAACTATTCTCACCAAAATACAGGAAAACCTGCAGAAACGGGAATTAATTTGGATTCCAAAGGCGATTCACGTTTCAAATTAGGGAATAAATTAAAATTGAGTTCTTTTACTTCAGGAAGTGATGTTGAATTTGATTTAAACTGATTTATGTAATAATCTGATAATTGAATTTATTCACAAGTGATACAAAATTATGGCGAAAGAAAGATCTTTCTTTTGTTTGCGGGAGTTAAGCTCTAAAAAAATCAATGAGATAACATATTTGTCACAAACACAATTAGACGTCTATAAACACATATTTACATATCACGAATTAAAATTTTATGTAAAAGTGAGGCAGTTATTCTATAAGTTCTATGTGTAATAACCATTTAGATGGTGCCAAAAAAATATAACAAAAGACAGAAAAAGAAATGTTCGAAATATTGATAGTGGTGATTTCTTAAATAGATGCCTAACATAATGCCACATCTAACTGCAGTATAATTTTAATTTTCAAAAATACAATATATGACTAGAGCAATATTTGCAATATTCAAAATGTTAATGTTTAAACTTTTTGGCCACTATTTTGCATGGCTCATATATTTCTGTCTTGGCAATTAATAAATCCAAATCCAACTGGCAATGTATATTACTACTACGTAAACACTGACTGCTAGGAAAAGAAAAAAAAAGAAGAAGAAGAAGAAGAAGAAGAAGAAGAAGAAGAAGAAGAAGAAGAAGAAGAGAGAAGAAAGAAGAAGAAGAAGAAGAAAGAAGAGAAGAAAGAAGAAGAAGAAGAAGAAGAAGAAGAAGAAGAAGAAGAAGAAGAAGAAGAAGAAGGAAGAAGAGAGAAGAAGAAGAAGAAGAAAGAAGAGAAGAAGAAGAAGAAGAAGAAGAAGAAGAAGAAGAAGAAGAAGAAAGAAGAAGAAAAGAAGAAGAAGAAGAAGAAAGAAGAAGAAAGAAGAAGAAGAGAAGAAGAAGAAGAAGAAGAAGAAGAAGAAGAAGAAGAAGAAGAAGAAGAAGAGAAGAAGGATGGAGATGGAGAAGGAGAAGAAGAAGAAGAAGAAGAAGAAGAGAAGAAGAAGAAGAAGAAGAAGAAGAAGAAGAAGAAGAAGAAGAAGAAGAAGAAGAAAGAAGAAGAAGAAGAAGAGAAAAGAAAGATAAAGAAGAATAAGAAGAGGAGAGAGGAGAAGGAGGACGAGAAGAAGGATGGGGAAGAATGAAAAGAAGAAAAAAAATAAAGTAGAAGAGGAGAAGAAGGAAGAGGAGAAGAAGGAAGAAGAAGAAAAAGGAAAAGGAGAAAAGAGAGAAAAAAATGATAGAAGAAGAAGAGAGAAGAAGAAAAGAAGAAGAAGAAGAAGAAGAGAAGAAGAAGAAGAAGAAGAGAAGAGAAGAAGAAGAAGAAGAAGAAAAAGAAAAGAAGAAGAAGAAGAAGAAGAAGAAGAAGAAGAAGAAGAAGAAGAAGAAGAAGAAGAAGAAGAAGAAGAAGAAAAATAAAGAAAAAGAAGAAGAAGAAGAATAAGATGATGGAGGGGGAGGAGGAGAAGGATGGGAAGAGGAAGAGATGGGGAAGAATGTAAAAGAAGAATAAAAATAAAGAAAAAGAAAAAGAAGAAGAGGAAGAAGGAAAAAAGAGAGAAGAAGAAGAAGAAGAAGAAGAAGAAGAAGAAGAAGAAGAAGAAGAAGAAGAAGAAGAAAGAAGAAGAAGAAGAAGAAGAAGTAGAAGAAGAAGAACAACAACAACAAGTATAAGATGAGGGAGGGGGAGGTGGAGAAGGATGGGAAGAGGAAGAGATGGGGAAGAATGTAAAAGAAGAATAAAAACAAAGAAAAAGAAGAATAAAAACAAAGAAGAAGAAGAAGATGAACAACAACAACAACAACAAGAACAAAAAGAACAAGACAAGGAAGAAAAAGAAGAAGAAAAAAGAATAAGATGAGGGAGGGGGAGGAGGATAAGGATGGGAAGAGGAGGGGATGGAGAAGGAGAAGGTGAAAGAGAAGCAGAAAAAGAGAAGTGGAAGAAGAAGAAAGAAGAAGAAGAAGAAGAAGAAGAAGAAGAAAAGAAGAAGAAGAAGAAGAAGAAGAAGAAGAAGAAGAAGAAGAAGAAGAAGAAGAAGAAGAAGAAGGAGGAGGAGGAGGAGGAGGAGGAGGATGGGGAGGATGGGGAGGAGGAGGATGGGGAGGATGGGGGGGGAGGAGGATGGGGAGGATGGGGAGGAGGAGGGGGACGAGTGGTCATAAAATTTATACAACACCAAAAAAAGAAAATGTTTAGAAATTTGATAAAGGTGATATCTCTTTGTTATAAATTGGGCAATCATCATTATAACATACAAAATGAGGTGAATGGATATCAAAATCATATTGGTGAACCTTTTCCTCAAAACAGTTTAGGGTAAATTTGGCTGGTAGGGAAAAGTGTGAAAGAAAGGAGAAAAAAAGTTTAACATTTTGAAAATGACAAATTCATTTTATCTTAAGCAGAAGTGCACATTACGTTACTACTGCATTTGTAATTTCAGGATATGAACTTTCACTCTTTTCACTTGGTATCTAACTTTGGATTCAGTCACATGAAAATGTGTCATCTCCAATTAATCAAACCACAAAAAATATGGTTTCTTCTATAATACATCATAATTTCAAAACGTTGGAAAGGACAAAACTGTATTCCTTTTAGCAGAGGTGTTTATCATTTCACAACTGCATTAATTATTTTTACAACAAGCTTCCTGACAACTGAAGCATCCACCCAGACCATGCATCCATATACAGAGTGCATTCATGGAAAGAATGGGACTGCTGCCCAAATGATGCCATTCAGGAACCCAAAGAAGAACTGCCAAGCGGAGTAAATCTCCCCAGGAAAGATTGGTTGACACTGAACCGGGCAAGGTCTAAAGTGAGGAAGACCAAAACAACCTTACAAAATTGGGGACTTTCTTCAGACTGCCGATGTCAATGTGGACACGGCTCAAAACATGGACCACATCCTTCACTAGTGTAAACTTGGACCACATATCAGTGATATGGACCTGAGAGGCTGCACCCCTGAAGCCATCCAATGGATCCACCACTGGCGCGACACGATATGATGATGATGATGATGATGATGATCTCCAATTAATCAAACCACAAAAAATATGGTTTCTTCTAAAATACATCATAATTTCAAAACGTTGGAAAGGAAAAAACTGTATTCCTTTTAGCAGAAGTGTTTATCATTTCACAACTGCATTAATTATTTTTACAACACGCGTTTTCACTCTCACCACTTCAGCCATAAGATTATCTTAACTTTAGAATTACTCACACTAAATCGTGTGACAATATCAAATTTAACAAGCCAAGAATGTGATTAAAAAATCAAACATTTTCTCTGAGTGGTCTGAGCCGATATAATTGAGAATTATTAAAGTTTTGAGTGGCAGGTCACCAGACAGTATGGAAATAAAATTGGATCAATTGTAAAAAGACAATATAAAATACAGCCCCACAAGTATATGTGGATTTTCTATATACAATGAGATTACATATGTATGTCATAAATACATTATTATAAACACTCATCAAAACTATATACAATGTCATTAAATATCACTCATTTTATTAAGGAGACATACACAACACATAAAAAATGGTAGAGACAACATAAAATTAAATGACATGACGAACACACAGACACACAATAGTTATAGAAAGTAAAATACATGAACAACAATGTAAATAGAATTTAAAGAATTTACTTTTTTTCTTTTATTTCTTGTTCCCTTCTATTTTGTTCGATTTTTAAACCACCAGCAGTGCAAAACTCACTTCGCTGCAATTGGCAGGCCAAAAAATAAAAGCCAAAAATCGTTCTTGAAAATGTATGGAACAGTGATAGGTGTTACTTCCCAACCAAATTTTGCTCAAACTTGAGACATTTTGGACTGAACTTTTCAGATATAGACATATATATACAATATTGGAAAACTTTTGCTTTCAATCACAGGTTGTCTATTAGCTCTTCTTGACAATCTGGGAAACCAGTCCACTCCATGAGAAACAGACGCATTTCCCCAAACCATTAATAAATAACAAGATTTTAAACAAGAGAACTAAAGTCATTTCACGAATGTGGCCCAAAACTGCTTCTGCAATTTTATCGTTATATTTATTTTTTTATATAAACAATGTCAATGTTGTATAAAATCATAACTCCTCACCACTATCGTTCTCCTTCTCTTGCTCGGATAATGGATCCAACTTTTTAAATGGTAAAGATGTCTAAGATTTAAGTATAGGTCGTCTGGAATGTTTTATACAATATTTATAGTTTAAGAGCTCATAATTTGTGATCATAAGCTAATTCAAGTAAACGTTTATGTTTGAATATATTCTCATTAAAGTTCGAGCCCATATGTTAGAAGTGGAACTTGCTACCCAGTTCAACCCCGACACAGTAATTGACATCAGAGAAGTGGAGATGAAATGTCAGGAATGTACTAAAGTCGTGGAAGAAGCGGCAGCCCACAATGATTCTGTGGACTCTTTGGAACATGGTGATGACAAGACCCTTGGTAATACTGGAAACAGTTAGATTGAACGATATTATATCAAAGATATGAATGCTCAATAAAAAGGAAACATCGTATTTTACTTTCCGTGTTTTGTATTCAACTTATTTTTAGAAATTAATTTGCAACTAATTGCAAAATGTTATCTTATGTTTAAACCAAGATAAATATATTTCCCAAATGTCAACATATATCATTATTTTTATTCTTTTATTACTAATGTTATTTTCATCATCATTATGATTATTATTACCTCCCATAGTGGGCAGGGAAGTACATACAGTGTCTTCTATCCCCCAATACCCGTTTTCCAATTGTTTCCTGTCATTGTCTTGGAATGAGATTACTTAGTTTTGTCCTGATCCTAGCCGGAGTTCCTTTGCTGAGAGGGAAACAGTCGAATGTATAGTTATAGTTTTGGGAGATAATATTTTTTTCCTTGTAAATCATCTCTCTGTTATGCATTGTATTATGTTTAGTTTACATATTATATTATATGATTGGTAAACATTTGAGTGTATTCCTCTTAAACCGTGCTGGAGTGAATAACAGTTCACAAATTTAAAATCGAAATGTGTGACCTATCACGTCAATCTGATATTATGACGGGTGAGCCAGATAACGAGAATTGAGTCTTTTTCTAAAGAAACAATATTCATTCAAAATATATAAAAACCTGATTAAACTAATTGAATAAGCTGTATTTTAATGTTTGCATCATATGGACACCAACATACAAATGGATTAAGATAGTTGATCACATATCTTTGTAAAAGAGTTGTATGCAATAACAAAGGTTGTTTTCATGTCAAATGTCAAAGATGATGATTTTATTGATTTTTTAAAAACTGTTAAATGTATTCTTGTTCAGTCCTGAGAAGCCTTGCTATACCCTCCTCACGTGTGATGTTACGACCAGATACAGCTTTTATACCCGAGTATAGTTAGAGAAAGTGAGTGAGGAGCCCTTTCCAAGGATCACAGCCTATTGGCGCCCATTTTATAGACCTAAATGTCAACAACAAACGTCACTTCACAATACCATAAATCAGAAATCTTGATTATGGAATCCATTGCTCAAAGCGAGTGATTTCCATTCAACAACTGAAAAAATAAGTAGTGCCCCTACTCCTCTTTTTAAAAAATGGGCAATATAAATACAATAACAAATCAAAATTTTAAAAAACGTGCTTCTATCTAGGGCAATATCCACTAAGCGTGCTCAAAGCGCTTTGCAAAGGGTCCCTGACCAACCGCAACATAACATGAATAAGAACGGGACATGTTATCCCCATTTCACTCCTTGAGGTGGTTTTACACCCCCAGGTCTATGTTTTTCCCAATAACTTTTCAAAAAAATTTTGAGCTAGAAAATTGAAATGTAATATAATCGCCAATTGTTCTATTAGAATTGTGACCACAAAATATCATTTATATCAGTATTTGAGAGGTATAAAATGTCTGATACCCTATTCCTATCCGATGGGGTGTAAAACCATCTCATGACAATTAAGAGAAAAAAAATAATAAAATATTCCTATTTGAATCCTGTGGGGTGGTTTTACACCCCTACCTTTCAAAGGGAAAATATGAGACTACACCTATTCAAATCCAAAGGGGTTGTTTTACACCCCATCCTATGTATAGAGAAAACATGAGGTAAGTAGATAAAATGCCTATATTATAAACAATCAATAAATAGGCAATAATTTCATAAAACTTTTTCGATATTATATACCGGTATACCAAACACACATGAAATATAATACAGAGATGCTAACTTAAAATTTGGCTCACAGGAATTTCCACACACAAAACCTTAACCATTTCGACCTATAGATAGTTCGAAGATGGCGTCACTCAGGTCTTTGTTATTGTTTTTTGCCATCCGCGTTTATGAGTAATGCTCACTGAACTGTATTAACCCGACTATAAACGCTCATGGATACACAAAGTTTTGTGTGTTGGTCCGTTATACTTCCGGATGGCAGTGTTGTGAGCTTCTTAGCCAAGAGCATACTATCTATACTGACGTGTACATATTTGCAGGTCTCGCATCCGAACATCCTTACGGTTCTAGTTTAACATTGTTGTAATGGACACTATTTATGCATCAGACCTCCTGATTACTGCTCAGATGTGCTACCATTCCAGGAAAAAACCCAATGAGCCATTTATTGCTTATTATATTCTTGACAAACGCGAGCATTTTCGCTGTGAATACTTTCTCGTCCAGTAGATTTGGGGTTCAACAGGAAAAAATTGCATGTTTTGGCCTTTTTAAACACTGTTGTTTTGGGGATACACTGGATTATCCTAAATGTGGGGGGAATGTTGGACCCTGTAGACCGACCGGTTCTTCAAATGTTTGCAGAGGGTAAAAGATGGATTTATGTTTTTGTGAAAAATGAGATTTTACCCCTTATTATAAAGTAAATAATTTTCAACAACATAATTCATTAACCATAATAGTGAAAAATAAATATGAATATTTATTTGGCACATTTTCACGGCTTCACAATGCTCAGTGCTTCGAAATGCTGTCGTTATTTGCCCACATGAACCAAAATTCTATTCATGCAGTCTAAGTGAACTAATAAGCGTCTATTTTGTACTCGCATACTTACAGGGTATTGTCACTGCCAATATCTCGGCATTTTCATATCTTTGATTGTCAAATGGCTAATGTATCCAAATGCCTTATTTGAACAATTGTCGAACGATAATTGGCTGATCTTATCATTCAACACAACTTGTGTGATATGGGACACCCCATTGCTGATCCGCACAATGTTACCATTTTAATCACATAACATGCAAATCATTTAACATAGTCAGTTCTGCCTTCTGTATAGCATCTCCACTACTAAACAGTGAAGATTTGACTCTAAACTTTCCAAAATGATCATGGAACTTGTTTTCCATAGACCATATAAAGTATGCTTTACACATCCTGACCTTGCTCCATGGCTGAAAAGAATGAGGACTTTTAAGGTGTTCCCTAGTGATAGGTGTATGCTTTCATTTGGGCACACTGTTGGTTCTAGTTCTAGAGACTTTGTTGAGTACAAAGATACCACTAACGATTTTATAGTTTGATAATTTATATTAAAAATGACGAAAAAAGATAATCAGAAAGTTTTAGGAGTAAAGGCTATATTCATCCATCATTAACTTTTTTTTTTCTCAAAGAGATTTCAGTAGATTTTTAGTATGATCATCAGCATAATAAGTACAAACAAACATAATAAATCTAGCTTAGTTCCAATGTCATCCCGACTACCCTCTTTATTATTATTACTACTGGACTTTTTTCATTTTTGATCATTCCATTCCATCCTTGAACTAATTTTTACCCTGAACACGGGGAGCTGCAAGGTCTGGGCCGGACGTCCCGCTTGCTGAAAGGAAATTGATGTGCATTTCGAACCCAACACCTCTCATTTCCAGGTGCATTGATTGCCGCGTAATCCTGTCTGACAGAGATTATTGCATATGGCCTCTCATGCATTATTGTGTCCATAACAGCACCTTCCCGTGGTGTTCCCCGTTTCTACTGAGTTTGTTATGGGCGCGACCGAGTCCCCGGCGGTATAACCGGGCTAGGTAGTAGGTGGGACCCCTCCCTCTTAAGGTGCAGGAGACAGAACCCACCAATGAGTGGTACACGCTCTGCTCCTCACCCACCCACCTCACACTCATTCTGTAGTGTGGTGTCCTCTGTATGTCCTTACTTTTCTTAATCTACCCCTATAGCTCATACTTGTTTCCTAGTGCTGTAACTTTAACACTTCTATACTCCCTCTTTGGTCGACCTGTGGCCCATGTCTTCTGTATGACTATCTGTGATTGATTGTAATCATGTATCCTTCTTAAAAAATTGAGATTTTTAGGGAAAGGGCTGGTATCCCTTTGTTTTAGGCCCACAGAATCTCTCATCGACACAAATGACTCAGGACGTGACGATCCTCTGTTTATGAAATATGGCCCTTTAAGCAGAAAGAATAACTGAAATAGATAACTGCAAGCCAGGAAACAGTAGGTGGCGGGAATGGGCGACCGTCAATCATGAAAGAGACTGTGGGAAAGACAAAATGAAGGCTACTTGACTAAACCCTATAAAAATTAATTATATGAGGAACATGCATCTGCAGTTCAACCCCTGATGTTATGCAGCTGACAAGGAATACAGGTTAGGGTGGGAAGACAGACCAGAGACTCCCCAGCATGCCATGACAAACAAAAGGAAAGCATACGAGCTCGGACGTCGCCTCGAAAAAGGTCCGCGCCAGACAGTGAGTACCCAGGCTGATCTCCGCGAAAAGTCAGCTACTGGGACAAAGAAATTCCACAAACATTTGAATATTTTACAAATAAACATTTGTGGAATCAGGAATAAAAAGACAGAGCTGAAGAAATTATTAAATGAAAAGGAAGTTCACATTGCTTTACTTCAGGAAACCCTGTATAAAATTAGCGATCCATATATTGCTGGTTATACATACTATACCTGCAAATGTGACGA
The DNA here is from genome assembly GCF_034508935.2 of Berghia stephanieae. NCBI lineage: Eukaryota > Metazoa > Mollusca > Gastropoda > Nudibranchia > Aeolidiidae > Berghia > Berghia stephanieae. The sequence goes on along the minus strand of NC_088360.1, from coordinate 53,002,274 downwards.
CTGCCGTGGTGTTATTACTTATATAAGAAATGACATCACGGGAGATGTTACTTCTAAACCATCACAGAACTCAACTGATGTAAAGAAAGTAACCTTATGGCACCTAAATAAGAAATTTACAACATTTACAACCCTCCACGGTGTACTATAAACCTAACAGATCTAAACAGTTCCCAATACAACAACACAATAATTGCTGGTGACTTCAATACCCTGAACACGGTTTCCCCGAGCTAATTTCACCCTGCCAACGTAAAAAAAAATAAGACTGATTAAAGGGGTTTTTAAAAATGCTACCGGCATTTCGACAATTGATGATATACCGTTATATTAACAGTTGCCTATGTGTATATATATCTATCTACACTGCAGGTGTGTGCATACAGTATGACGCAGACACACACAGCCACTTACACACTCAATTGCTGTTTCACATAACCGACACCTCTTTGCTAATTCTTCATTTCGCGATTCATTCTCATTTCAAAGCCACGTGCCATGATTTGCTAATGGTTTGCTACAACAGTAAATGAATGTTGTGATACAGCATCCCCCCACACACAAACGAACACCAACCCCTTGTAGCATATTATGTATAAATTTATCTTCCTCAACATATCAATAAAGTAAATAAATAAGTTCCCTTTATTACTTGTCTTAGGTCTATTCCAAGGGAAGACTAGGATAACTCGGGTATCAGCCGCAAATTGAACTAGGGAGAGGTGGCTTGCTTAGGGCCACATAAAGAGGTGAATATTTGAAATAGGTATCTTTTGCGTATGAAGCAAATACCATACACCGCTGAGCGACACTGCCATCCTCTCCATGAAGTCTTTAGGTAAGGCGCGGTTTCCCCGAACTTTTTTGCATATCCCGAGGAGTTCGAGGATACCATGCTGAAGTGTATATGATGCCCATTGTGATACGATTGAAATGAGGAAAACAGGATACAGACAAGCTCAGAATGCCATCTCTACATTACAGGTATATTTTAATTGTGAACCAATGAGTTCAAGTAGACAAACTTTATCAAGCCTATAGGACATACTGTGTTCCAGACCATTGACTTAGCTTGATATCAAATTAATATAATTTAGTAAATCAAGTTGAACAAATGTCTCATGTTTCACATTTTTATTTTTTATAGTTGAATAAAAGATATAGGCATTGATTGTAATATAATCATCGTTATAAACATTTAAAATGTTAAATGACTGAAATAAAATAAAAGGTAGTTTTGCATTTTTAAAAAACAAAACATTAAGGTTGGACAATAAAAAGGTGGAAACACATACATAGTAAATGAATTGGTTATCAAACATTTATGTTCATTATCCATTGTTGTATCTTTCATATTGTCGAGGTTGATTACAACATTACCTATACACTTAACTAATCATACAAAAATATTCAGAAAAGGAATGCATGAAGTCTATCAAAGCAACCAAGAGTTATATTCAGTTGCATCATTTTTTTTTTTAATACAAAGTGACCCGAGTAATGTTTATCTTTAAAAAAATAAAAATGGGGATTGTTCATGCTCTGTTAGATCACAGTCTAAATTGGATCCAAATTTGTAATTTAAATTTAAAAAATAGCTTTCATTCTAAAATAAAGGGGAGTCAATTTGAAAAAAGATTAAAAACAAAAGGTTGGTAAAAATTATGCTGCCTGTCTTACAGTTACAGAATAATTACATTCGATGAAAATTTTTAAATCTGAGCTACACGTCATCAGTGAAGAGATTAAATTTCTTTTAATTAATGACTTGTCACATTAAAATATAATATTATATTATAACTAGTAACCTATCGTTTATCACAAAGTTGACAGCAACAGCGTTGAAACTCAAATTTAATTAAAATCCAGAGTTGTATCATCGTTTCTGCTGTATTGATGGCTTATAAGATCTGACATCATTTAGTATAGAATTTTACCCCACAAATAGAGGATTAAGCATCAGGAAAACATCAAAAATCAGAGTATTAAAAAATCCCTTTGTTGACCAAATCACAAAATAAATGCTAATCCTTAAGACACAGGTACAAACGTACTCTACACCTTATTCAGAGCTTATCTTTCAATGAAGGAATATTTTGATTTTAATTCTCTTATCTAAATAAAATTATTAATGTTATAAAATGAGTAATGGATATTAATTGATTAATTGTGACACTTTTCACTTCTTATGAAACAGCTATACATGTATAATATAGAAAAATACATTAAAAAACCGACACCTTACCATAATCACCAAATAGTATATCATTAACCAATAGTATAGATCTCAAAATACAATAGTCGTGTCTTAACTGGTAACACAGCAATTAAGGAATATCTTTCCCCTCTGACAAGAAGTGAAGCAAGGAAGGTGGCCAAAGACCATCCCAGTGTACCTGTGACGGAAGTCCTGTGCTGCAGAGGAAGCTCAAAGGAAAAAGTAAACTTAATCAATCCCCTAGAGATCTACTTGCCAATGATGGTGGCTAAAAATATCACTCGGACCCCAAGAAACAATTGTGGACATTCTTTTATAATTTAATAAACAAAGGTTGGTTGGTCTTGACTTATAAAGTTGTTTTAAAAAGAAACTGAACTGTTTGTTTTGTTTTCAAGAGTTTTACGGCGCTTGCAACACATTTAGGTTAAATCAGCGCCAGTAAAAAGGAAGAGAATTGGATAGTAAAACAATTCTAGATGATGATGTACAATTAAAAGAATTTGAGGAAAAAGTATGATAAAGGGAACAGATGTAGATTCCAAGAGCTTTTGTTGTGGTAACTGCAGCGTATTATGTGAAATAAATATCTGAAATCTTTTGGTGTGCATTTACATCATGTAATTTTGGTGCCAACCTGTTTGACAGTCCACATTTGCTCCTCACTTGTGTCAATAAAGGCATGAAGTTCAGAAAGAAAAATTGGTTTACTCTGAAAATATATACCACTTACCTATAAGTAGGTACCACAATAGACGTCATTTTTGTGGCAGAAAAAAACCCTATATATTTTGCGTCACGCGTCGAGAAAAGGACTAGATCTATTTTTAAATCGGGTCATTCAACCATTCATACCTCGGCCATTAAAAAACGTACAGAGCTAAATTTGGTATCGTCTTAAAGAGGAAGGTTTCAGCTTTATTCCTATACCACTTCAAAAGTTAAAAGATGGACATTAAAGGTTCAAAATTGCCGTTTTAAAACTTTAAAGCAACTAAAAATCCTAACATATTATTGAAATAAATTGTGAACCGAGTCTATCTAGAAGACAAACATCTTATCTCTATTTCTACCAATTTGTTTTAAAGAAGGTTGTTTAATGGCCGAGGTATCGCATTTTAAAAAAGCCCACCATATCCTTGTTTTCAGCTTTGGGTGTTATTGGATTTTTTTTACACCTCATTGTAGTTTGTAACAGCACTCAAAATGCCGTGAGAATGAGATCTCAAATTATTGACAAAAAAAAAAAAGAGTTCACGAAAACCACATGAATATTTTATGAAAGTACTTTCATAGTTTATGTTTTAGATAGTTTAAAACAAAATGCATATGATAAATGTTATTTCAATTGATAACTCAGGTCGGTAAGTGGGTATGTTTTAATGATGGAACAGCCTAAATAAACTTCTCATTTTATTTTTCTGGTTTTTATTAACGTGTCAACTTTTTAGGATGACTTTCTGACCTTGATTTTCATTGAACGACGTTTGGTTTTTATCAATTTATACATGTAATTTTTTCATATCTGGTTTGTCTCTCGATGTTTATTTATTGCTAAACAAAAAACAAGGGACAAATTTATACACACTCTCCACTCATGACGGCCATGTTGATGCTATGACACAATGATTGTTTGACCTCGTTAGAACTGAAGTAGATTTTTACGGTTGAAGGTGTAATGTCGTTTTTAAATCAATTGCATAGGAATACCCACTACTTGTAGTTTATAAATAGACAAAAGACACACAATGATTCGTCCCAATGTGTTAGAAAATTGAAAAAGCATTGCTATTGTTTATTTTATTTGGGGAAAGTGGTACTTGTAATCGTTATAAGATTGGAGAAATAAGACTTTGAATTGCCACTTTGTTTTCTAAGTTTTTTTTTTCTGATGCTTTCATGATAGTGATAGACAATATATAGGAACAATAAGAGTTACTAGTGGATAATGAAGCAGTATATCTGTAGAAGTTAAATAATAATTCTTTACGCCATTAAAACTGCATCAAAATTGATAATAGGATGACGTGTATTTTTTTGTTTTTGTTTGTTTGTATTTTTTTTTGTATGTTTTTTTAAATCGGGAAGAGATGTAAATTTAAGACGAGAAAAAAAGCAAATAAAGATATTTTTTTCAGTTTTGGTTTTGGTCAGATTTGCGATACCTCAATTCGTACAATACTCGCCTCTCAAGCAAAGGGACGTTAATCATAATCGTTAATCGTGTGTGTGACGGAAAGTACTTTAACCCATAGAGGCCCGGTGTTTACTAAAAAAAATTCCCCTGAGGCCCAGTGTAAGGGGCATAACTCTTAACAAAAAAATACCAACACAAAGTTAAAAAATTATTAAACGAGAACCAAATGACATAAAATTATAATTTTAATTCCTTTTTATAGCCAGATAAATTTGCTTTCGAATGATATATAACATGACATGTTTTGATTTCAATAAATTGGGGAAAAAAATATTAAAAAAAAAAAACTCGTTCCCCGCACCCCCATTCCCGTCATTTTCGTCAATCTCGGACTCCGATTCAGTGTCCGAATCACCTTGATCGGGTGCTAACGCCTCGTCTTGTCCATCTCCACCATCGTTTACATCTTCTCTTTCTAGTTCGATATCGCTTTCATTTCCAAAATCCTCTTCATTGTCTACACCACTCTCCAAAACATCATTTCTAGCGCCACGCAGTAAACTCGTGAGGTACGGGAATGCCATTTTTCTGAATTCGATTACTCACATGCTATCAACGATATAAACGTGCGGTAAAAAGGAAAAGGAAATAGAACGATCGCATTACGTTTACGATGTTTCCGGTTTAGAATAAAACGAAGTGATCCGTTGCAATAACAAAGTAAACATGATCCGTTTTTTCTCGGGGGCCGCGGGCGATGACAGGCGATGCGGGCCTCAACAGTCGCGGGCGACTCCAGGGGAAGCGGGCCTCTATGGGTTAATTCAGACTAGCGTCCTATCTAAAGAGTAGCAGTTCAATCAATAACACAGAAATCAGGATACAGTAACGCGTCATAGACCTTAAGGCGCTAAAAGACTTTGGGGTGGTAGGGGGTTGAGGGCGCAAAAGACACATCTGCTGGGCACAAGCACTGTACTGCCAACGTGTATATCGATACCCTCCTAATAACATACAAAGAGACGATTTACAGTGGAAAAATCATCCCCCATTATAGGATCCCAGACTGGGCCAAGGCAAAACCAAGCAATATAATTACCAGTCAAGTCCAAAAGTAGAATGGAAGTGAAAACAGTCGTTGCGGAAGTAAAAACATGATGTCTTGAGATTATAGGGGTTTTTAAGAGGTTGATTTATTATTTTATGCTGCTGGTTCCAACAGTGTGCTGATCATTCATGATTTCATGTTGAATTTTGAGAAGGAAATATTGACTTTACCAAAAATTTAAGATGATTTTTTAATTCAGCAGGTCCGGTTTCCTATACAGTAGAACATGAAAGTAACGTACTCGGAAATAGCGAGAACTCGGAAATAGCGAGTAAAATCTAAATACCCGTTTTTTTCTCTTATTTGAGTCAATAAAATTAGCACGAAAGTAGCGAGTATGAAAAATAGGTCAACTCGGAAATAACGAGCATTTCCTGCCCCAGCCTAGGACTTCGAACGAAGTAAAGCAAAACAACAGACAAGGGCGATTTAAATATTTTTAGCCTAGCTTCTTTCCTTTTCTTATTTTTGTTACGAGCAATAGTACTTAGCAGCATCGGTCAGCGAGTAGCATTCGTTAACGAGTATCATTCGTTAACGAACGACACGATCAGCGAGAGAGGGGAGCGTGGAACCATCATTTCAGTGGGTCAGTGATTGATTATGAAGTCCTAGAGTGCTTGCTTACCTCATCAAACATGCCTAGTGCATACAAACACTTGCACACACACACACACACACGACATCTTGATGGAAATGGAAGGGGTGGGTTTTAGGGGTGGATCAACTTCAACCCGTGGCCATCATTACGTAGTTAACGAAGGCCGTGTTCAACCCCGCCCCACCTCACTTTTTCCACACACAGTCATTTGCACGCATGCGCGGCACACACACACAAACACACACATACACACACATTGTCTTTCCATCTTTTTGTACGGCCGAGTGACCTTTCCTGGCAACTCGGGAATAGCGAGAACTCGGAAATAGCGAGTAATCGGGAGTGGACCCGTCGAACTCGCTATTTCCGAGTTCTACTGTACTGTATGATAATTTTCTTCTATCTTCATTATTTTGAGAGATATTTAATTTTTATACATTTTGCTCGTGATTATAGCTATTTTTCTGCCAACAGGCAAAATTGCATGTTTCCTGATGTTCACCTATTTATTTTTCAAAGACCATTTGAAGAAAATCTCTGAAAAAAATTGAATCTCTTCCCTGGAGTACTCTCTACCCATTGACGTGCATTACATGTCATTTTGTATGATCATTATGTTAATATAGTATGTGGAATATGCTATTTCGTCATGCTGGAGGCCAAAACATTTACTTTTGCGAGTGTTTTGGGGAATTTTCAACAGACTGTAGATTTTGTCTGGTTCAAATCTTGTTATATTTTATTTACCTAGTCACTCTGCTTTAATTTTTGTTTATCACAAGTATGATGAAACTTTTTAGTGGTTAGTTACATGACGTCAAAGTTAGAACATTTTATTACATCAATTGGCAACAAAAAAAATTCTAAGGTCTTGAAAAATGAATTTGCTCTCAATTTCTTATTTATGTATGGATTTTCAAAATTTAAAAAGTGTTTTCCATGACTATCAGAATGCTTTATGAACATAGTAAGCAAAGTCAATTTTAAATATTTTTAAATTGTCTCTTGTGGTACCTACTATAAGCTCTCTCTTTTGGGAGATAATAGCAAATACAAACTGTCTAGTTTCTTTTGTAAATGATTACTAAATACATTTAAAAAAAATTAAAATGTGAAATTTTTAAATACAGAGTTATGAATGTATCTCAGAGAAGGCTGCTAAACCTCCCAAGTTTTCTCTCTTTTCCAAGGAGACTTTAACAAGGACAGCCTTGATTGCTGGTCATAAGGGATGATTTTCCCTGATTTGTTGACAAGCAAGTTGTTAGTTAACTAAATTTAAAATAAGTTTATAAAACCATTTCAAATTTTAGGTTTGAAAAAAAAAAACCCAAAAAAAAACACAATAACATTTTATTTCTGTCACATTGATTAAACAAATGAGAAGTTTTACTTAATGAATGCTCTTAGCTACCCGGAGGGACAAGGGAAATTTTCAATGAGCTGTTTTACACAGCAAGTTATATGGGACAGTGTATGAACTCAGAGTAAAAGTTGGTGGTCATGGGATTGAAACATTGTGTTAAGAAGTAAGTGCTCCAGTTTAAATATTTTTATTCAATGGGAATTTTAAGAAAAGGACTTTTTAGATAAATTGGAATTAGCTCATTAGAAGCCGCCACAGTCCATGTTTAAACGCTTTCAATCTCTTGGAATTCAAGTAAAAGACATGATATGTTGGAATCTGCCTTTTAGATACAAACATATTTAGTTGTTTATAAAAATTATGATTGAAAATTATCAAAAAATCAATACAAGAAAAAGAATCCCTCATTGAAAAAAAATCGGTCTTAAATTATGAATGATGAAACAAATGCTATGGTAAAATAGCATTCTAATTAAAAGCTGATTCATACCATTAAACTATTGAGTTGTATATTCTGAAATAAATTGAAAAGGGAAACCGAAAAGCATATTTACTTGAGCAGGAAAACGTATAAAATTATAATGAACAGTTTCCAGTCACTTTTGAAAGCTTTCTATCCAAAACTTGTTGAAGCTCTTGTGAACAAAGTTTTGCTTGCTCTCTGAATTGAAATAAAGAGAAATAAAAGGTAGATTTTAGAGCCTTGTATAAGAAAAGGAAAAACAAGCAGCAAATCCACAAAACATGGAATTGTTTGGGTTTTTGTTGTTTTTTTTTTTGTTATTTTTTACTCAACTTACACAATTATTATTATTAAACTTTCGACTCTCATTCAAAGATATGAAAAAGTGTGTATGAAACAGTGCCAGACAAAAATGGAAAGAAGAAAAAAACATTTGAAAAAATATCCTAACTTGTCACTCTGCTTTCATTCAATCAACTGAAGCCTTCAACATTCTCTTAGCAGTTAGCCTGGCTTTCAGTTGGCTGCCATTGATTAAATACATCTTATTTCAAGAGGTGAAAAAAAAGAGTCCCTGGGCTATTGAGCAAGAGTTTATCTGTAAGTTTTTGTATCACTAAATAGGAAGTAAGATGCGCTTTGGTTAGAATATTACCCCATCACATCTGGGGAAACAGATGGCCCAGAGAGCATTGGACGTTCAGCTTTGAATTTCATCTTGTTTCAAATAAAAAATAAATCAAGAATTGAACCGGCATTTTGGGAGATATGCAGGTTCCTCAACTCTTTTTTACCATTTTAAAATTCAAAGCAGTTTCAAAGGAAAATTTGTTTTAGGAACCTGTGCCAGAAGGGGGTAAGGGATGAGCGAAACTTTTGGCAAGAGATAGAATGACTACAAAGATATATAAAGTAAAGAAAATGAAGCTGTTTGTGACATCTTTCTGTTTAAAGAAAACATGATCAAGGAAACCATACCGAAATATACTTGCACAAACATATCTTTATTTATCCCTTGTTAAATAGTGATTGGATCTTTGTAAACTTTCTGATTTCTTGCAAAGAAGTTCAAAATTTATCGTTTAAAAACAAAAAAAAAAAAAAAGAAAAGAAAAGAAAGAGTAAAAAAGTGCTTTTAATTAATTTATCTATTTAATTCTGTTCTTTACCTGTAAATATGTTGCTGCTCGTGAGACATTTCCCTCCATGTCTGACCCATCATCTTACTGATTTGAGCTGTATGGACGCCAGGATTATCTCTAATGGAATAGAAATTATAAGATTTTAAGATTTATGGAAATGGTAGAATGGAAAAGCAGCAAATCAAAACAATATCCCCTACTAGATATGGGAGCAAGCCAAACATGTGGGCAGTCACTTGTGAGGAGGAGCTAGAGATAAGAAAAATGAACATAAACCTTTGGTGATGCCACAAACTCTCGAAAAGATACAAGTTAGGAAAACAAGAAATCATTTGTAGACTCATGTCGAACAAGGTCAAGTAAAGTAGAGGCTCAAAAGCAGTAAAACGAGCCCAACAGAGTTGAAAAAAGATGTATTATGAAAGATATGATATCTTACATTGACAAACTTGTATGTGAGGCAGAAAAGGCTGCTTGTAAAAGAAATTTGAAAGCACTCTATGAATTCATGTGGAAACTGTCGGGAAGATACACATCGATAAACTAATTAAAGACACAGAAGGAAAAACTCTATCTACACCAAAAGAACAGTTAAATTGATGGATTGAACATTTTTTTAAACATTTAAATCATCAAATGCCAGACAACCCTCCAATTATGCCACCTGCAAATTCTGTTCTACTTATCAATTGTGAGAAACCAAGCAAAGCAGAGATTTTTTTTAAAAAGGCCATCAAGAAACTAAAATGTGGTAAGGCAGCTGGTCTAGACAATATACCGTCTGGAGCAATAAAAGCTGAAATTGTTACTTAAACTGTAATGCCCTACTACTTCTATGGCAAGGAAAGAAGACTTAAGTACCAAAAGACTCGAAGGAGAGCCCTGTTATAAAGCCACAAAAGAAAGAGTATTTACAAGACCACAAAAACTACATAGAATAATGCTGCTATCTATCTCTGGAAAAGTTCTCAAAAGGATTCTTCTTTAAAGAAATAGATCAAGCAAGATTCAGACAAGACAGATAGTGCACTGATCACATTGCAACTTTGCGCATCATTATAGAACAGACACTGGAGTAGAAAACATCACTGAACATAAACTTTATTGACAATGAGAAAGCCTTTGATAGCCTTGACCAAAATGTATATGGAAATTCTAAGTAACTATCCCTACAAGATTAATTCTTTAATCCAAAACACTTACTGTGGAATGGCATGTAGAGTCTTACATAATAATAATAATAATACATGACATTTATAACGCGCATTTTCATCACTGGGTGATGCTCAATGCGCGAAACAATAATACAGTGACATTATGATACAAATGAAACATTATACAAACTACATCAACATAATATTATCATTATACAGCAATGTAATAACTAAACATAAAGTCATTAATACAAGATATGTTATAATACATCCACATGCTATGTCAAATACGGAAATAATATAAAATAATGATATAATAACATAAACTAAATTAACATTAATATTGGGGTCAAATTACAAAGATGCATTAATCAAGATGTGTTTTAACAAAGAGATGGTGTTTTAACTTTGATTTAAATATTGATAAGGACTGCGCTTCTCTTATTCTTTTAGGAAGAGAGTTCCAGATGGAAGGTCCGACGTGACTGAACGATCTGCCGCCGTAAAATTTATATTTATATTTATTTGTAACAATTAATTTTGTAGAATCTAGTGCAGAACGTAGACTCCTCGTTGGCTTATACGTTTCTAAAAATTCAGTAATATACAATGGTGCTTGATCATTAAGGCACTTATAGCACAATACTGCTAGTTTGAATTCGATTCTCACTTTAACTGGTAACCAATGCAGCTCATACAAAAGTGGCAACGAGTAGGATGTTATCTTCTTTCTTAAAATCAATTTAGCAGCCGCATTCTGGATACTTTGAAGGCGTGATATTTTATCGTTGCTTACATTCGAGATTAACGAATTACAGTAATCTATTTTAGATAGTATGAAAGATGTTATTAGTTTGCATGTTACTTCTCTTGTTAGGAAAGGTCTAACTGAAGCAATTCTTTTTAATCCTATTGTCAAACTTCTACATAGAGAATCAAACTGTGCCTGCATAGTCATATGTTGATCTAGCATTACCCCGAGGTTTTTCACACACGTTGAGAGGTTAATTGTGCACCCATTTATATTTAGAGTAAACTTCAGAAAATCATCTTTCAAAACACTTTTTCTACCACACACCATCACCTCTGTCTTTTCATTATTCAGCTTTAACTTGTTAATTTCCATCCAGCATTTAACATCTCTAATACAGTCTTAAACACGGGTAATCAATGATGGGATATTACTAGGGATATCGCTTACATAGATCTGAGTGTCATCAGCATAGAAATGATACATTAATTTATTTTTAACAATAATATCCGAAAGAGGTTGAGTATAAAGAGTAAAAATAACAGGACCAAGGACAGACCCCTGCGGAACGCCGTAATTTAGAGGAAATGTTTCTGATACTGCGCCATCGATCAGAACCGACTGAGATCTTGATGTTAGGTATGATTTAAACCAACTAAGCGCAGTGTCTCTTATTCCAAAAGTAATTTCTAATCGTTTAATAAGTATCTCGTGATCAATGGTGTCAAATGCGGCCGAAAGGTCCAACATAGTCAATAAACAGACATGATTTTTGTCAATACTATTAAGAATATCAGTGCATACTTTTAAAAGGGCAGTTTCAGTGCTATGATGTGATTTATAGGCAGATTGGAAATTTTCACTTAAATTATTTAGATGGATATGATACAAAAGTCGTTTTAACACAATGCGTTCAAGCACTTTGGATAGATATGGAAGGTTGGAGACAGGTCTGTAATTTTTCAGTTCGTTTACATTTAGATCGGACTTCTTTAATAGTGGTTTAACAATGGCACGTTTAAACGAGTCAGGGACACTACCTGAGACCAACGAATTATTTATAAGTTCAGTTATTGTTGGTAACAGTTCTTCAATACAAGCCTTAAGAATACTAGTTGGGATGGGGTCTACTAAGTCACAATATTTTGATGGGCTATCTAAAATGGCTGACTTCACTTCATCCTCAGTGGCTGGATCGAAAACATGTAGTGGCGTTCCATGGAATGGTCCAAAGCTCGGTGACGATGATGATGATGTATTGTCTAAGTTTTCCCTAATGGATTTTATCTTGCCGTGGAAATAGTTGGCAAAATTTTGAGCTAGTTCGGTGTTATTTCTAGACGCTGGAAGGGGTGTGGATTTCTTACTGCCAAGAAGGTCGTTTGCGGTGGAAAACAGTTCTTTGCAAGATGTAATGCTTTGAAATTTTTCGTTGTAATGGGCCTTTTTTGCGCGTGTGATGGGTTATAAAGAGCCGACTTAGCTGCTTTGTATATATCCTTAAATACCGTTAGGCCACTCTTTCGCCATTTCCTTTCAGCCTGTCTCTTTTTTCTCTTTAATTCCTTTATCTCGGAATTGAACCATCGCGAGTGTGGTCGATTCGATACGACACGACATTGCGGCGGTGCCTCACGGTCAATAATAGATCGCAATACTTTGTTGAAGTCGTTTATATTTTTAACCTCATTTATGACGTCACGAATGCTATCTTGTAAACCACTGATATCAATTTGTCTATAATTCCTTGTTGTTATGTTTCGTTTCGGGAGATCAACTTTCTTTAATGCGATATCCACAAATAAAACTTTGTGATCGGATATCGCTAGGTCAACAACTTCGGTCTTTCTTATTCTATTACTTGACACAGGGGAGATGACCCAATCAATGATGTTGCCGGCCTGGTGTGTTGTCTCGGTGATGTGCTGGTGTAAATCGTTGTCGTGTAGGATTTTCTTGATTTTGGTGACTGTCGGAGAAGTGGAATTAAAATGTATGTTGAAATCTCCAATAAAAATATATGGTGAACTTTTAAGGTTGAAGTCTAAGATATCATTTTGAAATTCAGCTACAAACTTAGTATTGGATGTATTCGGCGGTCGATAGATAGTAATGATGGAGAAAGTGGCAGAGTCGGATTGGAAGGAAAGGCATGCAGATTCGTAGTTTTCTCTTGTAAGAGGAGTGAAAGTGGTGTTGGTGATAGCAAGACTATAAATAAAGGCAATACCACCCCCTTTTCTCCCAGGTCGTGGTAGCGATTTCCAGGTATGCGTATTGGTTCAGGCGGTGATAATGTAGTGGTCATCCTGTTTACCCTGAAGCCAGGTTTCCGTAATGCACAATATATCAATATGACGATCTATAATTAGGTCATGGATCTCGTGACATTTGTTTTTTATGGATCTTGCGTTTATGTGGACGAGACAGAGGGGTGGCCTGTTGTTGATGATGGTTAAAAGATTGCGCGGTCTTTTTGACGCTTTTTAAAATTTCGCTGTATGTCTACGTGCGTTTGAGTAAACAGGAATGTTATAAGACGGGCTGAGTTCTTTTTTAGTGATTTCGGTTAGTGGTGGTGATGGTGATGATGATGATGGTAGCGACATAGGTGAGGGAATAGTGGTAAGAGGGCGGCTTGTTGTTGAGTTGGTCCTGTTGGTACTGTTGGCGGTGATGGTGTGGATGGTAGTGGTGGTGGTGGTGGTGTGTGTGTCGATACATAGTGACAGCAATCAGAAAGTTTGGAAGTTAAAACTGGAGTTTGCCAGTGTTGCTCCATTACTTTTTATTATTGCCATTGATTGGATACTGGGGACTCCAACAGCATACAAAGAACACCATGGTAACAACTTGAAGTAATTGATTTTGCAGACGACGTTGCATTGATTTAAGACACACATCAACAGATGCAAAAGAAAACTGAGACCTAGCTGTAACATCATCAAGAGTTAGTCTTAACATAAATAAAAACAAAAATAATTTTTTAAAGAATAGGACAACAAAAATACAGTAAAGACTTCAAATGAAACCCTAGAAGACTTTCTGATATCTGGACAGTGTGGTAGATACAAATGGAGTCATGAACATTAAAATTGTATTAACTCTTTAAGATTCAACCCGACAAAAATCGACAACGGCATAATATTCATGGGCGGGGTAGTCAAGACTGGCCTCAGTAAGTAAAATCCAATCGTTGTGAAGGAAATGACAGGCCCTGTCACTGCCGCAGGGTGTTTTCAGCTTTGATTTTTATAAATTTGCCGACAGAAAAGAAAATACGTTTCAGAAATTGCGATTTAAATCCTATTTTATTTGCGGGTGAAAATCATTGACATTGCACTTTGTTTGGTAAAAATCGGTAAAAAATTACGACTTTGGTGATGAAAAATGACTTTAAAGACCATTATTGTAAACTTTTAAAAATATTATGAATAATTTATAACTCCCTTATTTGTGGGTCGATTTTGTCATTCGAGGTATCAATTTTATTGTAATAAAGAGATAGGAACTTCAGAGTTATTTTTTCTGATGCATAATTATTACTTTGTAATTTTAGCACCAAGAAAAATAGTCGGTAAATAAATTTGTTACACCTCTTTGATAGACCGCCGGGGTCCGTTCGTGTAGAATTGTGAATCAAGCATCTCAAAGTCTTCGACCAATCACAGGCTATCTATCCAGCTGGCCGAAGCAAAGACGCTTCTCCCCGTCGATGTATTACTCTATTGTTATGCAAGGAATATAACACCTATTGGAGTAGGCCTAAAAGCTAAAATCTAAAAGTAAAAAATATAATGCTGAGGAATTTGAAAGTCACATTGCTGAAATCAGCTTGAAAAAAGAAGTACATTGGTCTTTGTTTCATAAAAATCGGTTGAAAACCAACTGTTTTACGAATAAATTTGATTTTAAAAATTGCTTTTGTTTATTTTAGCTTTTTTTAGCAACTTTTTTATTTATCGGCCGATTTTCTTGATTTTTATATCATTCTTTATATCTCAAAGAGACGAGATCAGTGCTATACTTTGTTTGTTTCAAATGTAACTAGAACCTAATTTGGCTTTTTTACCTATCGACGATGCCTGGATAATTAATTCAACAACGTGGCGATGTGACGCAACTATTCCATGGCCGTCTTCCACTGCATCGACGATGATTCAATTCATTGTTGACTGCTGTTGACACGTGAGCTGCCACGACGACCAATCGTTGAAGGGTCAAGATGTTCAGTAGCCAATCGTTCTTCGGTCAAAAAACTTATGAACTCACGAGAACAAAAGTTTGAAATTTGGTGATGGACGGACCTATGAAATCGTTTCTGGGCGGAGTTTAGCCATGAGTGACCGTAGAAAACGAAAAGGCGACTACAGATATCAAAGAGTAGGCTTATATCATCAAAGGATGTCTACATGATTGACATGGCCATATAGAGAACTCATTATCTACTCCCCCAAAAAGAATCTGAACACGAGAGGGTTAAGAATGGGTAAAGCCTGTACTGACTGAAGAAAATTCGGAAATCAAAAGACATTGATCTCAACAAAACTAAGAATCTTTAAATACTAATGTTACTAATGTAAAGTCTGTATTACTGTATGGATCATAAACGTGGAGGACAACTAAAGGCATCACCAACAATTTACAGACTTTTGTAAACAAATGTCTAAGAATGATTTTGGGCATCAGGTGGACGGTAAAGTTAGAAATTAATATCTTTGGGAAGCTGTCAACCAATAACCTATAAATATACAAATCAGAAAGAGGAAGTGGGGTTGGATAGACCATACATTTAGAAAACCTGTCAGCAACATCACAAGACAGGCTCTGACATGAAATCTCCAAGGAGGTAGAAGACCAGGGAGGCCCAGAAATAGTTGATGACGAAGCAAGGTTGAGTAATCAAGGAGAGGCGGTTACACATGGAAGCAGGTGGAAAAGATAGCCCATAGAAGAGTCATATGGCGAAGCATCATTGATGGCCTATTCTCCAACTGAGGTTAAGGGCTTAAGTCAAGTCGAGTATATACTTCTGCCTTATGATGCTTTCGTAACCTCAACTTGAAATGAACACACTTTAACTCCTAAAAAATATCAAACTACCTAAAGTTCATAGTACAAAACCAAATATAAATTGTTGTTTATGAACATTCCTGTTATTATTCCAACCTTATATATTTTCTTCGGTGAGCTTGACTGTACATCATAAAGCCATTCAACCACGATGATTTTCGAAGGTCAAGTTTAGAGGCATTTGTTAAGTGGGAGGCTTCCTGTAGAACCTTAGTTCTTATTCTCATCAAAGCTTCTTTTGGGCTGAAATAATGAAAGTATTTGTTAGGTATCAAAACTATTTCTGCAAATACTACTGATAGATGTGAAAAGATGATTGAAAAAAAAATGTGAGGAGGGAGTGAAGTAACAGTAAATAAAATAAATCATCCTGTCAACCTCCAATAAATCATTATGTCTTAATGAAAAATTTATAATGAAGAAATTGTATGAAGCAAACTGCAAACAAATTATTGGTCATCCATTTCCAAAGAACATGACTGAATTTGAACTGCTGATCAATATATTGCGTCTTTCCATGCTAGATTGTTGCAGTTTCTTATTGGCTAATGCATCAAATGAAAATATACTTTCTTCGGGTAGTAATAATACCTTGTGAATGTGCGTTTAAATTCAACTCCCCCTTCACACACACACATACACACACACACACACACACACACTCTCTCTCTACTCCGTCCTTCTGATTTTTGAAACTCCTTTCCCTTTTATTTTAGATGTGTGGTCTCTTTTGGGGTATAAAGTCTGCCATTAAATTTTATCATATACAGATTCTAACTTCATGATTTCATCCATGTCTGGTAGCTATTATTACTGGCTAAAGTGTATTACGAATGCCATTATTATTGTCAATTTTTTAATTAAAAAAAAATAATGAACAACATACTACTCTCAAATAATATAATTGTTATAATAATGTTATAGTATATACTCTCAAACCAATGCAAAATAATATCCATTACAATGTTATAACGAGCCCATAAATGCATCCGGATATCAGACTGCAAACATGTTTAATATTTGAAGAAAAGAATTCTACATTTTAATAAAGAGTACTGCATTAGACTGCTATTCTTCATTTCACACACCAGAATCCTATATAAACTTAATGTGTCTAAAAAATAGAAATAACTAATACAAGTAGGTACCACAATAGACATCATTGTGGCAGAAGAAGAAAAAATTTGTATATTTTGCGTCAAGCATTGGGAAAATGACTAATTTTAAACCGGGTCTTTCAACCATTAATAGCTCGGCTTTCGAAAAACATACAGAGTTAAATTTGGTATCATCTCAAAGAGAAAGGTTTCAACTTTATTCCTATTCCACTTTACACAATAAAAAATGGGCATTAAAGGTTTTAAAAATTCCATTCAAATCTTTACAGCAGAGGAAAAAAACGGACATATTATTGATATAAAATTTAACCTAGTCTGTCTAAAAGACAAACATCTAATCTCTATTTGTACCAGCTTGTTTTAATGAGGATTGTTTTATGGTCAAGGTTTTGCATTTTTAAAAAGCCCACCAAATTCTTGTTTTCAGCTTTGGGGTGCAATCAGATTTTTTACACCTTTTTGGAAGTTTGTAACAGCACACAAATTGCTATGAGAATAAGATCTCAAATTATTGACAAAACAGAATAAAGTTCACAAAAAGCACATCAACATTGTATTGAAATACTATCATAATTTATGTTTTAGATAGTTTAAAACAAGAATATACACAATAATATATTGTTATATCAATTGACAACTCAGGTCGGTAAGTGGGTATATCTTAATGATGAAACAGTCTAAAACCCTAAATATTTCGGTTTTCATTAACCTGTAATTTGATATGACCTCAAAATGCAGGCTGAGTAAAATTAAAATGTTGCATTATCAAAACTCATTCGTTGCCTGAATAGGGTAACCGCAACAAGAGTCACACACTAGCATTGCTTGTCATTGATGTGAGTGTAGAAGATGGAGGACAGAGAAGCAGTGATAAATAAACGGAATGCAACTTTGTTATGTTTCTTAATGCAGTGGAAAGTATGGATTTGGTGGGTTTTAATGATTAGTGGAATTAACTTCTGCCAAAATGTAGCATATGCCATCTTTAGTGCATCAACCTGTACAGAGAGAGAGAGAGAGAGAGAGAGAGAGAGAGAGAGAGAGAGAGAGAGAGAGAGAGAGAGAGAGAGAGAGAGAGAAAGAATAGAGTAACCAACATCTAATACTTCTCCTTGGACAAGGATGTACTCATTATTTAAAACAAACATCCTCTATTCTCTGTAAGGATTTTTTTAACTTGGAATTTCAGCCTTAAACCTTAACCTACTAAATCCATTAGTTGTGGTAACATTGTTACATTCCAGCTTTTTTAGTATATGTAATATACCCAACCTCTCTTCCTTTTCCTCATTCAAATGGTCTTTTTCTTCTACTGATGACTCTATCTCCATGAAGTTGCTAGCCATTGGTATACCTGAAAATGGGAAAGTAATCATTCCAGTTTATTAAACAATGACCTATGTTGCATAAAATGTTTTTTAACACACTGTGTAACACAAATCATTCATAATCATTTCGGTATTAAATTGTGTGTCACTGATCATTAATAATAAGACAGGTTTGGCAACATAAAAACAGTTTCAAAGTCATTCTCTGATGTATTTATAGTTGGAACTTGTCAAGAGTCAACTTCTTATAAACAGTCGAAATGGGGTACAATGGGATTAACAGGACTTTCAGAAATTCTGTGAAGCTACATCCTATTTCATCCAAGTATGGATTAATTACAAGACGAAACATTGTGTCCATACCACAGATTCATTTCATTCATTCATTATTCATTAATCCCATGATCTGATGATCGTCGGGGCGATATAAGGGATGCAGATCTCAAAGCTTTCCACTATTCTTCTCTATTGTTGGCCTTCTCCAAGAGTTCCTTCATCTTCATTCCTGTCCATTCCTTGATATTGTCCATCCAAACTTTTCTTTGTCTTCCTCTTCTTCTTCCCCTTTCAAGGGTATCCTCCATCACCGTTCTGCACAAAACTTCATGCGAAACCATGAATTTCCTTCCTCTAACTGTGGTGATGAGGGGTTCCAGCTGTCCTGCATGATCTTGCATTTCTTTCAGTATGTCTTTATTGGTTCTGCGTTCTGTATATGGCACCCGCAGGAGGTTTCAATAACTTTTCATCTCAAAAGCAGAGATTCTGCGCTCTAATTCCACAGTTATTGTCCATACCACGCAACCGTATAGTAAAATGGAAAGTACCAGTGATTTGTACAGTTTAGTTTTTATTTTGAAACTGATTGGACTTTTCCATATTTTCTCGTTAGTGTTGATGTTAACATTCCTATTCTTGCCTTAATCTCAGTTGTACTGGTACCATCCCTGGAAAGCAGAACACCCAAGTATTTAAATGTTGACACTTCCTTATAATGGATCGTAACATTTTAAAAAGGGAGATGATTGACCAGAAAAGAAATTTACTAAAATAGTAAAGATACATTTGACTTACTTCCTTTCAAGGATTCCAGCCATAGTCAGGACCCAACCAGTCTAAATTCAGGAAATGAACAAAACCACATCAATTGAAAGGTATACGCTTAAAGGATGAGGTTATCCTATTAGATCAGGGTTGGGGAGGTGGGGGGGGGGGCACCCCTTGACAATGGTTGTTGGTAAATACAAAAGTTTTGGAAACAATATTACCTGAGCTATCCTCAACCATACAGAAGGCATCATTGTCATATGAAGGTATATTTATAACATCTGTAAATGGATGTCTCCTAGGAGTCGATTGCTTCCTCTTATTGTTTGAGCTTGGAACAACCTGACAGTCTTCATACTCAATCTCTCCCTTTGCATTGTCCTTACTAAGAGTTATATGTGATGATACAATTTCCATGGAGGAAAAAGGCTTTCCATATAAGAAAGTTTTGTGCGACTCTTGAGAATTGCTAAGGTCAAGCGAGTCAGTTCTCTTCCGTTTAATTGAGGTCTGTGGTAGAACTTGGTCAGGGGAAACAAGATCAGCACAAGAAAACTCATGTGTAGGTTCCTCATGAAAATCAGGATCTGGTTTGATGCCCAAGTGTTCAGCCATCCTCACCTTAAGACAAAGAAAAAAGAGTGCATGATTACTATAGTAGTGGTGGTAGAAATGATGAGGTGGTGGTGATTGTAGTAGTGTTGCTGGGAGTGATGAGGTGGTGGTGGTTGTATTAGTGGTGGTAGGGATGATGTTGTGGCGGTGGTGGTTGTAGACGTGGTGATAGGAATGGCGATGTGGTGTTGGATGTAGTAGTTGTGATAGGGATGATAGAGTAGTGATGTTTCTAGCAGGGTTGGTAGGAATGATGATAAAGTGGTTTTGGTTGTAGCAGTGGTGATAGGTGATATAGTACTGTTTGTAGTAGTGGTGGTGGGAATGATGATGATGTGGTTGTTGTAGTGGTGGCAAGGATGATGATGATGATGTGTTGGATATAGTCATTGTGGTGGTAGGGATAATGCTACATTTATAATTTATTGTGAACACTGGAGTCAAATAAGGTTGTATCCTCTCACCCATTTTCTTTTCTTTGGCCATTGACTGGCTGATATGAAACACTGCCAACAGACATAAATGAGGAATACAATGAGGTCTTATATCAACACTTAAGGATTTTGACAACTCAGGTGACATTGGACTACTCTCCCATAGATTTCAGGATATATGCCAGAAGACACAGTTTGCACACGGCAGCAAGTTCAGTTGGACTAAAAGTAAGCAATAGAAAGACTCAACACATCAATCAAAGATCCAGTGCTTATTGATGGAAATCATCTGGAAGATATTTAAAAATTCACGTACTTGGGAAGTAAACTGACAACAGATGGTGACTGAAACAAAGAGATCAAAACCAGAAGGCAAACCAGACATTTGCTTCCCTTGAACAAATTTGGAAAGCAACGGGATTGTATTCCAGCACTAAAATCAAGATTTTTAAGAGTAATGTCCTGAGCTTTTTGCTCTATGGATCAGAATGTTGTCTAGCTGCGTCAAGAGACCCCATTGGATTCCATTGTTTTTTGCTTCTGTGGTGGATTTCATGATCCAGTCTATTGCTAACAAGAAGAGCAATGGTGACAGAAGTCATCCCAGTCTTATCCAAGTCTTGACTTCAAAACAGTGAGACAGCTACCCTCTATGAAATATCCTTCATGTCATGCCTTTATATGTGTTTTTGATTATTGTGGTGATTTTGTCGGTGATGCTGTAGTGTTTAAGTAAGGAGTTTCCATACAGTTTCTGTGTCCAGGCTATCGAACACTTTTTACAAAGGCAATGAAATTTAGGTAAAATGGTGAATTCCATGCAATTGATTGTTCTATTATAATTCTAAGGGTGATTGCACAGCAATATGTCAAACTAAAAATTGAGAACTGTCTGAAGTGCATGACAACAGCTTTTCCATTTCAGATGCTGAAGTCTGTACTCTTATGTTGAACAAATTATGAACGTTTATTCAATAAATATTCACTATAAAAAGTATATACTAGATTTAATAAATAATTAGCATTATTATAGATACCTGAATGGATTTATCTGGACTTCCAAGCCATTCAACTTCTGAGCTTTCCAACTCTAATGCACCGTCCTGGAAAAAGACAATAGAAATATGATAGCAATGACTATCCTGCACAAATCTTTGGGCCTCTTTTTCACTCACGAAGTGCCCAAATTCGCGGCAAAATATGGGACGAAGCCGTTTCGTATATGCTATTTTTAAAAATTAATTACGACGCTGTTTATGACTAAAAGTTGGCAAACAGTTATAAAAGAGGTCATTTTAGATTATGTCAAGCGACAAAACTCGTGCGATTACCAGAAGACCGTTAAAAATAGATTTTTACTCTTTGGAGTAAAATATTTCTAAAACTACCGGGTGTGGAGGTTTTGTAGCTGACAAGGTAATACATGAACATTTCTTCTTTTTAGTTGTAAAATTTCATATGAATATGACGAGTACTTTTCCCGTATTTTACAAAACACCATCCTAATTTGCACTTCATTCGTAAAAGACAAAGCCATTTTGCCCCCCTACAGCCCGAGAATCACAATATGAGTTCAAAACGATTTGGCACCAAACTGAGCGGCTGAGCGGGTCGTGGCAAAGCGCTTTCTGATTGGTTGACCTCGTTTTAAAGTTCATGACTAGTCAAAATGTCTGCGCAGTCTCACTGGCAGAGGGGTGTTTATCGTCTGCCATTGCGTTTGGGTTCAATAAACAGCTGATAATTTGACTGTTTAATTTACAAGAATTTAAGAAATTATAATGCTAAAAGTTTTTGACTGCAGTATGATCTACAATCTCAGCATGGCTTTAATTATTGTGTTCCAGTCACGTTCCACCAGTAACCTTTGTCCCCTTGTCCAATTTCTCTTTTCCTTCTATATTTCTTTCGTTTATTCTCTCTCTCTCTCTCTCTCTCTTTCTCTCTCTCTCCATCTCTCTCTCTCTGTGTGTATGTGTGTGTTATATACTCATTTCTTAATATATTTCACTGTGTGTGTGTGTGTTATACTCATTTCTCTCTCTCACTCTCTGTGTGTGTGTGTGTGTGTGTGTGTGTTATATACCATCCAGTTCTAAAATTAAATGTTTTCATCGTATTCTCTATCAAATTTGCTATAAAATTGCCAAGTTTCAACCTTTAAATCCACTTATTACGCAAGATACAACCAAAGGTCGAAAAAAAATTGCCAAAAAAGCGTCCCAGATTTTCGCGTTTTTTTCCTCTTTGCGGGTCATCCAAATAAATGACACCTTTGAAACTGCATAACTTGTTTATTTATGAATGGATTTTCAAAATTCAAAAACATTTTTATTCAGTGGAGATAGGGCTTTGATTTTAGACCAAAAGAATTCTCAAAAAGAGAAAAAAAACATTTTTCATAGTCATTGCTAAATATGAAAAAATGTAATTGTAATTTATTTTACATTGACCAATGACTTCCATTGTTCATAAAGAAAAAATAATTAAACAAGTCTAGTGAGTTTTTCTTATAATCAATGGGATCTCACACATTTGACGTCATTTAATTTTTTTTTTTTTTTGTAATATAATGACACACCATTTCTTTTAAATTCGCTTTTTGAGGAGTTGGAATATTTTATCTCTTCTATATAATTATCTTTATTCGTTATTTCTCACACCCCCATAAATTCCATTTTCATCCATAGCCCTATTTTATCCATTGCCATTACACTATGTCCATATTCTTAATATACAACAATGATTCTCCAATTTAATTGTTTTTAATAACAATGGTAATAATTTAAATAAAACAAATTATACATTTGGAACAATCGTTTGTCTCCAATATCCATAAATGCTACTGGATAGAATTGAATCAACCTTTATATTTAATTAATTAATAAATCTTGACAGGTTAGGGGGATTCAAAAATCAGCATGTCCTCTATTTAACTTAACATTTATGTATCTGATACATAACTTCAGTTTGTTGGTAAATAGATAAATGTCTAATCTAACTTCATAGTCCAGTCTACTTCGCTAAAAAATAATATGCGCATCAAAATAGCTTTGATGATATTCATTTTTAGGTTATATGGACACATCTTGTTTTAAGTCCTCTGTTATTAAATGGAACCATTACATACACATTTGTGATGCTTTTCATGAATGGCACTAAAATTAGAATCTGATTTTTAAAAATGAGTGGTTATAAGAATGTTTTTCTTAATCCCTAGCGAGCATGCATAAAAACAGAGACTGCAGTATTGTACAATCTCAATTACTCTCACCTCAAAAGATGATGTTGGGGCATGGAAAAGGGTTTGGTCAAAAGATGAATTCCCAAATAAAGAATCAAAATGATCTGTTGAATACATAAGGTGGAACAATAAATGAAGTTAAAATGGTGGAATAATTTAATTTAAAAAATCTTATGAAACGAATGATCATTTTAAGGCTATAAATCTATTCAAAACAAAAGAAAGTCCTTCAGTCCTTCAGAGCCATTCGGCCCTTGGAGCCGGAGTTTATCCCGGTTTCTATAGCGTGAAACGGACAATAGCAACTGCTTGCTATCCTTTGAATAGGATGCTAGTCTTTCACAAAGTACTTTCTATCAGATCTAACAGACCTAGCTACCCAATCACTGCGGGGTGACTGTGGGGTCAGAAAAATTTCGATTGCACCCGAGATTGGTCTCAGTCCCTTTTGCATATGAAGCGAGTGCTTTACCAACTGAGCTATTGGGACCCCCAAAACAAAAGAAACTAAAATTGCTACGGTCTTACCCCTGGATAATGATTGGCCAAGACCAGAAAATTATGTCATTATCCAGGGGTGTCGTTATTCCAGGATGTTCAAGATGGCGGGAAAAGGGGCCGTGGTGAGACCTGTGAGATTAACGATGCCCAGACCTGTGCCTGTTATAAGACACGGCCCAACCACAGAATGTGTATTTTTCCTCTTGACAAAGGTTTTACCAGTTACACTTTCACTCTCTGATGTGTTAATGTTTTGATTGTAAATAATGCTCAGTCGACTTGTCACAGGCTACTCGTCCTGTGTTAAAAGGTCATTTTCATAACATTTGCCACAAAATTACTTCATCACTAAGTTAGTTTGAAAAACCAATGACAAAACTCATTTTCATAAGTAGGACATCTCATTGACAGGAAAAGAAAAGTTTTTTATTGGCTAAGAGGACGAGATGATGTTGGCCAGAAAAGAGGTTGCCTCTTAGGATAGATTTTTTGTATCATGTGTCCAAGTCAACTGCCGAATATTGCTATATATATGTCGCTAGACAAGGGGTTTTACTAAAATGTATGTTGTTATTTGGGGTTTTTTCATTACTAAAAACATATAGGAAAAAAATCATGACAAGAGGGTCAATGTCGCTATCCAGGGGTTATCATTATTCAGGAGTGTCATTATCCAGAGGTTACATTGCATTACACAACTACAAGGAAATATGGGTAATAAGTTATTAAACAATGACCTTTGGATAGCAAATAAGAATTAAAATCAATTTACAGTTGAGCACATATAATATTGCAAAGCTTCCAACTTATCCGAAATGGAAAAGTAAAATAATATAACTAATTAAATATATCAATCCAATAATAACAACAACAACAACAATAATAATAATAATAATAATAATAATAATAATAATAATAATAATAATAATAATAATAATAATAATAATAATAATAATAATAATAATAATAATAATAATAATTATAATAATAATAATAAATTCAGAGCACCTTGTGTTGTAAAGACTTCAATTTTTTCTGGACCAAATAGAAGCCAATCCATGTTAACTCCATCTCTAGCATTGTCCTCTCTGTCACATGACTCTATCTTGATGGAAATGTCGGAGGCCTGGCTGCCTTCAGCCTGACTTGTAAGCAATGAGCTGCCAGAGACTAGAAGAGATTCTTGACTGAGATTGTCTGTTGTTGAATCAATTGTGGGAGAGGAGAGTTTAAGCCGTCTGGACATTGATAATGTGCTAACTTGACTGTCTCTCTGGAGAGAAAAAAAAACATACACAGTTGAACTTTTCAATTATGGGCTCAAAATAAAAGTTATGACAGATCATCAGACCTATAAATGCCGGAAAACAGAATAGTTTGACCTTTTTTTTCAAACTAAAATTTCCTTTTTACACCACTCTCAATTGCGTGTAGGTCAGCAAAACAGTCGACAAAATCTTCTGGCACTTAGAAATTGAAGTAAACAAAGTAAGATTGCAAAGAAAATGTCAATGTGAACCTGACAATCAAAAGTTGACTGTAAATGTAAACAAAAGCCCTTTTCTAGTACTTTGGCTTGACTGTACAACTACAGTTTCATTCATCGTAATATAACTACAACTATACCATTGTCAAGAAAATGGCGTGTCCAGCTTTTGTAGAAGCCTACGAATAGAACAGATATTCTTAAGACTCGCAGATTCAACTTGCATGAGGGAAGCCTAAACTTGCAGTTGCAGAGCTGGATGATAGACGATGGGTTGCCACACTAATAACAGCACATTAGGATCAGAGATGAGACATAGCAATAGCATAAAATTGGAATGAAATTTAAAAATAACATTTGATCAGATCCACAACAAACCATGCTTGAAATTTAGTCTTAATACTTTTGAGAGACAAGGTAAGAGCCATGCTGTCATTATTATAACATTCGATAAAGGAATTCTTTAAATGATGTCCTAATCCAATTAAGACAACATTAGAATCTCAAAAATGTAACTTCATTAAAATAATTCATTTCATAAATTTGCTAAATTTAAATTAAAAACTCATAAATGACGAAACAATTCTATTTGTTTCTTTTAAATAAAAAAAATAAAGCCTCACACTGTCCTCTGAGTTGATTAGTTGATGCTGTCTGCAACGAGTATCTGAAATAAAATTACATGAGAAGATTGTTAACATTCAATCCTTGCTCTTTTTTATATATTAAAAAATTTACATATGTCATATACTGAGTTTTTCGTAAACACAGTTTGTTATCTCTGTAATTTTTACTGTTAAATGATTTGTATATCTGTTAATTTTAAAAAACTTACCTTACTTTAAAACCTTATTGTTGAAAACTATTTGAATAAATATTTTAAATAATTTTTTCTCGTTCACTGCTGAAATTGGGCACAAATGACCCAAATTCTTTGGGTCATCAGACATATGTTCTCTACCTTAATTGAATTCTTGCACCCAACATCAAACAGTTGAAAAAGAGCAAGCAGACTCGCTATAAACAATCTGCAAACTTCTTTGGATCAAGGTTGGGAATTCACCGAGCTGTGACGGCATACAGATGTAGAACTGAATGGTTTGTTTTTTTTATTTCATCATGTTTCTTCAGACCTCACAACATTACTTCCTTTGTGACATCATTGCGATAAAATATCAAATTATTTTATAAAAGTTAAAATTGAGTTTGAATAAAGACACGTTAAGGAGTACTTTCACATATAAATTTTATGTCTGAATATAATAACTAAGCTGCCACAGGTCCTGATTGGCTCTCGTATCAATTTTCAATAAGGTTTTTAAAAATAACTGTTACCTAACGGGGAGTCACTAGATTTTACTGTCCTTTCCAAGCTTAACCTTATCTTAACAGTTCCTTTTTCATACTAAAAAAAATATATATATATATATAAATGAATAAGTTATCAGGAAATAAAGCTATAAAATGAGGTAATTTTTATTTTTTTTTAATAGTTGTTGTTCAGATTTTTTTTGTGTGTGTTTTATTTTTTTGCTTTTCTTGTTTTCTTTTTTATATTAGATTGAATTTATAAACTGCTTGAACACTTCAAAATTTGGAAAAAGTGTTTGGAACTTTTCTTTTTTATGGAAAGGTTGTGTGAATGCGGAGTGGCAGGGGGAGACAAAGTTCAAAAAGTTGCAGTTTAAAATTTGTATGAAAGATCCTGAAAAGTTTCCTGAAACAGATTTTAAGATTTTAAAAATTGATTTTACAAAGTCGCATGGAGATATTCTTACAATCTAAAAATTGATGCTACCATCCAAATAAGTTGTAATATCAATTTTGATTTGCCACCCTCTAAAATTTGATTCTTACTTGAAAAGTTTGAATCTTTAACTCCATGAGTCAAAAGATGGTTTGCAGAATCAGACTGGACGTTCAATTTATTACTCAGATGTTTAATGGAATTCTCCAAGTAAGCAATATAGCTGATTATGCGCTGCATCATCACAACCTATGGAAAAATAAATTAGGAAATAAATTTCAATATAATTCAAATGATTAATATCAAACTATACTATGGTCACTTTCTTTGATTGATCCATTCCTGGCCCATCTTCTGTCTCCAATTAAATTTCATTTTGCATATTCCTTTTTTATGTCTGAAATTCTTTTTTTTTAAATTACGTCCTTCACTGCAACATCATTTGATATTGTTGCTTAGGCATCCCATGAAGGAATATAAAGTGAGTTATTTTTATTATTGACATATTTCAGATTTGAATAACAAGAGAGCTATGTAAGATTTCATCAATTGCTTGCTACCGTTTTGATGTATCACTGATCTATCACAAAGTACTTTTGCCCATTCTAATAGACCCAGCCACCCATTACAGTGGGTCTACTGTATTCATAACTATTTACCATTTACCATTACCAGTCCCTTTTGCTTGTGAGGTGAGCTATTGGGACCCAATCCAATCCAATCCATGCTGTTGCAGCTTCAACATTTAAGTGGTGTGGGGTAATATCAGGTTATGGTTCTGTATTACAATCTTTATTGCCTCCGTACTTCTATGACAGAAGTGTTTTCTATTGGGAAGTAATTTTTCGTAATTTTGAGTCGTTAGGGAGGGTATTTCATAACCTTATTATACTTAGAAGGAAAAAAAATGAAGGCCAATAACAGAATTCCTTTTTTGGGTTGTTTTTTTGTTTTGTAGTCTTTAATTGGTATAGTAGTTTGTCCAAGTATACCTTTAAAGAAGATCGTCAGTTTTTGTTTGCTCCATCTCTCTCTCTTGGTGTTATCCAGTTGTTCTCAGCCATCATGTTTATCAAACTTTTACTGTTTTTCCATAAATTGGAGTCAGAGTAAAATTTAACCCCATCTTCAAAGGGTTAAAAACATAACAAATTAGTCTTTGGTACACAAAGTGAGGAACCAGATGATAGCTGGATCAAATTTGGGTCTGGAAGAAGGATTATTCAACATACTTAGCAATCTGGTAATAGAGCATTTAGCTCTAAAGAGAGTTAAGTACTGTGAGCAGGGGTACTGTTGTCATAATAAATATAGTTTTAAAAGTAAACGTGAAGTTTTTCTTCATTTATAATATCTAAGACAAGATCTTTATTCCGAACACAAAATAACATGACAATACCTTTGTTTCTTTCCCCTCCTCAGTGAAACCTGGGACAATTCTGCAAATCAAGTAAAGCTGTTCATTAAGACAATGGTGACGCAACCTGGGAAAAAATAATGAACAGATATTGAAAGTCATCTTTAATAAATGATTTGAGTATAATGATGTTTTAATAGAATATTAACAAGGATTCATATCAATAATATATTTGGCCATTATAGTATATAAGAAATTAAGTTTTGTGCATAATGTAGTAAAATTTTTTCCAATATTTAAGCTATTGAATGCATAACAATGATGCTGTGTGTGTCAAGCGAGCACTTGCAATTTGTACTTGTTGCTTTGTTACTTTATTTTACTATTACAATGCATAAAAAGTGTATCGAAATGAAGATGTTTCTGGAAGAGAGGTAAACATTACATTTACATATTTTCAAAGCTACTTTATCTAAAATGGGTACAAAAAGGAAAGTACAAATACCTTTCATTAATTCTGTGTTTTTCCATGAGGACTTTGACAGTGTTAGGACTTTTATTCTTGTAGCAATGATTTGTCCTCCTCAAAGGAGTTGTGTGAAAGCACTGAGTCTCCAGTTTTGTTGGTAATTCAAGAGATGCCTTGGAATAATTTTTATCAAAATATATGTTGGGCACGATTGAGAAGTGATAAATAGTTTACCAATAGACAATAATAACCTGACATTTGAGACCACCAAGGAGACGCTCGAAAAAAATAAAAACTGTTATATTCAACATTTATAGAAAAGAAGAAATAATTATGCAATATAATATATTGGATTATGATTATTTCAAGCTCTAAACCTTTCCTCAGTCAACAACAACAAAAATTATATCAATATAGATGATAAAAATTTCGGACTGTCCAATCCTATCCAATATTTTAAGATGCACAAGACATTCCTTTATTATGCTAAGTTATTTACAGTTCCAAATAGGGTAACATTAAAACAACGTAAACTATTAATAAAACAGTGATAGTGTCTCTCTTAAAGATTCTGGGGATAAGCCGTTGACAACTGTGTTTGGCAATGTGTTCCAGTCACCAATGGTCTGAGGAAAGAAGCTAAACTTATATGCATCAGTGTTTGTATATGGTTTGTAAATTTCCTGCTGTGGTTGTCTCTTGTTGAATAGGTATTTTGTTGCAGCCTGAAATAAGATGGGATTGTTATTGATGTGCTGTGCCCGTTTATGATTTTATATTTTTGTGAAAGTCTTGCTTCTTTTCTTCTTGTATGAAAGCGCTTCCATTGTGGCTAATCTAGTGCATTTGAGACGCAGCCTTCCTCCCTCAACCTGCAACCTGAAGCAAAACGAGCTCTTTTTTAAAAACTTTTTTCAATTTTGGTAAGGTGAGTTTTCGTATGTGAATCCCGTGTGGTGTGTGCTTATTCTAAAATTGGTCTTACAAAGGAATCATATGCCTGCAATTTTATATTTTGTGGCATTGGTATAGATTTTGTGTAACGAACCCGAGTGTTCTTTGGCCTTAACTGTCAAAAGACTCACATGTTTATTCCATTTCAGGTTATTTTGGATTTTGATGCCCAGGTATTTGATGTTATCTACATACTACACGACTTAGCAAGTGTCCTTGCATCTCGTAGTTGTGGTGGTGGGGTTTCTGTTTGCAATACTTGGCACTTAGAAGGATGGAATTTCATTTGCCATTTTCCAGCCCATTGTGATAATGAGTCAATGTCACATTGTAATGATTTTGAATCTTCAGAGTTAGATATTTTTTGGAAGATGAGGCTACCGTATACAAAGGGTCTTCGTTGAGTTTCATGCGGGGGGGGGGGGGGGGCAGGATTGGATTATTTTGATCAGTACTGATCCGCAACCCATTCCAGCTTGTATCAGGGTCCACGTAGGGGCATTCTTCCCCGTCCGCCTCCTGGGCAATGGTTGGAGTATTCCGAAAGGAACTTTCTAACCGGCTGATGACACGAGTTTCTATGTGAGGTGACGGATGAAGGGAGGAATCAACCACCGTGGCCAGATTGTCCTAGTTCACGCAATAAGCTGTGCTAGCCCCATGATGCTGGTGGGGTGAAGGGAAACTGCCACTCTACAAAGATACCCTCCTGGACTCCCAGCCTAGACACCATTAATGGGTGGACAGAGCTCGTAGCCTTGGAAAGCAGTCTGCCTAGGAGAAGGAAAACTCCAACTTCAAACCACCACTGCCTTGTGGATCTGGGAAGATGAAAGGCTATGGAATCACATCCAGAGAATAAAGAACCGCTGAAGTCGGAGTCACAAAGCCGAAAGGCGCAAATAGTCTGGAGAGGGAAACCAACCCAAAAATTAATGTGACACGCATCCTCCTCACAATGATGGACAACAAAACTGCTGGACGATATGGCGCGAAGTCTGGGGATTCCTGCCGGACGGACCTAGCGTCGAGCCCTGATAAACAGGGTTCACCCAAGCGATCTGGTGGTACCTTGCCCTCCTGCTGTGAAACCAGGGTAGGAGATGCAAGGTTACGGACTACTGGAACTATCAAATTGCTACAATGGAATGCAGAAGGGATACAACATAAAAAGACTGCCCTCTCCAAGTTTCTTCAGGATGAGAAGATAGATATTGCCTGCATTCAGAAGACACACCTCACAGAAAACATTAGGTGTTCAATAAGGGGATATCAACATTTTAGGAAAGACAGAAAAGAACGGCACAAAGGTGGAGTAATCATCTTCGTCAGAAATGACATAGCGACAAATGAAATAACGACAGATGAATCTGTTGAAATATTGGCTGTAAAAATTACCAAAAACAAATTGCAATACACAATATATAACTGTTACAGCCCACCATCAGAGAATCTGCCAATTGAAAACATAAGAAGTGAAGAAGAACAGTTCATTGTTGTGGGAGACTTCAATAGCCACTCCCCAAGCTGGGGATACAATGACTTAGACAGAAAAGGTGAAACTCTTGAAAATTGGCTTACAGACAGTAAGCTTCAAATTGTCAGAAATGAAGATGACCCAGATACATACTTCTCAAGAGCATGGAAGACAACATCAACTCCAGACCTAACTCTCATATCTGAAGATCTCACCGGAAAAGTCAGTAAACAGGTAAAGGAACAACTGGCAGGAAGTGATCATCGTCCCATTCTGGTTGAAATAACTGAAGAATATGCAAAAGACAGAAAGGCACCACCTCCGAGATGGAATTATAAAAAAGCAGACTGGACTCTGTTTTCAAAGTTGACTGATAGTTATACAAAAGAGATAAACTGTAAAACAAGGAATGTGGAAAAATCAGCCAAAGCATTCACAAAATCAATCATGAAAGCTGCAAAAGAATCAATCCCCAGAGGATCAAGAAAGGACTACTGTCCAGGATGGACTGAAAAATTAGGAAGTCTCAACAGCCTAGTCACCGAACACAGAAAAAAAGCAGAGAGAGAGCCAAATGATGAGAATATGGAAATTTACAAAGAGGCTGAAACAACTTTCAGGAAAGAAACAATAAAAGCAAAACAGGAAGCATGGCATGAAAAAACCAGACAACTTGCCCTACGACAGAGACGGAAGAAAGTTATGGAACCTAACCAAAGCTCTAAGTGGACAAGAAAACAGATATGCTGCACCATCAGTAGAAGATACAGGGGAGGATTCTCAACAAAAAACAAGCAGCAAACTGTTTTATGAAGCAGTACTCAAGTGTTGGAAGTATACAGATTAGAAAAGAACGAAAACGAGAAGTCCACAAAGAATTGAGAAAACAAAAGGATACACCCAAAGAATCCACAGATGATGCCATGTTCAGTTCGATTAAAAAAGAAGAAGTAGAAATTGCCTTGAAATCTCTAAAAACGAACAAATCACCAGGTCCAGATGATGTTACTAATGACATGTTGAAACACCTAGGAACCCTCACAAAGAGCAAATGAAACAACTGTTCAATGCAAGTTGGAAACAGGTTAAACTTCCGCTCAAATGGAAACAGGCAACCATGATACCAATAAAGAAGGATGGCAAGCCAAAAAATAAACCCGAAAGCTACCGACCAATAAGTTTGACAAGTTGCTTGGGCAAACTGATGGAGAGAATTGTTAATCGCCGTCTCCAATGGTATTTAGAAAGCAATAAGTTGATATCAGATAAACAGGCTGGTTTCAGACAATTTCGCTGCACAGAGGACCAGATAACATACATCTCGCAGTTGATCGAAAATGGTTACCAAGAAAAAAAACACACAGTCACAGTTTGGGTGGATATGGAAAAGGCATTTGACAAAGTCTGGACAAAAGGACTACTTCTCAAACTTAAGAAAGCCAACGTTTCACACAACATGTTTGCATGGATTAAAGATTACCTCACACATCGAAAAGCAAGAGTCCAATCTCAAAACTCTAAAAGCAAGCTAACGAACATGACAAATGGAGTACCACAAGGCGGGGTTCTCTCACCAACCCTCTTTGTCGTATTTATCAATGACATCTGCGAAACCAAATGGCAGAGGAGTAAAAGCAACCATGTATGCAGATGACCTTGCACTGATATGCACTG
The DNA here is from genome assembly GCF_034508935.2 of Berghia stephanieae. Lineage (NCBI taxonomy): Eukaryota > Metazoa > Mollusca > Gastropoda > Nudibranchia > Aeolidiidae > Berghia > Berghia stephanieae. The sequence continues at coordinate 52,968,810 of NC_088360.1, read as the reverse complement.
AAAGAAATATTGGTACTGCAAAGGCCAGGATACAGATGACTCTTGATGCTTTGATCAAATGGACAAAAGACTGGGGTATGAGAGTAAATGCTGATAAGACCACAGACACAACATTCAGCTTATCAACCAAAAAGCAATCTATACGATTAACTTTGGATGGAAAGATTTGGAGAGAAGACCTTATGCCTATCTAGGAGTGAAATTCGACCCTCGACTCACTTGGAAACATCAAATAGATGAAAGTCAACAGAAAGGGTACAAGAGAATGCAGCTTCTCCGAAAACTTGCTGGAACGCAATGGGGAGCAAACTCAAACGTCCTGAAGAAGACATATCTTGGATATGTAAGACCTGCAATAGACTATGCCATATCGGCGTGGGGAATGTGCTCACAGGCTCAATTTCAAAAGGTTGAAAAAGTCCAAAACCAATGCCTACGCGTGATCACTGGAGCAATGAAAACAACACCAATTCACAAGATGGAAACCCACAAAGGAATAAAACCTCTCAAAGAACAACGAAATTTTAAAATAATGACACAATTCTCAAAGGCAGTATATCAAAACTACAAATCAGATGAATGCGAGTGTCACATACAATAATCTTTTATTTTTTAAATCAAAAGTCAAGCATAAGCATTCCTGCCACAGACATCAAATTAAAAAAATATGTCACAGACATCAAATACAAATTCTACAAAAATTTTGAAAAGATCTGAATTTTAAGAAAGTAATCTGTGTCAACTCAAAAAATGTAGAGTTTTCAAATTTATTTATAGGCATTGTCATTTTAAAATGCTTCAAGAACCAATTTCTTATAAAAATAATAACATTTTTAACAGTTTTCCTCTAAACTATCCAAACCTAAAGGAAAAAATCCGAACTGGGCAAAAAAGATCTTAATACCCTGATTAAATCTGAATCAGTGGCAGGTCTGCAAATAACATCCCGACTGCATGGGATATCTTTCAATATTTTGTGCAAACGTCCCCTATTACTGTTTTAATTAATAAATTACTCAAAGAAATTCAAGCTCATTTAAATGTACCTTACCTCACTGCGTGGGGTAGAAAATAGTGATTTGAAGACAGTGAAGGAGTCAGTTTGAGTAGAGGCATCCTCCTGATAATCTCTGAAAGCTAGATCCCAGAAATTATGAGATGATTGAAGTGAACCATCTTCGCAATATTCTTCCTTGACACTAACTTCTTGGTATGGGGATGTCATTGTTCTGGATAGCAACAAGTCAAATATTAATGTTGGTTGCAAATTAAAATAACCTTATAATGAAAAAGTCTGAATAGTTAAAAAGAGAGTAAAATAAATAAAAATGTATACAGCTAATACTATTCTGGGTAATTACAACATGGCATTAACAATTTCGTTGTGAATAATCTAAATTGAAACCACTATACAAATGATATGTGGTTCAATATGTAGCTGAAATCCTTCACTCTCATTCCAGTTAAGTGACTCATTAAAAAAAATTGTCATGTTGATGTATAACTTGAAAAATAATAATTAACCAAACATGCTCAAAGCACTTTATCAGGGATCCCCAGCTAACCGCAACACATAGCTAGTAGGACCATGATATAATGCCTGTAAGGCGATATTACATTATTGTTTTGACAGAGACAACCCTGGAACTTTAATGTATTTAATTTGCTTCCGTCATATTTAAAATGTTTGCAATCTACTTGAAGGAGAAAACTTAATCTGGGAGTGTGGTTGGATTCAGGTGGTGGAGGAGAAACTAGGTTTGTTATTTTAAAAGTTAAAAATCTTTATCCACTATATTGAACTCTGAAAATGTGGTCCCTGCTTATCTTTGCAATCTTGCATATTTTTCTGGCCATAATTTACGTGGAAAAAAAATAGCCAAACTTTTTAAAGGCTAATTTCAAAAGATGTCATGTACAAGTGTCATTCAACGTTTGCAAAATGAAACGTAACAATTCCACAATTCTATCCTCATTACCTAAAACATCCAATAGATTAAAACCCATTAGTCTAAAAATATGTGCCTCACCATCTCAAAACCTGAGTATATCAGGATGAATCTGACCCAAAAAGTGTATTTAGAATTTTTTAAAAGAAATATGAAGTATGTGTTTTTTGCAATGTTGTCATAATTTGTATTCATTATCCATCATGACAAAAGGAATTAATCCAAAAGTTCATATTTGTCGCTGAGACATTGGGTCACATATGTGCATTTCCTTTAATTTATATAAATGCTCCTGGTCATGCCATGGGAACAAAATGGTGGATCTCATTTGTTAACAAGCAAACAACAAAAATGAGAGAAAAGAAAAGTAAAATTTAAAAAAAAAACTACAACCACAGGGAGTGGGAGTTGGGTGCTCTTCTCTAACTATATAAATTTGCAAAGTGATTTGCCATTGTTTCTAGCATCATTCCTGCGTCAACATATTTTTTTTAAAGAAGGAAAAACAACTTTCGACATAAAGGTGTCAGCGTTGTTCTAAAAATTGACCGTCCATTTTTAAATTATTTTTTTCTAATTTGGTCCTTCCGCTGTTGATGATATAGTTTTGTTTTCTTGGCTTGCTTTCTTTTTATTTTTTGTCTTGGCTACTTCCAATATCTGGCGAAACACATAACAAAGCAGGGACTTGCAGGGACCCTATGTGCACATTTTAACAGGTCTGATAACTGAGCACAATGATGAGCTTGGTTTTACATTGTTGAAATGGACAATATTATGCATTGCTTTGAGAGTATTTGCAGGCTTGTCCTAAACGACTTAACCTGCAGGCTGGGTAAAGTCAGTTTTTTTGTTTTTTTTTAAATTAAGCCTAGTTAAAAGCTTTTCCTTCAATTTTGAGTGGATTTCATATGCCAAAAATTGTCCTGGTCAAAATTCCACTGTGAAAATAATCTGATGCAGATGTGGGCTGAGAAAAGCTGTTCGTAGTTTTTTGTTGTTTTGGATTTGGTTTTTGTTGGGTTTTTTTTTTCCCTTTTGTTTATTTCATTTTTTTTTAAGTGAGGAGAAGGGAAACGTCTTCTTGAAGCTCACTGTGTCACAGATATGTTATGACCAACGTGCACTTATTTGCAGATCTGATAACCCTATTCACAATGGTCTCATTGCTGTAATGGGAATCTCAAAAAAATGACACAAAATATGGCATTGGTAAAGGAGAGAGGTCCCGCCATCTTGTTTACACAAACAGTGAGTTGCCACCTTGACTGTTGTAAATAGCAGTTCTAGACTCGGGGGTGGAGAGGGAAGGGGGAAGGCATGGCAGAGAAACTAAGTTACCAATGAGAGTAAAATGAGGGGGAGTGATGTGAAGAGAGAGAGAGAGAGAGAGGCAGGAGAGAACGAAAAAAAGAGAGAGAAGAAGAGGGAGAGGAAGAGAGAGAGAGAGAGAGAGAGAGAGAGAGAGAGAGGGGGGGGGTGCGAGAGATTTTCGGGGTTTTTACAGGGTTTTTTTTGTTTTTGTTTTTTTTGAGGGGGTATTTTGTAAGGGGTATTTCTTTTTTGTTGTTGTTGACAATCATCTTCTTTATCAATCTGTCACTGTCACAGTGGTATCGGTTTAAGGTATGATTTTCTTTTTCTTCTCTTTCTTTTTTTCGACAATCTTTATCTGCCACAGTAGTATCGGGTTTAAGGTAAGATTTATTTTATCACTAACATGGCAAGTTTAAAAATAATAAATGGCAACATTTGTTTTAATGGCTAGACGTCTAGATATATTTTTGGTTGCTAGAAATAACTCGGGTACAGAAAAAAAAATGGTTAATCTTTAGTCACTTTAAATTCAAACCGTCTGGCCAAGGTCTCTGTGTAATCAAAGCAAGGTGGCGACAGGGACCTCTCTCCTTTACCAATGCCCAAAATATTGTCCACTACAACAATGTTAGGGAGGCCTTCCGACAGCTCCTACATCCCCAGTATTCTTTGTTTTTTCATAATGTTCTCTATTAGTAGGGGGTTTGGGAGGGGGGGGGGGACTTTTTTCTAAAGTCCCCCCCCCCCTCCCAAACCCCCTACTAGAACATTATAAATAACCCCCCCCCCCCCCCCAAAGAATACTGGGGATGTAGGAGCTTTCAGAAGGCCTCTCCAATGTTAAACTAGGCCCACTTAAATAATTGTGTTCGTTTGTCAGACCTGCGCATATGGCATATGATATTGATATGAATCATGATGTGAATATTTATTATGATTTATTATGGCATGGCTATGACTATGACGTCGGTTATGACTCATTCTGTACCAGATTTTTTGCTGCATCGGTTGAATATTAAACTAATTCATACTTCGTCCGTAGATTTATTTTTTTATGACTAAAATCAAAAGACTGTGATTTAAGTGAATGATCTAAATCATGCTTCACTCATTTCCCGGTAATAGGTACACATTTCACATGACCATCATGGTTTTGTGTTTAGCGCGGGGATAACTCTGATGGCATCGTTTAGGTACAGTCATGCGGATATGACGTCCTGTTTGCTTGAGATGCCAGGGCTGCCAGGTGGCTAATAGTTTAGCCAAATTGACCAAAAATGTGTAAAAATAATAAATTTGCCCTCTTTTGAAGCCGAAATAGATCTCTCTGCCAACCCTGCACTGTGCTGGACACTGGCAAATCGTGAATCATAGGCCTACCCACTTCCCCAGTGTATGTACACTGGTGATCGCCTAAATGCTCGGTGGTTGGGAAGCAGAAAAAAAAATAATGAAATAAAAAACTGGCATTAAGGCGGAACGAGAAATTGATCAAGAGAAAGACGAATGCATTTATAGCACGCATTCCAAATGGTCCACAATACTATCATTGCTACCCGCTCAGTCATTGACTTCGTTCAACATCGCTTGACAATGTTATAAGAATATAGTCCGTTCCAAGTCCTGTTCAAACGGAATATCGTAAATTCTTCCAAAGTTACGAAATGTGATACCGTGATTTTTGGATTATTTTAAGTGACGTTACGAAATTTGACGATAGTGATAGACCAAACATGTTTCGCACAAGACCGAATTCCTTTGATCTTTTCAACGTTTGCAATAAAATATGACTCAAACCTTTAAATGTTTACCGTAATGTTGTGTTTATTCTCTTTACCGTGCCAAAAAAAAAAAAAAAAAAAAAAGAATTACCATAACAAAGTTGCATTCAGTAACGTAGCTTCGCAAATATTTTTGGGTTGTCTCAAACAATGTAAGAATAGAAGAGAGCATTTATATTGTACTTCACAGCATTGAAAACAGGCTCACGCAATCTCTTCCCTGGTGGACAACGCACATATAATATATTGGACGACACAAGCAACCGGTTAGATGATTATATATATATATAAATATATATATATATATATATAATTTTATATATATATATATATATATATATATATATTATATATATATATACATATTTTTTTTTTTATTTATTTATTTATTTTTATTTTTTTTTTTTTAAAAAGATATTGATGCCAAAAACCAAAGGGGTCCTCCGAATTGTTACTCCCGTCTTCGATAGGACGAGGAGAAATGTCTTCCACAAAGTAATAAGTTCCAAGACATAATCCCCGACGTACTGTTGAGAAATTATTTTTGTGAGAGTCCCAATAGCTCAGTTGGTAGAGCACGTGCTACACATGCAATTTTTTCTCACCCCCATTCAGGGGCAGCTGCTGGCTGTTTATTTAAGGCAGCATGAATCGAAAACACATTCTCTCACCGAACTCGGGTGTAAAATGAGTACCTGGTCGGAAACAGTGCTGTCTGTATTGGAGAAAAATGTCATGTCGCCCAACAGGCATCATGTCTCATCTTTCATGTTTCTATTGGCTTAGGACGACTTTTAAGTGTCTTGAGCATACGGAATGGATATTGCGCTTCATCAATGTTCTAGTGGGTTTACTTTTTAAAAATGTGTGTATATTATTGTGTTTAAGGGGGTGGGTGGCATGTGTGGTTTGAATTTTAAAGAGGTGTATTCACGTAATTGGAATTTACGATGGGCGTATGTAAAAGAGGTCCCTCTGTAGACCTTCCTCAACTCTAAAGCAAAATTGTCCATGGATCCAATCCTAGTATCGGTATGAATCGTCGCACACGTTAGTGCATTGAGATTTATGAATATCATTTTTAAAAATCATGACAACAGCAATTAGACAGTCATATAACATTTCTTCCTTTGAATATCAACGATGATAATTGTCAGAATGTAATAGAATGTATAGAAAATCCAACCTCAATGCGCCATATATCTACTCAAAAGACAATAACATAGGCTACAAGTTGAACTGCTGAGTGTGCCGGGACTGGGATTCTTGTGTGTAGCATCGTGGTTATGGGAAGTAGGCAACAGCGGGGACTCAGGGAAGTGTACACCAGTGGGGAGTGAACCTGAGACTATGGTTATTGGCGGGTTTCGTAAAAGAGCAATTACTTTTTTTACGAAACACGACGAAACCTGACAATATCCGACAAAGTTATGGGAAGTAGTGTAATAGGGTTACGAATACCTGATTGTTAGTCTGGTTGTTTGTTTGATGAATTTTAAATCATGTTTCGTAGCTCGCAAATCGCCGGCTGCCAGTATGTCTGTGTGTTGATTGTTAACTTTTAACCAGGTTCCTTAGATCTCAAATACCTGGGTAGCAGTCTGTTTAGGGTTCTTTCATCATTTGTAACTCCCACATTTCTGGTTTTCATTCTGTATCATAGTGGGATTTGAACCAGGGACCGTAGCATTGTACTGCGTGTTTGATGGAATGTCTGATTGTGATTCTACGCAAGATTGCATTCATTCAATTGTATCGTGTTATAGTTACATGGCGTCCTGTTGTATGAAAGTGTGAACTAACACTCCTTTCTCTCTCTCTCTCTCTCTCTCTCTCTCTCTCTCTCTCTCTCTCTCTCTCTCTCTCTCTCTCTCTCTCTATCTATCTATCTATCTATCTATCTATCTATATTTCTCTCTTTCTTTCTCTCTCTCTCTCTCTCTCTCTCTCTCTCTCTCTCTCTCTGTCTTCTGTCTCTCTCTCTCTCTCTCTCTCTCTCTCTCTCTCTCTTCTCTTAAATATATATATATATATATATATATATATATCTTTCGTTCTCTCTCTCTCTCTCTCTCTCTCTCTCTCTCTCTCTCTCTCTCTCTCTCTCTCTCTCTTTTATTTCTTCATCTACCTATTTGTCCTTCCCTCTTTCTGTCTCTCTGACTCATACCTACGTTCCTAAGACTGTTTGGTTCTGATGTTATCTTCTTTGTGGTACATCCCTGTGCGCTCATTGGTGAGAAATGTATTGAATTTGAATATTCATGCTTGATAGACGCTAACGGCATATCCGTCTTTTATGTATTTGCATATTTGTGAGTATATGTGTTTATCATTTCCCTTCATTTCCAATCTCACCCCTTTGTAAGTTGCAGCGATTGGAGGAGAGCGTAGTTACCTTATATGGACATAGCCATCCCTTTTGGGTGGAAAGCTTGGTTTTTATCGAATTTTATATGGTTAAAGTTAGCAGCTCTTTCAACATTTCCTTATATGGAAACTACTATTCCACCAGGGCTCTCCACCCACATACCTTTTAGGCCTTTATAAAGAGCAGCAGTTCTGTGCAACTTCACTCTTGCTTTTACTTTATTAAACGATATATTATTTTAGTGCAACTTAAGTTACTTTGCTTATTTTTTTCCTTAGTTTATCTCTGTGTTTTTAATTCCTCTTTTTCAAGAGTCAACAATCCATCTGGGAACCGGGACGTGGCTTGATCGAATACCCCTAGACAGATAGAGGCCACGTTTACTTAGTACCTTCAACTACAACTCCTCCTCCTGCTCTCTCGAAGTTTCCGCTTCCAAAACTTTATAATATCTTTAATTTCTTCAATTGATGATTTTGCATCATCCTCCGCAAACATAACATCTATACACCAAGTGAAAAAAATGTCCAACCCTTCTACATTTGGGGGCTCGTCCGGGATTTACGATGGAAGAAACACGAAAACTGTTTAGCGAACTGTCAAATGAAGAAAAACAGAAACTCTTGTCCGAATTTCAAGGAGGAGCAGCGAACATATGTGAAACCCCAGTCTCATCATCTGCCTTCTTTCAACGGGCAACGTTTTCAACAATTCAGAAGAGAAGTGACCGCTCTCCAAGTAGAACACAATGAAGAAACAGTTTTAACGGCGGTCAAGCGGGCTGTCAAAGGCTCAGCTGCAACTACTTCAT